>NC_133896.1:174757091-175382091 GCF_964199755.1 Larus michahellis
CGCCTCTACGACATGGCCAAGAAGAAATAATGTCTGTGCTCCCCCTCCTGGCTCTGCGGCAGCGTTGACCTAAGCGAATCCTGACCACGCTGACACAAGGGCTGGGGCCCGCACGACACCGAGAGAACAAAATCCTCGAGCACCGCCCTGTTTCAGCTTCCTTAAAGAGGAAAATCAAACGTTGCTTCAAATGGAAATTAAAACAGTTATAAAAGTATTTTACTGCCAGATTTCCTGAAAGTGTTTTCCAAGATCTGACAGTTGAGAAATATAAAATTGCCTTGCACAACGGACGCCGGCGCTTTTTCGATGTTTGTAATACGGCAGTAATGTTCAATAATCCAAGCAGTTAGAGAAATCCTGATCCCTGCGGTGGGCAATCTGAAAACTTTAAAATAATAACTTCTCTAACAAATTGTTCACAGAGAAGATTTAAATAACCTTTTTAATGCTAAATTTAGATCCTTTTTAATTGTCTAATTGTAAGCCAAATAACTCATCCAAACCAAACAGTAACAGAAATGAAATCAGATAGCCTCGTCCTCTCAGGCGTGATTTATTTGTATATTTCTGTAGGAAGAACTCGTACAACCAAGACTTCGCGGCTTCACCATAAGTGATTCCATACACAGTGGTCTACTTTGAAGAAGAATAGATAGCATAAACAACACAACTTTCACCTCAAATATGATAGAAGGTAGCCTTTAAAATTCTTTGGCAGTGTTTCTAATACATTGAACATGGAGCTCTCACATCGGTCGTATGAAGCCGTCCTTGCTGGGTTAGTCACGTGGCCTGTCAGAGCTGTCATTAACAATGGCTGGCACTCAGTTTTAACTGAAAGGACTATTTATTTATAATTAAAATTAAATTAGTGGTTTCAAGATAAATGGGTAAAGTACATTCTGCCCCTTGCAATTATTCTTTTCATTTACTACAAGTTCGATGATGATCTTAGATAGATGAGCCATCTCAGAGGCAAAGGAGGTTCATACCGTGGCTCGGGAAAGCCTTACCCCTGGCACGGTGCATCCTGCACAAAGACTGGCTCGGAAAAATAATTTGTCTCTACGCTTGTTCAATTTAACGGGAAGGTGGGCTGGGGATAAGGGGTAGCAGGAAGGGTAAAATCAAGATCCTGCTTGCCTCCTCCTGTGGTTTATGTATGACGAACATCTGAAACAGAAAGGATACTGCGTCTTTTATTTCTGTATGGGATTTGCATAGCAAAATATACTAGAAAGCACCAACTCAAAATCTGCCACTCCAGGAGTCAATAGTCCACGTGCTGTGCAATGTGGCCCAAAACTCTAGGCTTATGGCCAAAAATGGTGCAGAGCTGATGTAGAAGATGCACGGCAGACAGGAGTTTGTAAATAACATTTGGGATGGATCTACTTAATTACTTGGAAGCCAGTCTCTCTCCCCCACACACAGGGCAGGTGCTTCATGACATGAAAGCTGCGACCGCGGTGCCGTCATCAGCGTCACAGCTGCCTCCAGCCTCTGCTGGGCTCACAGAGCCACCGTGTTCTTGCAAGGCACGGGAGCCTTGCTGCTGCCTCTGTCACAGTGGTTTGCCTGAGGGGACTGGGGAACGTGGGCGGCCGCTTACCCCCACGTGCAGGCACAAATCCATCCAGGTGTGGCTCTGCCCCGTAATCGTTGGCTCACGCAGACCAGAATGACACAGTTGGTACTTGCTGACTGCACTAAGAAGATTTCTGGAAGATGAAGCTCTGCTGGATGGTGTCACAGGGGCAGAGTTATGTATGAACTATGTCTTTCCTTTCCTGCTCCGCCACATTTTGGGAAGAAGAAGAGGTATTAATTACACCCTGGGCTCTTTCCCAGTCATCCTTCCCATAGGCGCAAGCTGGGGCTAAGCTTAATTTTGCTGCCGTTGGCAAAGTGGAGCAATCCTGTCCCTGCACTGGTACAAGCTAACGAGCAAGTACACAA
This sequence comes from Larus michahellis, assembly GCF_964199755.1. NCBI lineage: Eukaryota > Metazoa > Chordata > Aves > Charadriiformes > Laridae > Larus > Larus michahellis. The sequence goes on from NC_133896.1 coordinate 174,759,054, forward strand.
CAAGCTGTCCCCGCGTAGTACAAGCTAATGAGGTTCCACAACACAAGCATCTTGTATTACAAAATTGACCCATTTTATTTTGTAAAACATGAGGCCATTTAGAGATACACAATATAGACTTAGCATAGTGTGACTTCAGAAGCGTGATGCTGGCTGCTAAATATTCACAACTGGTAATGTCTCTATATGTAAACAATAATAAAAACCACACAGTTTGTACATTTGACTTTTGACTTTAACAACTCTGACCTTGGCTTTCAAGAAAACCTGTTAAACAACTGCTATGTCAGTTCAAAAAAGCAATGCCCAATTCTATGACCTGCAATCTCAGTCTAAATGCTGTGTGTACCAGCTACGAATACTTCAAACACCTGTGGCTTTGGAACACTCTGCCAAAAGCCTTTCATAGAATCGTGGGACGGTTGAGGTTGGAAGGGACCTCTGGAGGTCATCTGGTCCAACCCCCTTGCTCCAACAGCCTTTTTCTCCATCTGTATCACCTATCTTCTTCCTGCAGCAACGCAGGAGAGATACACAACCCTATAGCTTAGGTCTGCTGTATAGAAAGACCATGGTCACAGAAAGTCATCTAACATTCACAGCATATTTCATGATTAAATTTTTCTGGTTTCAAGACTAGAGGAAGACATTCAGACCTTAAAGACCATCTGCTCTGACACCTTTTACAGGCCCCAGTTTTTAAGTGGCAATAACTTGATTTGACTGAATTCACTATTCAACAGTAAAAAAGCAAAGGACTAAACATTCACATAGACATCGATCTTTTTGAGGCACAGTCAAGTAAGAGTAACACAAAGCTGACACACTGCCCTGTTGAAGCACTAGTAGGTGTATTTATGGATAAAAGGAAGCAGTGCCTCAGCTTTCAGATGCTCGGGAATTGATAGATATTTGCTAATTGTGAAGGACCGAAGGACGAGTCTTCAGGTTTGGACCCATTCCATGACATTATCCTCAAAACTCATATTGATGCCTCCCAAGATGAAACTTGCTATGGAGCAGACAAGGAGCATCAGGAGGAATATCATTTGACCCTTCTACACAGAGCAAAGGCAGTACATCTACAGATGTACACTTACACATATATAAAGAGCAACTCACAGCAAAATGCAAAACTCAATGGAACTACAAACTAAAAATCTGAACAACATACAAAACCAGTTTTGTTCCATCAAGCCATCCTGATGCCATCCAGTTTCACCAGCCCTGCTGTTTTAGTCCATGGTCTGATGCTAGGGGCTGTGGTACGCTGCAAGGACACGGAATCCTTGATCTCCAGATCATCCACTCAGTTACATCTGAGGCCTGTAATGCTTAAATACTTTTTCTGTGAGATGCTAGGGGCCCCACATCTGGAACCGGTGGATTACATCTGCTAAGCAAAACCAGAATCACATTTAATACTAGTAGAAAACCTACAATCAGAGACAAACGTTTAAATCCAATTGCAAATGCAATCGCATTTTCCTAAATAAAAAAGATGAAGGATTAGAAGGATAGCCTGAAGAATTTCATAATGCCATAGACCAGTCTGGCAGCTTCAAAAAAATTAAACTCACTTAAAACAAACAAAGAAAAAAAAACACAAGAAAAAACAAACACAAACAAATAAAAAAGAATAATAATTAATCTTTTTTCTGTATGACAAACACTGACTGATGAAGGTAGCATAAGTTTGGCAAAAAGATGCATGTGCCCAAAAGTTCTACAAAAAGTTCTACAGTGACTTTTTGTATTAAAAAATTTAAGGGACAAATCTGAGTTAAAAAGAGATCTATGGATATTCAAGAAAATTAAAACTTTCAAAGAAAAATCTGTAACGCTTAAAACTGCAGCTTTACACAATGACAAAGATGGTTTATAAGCAGAAGTCCAATGGCTTTGGAGAGGAGTCAGCAGAAATAAAATTGATTGATTGATATCTCTGTCTTGGCTTGAAACATTCAGCTCTCACATGAGTAGGTGGAACAATAAAAATGTGAATAAATAAATACAACCCATTATTTTTAGACATCAAAGGTCACTAAATTGAGTTAGATAAGACTACTGCAAACTAAGCGCACACCAAACCTATGAACTTTGGGAGTTATTATATATGAATACATCTATACTACTCTGAAGAACTTAAAAATGTTTTTATAAGCCAAAAGGGCTGGTAGGAATCAGTAATTCTGATCCATGAATAAATAAGGGCATTAGATTTGTATTACTTTATTAACATAACAATTTATTTCTATTTTAAGTTATTGATGTTAAAACACACTTTTTATATTAATCCATATAATATATATGTATATATTTGTATTTTTGAGACTGCTATTATTTAGTTCCCATTCAATATTTGGTATCCGTGGATCATATACATGATACAGAATATCACAAGCAGTTAGCAACAGGAACCGATTTTTTAAATGAAGGTGGTAAATTGTTGAAACCTGAGGAGAACATGTTCAATTCTTCTTTTGCCACTTTCCAGTCTTTTCAAAGATTCATTCTTTTCCTTGGTGTCTTCTTCAGGGCTTTAATTTTACAGGTAGGGATGAAATTTAGGGTATGTTTTACTTTCCCTCAGACTGTTTATGAATTTTACATTGAATAGCTACAGGAGAAACAGAAACATATTTGTCTCACAGAAATATGACACTGTAGAAGTTAATAATTACTTTGATCCTTTGTACAGATTCTCTATTATGTTGCGTTAAATGAAACATGACCTTCAGGATTTTTTTCAGTTAAAGTACTGATTTCATGTGTGACTAAAGACTGATTTAACAAAAGACTATTCCTTGTGTTTTTAAAATTGTTATTAAGAACCTAAAGATGTTGTGTGTTAAATAGAAACCACGTTATGTGTAGAAGTCACTTTATATTTTAGAGGAAATGGTTTCCTCAGATCTAATAAGCAGTTTTACTTTGTACTCCTCTAATTCCTGCCATGAAATGAAATGAAAATTGCCTCAAGGATGCTACAGAACATTGCAGTCACTTCTGAAGATGTGGGATCTCAATCTTTATAATTTTCAAGATTTCAAGTCTGCAAACTGTAGGACTGGGAATGTCATCAGCTCTTATTTATTTATTATACTCTGAATATTGCCCCAGAAGGGTGATAACAGCATACTTCTATAAACACAGTAATGTTCAAAAATTACCACATGTGGACAAGTCTTATCCAGTGCATAAAATGTATTCATGAAGTCCTTTTGCTGATCACAAATTTCATTTACTTACAGCACTGTGCTTCTGAATGGCAGGAAAGCAGTTTAGAAATAAAATGTCAAACACAGAGAAGTTGCTACCATGATTATATCCATACATTTTATGTGGGGAAGACTTAGAGGCTGTGTTTTCTTGCTGGCCATTGCATATTCAAGGATCAAAGGTAGTTACAACGATGAGAGTGAAGTGGACTGACACAGTGCTTGCCTGAATTATTTCCACTAGACACTGGCTTTTGCAAAGGATTAAGAGCCAGATTCAAAAACAAATTTAGATTCTTATCACAATGCCTAATTTCTGTGTGACTGTCCCTTCAAAGACCCATCAGAATCCCAAGCTTAGTGACCCTTTGTACGTGTTCAGGGGGAGTTAACTTCCAAGTTGCTGACTGTGAGCCAAGGACTTCTTAGATGTCTACAGCACAGTCTCCAGAGAATTTCAGGCTCTGGTGATTTTCTGTCTACTGACCTGATGTGCTGTTCACTCTCCACTATGTGAGGAAACCAAAGCATATCTTGTAATTGGGAAGTCCTCACTGAAGTACCTACTAAGCTGGCAGTTTATTTGGTTGGCTTGACAGACTCTCACGTTTTCAACCAACTTTCAAGGATGATAATCAAGCCACAAATAATTGCGTGCAGGCAGCCATAGCCTCCTCCAGCTCTTATTTAGCTGTCTCAGATACCGGATTTCTTGGCAGTGTCTCTGCTGAGGTTAAGTGCTTCCCGGCGGCATGAAAAATTGTGAATAAGGGTCATAATTGCCAATGATCCTTGCTCCGTTCCAGATGCAGTGAAGTAAAATTGAGTTGTTTCAAACAGAAGTACTAGCATTCCATTGCAGGTTCCCAAGGGCAGGATGAAGCTGGGGACGGATCTTGGAGTTCTCATGCCAGGAGAACACGCAGGTATCCTACCTTATATCCGATCAAGTCTTCTTGGCTTCGTCCCCGCTCTCTAGGGCTCCCTCTGCTATTATCCCGATTCCGTTGTGACAAAGGTAGGACTTCAGGATGTTCATAATTTGACAGGTCAGCCAAGACCACCATTGCCATTTAATCTTAAGTGAACTACCTGAAATTCCTCTCTACCTGAGGAAACCAGGTAGGTAGTTCAAGAGTCATCCACTCTGCCCTCGAAAAAGGCAGAGCGAACCATTTCTTTAAAATACTCACCTTTGTTCATTGACTGTGCAGAAGGGATCACTTGGGAGCTCAGGTTAAGATGCCCGCCTTTTTGAAGCCCACCAAACCGACTGAGGTAAATTCACCGTGGCCATTTCCTTTCACCGCTTCGTTACTCCAGGGTCCTGGCGAAAGCCACTGCGTCCACTCACTTTTCATGGGCAGGCCCCGCACTGGTGGGCGCTGTTTTTTTGGGGGGGCCCTGTCCGTGTGCCCCACCGCCATTACCTCTGGGGGTGACTGAGCAGCCGCACGGGCTCATCTCCTCCATCAGGTCCATCTCGCAGGGCCGGGACCGGCCAGGGCACCACCATGTGCCCATCAGCGTTGGCACCTGCCGGCCCACGGCAGCCCCTCACCCCACCCCACGCGGGGCCCTGCCTATAGTCGGGAAGACACGGCAGTGTGCTGCCAACACCCATGTTTTCAGAGAAATTTTGTACTCCGATCGTTTCTAAGAAGAAATAATTTATTTTTTTCTGTCAGTTGCAAACATTTGTGGCAGTTCGCGTCAAGGCAGGGAGGGAGGGAGGGAGGGACGACTCCGCTGTGCCGGCCCTTTCTGCTTCTCCAGGGCGCCTTTCCTTATTGCAGCGCTTCTCCCTGCAACCCGGCAGGCCGGGGGACGGCTCTCCCCTCCCAGGAGGGCGGGACAGGCTCCTCCCAGCCGGGCCTGGGGCCGGGGCCGGGGCCGGGGCCGGGGCCGGGGCCGGGGCCGATGGTCACCACAGGCCGCGCCTCCCGCCTCCCGCCAGCCCTCGCGCGCCGCCCGTCCTCGCGAGACTCCTTATTCTCGCGACAGCGGGGCGCCGCCATCTTAGCTGCTCGCTCCCTCACTCCGCCTGGCTCTGCGGCTGAGGGGAGAGAGAGAGATAGACCGACCGATCGAGGGGGGGGCTGTCCGGCACGTTTCGGAGCCGCGCTCGGGGCCCATCGGTCGCGCCGCCCTCCGCTGAGGCGGGGGAGGGGGGGAACCGCGGAGCGGCCGGACCGCGCTCCCTCGGCCCAAGGAGGGCGAGAGCGGGGCCCGCAGGGAGCAGCAGCCGCTGCCGCCGCTCGGGTGGTTCCGCCCCCTTCGTGGCGCTGGGCCTCCGGCCCCTGCCAGGCGGCCTCTGCCGAACCGGGAGGCGGCCTCGGCGGGTGAAGGGAGGCGCGGCGGGAGCCGGGGTCCCGGTCGGCGGGGCGGCGTGGACCCCGCCGCCGTTGTTGCTGCTGCTGCCGGGGAGGCGGGGGGCCCGGGCCGCTCTGGATGGTGGTTAAAATGATCATAGAAAACTTCGAGGCGCTGAAATCCTGGCTCAGCAAAACCTTGGAGCCCATGTGAGTAGCCGCGACCCCTTCCTCTCTCTCCCGCCCCCCTCCCAAAATCAACCTCCCCTTGGAAAAGACGGGGATCCTCAGGGGAGGGAAAGGCCGTGGTGGAGAGGCCCGTGAGGGCGTCCCGGCATCTGCCCTCCCGGCGCCCTTCTTCCCCACACACACACTCTCGGCCGCCTCCTCTTATGGGGGGCTGCGTCGTCCCCCCGCTCTCCCGGGGCCGTCCTCGGCTGGGAGGGAGGTAGGACCGTCTTTCTCTGGAGGATGCAGCTTCCCCCCCTAGCGACCGCCTTCGCCTTTCCCTTTGTAGCCCACGGTAAGCGAGAGATAATGTGTGTGCGTGTGCAGCTTGCTGTTCCCTGCTCTCGGCCCCCGTAAAGGACAGGTTAATAACGACGGGTCGCCGCCCCGTCCGGTGACCTTCTCTGAGAGAGCTTAGGTGCCATAGGGACGTTTTCCAGGATCCTGGGATCTTCCCAGTAGCGTTTTACGCAGATTCGTCGCACGTCGTTCTCAGTTGTTTTGAATATTGGACGCTCCCTTGTTTCTCTCCCCTTGCGCCCCGAATAAAAATTGCATCAGTAGAGCGCTTGGGAGTAGAAGCCCCAGAGAATAATTTGCCTATTTGTGAATACCTGCTTGGTCTCAAAGCATAACATTCATGTGAGTAATTGCGGCTCTTCTGCAAGTAGTCTGTGTCTTTCTTCTCTGAATGATATTTTAGTGGACCTGAGATGTGGACTTGGTTTTAAATGTTTCATCTTCTGGAAGTGTGGACATTGTAGATTAAAACATGCACTTCGCTTGTCATTCGGAAACACCATTTTAACATGTCTGAATTAAATTGCTGGAGCTTGATTTGATTCAATAGAAAAAGAACATAGAAGTTAATTCTGGTATTAACTTTCCTTCTGAGATGTTTGGCTCCTGTCAGCTTTACTCTGATGCTGTTGAATTTTGGGGGCGGGGGCGTGTGTGCTTTGTGGCTTCTGTAGCCATTAGTTAAGTATATGTATGTACATGTATAATTCGTGTGGCTTATGCTGAAATAACTTGAATAAGTTGTAAAATGCTGGAACACTTTTAGGAGAGCTTTGTTTGTGGGTTTTTTTTTGGGGGTGGGGTGGTGTTCTCTTTTTTCCACAGAGCCTAATCCAAACCACACTGAAATAGATGAGTCTTGAACTTAATTTCAGTGGACTTTGAATTAGGTCTGCAGAAAATTACACTAAGTGCCTTTATATAAAAGGTTTGACCCTTAAGACTGTGGTAGAATTATTTTTTTTTTTTATTATTTATAAAAAAAAAAAGCATCATCTTCTTGTAAAGGTGTAGTTTTGGGAAGGTAAATTAATATTCCTCTCAGGTCAATGTAAAGTAATATTAGAATAACAGCACATCAGTAAGGTAATAATAGAATAACAGAGCACATTATGTTCTGTGGTAATAGATCCAGCTAGTCCTCTGGTGCAGAATGCTCCCTGTTGGTCTCTGGATACTTTCTTGCATGAATATTCTGTTAATGGCAATCAGTAGTTTGATATCAGTATTTAGAGTATGGTGGTCAGGAGGCTTGGAAAAGACAATATTTGTCTTTGAAGGATCTTGTCATTTCCAAAATATATGTTGGTAATTTGAAATGATAAGTCATCAACACTTACCTCTTGGTCAGCAGCTGGAGATTGATACATTAGCTTCAAACACTTTACAAGGAGCATTTTTAAATTCTGTGAAATATGAAACTGGAAGTCCGCTGATGGAGTTTACAGAAAGGCTTCAGTTGACTTCAAAATCCATTTATTGAGCAGATGTATTAGGCTCTTTGGATTTTACAGATCTGTATCCAGAATTAATTTATACAGTTTTTCTGGTTTTCTTGAGTTTTATGCATCAGGACCTGAAGGTTGACTTTACCAGCGAATAATAAAAGTCTCCTATTCACAATATAAAAAGTGTCAAGAGTTTGCCCAGATACTATTTTAGCTGGAAATCGTTATGGTTCTTCAGGCTTTCTCCTCAAGCTCCATTCACTAGCAATCTGTAGTATTAACTTCTTATTCTGGTAAAAAACTCAGGTTGTTCAATGTTTGTGTATTTGTTTTAATATTGCACGGTGGTATCTGCTAGTGATAATCAGCAGTTAAAGGATGAAATTGGGATTCTCAGCTTTTGTGATCAGTGCAATTTTCTGCTTTTTAGTACCAAAAGGACCAGCATGTTTCTGTTAAGTTTAATGTAGTGTGTGAGCAGTTCAAATCTGGGTTTCATGCTGGAAAACGATGTCATGGGGTAGGGAGTTGCTGACCTGGAAGATGTTGAGTTCTCTGAATTTTTAGCTTTGGGAGGAAACAAGCAAGCAGGGACTGTTAAATTCAGCTGTCATTCAGTTTTGTGCAGAGTCCTATGTAACTCCATTATTCTAATAAATGTTGGAATTAGTGGAGAAGTATTATCGTTTCCTAGCAGTCAAATACTCTTGGAGCTGCTTCTGATCTCAGCTGCTTGAAATGTGTGCCTACAGCCATAGCTTCTGGCTGTATGAAAATTTGAGTGTGTAGTTACTTTTAAAGTTACTTCTAAAGAAGTAACTGCTGTTGGTGGACTACTAGTACAATGAGGCCTTAAGTGCTGGTCCTCTGGAGGTGTTACTGTATCCTGAAAATAATTTTTTTTGTTTTTTCCTTTTAATGAAACAAACATGCCAGCTCTTTTTATCTCATAACTCTTTCGGAAACCTTTAGGTGCAAGATAGGCAGATTAATTTCCTGCCTAGACTAAGAAACATACCACTGTATTAGACCATTATGGAGCTGTTGTCGTGGTAGTTTTAAGGAGAAAAGTGTGTTTAAGAAGGTATGTAAATAAATTTTATACACATGTTCGTAGGTCTATATTTATGTGCTAGGTATGTAGAGCTGAGTAGTTAGAATATGCTTTACTTTCCAAGTTGTCTGTTTTCAAGTCACTGTCATTTTTAATCAGGATGTATAGTTTGTTCCAAAGGCCATAACACATGTGTTTCTGAAACAATGCTTCAGCACTATAAGGTGGCAATATCACTAAAGATTGTTTCATTTTATGATGAAATTTTATCTTTAAACCACTACTACTTTAAAGCATTAGCAAGAATGCTAACTTTTTAGTGTAATGAAAAAAGTGTGTTTTATAATTGTATGGACTGGATGTCATTTGGTTGTTGGATTGCTTTCACATGGTGCCTCTGGGAAACACTGTTCATAGACAAGAACGTTTGGAGGAGAGGGATGATGGAGAACTTAAGTTTTGGAATTTTTTGTTTGTTTGTGGTAGGTTGTTGGGTTTTTTTGTTTCTTTTGGACTGCTCTAATGCCTTTGGCAAAGCCTTAGTGATCCTCCATACAAACACTCCTGATCTGAGTTTGACCATGTTGCAGTGAGGCAGAAATTGAAAATGCTACCATGCTGGAGAGTTTACACAGTCCAGCTCTGCTTGAGGGGTGATATTTCTCTAGGAACTTTATATAGTTGTCTGAAGAGAGGCTGCATTTGTGCATTTGGAAAGAACTGTTTGAGCAGCTCAGGTTGGTGTACAGAGAATTGCTAAATATGCTCACAGAATCATTACAGATACATCTGTGTCAATGTAGTACCAGTGTAAACAAAGTGGCAGGAGTATTTTTGTGTGCTGTGGCTGCTCTGTATTTGACTAGAACCATCTTGTATGCTCAGCTCCAGCCAGCACTGTAAAGGAGGCATTTGTCAACAGTTGTCTTCGTTGCTTGCAGACAGCAGTATGCTTAGTTTCTAGTGTTATACACTTTTTCTTGTCCATCACATGGCTCTTGTAAAGTGTTTTAAAATTATGTTAAACTTGGAATACAACCTTATGTCTGTCACTTCTAATACCTGTTGTAACATCGTCTTCACTGAGCCATATCTATTGTGATGGATTTCTTTTCTGCAAGTCTGTTCCAGATCTTGTATAAACTGTGTGTGTAATCCTTGCTGGAATATCAGGATCTGGCTTGGCAAAGTTTCGAGTAGGGATGTCTCTCTCTTGTTTTAATTTTTATTTGTTTGAACCTCTACCTATGGAAAAAAATAAGGTCTTTTGTACTAGTGCTGCACTCACCATTTTGCCTTGTAAAACATTGTAATGTTCTCCCCCTTGCCCTAATTCTTTATAGTGGAAAATTTTCTTGTTTTTAATTACTTTGTGTAAAATAAATTCAATTAAAATCTTCAGTGGCCCGCTGAATTTTACTTACAACTTGATTAAGGCTCCCATATCTAATTTTCTCCGCATCGCTGTATTTACGTTCATGTACTAAATCAAACCTGCAAGGAAGATGAAAAAATATCTAAAACAATGTTTATGCAGTATTTAGGCATACCTCATTAAAATTGAAGAATTTTTTGCATTGGTTAATTCTGCAAGTCATCATGGTATTTGTAATTACTTATGTCAGAGGGAATAAAATCCAAATAATTTAAAGAATATTTTGAGTATATCGTTAGAATATTTTGTGGTAAATAGTCAATATGTTCTGGTATTCAGTTATGGCTTCACTGTTCTATTTTTGTTTGTCATGCTTTTCAGCCTTTCTTTGTTAAAGTTCATTGTATCTTTTTTGCTGTTTGGATCTTTGCTTAATTGTTAATTGGTTACTCGTTAGTCATCTTCACCTAGTTACTTAAGAAAGGTAGTGAATAGAAAAGGTTTAGCAGTGGTGTAAGGAATATGCTAATAAGCTAGGATACTGAAAGAACAGAATAAGTTAAAATGAAAAACTTTGGTATTTCTTTCTACATAGATGTGGCATGCCATCCTACCAGTAACACTCATTGACCCACCAGGTTTCACTCGTTTCCCATGAAACTTGATAAGGAAGTTCAAAAGCAGTAGATGTTTCTCTTCATTTTACTTACTCTGTTAACACTTTACATTAAGCTATTTATAACTAAGATAAATAAAGCACAGATACACGTCATTGGTATAGCCTTCTCTTAACACTAGGTAGTTACTCTTCTACATCTCTTATGAAACTTGACAGTGTGTTCACCTGACGCATGGAGAGCTGCTGTATTTGAGAAACTGACGTTCCTAACTTAAAGTGCAGATACTGCTAAGCTTCTGTGTAAAAATACTATGATAAAATTAAAATATTGATATGGTAAGATATAGTCAAAAGCAGAAAATATAGAGGAGAAAATTATTCCTGTTACAGGAAACCTTTCTTCTTACATGGAACATAGGCAGCGAAATGGAACCCCTTGGCTGCATCGCAAATCATGGAGACGCTATGGTGATTTTTGCTTTCTGCATTGAATGTGTGTTGGACAACCAGCACGCTGACAGCTGTTCTGCCACATGAGAGTTGGCTTGCATCTAGAGGTGGCATTTTAAGCTGCTGGTTACTGGTTGCAGCTGTATGAACATGTCAGATCTGGGCATCGTGATAATTTAGAACTATTGTAATGACATCAGTAACTTATGTAACAGCATTAGAGGCTGCTGCATTTCTCAATATATTTCTGTTGCTTTAAGTACTGTTAAAGAGTTAATGAAAGTGAGCATTATAAGAGTAGTCCTTCTCATCTACAGTAGCGTCTTAAGATAAAAGTTGGATCATGCTGAATGAGTCTGTCATTCATTTTACTTATTGAACACTGTAGCTTTTTGTAGTGTTTTTCGTTTTAGTAGCAACACAACAGAATGGTACAACTGCCTAAATTAGACTGGTTACTCTGCCCAATACGTGACGTACATTTTTCTGCACCCACTTAGCCCTGCAAATATGAAGCATGTCTTAGCCTTCAAACATAACCATGTCCACCTTGGTTAGTGTCAAGAACTGAGAAGTATTTTAGAGAAGTATAAATATTAATCTTTAGGCAACAAAACTAGACTCTGAAATTTAGGTTGTAAATTCCCGGGATCAGGGTACAACAAATAACGTATACCTGCATGTTATTTCCTTTACAGAAAGACCATTTGCTGCCTGGAGGAGTTCAGACATGCTTTTGTGGTTTCAATGTATTGTGGTAGATTAAATTTGTCAAGGAACTAGTTTCAGGGTTTGCAGCACCTATTTGTCTGTACATTAATTTTAAAAAATGAAAATGTAGCTTTTTAGTGTTTTAAAAAGGTAGTGTGTGTGCACTAGCTGTGTCTAAAATGAAGTCTAGATTAAGGGTCTTGGCATTAGCTTGAAAGAAAGGCAATGAAATATGTCTGAAAAGAACAAGTAGTGTTTTTGTTACAAGAAAACGTCATGGAAGTTTCTTTTCTGTCCTCATTCTTCTCCCTCCCCCAAGCACACTTTTCCCCCTAAGTAGTAACTGTGTTCATTTTGTGAAAACTGCCAGATTACAGTTTGAGAGCTTCAGCATGGGAAAGTTGAGGGGTTTTGATGTTTTTTGTTTTTTGTTTTTTTTTTTTTCTCCAGATGGTAAAAAGGTTAGGTAACATATAGTTAAACACTAGTTATGAATATCTCCCTTAGGGAATTTGCATACATTTGCCAGACATTTTCACCAGAGGGTAGACTTTGGAATGCTAGATTTTTCTTAATAGAAAAGGCATGTAGAAAAGTATGAATTAAATTATATTGCCAAAAATCTTATAAAAATCAAATTTATTTTCTGTGTAATTGTTGAGTTGTTGTAATAACTGTAAAATTTAAGCAGCAGTTTGTTTTGCCATGGCAGTGAGATTTTTAGCAAAATAAAGGATTATCCTTTTCTTAAACTGATTTCTGTAGTGTTTACTACAGCACCATAGTACCAGGTCTGCACCAGATACTGTAGATACTACTTCTAAAGAAATGTCCAGAAATAATTACTTTTTTAAGGCTCTAGTTCAAAGTGGCTACTTTGCTTATTAGGAACTGACTTAAATGATGAATAACAGCGTGAGAAACTTCATAGCACTGGAGATATGGGTTTTTTTCTGAGGGGAAAGTATCTGGGTTTAGATGTTTCAGAGCTTGCCTCAAGCTAATTAATTAATGCTTTAAAAGGTTTCAGCTTGATGTATATGTAGGATACCTAGAATATGTATCTCTACTCATTCTGTGCTTTTGTCACGGAAAACATTATTTGAGGAAGTCAGACTGGAGTAGGATAGGCAACATTTATAAGCTATTGAAATATGTGATTTTTATTTCAGGTATATTCTCATCAACTTCACAACTATTATTCTTGAGCCCGCTTGCCACTTTTTAATTCTTTGCATTTCTTCCTCCTTCTCTTGGTTTAAGAATTTCAGTTGTTTTTTTTTCTTTTTTTTTTTCTGTTGGTGTGAATATTCTAATGGGAGTCCTAGTGGCCTTATGTTCAGATTTACTTGATGGAGAGTTCAGGGTCCTGGTGGGGAAACATGCCCAAAGTCCTCAGTTGATAGTGGAATATTTAGTCCAACAGAGGCTTTCACATCTGCCTTCCCTTTTGATACCTTTTACATTAAAAATACTCAAATAAGCAGCATGTTCTGTCATTCATTTTAATGTGTATTTTTGTACTGATGCTTAAACACATTCATAGGCACTAACCTGGCAAAATATGTATTCAAAGTTTGTGTTTTTCTTTCTTAAGTCTTGAGAGTTATTTACTGTGTGCTTCTATTCAGTATCTTTTAAAATGGTTTTTATGCAATATTTATGTACAAAGATTTATCTGCCTTGTTAAATTACTTTTAGCTGTTTTGGCAAAGACTCTCTCAATCAGTATGAGCTCCGTTGTTAATAAGGGTGTTTGTATGTACATCTACCCCAGTAACATTTTTTTTGCAAACAATTTCAATAAGTATTTCACGTCCTGATGCCTGTAATTGCATAGTGATTATAAAAATCAAAGTGTGTTCTCATAACATATTTAGTATTTTATATTTTAAAATATGTAAATCTGAGTATTGGAAATGGATAGATTGAGTGGTGTTTAATGAATTGCAAAGTAGTCAATTAAAAAAAAAAAACTATACAGAGAAGTGAGTCCTCTTCAGTCAAATTACTTTCCCTTCTCAAACATTCATTATTTAAAAATATGTATATATAGTTAAGGTTTAAATTTACTTGTAACAACTTCAGCTTTCCTTTTCTGCTTTATTTTCTTTATTTGAAATGCTGATTTCAAATGACTGCAAAACCAGATGAGATCAGAAACAAATGATTTTGAAAGAGGGATTTTGAACTTTTCTGCAAGGTTTGTTGCAGCTGTGAACTGTTGCGCCTACAATTGCGCAAAATATTTGATTGGGTGTTACTTTACTTTTTGAAGCTTTTCTCTGGTGGACAGCAGTTGGAGGTATCCAGGTCATTTTCTGAAGAACACTTAGAGCTCTAACAAGAGAATTCTTCCATCTATGCCTGTATATTAAATACTGTTTATTAAAACAGGGTTACAAGAGCGATCTCCCTTGTTTTATATAGAGCAGTAGACACTGTATATTGTCTGACTGATAGAGTACAGACTCTTCAAAAAAGCATTACTAGAGGTAAAAACATTTAGCATTGCTAGTTAGGATCATGTATTCAGAAAGTGGGTGTAAGAAAATGTGCTGGGGTGTTTAATTGTAGCAGGCACCGGGATGTACTTGCTGCAGTGGAAATGAGTTCAGATTACATGTGCCAACTGATTTTTGTTTGTTAAAGAAATGAGAAAAGAGGGGGAGAAATTTATGTGATTACTGATGATTATTACTGCTTGCAGCATACACCTACAGAAAGTTGAGGGGATGTAGATTCAAGGTTGAGAAATGTTCTACGTGTTTAAATGCATGTGAATGTTTTTCTAGTAGCCAGATTTTAGCTAAGAATGAAGTTCTGTCTAAATGTCTGTCACACTTTTAATGCACAGATTCCATTTATGCTTAGATCTGTGTTGTACCGCACCATTCAAATCTGTATCTAAGAACTGAAAATGAGTTTCATCCAGTGAACACTAGAATTGAAATATAAATTCTTTTTTAATTTTGAGCACAACTTACACAATTTGAAATGTGTAGGTGCTATTCTTATTTTTCTGAATTGTCAATTAAGGACCTTTCTCTATTAATCTTATAATCTGCAAGATCATACATGATATATACTGTATGATAAGTCCTTGGTCTTATCACAAATCTTTTTTTCCACAGTATCTTTTGCAGCTATCTGAAAGCGTGCCTTTCCTGTTTTCTTTAAAGTGACATCACTTAATAAAACAATGTCAACTGTAAGAGCATAAAATGCAAGAAAGAGGTTTAGAAAAACTTATAAAGCTAGCTCAAAATATGTGAAAAATCCATGTATACAGCAAGCATATTGCATGTTATTCACTCACAAAGGCTGCTATTCTGTAAGAAAATACTGTCAAACTGGACAACATAAGAACTTGCTTATCAGAAAAACTCAAGGCCCTTATAAACCAGCAGATTTTGACTAAACCAAAGGATGTAGAATTCATAGACAACATTTCAGAATTCAGTTTGAATGAAAAGGTAGAGAGAAATTGCTTTGAAAAAAAGCAGCTGTCCCCCAAACAAAAGCATTAACGATAATATCCAGAACTCTTAATAGCTATGAAATACAGGCATTTTCACTCAGATCTCATGAATTCACAATTCTGTAAAGTTTTAATTTCTTTTTTACTTCAAGAGACCAGTTATTCCTCTCTTCCACCACTTCAAGTTGCTAGCAATTTAATTTTAGCATCACTTAAAAAAAAAATGAAGCTTTTTATGAGTCTGAAAAGCAGTAAAAGATCAGACTATAACCTTGTTAAATCTTTTTAAAATACTAGCTACAGAAACAAGCATCGTCTTCACAATAGCGTGGAGAAAACAGATCAGTTGTTTGTGGGTTTTGTCAGGCTTTGAACAACAGGTATATAAGAGGAGACCTAAGTTTCAAGTCAGTACATAAAAAAGGAAGTCAGCCTTCATCTGTGTAAAGATCATTAGCAGTTTAATTTTAAAAAGTGGAAAGAAATCACATGAAATCATACTGTCAATTTACAAAAATATTTTCTCCATCTCACTCTACCACAAAATGCATTGTATTCATTATTGCTTAATTAGCATCAATTTGAAGTAATTAATCTGTTACCATTTCTTAAAAAATAGTATTTGTTGAACAGCCAAAATAAATACAGAGTTTTAACTTGAAAGCTTGTAAGTTCTTCCTGTTGGGTACAGGGGAATTTCTACCCTGACATATTGAATAATAGAGTTCAGTGTGATTGTTTTGCATTGTTCAGATGTGGTTGTATCTCATACAGAGTGATAAATTCTAAGACAGTGATGAATTCTAAGACAGGAGAAAGTGCTTCTGTGTTTTGGAAATTAAAAGTACATTGATGTGCATTTTTAATGAAGATATTTTCTTGAAAGTATCTTGGAGTTGGGTGGATGGGTTGAAATTCTGATGTCATTCTGGGGTGAACAATGTTGGTAAGATATCCAAAATAACCACTGATGGGAAGGGAGGAAAGCACTAATTGTTTGTTATTTTTAACAAGTTTTTTTTGTTTGATTGGATTTTGTGGTTTGTTTGCTTGTTTTATTGTTTTGTTACACCTTTTGGAGTCTAGGTGGCTTTCCAGATTTTTCATTTTTACCCTGCTCATGAAAGAGGAATTTCTTTAAACTTTAAATGAGGCTGTTGTATAGGTGCTAGGACATGGGAAATTCAAGTTCATTGCAGTAGCTAGCAGCAGTGGGGTTTTAACCTTATAGACTGACTTTTTTTTTCATTTCCACTAAGTAATTTTGAGTGCATGTGTCATCATTTCAATCAGTTGTAGCAGATTTTGAACAATGACAGCTGACTTCATATGATCAGATGAGAACCAAATTTGTGGAAATTAAAGTAAAACAATTCAGCTAGTAATGTTTTATCTGATTTTTGTGGAGAACAGAAAGGAGAAGAAAAAAGAAAAGAATTGAGGATTATCATGTAAAAAGTGTCCCCTCCCCCCCCTTGTTTTCCTGTTATGACTATAGATAGATAATATGAAAATAGCACACTAATTTTCTGAGACATGATTCAGCTTGAAACTGGGAGAGGACTGAAAACCTTCTGTAGTGACATTGAAGTTGCATTAAGGAACAGTAAAAAAGAAAAGGTAATTTTGCAAATTTAAGCACTGAAGTTATGAATTGCTGGCATTAGGGCCTCTAGAGGGCTGTACCGGACGAGAACCCTCACTGGAGCCTATGACAAACACTCTGTTCAACATCAGGCTTTCAGCTAATCTGCTTGGATGATGTGCACAGGTGCTGGCAGTGTAAAAGAGACCATGCAGTCCTACTGCTCTCACTGTAGGAGGCTATTTATGTGGCTGCTTCCCAGATGACTTGGTGCTTGGACGGCATTTTCTTCTGGGTAAAGAATTGTTAAATCTGAACAGGGGCAAACCAGATGTGGTAGTCAAAGGAAAACATTTCTGAAGATTTTTCAGTCAGTGTGCAGTCTGTTTTTTCGATTAACAGCATGTATTTGCATTTTGTCAGTTTAGCGTGTGCAGGTTTTTCAGCAATGTAGACTGATTGTGAAGTCCCATCTCCTGTATCTATGAATAATGCAGACTAATACAGAATACTGTGATATGCCCCCGATCAGCTCAAGTTGCTTTTAGAGCATGAAATTCTGCTATTGCCTGCTTTCTAGGGGATGCTGAGTTACGTTTGAAGCTTTGACCTTTAACTTCGGAGCATTCTGTGCTGGGCCCCGGCTACCCAGAGGGTCCCCTAAGGGTGGAAGCCGACAGGTCTGCTTCCTTTGCTTACTGGATAAGTTTGCATGGAGAACGTTGTGTGCTGTGCAAGAGGTAGCTTCTTTGGAGACAGGAATTAGGGAGTGTGGTATGGTGAAGGACTTGGTTTCTTTTGTCCAGTGTCTAAAATACTTCTAATTTAAATGACCAACATTCAGATTTATAATTAAGCTTCAGCTTTGAAATGTCACTTATTTTAATGTAGAAGAGTTTGAGAACTGCAGTTTTATTCTATCGCTGTGTCTAGTGGACTTCTGTGCTGGAACAGTATATGTGTGATACTCATATTCAGTGCAACTCCCTGATTGCAGTTTTATTTTACTTCTCAGTTATTCTTGCTAGAAAGAATGTGGAGTTAGGATGCATCAGTGCAACTTTTTCTTCTTCTTGTATTTCTTTAAAACACTAGTATTAACTTTGATCACCACCCAAACAAGCTAGCTGTCTGTATCATGTGGCCAGTGTACATGTGTTAAATTCTGCCTGGTTTTGTAGGGTCCAAGGTCTTCCTTTGGTTTGTGCTAAATGTGGGATTAAACGATTTAAGAAGATGCTGCTGTTCTGCCTGATAAACCAGTGTCTAACCATTTCGTTAGTTAGTGGTTTTGAATTATGAAGCGTGAAAGGGTTTTCTGCAGTAGTCACAGTTACTCTATAACACCACTACAAAGTTCATAGTAGATGACTATTCATGAAACATTATAATAAAATTATATCAGTTATATTAAATAACGTTATACTTAATGTGGATATACAGTTTACTCTGTTCTGAGTTCTTTGATTTCTACACTGATATGCTCTGTACTTCATTTGTTGAATTTAGATGTCTAAAACAGGTAATGATCCCCTAAATTTCACTTTGTTGTCTGTGTACCTCTTAGGGAAATTTCCATGATAATATTGTATGAACACTTTTTCTTTAGGCTTTCAAAATTAAGATTTTTCAGTTAATCTGCTTTTTATGATGTTCATTTGTAGGTAGTAATGAGATTCTTTGAAATCATATTTCAGACAAAGAATCTGTCTGAGAGTCTGAATTTTTTTATAGCACAGATCACTTCTGCTGTATCACTGTATTCATTTGTAATTGGGTAGATTGAGTTTTCCCTGTTAAGTCACTTAGTATTACACTCGGAATGACTGATTTTGTCATTGGGAATTTATGGAAGTAGTTGTTGTATTTGTAGTTGTTCTTAAGACTATTAGGCAGTTGGAGCTGTTTCAGTCTACATAGTTCTTTCTAGTTCGCTATGAGGTGCTCCATGGAATATTGTTTGGAAATATCCTAGGCAATTACTTTGTAAAAGAAAGGTGACACTTAGGTATCTTGCATATCTGGACTCTGTCTTAAAGAATACCCCGGAGTGTTTTTCAGTTACTTTGGTAGGAAAGGTTTTGTTCCTCTATATGTATTGGTTATACCAGTTTCAGAATTATCTTCTGTAATTTAATTGCTGCTTTTTTTTTTTTAATTATCTATTTGCAGATGTGATGCAGATCCATCTGCCCTAGCTAAATATGTTCTGGCTTTGGTAAAGAAGGATAAAAGTGAAAAGGAACTGAAGGCATTGTGCGTTGATCAGCTGGATGTATTTCTTCAGAAAGGTATGGTCTTTGCTGTAGCAATTAAGCTTGAGTGAAAAGCCTGTCTTGTTTAATTCATTCAGACAATCTTTTACCATAGAATCATGTGTTTATCTCTTTGTTAGCTGTGTTACTTTGAAGTATGTAATTCAATTTTCATGAAGTAATTTGCTTTAAAAAACGTGTATAGTGCAATATGCATATATTAGGTATATGTTTTGTGTCTATTGGTATTCCTGGAAGAAAATTAAGGATATTAAGAGTTATTGCCAGAATTAGAAGTATTGGAGATCTGCACATATTCCAGGAATATTCTTCCAGATGTTTTATTAAGAGACATTAAATAATTCAATGATTGAAAACCTTTATGAAACATTGTCATTATTGACATGTTTCTTGGCTCTGTAAATGTCCTTTTAAAATAAAAAATTAGCATCAGAGTATTCAAAAAATATACTCTTCGTTGTTTTAACTTTTGTGATTGTTGATTTATTTTTTTTAAATTTATTTTTAAAGCAAATGTTACCTGAAGTTTTGAATAATGGGTATTTGTATGCTTTTTATTTTTAGAAACTCAGATATTTGTGGAAAAACTGTTTGATGCTGTGAATACAAAAAGCTATCTACCTCCACCAGAGCAACCATCGTCAGGAAGCCTGAAAGTAGAGTTTTTTCAGCACCAAGAAAAAGAGACAAAAAAAGAAGAGGTAGGCATTGATTTTATTTTAAATTCATGTCTTTTTTTCTTCACTCCTGTAGTTTGCTTATGTGGTTCAGCTTCATCGTATTTATTTATAAACAATATTTCCCAAACTTATACTGTAGCATTAAAATATGTCAGAAGATTTGTGCCTTGTATGTTAAGTACTGCTACACAAGTTTTCTAAACATAAGTGGGTGCTTCAAAGGTAGACCAAAGTGTTTCTGACTCGGCAAATGTAAATCAAGTCATTGAGTTGTGTAGGAATTGCAGTACAACCTACATTAGTTCTTTGCTCAGGATTGCTGTTGTAGTTCTGCTGCCCTTTAATTCAGCATAAATCCAAGGCTGCCATTCCAAATGGCAGTCCTCATTCCTCCAGCTGCTTGATCCAGATAACATCCTTATTTTGACCCAAGTGTTTATGTTGTTCTTTGAGGCAGGAGAATAGCTTTGTCCTTTTCAACATCAGCTCAGGTTTGGCTGCATGAAAGTGTTTAACCGTGATCTGAACCAGCTAACCTGCTGTTGAAGAAAAGACATTACAGTGTCAATCGTTGAATATTCATGTCTTCCCAGATCTGTCACTGCCCTGTAGTATGGGATTTTGCCTACCTGTAGCAAAAGCAGATGTATTTTCAGTACAGCACAATAAGTACTGTTTATTCTGCTTTATTTTCTCCCAACCTGTGCCTTGAATATTCCTAGAAATAGAAATCTAACACGTTATGAAGGTTCTCTAACTGCATTAGATGCAAAAACATTGTTTCAGTTCAGTGTTACTGCTGACTTTGCTCAGCATTTTGAGTTTTTTGTGTTAATTTGATTGTGCTGAAGTCTTCACGGTAGTGTGCTCATGTTTTGGTCTAATGTATATACTTTAAATTCAGATAGTGAAAGAGGAAGAGCGAGAGAAAAAG
The DNA here is from genome assembly GCF_964199755.1 of Larus michahellis. Taxonomy (NCBI): domain Eukaryota; kingdom Metazoa; phylum Chordata; class Aves; order Charadriiformes; family Laridae; genus Larus; species Larus michahellis. The sequence continues at coordinate 174,779,728 of NC_133896.1, forward strand.
TTTTCTAGAAGATTAAATCACAGCCCTCCTCAGTCAAGTTCTCGCTACAGAGATACAAGGTAATAAATTTTGCTTAACCTATTGTATTATATCAGTAATCAGATGGATTTGGATTTTTATGGTGTTACCAAATCAAATATTTTTATTCTGTATGGTCACCTAATAAGCCTAAAAATAATACTTTATTGCTCTTTTGCGTATGTAGTTAAATGTCAGGTATATCAGTGACAGTCTAAACTGCCTCGGAGTTGTGCACAACTATCACATTTGAGTTTTATGACTTGTTTTTATATTAGATTTGTGGTTTGTGTTACAACAGTTACTCTGCTCAGTATTGGGATATAATTGTGATAATTTTAATTTAGAAGCCTTCCCTTCAGTAACTGTTACCTTTTTGGTGTTTCCATCTTGGGGAAGGTGCAGTGTTGGGCAGAAACAGAATTTTACACAGGTTTTAAAATCATATGGATAGTAAAAGTAAAAAGAATAAACCAAATAAAATAATTTTAGAAGCCTTTTGAGGAGAAAGGAAGGGCCATAGTTAGATTCCATTTCTAGCTTTTCTCTCATTTTCCATTGCCATTTCTTAAGGGTTTTAGTGGTAGTTAAGGTTTTAAATTATGGCTTCATAATTCTTGTAATTAACTTACCAAATTACATGTTTAGAAGCCGTGATGAAAGGAAAAAAGATGAGCGTTCTCGGAAGAGAGATTATGACAGAAATCCTCCCAGAAGAGATTCCTATAGGGATCGATATAACAGAAGAAGAGGGAGGAGTCGGAGCTATAGCAGGAGTCGAAGTAGAAGTTGGAGCAAAGAGAGATTGCGGGACCGGGATCGAGACCGGAGCAGAAGCCGGAGCAGAACACGAAGCAGAGGTACCAACAGTTGGTCTCTAAAATACGGTGAATGTTGCCTACAAAATTTAGACACTAAATCTAAACACTATGTTCAAATGCACCAAAATTTCCTCTGTTGTTCTTGTTTCTATGTTAAAATTTAGCTTGGTTTTCTGTGGAAATAAGGCTTATGTGGTTGTGTTTTCAGTGCTTGTTTTCCCCTCTTTCCCTCCATTCTTCGCTAATACCTTTGACTGTGTTGGCCACTTCTAAGCAGTGTTCTAACATAGGCAGAAAAATCCAAGTTAGTTCCATTTCATTAACTTTTGGGAAACTCAGAATCTGGTTTGGGAAGATATAGAAATTAATACCCATCTACGGAGGTAGAACTGGCAGAAATTATGTGTTTGACAACAAATGACTTGTCAAGCAGAACAGTAGGGCTCTATTCTTTTTGTCTTGTCCCTTCCTTGGTGTCATAGGAAGGGTCTGAAAGTATTACAGTAAATATTTGCATTTGCACACGTATCTGTAGAATTTAACGCTTCAGTGTAGTAGTTTTTCAAATTAAACTTCTTTAAAAACAAGGCTGTTTATTCATCTGAAAAGAATGCTTTTTCTCCCAATACTGTTACTGATAAATTGGAAAAGAGCATTGAGGGTCATTTTGTATCTTTAGTCTGTTTTAAGACTGTTTTTACCTCTACATTGTTTAAGTCTCCTGTGTGTTATTTTTCTTTATGTAGAATGGGCCTTGGTAACTCAGCCTTAAAAGTAGGAATGCAGAGTTCCTGAAAATATGAGAGCAGGTAGTTTCCAAACAACTTACGAATGAGCAAGTTAACCATGCAGCAGTTTAACTAAAAGATTACAATGTGATTAAAACTTAATTTAAGGTTTATTTTACATAAACTGCAATGGTAATATCTTATGTATAGACAATATCGTATAGTGAAAGCTTGTTTCTTTTTCTAAGCACAGTAAGAAAAGCCTGTGTTATCCACACTTATCTTGAAGACATTTTTATTAGTGTTCCTTTAATGTGGGGTTATTTGAGTCTGTGAACTTACCTCATGACAGAGCTCTTCTTTCTTAATCTGGATACTTACTGTTTATTTGATGGTAATATTAGAAAATTGGGAGAATAGTTTATATGTATTCAGAATAAAAGGTCATATTACTGCTGTATCTGTCCAGGAGGGTTCCACACCTGTCAATCACCATTATTTCCCCAGTCATGACAAACCTTTGCATGCGATAAACATCTGCATTTGAATGCAGAAAAAATGAAGATAAAACAATAACAGTGTCTTGCAACCTTAAAGATGTGTAACTTTTATAGTGTTTTTAAGTGGTGGTTACCTTTTTCTTGCCCATTGCTTCCCGTTATTCAGAATAACTTTCCATCTGAAGTTCTTAGAACATATGCATGACTACAAAAGATGTACTCTGTTTGAAGTTAAATAGGATTTCTGCTTTAATGTGGGTATAACTGTTATTAAAATACCCCAATGGCTGAGTCTGTGTTTTTAAGATTATTATTTTTCTGATTAAACCTTTGGAATGTAGAATCATGGAATAATTGAGGTTGGAAGAGACCTCTGAAGGTCATGTAGTCCAACACTTCTTCTCAAAGCAGATAAACTGGACCAGGTTGCTCAGGACGTTGTCCAGTTGGGATATAAATAACTCCGAGGATGGAGACTCTGCAGGCACTCTGGGCAACCTGTAGAACATTTCAGTTATTATTTTTATATTTGGAGCTGAATTGATGTGGAATAGAGATACTTGGTGGCTGCTTCTGGTGAAAATGTGCAGAAGGAATCATCCAATGTAACTTAATGTGACTTTTTTTTTTTTTAATCTTTCAAATATAGAAAGGGATTTGGGAAAGCCAAAATATGATATGGATAGAACAGATCCATTAGAGAACAATTATACTCCAGTTTCTTCTGTGACAAATATTTCATCCGGCCACTACCCTGTCCCTACGCTGAGCAGCACTATTACTGTTATCGCTCCTGCTCATCATGGAAATAACACTACTGAAAGCTGGTCAGAGTTCCACGAAGAGCAGCTGGACCACAACTCCTATGGAAGACCTCCGCTGCCAAAGAAACGCTGTAGAGATTATGATGGTAAGTCTGTATTTTGTTAATTGCTTCCTGCAGCGTTGATTGGCCCCTTTCTGAAGAGACTGAGGTAGTTTTCCTTTCTTTTCCTGATCTCCTCTAATACTGTGTTGTTTGGTTTTTTTTATTACACAATTCTTGAACGCAAATTTTATCCACTTTTTATTAACTTAGCTTTTAGACAGCTTTCTTTATTAGCGTTTGGATAGATTTTTAGTTCCTAGAATTAATTTATATAGATGAAAACTAGTATATTTATATTAAAAAGTTATAAAAAACCCCCCAGTTTTACTCAGGTTTTCTGTCTTATGTCATGTTTAAACCAAATACTGTATTTGCTAGTTTTGACCATGATTAGCACCTTGTTCCATACTAGCTGAGAAATAATTTTTAACTAGAAAGGTCTAGAGCTGCAGCTTCCCAGGCGAATGTTAAGCTACTTTTTCCGTCTAGGTGTTTCTTAAAACTGGGTGGCTTTTTGTGCTTATCTGTGTCTTAAGCTATCATTTTGCATGTCTTGTGCCAAAATCCACAGAAGAGGCTGCTGCAGTTGGCAGTGACTTAGCTAAATTCAGCCAATCAACCTATTAGCTCAAAAGAGTTTAAATTTCCCCCTAAAGTTTTTTCTGTTGTATATCACAATGACGAGTTTAAGATCTATGCCAGCTTACACTTGGAACTCTGATTAGAATATAATTTGTTTTTCATTAAAGAAAAAGGGAGGGTGAGCTCTCAAGCATTGGCAGAGTTGCACTTGTGAAGAAAATCTTTGCCAGTATGTGTCACAGCAGTGCTGTGGAGCAAGTGGAGTTGTGACAGTGTAGTTTTGTTTTGAAGTTTTCTGCTAATGCAAGCTGAGCTGCAGAATGTTGTGTCCTGGTCTCCCAGCTCTACAGGTATTTCAGAAAGGAACAAAACATGCAGGCTAGTATACTTTTGAAATAACGTCTCCAGGCATGACACTGGGACTTGTTTCCTTTAACAATCTCTTTTCTATAGGAGCTTATTATTTCCAAGTATGAAGCAAATAGTAGTGTGTTGGAAAACTGTGATATAGTTATCCTCAGATTTTTACTGTTGTTGTTTTTTTTTCCCCTACGTTTCTGACTATTACTAAAATCTCTCAGTAGATGTATATTAGGAAGAAATTCTTTACTGTGAGGGTGGTGAGACACTGGGACATGTTGCTGGGAGAAGCTGTAGATGCCCCATCCCTGGAAGTGTTCAAGGCCAGGCTGGATGGGGCTTTGAGCAGCCTGGTCTCGTGGGAGGCGTCCCTGTCCATGGCAGGGGGGTTGGAACTAGGTGATCTTTAAGGTCCCTTCCAACCCAAACCATTCTATGTCTTTTCCATTTTCTTTTCTCATGGCTGTTTGTGTCTTCTAAATTTATAAACTCACCTCTGTCTTCTGTGGCTAGCTGGTTCCAACCTACTGCTCTTCCTATCTGCACTTTCACATTTTTTGCTTGACCCTCTGTAGAACTTAGATTTTTTTTTTTTTCTTAACTTTTCAATTTATACATTCTATAATTCTTCCTGAAAATGAGGTAATACAATATGCTTTTCAGCATCATGTTTTGAGGAAGCAGACGCTCAGCTTTCTTCCCATTTCACCTGAAGATGTTTTGAACTTTTCCCCCATATTGCGTTGTATTGTGCTGAGGGGTTTTGTGGATGCTGTTGCTAAACAGATAATCATAGAATAGTTTGGAAGGGACCTTTAAAGGTCATCTAGTCCAACCCCCTGCAATGAGCAGGGACATCTTCAAGTAGACCAGGTTGCTCAGAGACCCATCCAACCTGACCTTAAATGCTTCCAAGGATCTACCGCCTCTCTGGGCAACCTGTTTCAGTGTTTCACCATCGTCATTGTAAAAACTTCTTCCTTATATCCAGTCTGAATCTACCCTCCCTTGGTTTAAAACCATTACCCCTTGTCCTATTGCTATAGGCCTTACTAAAAAGTCTGTCTCCACATCTTTCTTATAAGCCCCCTTTAAGTATTGAAAGGCCGCAATAAGGACCCCTGGAGCCTTTTCTTCTTGAGGCTGAACAGCCCCAACCCTCTCAGCCTGTCTTCATAGGAGAGGTGTTCCAGCCCTCTCGTCGCTTTTGTGGCCCTCCTCTGGACCTGCTCCAATGTTTTACTTGCATGTAAAAGAAAATAAGTAATTTTTTAATTTATTTTTTATATTAATATATATAATATATTTTTAATATTTCATATTTCCATATGTATGTACATATATGCTTATACAATGCATATATATGTAAATAACAAAGTTTTTTGCTCTTACATAATTGCATTAAACTATAGCAAAATATTCTAATTCTTCCTGAAATAATTGCAAAGGGGAAAAAGGAATTGGAGTGAATTTTCTCACATTGTAATTTTACAATATTAACTTCTAACTTTATTGGGGGTTTTTCAATCCCAATATCTGCAGTTGTTACTTAGAAATACTGTGGTTTTGTTAATGCAATTACAACTGGATTTCATTCTTTGCTTTCACAGTTTGTTACAATTCAGTGCTGAATTAATTCTTCAAGACAAAATGTAACTCCTGTATTTATTCTGCTAAGATCTTGCTGCAGTCTTCCTATGTTCTGACTGTTAAAATAAACAGCCAATTTCATTTTCTAATATAAAATTCTGCTGGTATGTGAAGCTCTTAATTTACAAAGTACTGCATTACACAAGAGAATGTGTCATACCTACTGTCAGTCAAACTACAGCTGTTGAATACTAACAACAAATTTTTTTTGATGTTTCAGAAAAGGGTTTCTGTATGAGAGGAGACATGTGCCCCTTTGACCATGGAAGCGATCCAGTAGTGGTAGAAGATGTGAATCTTCCTGGCATTCTGCCTTTTCCAGCACAGCCCCCTGTTGTCGAAGGACCACCTCCTCCTGGACTTCCTCCCCCTCCACCAATTCTGAGTCCTCCTCCTGTGAACCTTAGACCTCCGGTGCCACCACCGGGCCCCTTACCACCTAGCCTTCCACCTGTAACAGGTAATTTAAAAAGAATAAAACCCATCTTTTAGTAGAAAAGCCTGGATGTTACATGGGCTGTGTGCAGTGCAAAAAAAATGTTTTAAGAATGCCAACTATATTTCAGAAAGTTGTCCTAGGCTCTACTATGGCATAGCTTACCCCAAAATGATTGATTTTTATCGTAATTGTTGCAAAGTTGATTGTTGTAAAATTTGCATGTTAAATGTGAATCTTGACTATGGAATTGTATTTTAATTGTGTTTAAGCAAAAGCATGGTGTGACAAAACTCAGTTCCTTGAGTTTTATAGGAGAAGTTGTCCAAAGCTGACTACTGTTAGTGGAGAAGGGAGATTCCTGGAAACAACAGATATTGGGCACCACATCAAATTTGTACCTGAAAATATATTATTTTCAATTAATTTCGAAACTAAACTTGTAACTAAGAAAATTCTCCAGCTTGTTTACTTTTTCATTGGAAAGTACTTTGGCTCAAGCACTAAAAATTACATGAAGAGTTGTGTTCCTGGCTGTCATTTGTAAAATAGCAGTTTAATATACAGTTCCCTTGTGTAGTGTAAAAACTGTTATGTTAGTTTTATGTGATTATTCATTTCTCTCTTTTTTATTAACTTAGATGTCCCACTTGGTAAAATTATTAAAGAATAATTGGTATTTGATATTGCTTGAAAGTTTCTTAAACTGTTTTTCATTTCTGGTTGATAGTATATTTAGGTAAGAACTGAATTTATTTATTTCACTTAGTGTAGAGAGTAACTGTATTGCTGTGGTGATCAGTTCTGCCTTACATGCTATTTCCAGATCTGTGTGGAAAGTCCAAATATGTGACTTTGTGTCTTTTCCAAAACCTGTTTTTGACAATGATTAAATTGAAGGTCAGGCTTGACTGCTTAGCTTTGAAAGTGTCACGTAACCTGTTGTAAAAAAAGTCAAGCCAACCAACCAAACAAAAAAACCCCTCAGTTTTAAGAAAGATCCCTTTGGCTTCCACCATAGTTGTAGGTTTCTTCTTGGGTATTTGGAAAATAATTTCAATCAAGTTAGTTATTGTCATCACAGAATATTTTTGTTATACCCTATTAAAAAATAGAATTTATTTCTTTGAGTGGGTTCTGTAGAGCTTCAAAAATCTTATGTTGGTGAAGATGAATACTGGGTTAGCAATTAAATTTTGCTTCTGGAAAGAAGGTGTGAAGAGAAACGTTAAACTATTCAAATGCTTTTCTCTATAGTCTTAAGTTCTGAGTCATTTGCTGGTGGGGTTGGTTTCATATGAATGAATGGTGCAACATCTTGTCTGTATATATGCCCTCTCACTCCCCCCCCCTTTTTTTTTTTTTTTTTTGAATAGCCTTAAAAACATTTCAGATCAATTTCCTTATGAGTTGAGTGTAATGCAGGTGTAGCGGATAATAAGTTAACACAGTGTTTTTCTTTGGTTTTGACAGGACCACCCCCTCCACTTCCCCCATTGCAGCCTGCTGGCATGGATGCTCCCCCAAACTCAGCAACTAGCTCAGTTCCTACTGTTGTAACAACGGGTATTCATCACCAGCCGCCTCCTGCTCCACCCTCTCTTTTTACAGCAGGTGTAGTACTGAGGCTTTGCCCACAAGGTTTGCTAAATAGAATAACATTGATTCATATTATACTGTACTTTTTAGAGATTATAATTTCATAGTTTGGTAGAATAAGTGTGTCATTTACACTGTGACAGTAACTTAAACGCTCTTTTTTGCTAACTTATTTCAGGACAAGTAAAATTTGCATGTAAAATGTGAATCTTGACTGTGGAATAATAGTTTCACTGTGTTCAAGCAGAAAATTTGGCATGGCAGTTTTAGGATAGTTGTTATACGGCTCTTATATGTGTATGTTGTAATTAAATAAAATATTATATTTGAAACCATAGGGGTTTTAACTGCAATTTATTTTAATTAGACAATTTCTTTGTTACCAGAAACGTATGACACAGATGGCTATAATCCTGAAGCTCCAAGTATAACAAATACTTCAAGACCTATGTATAGACATAGAGTACATGCCCAAAGACCAAATTTGATAGGACTCACATCAGGTGATATGGATCTACCACCCAGAGGTATGCTCTCAAAGTTACAAAGTTTAGCTGGTTTTCTTACATTAATGCAGATTGAGGCAGTTTTCAGAGAATGTAATACTGGAAAACATTGTGGGGTTTGGTTTTTGTTTGTTTTGTGGTTTTTTTTTTTTTTTTTTTAGTCTTCTGGAATTAAAAGAAGTTTAATTGAATAGGAAATTGTGCTTCTAGTTGCTTCCTTTCTGCATTTTTACAGGTACATGAAAGCGCTTGCTAGAGTTTTGCACAGTTTACACTTGGCTGTAATAACTGGTCACTTTGTATATCTTTTATACAGAAAAATGTTAATGTTTCTGTTAACACTCCTAGGATAATTTTTGCTGTGGAGAGGAGTTATTTTTATCTGGTAGCAGACAATTGTGTATGACTAATCTTAACCTCATAGTTCTATGGCCCTGAGAAGAAGCAGCAGCATACAAAATGAGAAAGGAAGAGGAATAAAACTATTTTTTTTAATGTGGGTTTGTTTACATTTGTATATATTTGTATTTAATCTTACTATGTTTTTGTTGGTATGTTTTTAGTGAGGGGTCCCCCAATATGATTCCTGTTCTTCAGCAAGAGCCACTCCTCTCCCACTCCATCCCTAAATCTTGCTCTTAGGTGTTAGTGCTCTGGAGTACTGTACATTTCCTATCATGAGCATTTTTGTGTGTGACATATAATAGTAGAATGGAGTTGTTAGCATAAAAGGCGTGAGCCTCAGAGGATTGTAGGGGACATTGTGAATCAGTGTGTGCAGTCATCAGGAGGCAGATGCCTTCTGTCGCACCTCTTTTGTTTTTCCTGTGTATGATATTACTGTGACAGATTGAAAGCTATTAGCAATTTTGATCTGTCATGGCATCTGTTGGTAGTTAAGAAAACTCTGTGACCAAGATTTGATTCAGTTTGAAAGAGGATCATAGTCGTTTCAAACTAAACAGTTGTACTTTTCAATGTAAGTTCAATGTGAGCGGAATACCTTTTAACACAGACATTACAAAAAGTATTGTAAAATCTTTTCATCTGTTTACAGAAAAACCTCCTAATAAAAGTAGTATGAGAATAGTGGTAGATGCTGAATCCAGGAAAAGAACAATTGGTGCAGGGGATGGTGGAGTTCCTACAAAGAAGACTTGGTTTGACAAGTGAGTGATCATTAACACAAGGTTGGCTTAATAGTTGGAATTCCATGGAGCTTTTTCCTGTAATCTGAAAGATATATAAAATGTATATAAATTGCAAGCAAGTTAACCTCTGAATAAGCTGACTGTACTAAAATAAATCACACTGTAAGAGTGATCTGTATTTGACTGTCTTCTCTCAAAGGCAGTATAGAGATAGCTGAAGTTGCTTTGGATGATACCGAGATCTACTCCCTGAAAGCAGGAACGATCTGAGAAAGGGAGGCTGCAGTATGGTGGCTGTTAGAGATGACTGATTTTAGTTTTAAAATGTGGATTGTGTCATTGTCATTGCTATTTTGTATTGAGTTGCCAGGTATATTACTGACAGAAAATAGAGGGTGCAGTGCTTAGTGTCCAGCTATACCTGGGGCGACAGAAGGTTGGAAGGGATTTTAAGAGATTACTGGGACTGTGGAGAGCCTTCAAGTAATAGTTATTTAAAGTGTTAGTGGGGAAATTCCATGAGTAGCTGAGAAATAGTTTTTGGAAAGAAGCAATGTGGAGGTCAGGACTTGCTGTTACAAGAAAATTATTGTGAATTATCTCACAGATTTATGTGCTGGGGTATGCTGAGAGTATTGGTGGGGAAAACTGCAGGTATATGGGCCTGTGTGCTGTACCTTTCTACACTTTTCTAAAATCATATTTTTTTTTTAAAGTCTGCAGATCTTTCTCTCTGTGTTTCATACACACATGCTCCTATGTAAGCTTATACAATTTAACATTGTGTTTGCTAGCGTGCTATGGATTTCTGGCTTGATTTTTATTTGTTGCAGGCAAAACTTTAACAGAACAAATAGTCCAGGTTTCCAGAAGAAGTTGCAGTTTGGAAATGAAAATACAAAACTTGAATTGAGGAAAGTTCCCCCAGAACTTAACAATATCAGCAAACTTAATGAGCACTTCAGTAAGTTTGGAAACTTAGTCAACTTACAGGTAAGAGTCAACAAAGAGAAGGCAGTATGCTTTGACTTGAGGTAGTTGCTGAAAGGACAATGTCAGTTGATTTTTACCTGGTTCCCTGAAACTTGTTTCTTAAACATGATCTCATTGTTTTTAATGGAACAGTCATTGAAAAAGCAGAAGTGAAGTGTTCTAGTTGTCTTTTAGATTTTGAACAACCGTTTTCCTCACAGATAAAACATTTAAGATACAATGTTTAAAACATTGAAAATTGATTTGAAGTGTTTTTCCTTCAGCCCTTTTCTCAAGTTTGGATCGGATATCATAAACCATCTGTATTTTTTTGAGGTAAATCGTGAATACAGAAAACCTGTATTTCTCATCCAGAAAGCAGTCCCTGTGATACAGTTTCTTTCTAGTCCCATAGTTTATCCCTTATAATTACTTTGTGGTGTATCCGAGTGACCCGTGTTTATAAACAGAAATAGGCAAACAATTAGAGAAAGATTACAAGAGAGATGCAAAGAACTAAGGCCTAACTTAGGTTGATGTTACGCATTGCAGGCTGTATGTGTAATGTCAGTATTTCATATCCGGTCTCTGAGCTGCTCAGTCTGATCTTTCATCATGTTTCGTTATCAACAAGTTTAAGATGCTGGCTAGTGGTTTTGTGTACGCTTTCTTGTTTGCACTGAGAGGTTAAGTAAGAGGTGTAATAGAATATTTTTGTGTGTACTGATAGACTACAGAATAAAGCTCCTGTGCCTGTCTGAACACTGAGGGAATTTAAATCTCTCTTAATTGCTTTTAAATATTTCTTAAGCCTTTCCATAGTTCACCTAAGAATATTGGTGTATTAGAGGCAGTGTGGTTCAGTAAGGCAAGTAAAACTGTGTGTGAATGTGTATAGAGAGACAGACAAATATTCAGATAGATATTGCAAGCTATCCTCTTCTTCCAAAAGGTATTTTTTGTTCTCTTAATGTGTCTAAAATAATATGTTAATACTCAAAGGAGGAAAACCAAAATGAACTTTGTTTTTTATTTCTCGTACTAGATAGGACATTTATTAACTGACCCCTGTATTTTTTGTAGCAATTTTATTTACTTCAGTGATGTTTCCGCTTGTCTTTTAACAGCTACTCTTATTTGCAATTAGAAAATAGTGTTTGACTATTTAGGCATTTTACTTCAGTTTGTTTGTTTTGGTGTTTTTAACTATTCCTAAAGTTTATTAGCTTAATCCTAAGGTTGTTTCTTGACATGAGGCTTTTCAAACAGTGTAATGAATGGGAAGTATTTATCAGCTGACCCATATTGGGTTTAAATTGTGAGCTTCTGAGCCTTGAAACTAGTGATTTTATGATAATCAAGACACAAATGAAAATCCTACATGCAGTAAGTTTTGTTCTTCTGTTTTAAATCTTAGGTTGCCTATCAGGGTGATCCAGAAGGTGCCCTTATTCAGTTTGCCACGCACGAGGAAGCAAAGAAAGCTATATCAAGTACAGAAGCAGTATTAAATAATCGTTTTATTAAAGTTTATTGGCATCGAGAAGGCAGTGCACCGCAAATCCAAAATACTCCGCAGAAGGTACAGGATCTAAGTCTATTCTGTCTACAATTTTATGTAAAATATAATTTAAACATTTTTAAAAAATGTTTATAGGAAGTAAACAAAGTACTTTTAAAATAATGGATACTTCATGTAGTTCTCCAAAAGTTACTCTTTAATTCTAGATTCTTTGACTTCAGACACAAGGTTCAGGAGTTAATTAGCAAGATAAGACTGGAGGTATTTAAAGAAAGCCCTTGTGTGACTTACAGAGAATTTAGCTCTGTTGTCATCTCATGTGGAGCAAGATTTGATGCTACTGTCTGGTGGATAACATCTATTTTGCTTTAACTAGTATAGGCTTTTTTTTTTTCTGGTGAGCATGACAGACAGCAGAGTTACATTTCTTTTCTTGGAAGATAATCTCCGTTTTCTTCCCAAAGGTGCCGTTTTTTCCCGTCTTTTCCTTTTTCCTTTCCTATTTAGCATGCATACTGCTATAGAAAATAGAAATAGAATTTATTTTACATGAAGGTACCTGTATGTATATACAGATACACACACACACACACATACACATATGTGTGTATGTATATATATGTAGAGAGAGAGGATATGCGAATGACAGTGTAAGAGGAGAACTGCATTAGGAGACTAATTTTGGGGAAATAGATCAGGGATATTTTGTACTTTTAAGTGGAGAGGGAGGGAGGTGCTGATCTCCCTGGGATCTAGTGGCATGGGAGTGGTTCAAAGCTGCATCAGGGGAGGTTCAGACTGGACATTAGGAAGCGTTTCTTTACGGAGAGCGTGGTCAGAAACTTCAAGAGGCTTCCTGGAGAGGTAGTCGATGCCCAAAGCCTGCTAGCGTTTAAGAGGCATTTGGATAATACCCTTAATAATACTCTTTAGCTTCTGACTAGCTCTGAAGTGATCAGATAGTTGGACTAGATGATCACTGTAGGTCCCTTCCAACTGCAGTAGTCTATTCAAGTCTATGTTTTTGGATTGAATGGCACAGTGGAGCACCTGTTGGTAGTTGTCACGTGTATAGTAGCATTGGCAACTTCTTAAGGATGTGAAACAGCAGTTACTGTTGTGGAGCTTAGATTCATAACCTGTGGCGAGCCAAATCGGATTTATTAGCAGGCATAGTGGTTCTTCTCAAACATAAGAGGAAGCTTGGATTTTCCCAGGTTGTGTAGGTTATTGGATAGAGTCTTGTCAGTTAGCTCCTGCTGTAGCAAGTCGTTCTAAATACTCGTGTATCCTACTTCATTGGGTTTGCTGTCAGTGTGAAACAACTCACTCTACACTTAAGAAATAGGAAGCAGGCTCTGTAGAAGAAAAGTTCACTTATTTATATACGCTAATATAATGAACAAATGAGTTGTTAGAGGGTTCTTTCAATTGCGGCTCTAAGTTTTTAATTCCTTCTTTCTCTGGATGGCATATGTCATCATCATTCAGAATCAGTGATTCAGTTTTCCATAGCAATCCTGCTGTAGGGCATTTTAACAGTTTCTTTTCACTCTAGTGCCCCACTTTTTATCTACAAAAATGCAGTTTTAATGACGCCTATCTCACTGTCTCCCCAGTTACCATCCTATAGACTTGAGTTTGGAATCAAATTTATGAATGTCATGCTGGATCTGAACTAGTGCTACTCAAAATGGTATTTTTTAAGCTTGACTTACATCTCATCGGCCAGAAGAGGGCAGTGGAGTATGTCATTTGTATTCATACAAACATTATATCTCTTGAGAAGGATAGCTTGAACAGTTATTGCCATCAGCTTGTCTGCTGTTTATGCTATCAAGCTTGGCGTATTATCTGTGTATTTCCAAATAAATATTGGATCTGTATATTTGTGATTTTGCAAAACATCAATTTTAAATAGTCTTATAGTTTTTAGTGATGTTACTAGCTTCCCAGCATATCACCTTTGGCCAAGTAATCCTTGATGGTTTGAGAATGAGTTCCCTTTAGTACCAGGTGACAGTATTAAGGGTTCTCACTTCACAAAGGACAGCCTGAAAGGCATGTGTTAGGAGACTACAGTTCGAAGTCTGTTATGGGCAACAGAGGGAGCACAGTGACAAGAAAAATTTAAACAGGAAATTAAAAGTTTAGGTGCAATGCTTTCATATTCTTCTACCTCAAAATACAAGAATGATGGAATTGTTGAGTCAGTAAACAGGTATTTTAAATTCATAAGCCTGTCAGGAGGATGAATACTTACTTCCCTTTTAATTGAAATTAATATTTGGTATCGTATCTTCGAGTAGTGTGGAAACTCTTTTCTTCTAGTACTTCATATACTATAAGTATTTGAATTTTTGTCAAGATTTCTGGAGTACTAATTTATTAATTACAGCTAAATTAATTTCACTTATATTTATAATGGTTTCCAGACAGATATTTTTCTGTCAGGATCTAAAGACAGACTTTTGAATTTTTTTCTACGTAAAATCAGTTGGCTTTCAAGTTGTCCCTTCAGTAGTATCTGATCCTGCACAATTTCTTGACCATTGCTGTTACCTCAGCAGGATTACTTTGGAAAATTCTTGTGGAAGTACTTAGTAAAGATAGTGGGAGTCAACCATAATAAATCATCAAATAAAAGGCTTCTGCCAGGAAGCAGAAATAATATGCTCTCTACATTTGCAGTAGATAAAACAACAAGTACGGGCCTTAAAAGGCAGCACAGGAGATTTAGGTTAAATATTAAAAAACATTTTCCAATTCTAAAGGATACTGAAACACTTCTGCCACGCGAGGTGATAGGACCTCTTTCATTGGAAATCTGTAAGAACTAGATAGATAGATACTGTCAGTAATGGCTTAGTTATAGCTGACTTTGCCCTGGAGTGGAGGAATGGATTAGGTGACCTCCTGAGGGTCATAAATATGACAGGAAGCTTGCTTGGAAGCATATTTTTTCCTTTTTAAGTGTTTAATGTTTTTGTCAAAGAAAAAAACAGGCAAGGTGTTAGCTGTCAGGGCATATCCATAGTAGGTTCAAAGATTAGCTGCTCTGTATTATTTTTCCTCGGTCCCATGACTGTGTGTCTCCATATCCTTCTTCTTTTTCTGTTTTGTCCAAGTCAAACACAGGGGAGATGAAAAGCAACATATTGCTGTAAAAAAACGAGAGTCTTTATGATACAAGTTTGTATCTAAATGGTTGATGATGAAAGATTTGTGAAAGGAATCAGGAGACTGCTAATTACTTTTTATTCGGTTCTAACAGGTGGAAATTAAGATGGTCTAAGTAGATGTGATTCACAGAAATAGACCAGACTTGTTTGACTTTTGAGAGTTGCAAGTACAAAATAGATGTTATTGCTGTATGCACTACACAGATAGTCAGTATAACATCCTAAATCTCACTAAGTATTTATTTTTGCCATCAGGTGAATAAGCTGTTGAATGATAAAAAGGAAGAATTGTAAATCTAAATGCCATTGCAGCAATTTCTTTGTGTATTTATTGAACTACATTACTAGATATTGTAGCAGCCTCCTGTTGTTAATATTATGATGTGCTTTTTGGGGGGTGGGGCGGTATTACAGGTAATACAACCCTTAGTTCCGCAACCTAGTTTACCGGTAGTGAAGCAATCAGTCAAGGAGCGATTAGGTCCGGTACCTGCAAGTAATATTGAACCTGCAGAAGCACAGAGTGCCAATACAGAAGTCGCTCAGGTATGTATGAAAATCAGTTGCGTTTCTGTTATAGGTTCCATCATGTATGAATGTATCCATTACATTTACTTACATAGTGCAACTACACATTTACTACTTGTAAGTGCATCTAATTTGATTGTGAGTGGTGTTTTGATATTCAGGCTTTCCTCAGTGCAGTGATATTTGGCTTTCTTACCCAAGCATGGTATTTAATTTTTAGTATCATAGCTTTTTAATTAATAAAAAAAACCCAAAAGACTCTGACAATATTTCGGCAATGTTGTGTTAAATTGCAGTTTTCAGATTTCAAAATAAAGTTGGTTTCTATCCAAAGAACTAAAAGCTGTCCTTTTTTTAATATTATATATGTTAAACAGCTAAAACCATTAGAGACGGATGGTCAGCATCTAAAAGTTTTTTCTGTATTTGTACATCACCCTCAGTACCAGGAAGACTGTAACCGCAGTATGACATGAATAACCACAGAATCTGGCATGTTACTCCTATGAGAAAAAAAACTAATAACCTTTAAATTTTTATTGTCTTAGAAGTATCTCATTATCAGTGTTGTGCCATTACTTAGTTTTACTTGTGAAAAGGAAGATCACCACACTTCAGAAAACATTTGTAGTTTAAATTGAAGCAACAGCTTTCTGCAGTTGATGCCTACAAATACCAGATTATAAAATGCAGAAACTGAAGTATAATTAAAAGGGCCTGTGTAGATAATCCTTTGCCAACTAACATGTCATTCACTTCTTGCAAAAAAGTATGTACTTTAATCTTTGATTCCAAATTTGAGTTTATCTTTGTCTTCTCCAGTCTAGTTATAGATGTATATTAACTGTAAAATCAAATACCTAAAATTCATTTTATCAGCTACTTCAATATTATTTGTCTTGTGTTGTTTCTCAAAAGTCTATGGTTTTATTAGTTAAATATGTTTTTTCTGAATTCCTAGCATTTGTAATTACACAGGAAATGGTTAAAATATTCATAAAGTAAAATGTATTTGAACTGTAATTTTGTTCTGGTTTTTTTAGAATGTGACTAAATTATCTGTGAAGGATAGACTGGGTTTTGTGTCAAAGCCAGTTACTCCAACAACTGAAAAGGTAAGAGAATGTCTTGTTCTCTTCCTCTCACATTTAATTTCAGTAGAATTAATTTTATTATAAAACGCCTTGTGTCAATACTAAGTTTGTTTCATAACTATGAATAAAGTTATTTGTTAAAGTTTATTTTTATGAAGTATAATATATCAAAACTCAGCAGATTGCGAAAGGACTACAAGAAGAATAAAATATGTTAGGACAGAAACTGCTGTTTCGTGGTTTTTGTTTTAATGTAGTAGTTCCTTTTATTCAGTCATGAAAATAACTAGATATGTTCCAGGATCCCGAGTTGTTAGAACAATACAGAAATAAATTTAAAAAATAAATAAATTTTGACACTCTGTTTGAATGAGGTTCAA
This sequence comes from Larus michahellis, assembly GCF_964199755.1. Classification (NCBI taxonomy): domain Eukaryota; kingdom Metazoa; phylum Chordata; class Aves; order Charadriiformes; family Laridae; genus Larus; species Larus michahellis. Next base: position 174,796,625 of record NC_133896.1, read on the forward strand.
CCTCATTTCAGCCTCATACAGAAGGGTTGAAAGCTTTTCTATAAAAACAATTTGGGGTTTTTGTGTCCCTTAAAACCTAAACACTTACCCCCTCATTTGGTCTTGCAATTTGCAGTACTTGTGAAAAGATAAAAATGGAAATTAGTAAGTATAGAAAGGACAAGGAAACATAAGGTGGGAAAGGTGCATCTGAATGGTGGTTATGAGTTGCGTATTTTGCCCAGTGGTTGCAATTTTCAGAAGACGGAGTTGATGTATTTACTTTAGTAGCAAAGTTTGTGATGCATGTTTCCAGGTCTGTTTAGCACCTTAGGGGACAGCCTTCCCCAGTGTTCACAACATTCATTTGAGAAGACTTTTGATAGAAAGGCAGCAGGTTTTAGGTGGTAACAAGATTCCTCTACCTAGGCATATATCTTTTCGATTGGGAATTGGCTTTACCTGAAATGAATGAAATATCCACTGCATTTCCCCCCCACCTCCTTCAGTATGACTGTTAATGCATTTAGTGGAATCTAACAAGTAAAATTCACTCCAAAGATACTATGCTGTACCTAGCATACAAAGGTAACAATGTTTCTTGTTGAGATTTAATTGTAGAGGGTGTCTTTCTGACTCATTTCAAGCTGTCCACTTCAATACACTGATCTTGTCTCCTTGCCTGTGTTTTGTGGTTGGTTTGATTAGTTGCGTTCTTGTTGCCCTAAATTAGTTGCAGATAAGTATCTTACTGTGTATTCCTGAACTATATTTTGCATACATGCTGTATACTTACTTTACAAATACGAAGTATGCTTCAGTTTGAATGGAAATACTTTTGAGTATAAGGGTTGAGTTATCCTGAAACACCTCTACAAAGAGTAAAGTCATGCTAAAATGGTTTTCCACTGTGTCGTCTTATAGTACAGACTGATACTGATTAGCTGGTAGGCTGTTCAGTGGACTGGTTGTGAAGCAGCAGTTTCCTTTGTCATTTTTAGTAGGGTTATGAAACTTTGTTTGACCTGTTTTTACCTATTGCGGTCCCTTTATGAGGAAATGCCTTGCTTAGTTTGCAGTTATAACCCTCTATAAACTATTAGACATTAGAAGATTGACAGCTGTCAAAAAACATAGATGTCATGTCCTAGATGTATTTTTGCTTCTGACTGGGTGCAGGGTTTGACAAGAACATTCCAGTAAGAAAGCAGGTAGCTATGCTTCCCAAAGAACAGGAGGAAAAAGAGATGAAACAGTCATCGTGAGGCCTTTTCAGATCTGTACAGGGACTTGCAATTTATGAACTTGTAAAGAGATTCACACTATTCCTTCTCTTGAATAGTATTAAGAGATTTAGAAGACACTAACGTGTTGCTTCTTGCTCTGCTCTATTAGTTGATGCAGGTACATCTGCTGTGGCATCTCTCCTTATATTAAAAGATGAGGAAGCGTGGTTCACTCTGCCATGAAGACAGTTCAGGGCAAAAGGAGTGTGTCAATATTTTTGACTTGACTTGGTCCTCTGTTTGTGATGTAGCCTGTCCTAAACCTACTATGTAATAGGAACTATATAATTGGGATGTGCATATATTAATGTGCTTTAATAACTTAAAAAAGTTCCTTCATCTCGCTTTTAATGGCCTGCTTGGAGCATTTTATATCACCTTTTATAATACCCCATAACATGCTTTGATTTTTTTTTTTCTTTGTGGTTTTTTTTTTTGTTGTTCTTGTCTCTGTACTGCTTACTCTAGAAGGTACTCTACTATGGGAAGAAATAGTATAAATAGCACAATGAAGTGAAAAGCTTTTATTTAAAGTGTTCATGTTGTAAATTCTTCTGATCTCTTGATCTTTTCTTTCCAATCTTTCTTGACTGTCTTTTTTTTTTTCTTTTTTCTTCTGTTGGTGGGCGTTGTGTCTATTTTATGGAGTGCATGATGACCAATAGACTCTGCATGCATCTTTTAATTTTCCACATACATATATATATATATATAAAAAGTGTTCTTAAACTCCTGGAAATGATACCAATTGCATAATTGCTGTGATTTGCTAACAAGGTGGACAAGATCATGCCTATATTATCTCCAGCACTTAGCCGTGGATTTTTCAATACTGACGTGGCCAAAATGTCATTTAAGGAATGTGATAAGAAAACAGAATAGTCCAAATCTTCACATGTTGTGGAGATGTACATAGTATACTTTAGAGAGGTTGTAAAGCAGGCAGCTGTGCTCTCAGTAAGTCATGGAGAAGTTTTCATACCTCATTGCAAGTGTAGGAAAGAGAACAGAGAGACATAGGAGTCTCTTCCTTTGCTGTACGATGTTGAAGACTTCCCTGTACTAGAGTTACTACTTCTTGATTGTGCAAGCTTTAATTTGCATAAACTGCATATGAAAAGGAGCAATTGTATCTACTTTGGACCTTAGTCTCTAAAATTGTGTTGAATTTTTCCTTGGAAAATTCATGCAGCCATGAAAGATTGTATTTCAAACTTCAAAACAAAAAAGAAAAACTTCAGTTATTCTTGGGAAAATCTCAGTCTTCTGTTTCCTTAATTAAACTCAAATACATAAAATTTTATGTATTTGAAACTTGGAAGTACCTGTAAAATCTCAATGGAAAGGATTTATAATCTGATATTTATAATTCTTATATATCTCATGTGGTGCTGCCTCTTTAAAAATTGTTTAACTTCAGCAACTCCAAATATAATTGTTACGCCAAATTTTTATATTCCATATCATCAAAACAGACAAAAGAAAAGACGCTTATATATTTTTTTAAGCATTCATGTTTAAAAAAAAAATTGAAATTCACTGGCAAAAAAAATAAAATGATTTCCTCCTATAGGTTTTATCCACTTCTACTGGCTTGACAAAAACTGTGTACAACCCTGCTGCTTTGAAGGCAGCACAGAAATCTTTGCCTGTTGTTTCCACTTCCGTGCTAGACTCTAATGAAGCACAGAAGAAAAAACAGGTAAATTAAATATGCTTCTTTATAAAATGGACCTAGATTGGGAACTTGTGACCACTAGAGATAGTGCACTATGTATATTCATTTCAAGAGCAAAGGTGAAACTAGTTACAAGATTAAATTCACTGTAATGGTTTCTTTTCGAAGGACAAGAAAATTCAGCATTGTTCTGATACTTTTTCAGTGTATGTTCAGGCAGTGCAAGCAGGTTTAAAACTCTATAGAAGTTCAAAATGTGAAACACTTTTTCCTGGAAGCAGTCTCCATGTTGAGGCATGAGTTGTCTATTGTGAGTGAGAAGGGAGTATTTTACAGTTACTGTTCGCTCTTAAGTCTTTCTGGGACTGGCCTTTATTCTCAGTGTATTTTGTACTTGTGACCAAAATTGTTTCTTCACTTGAGAGAGCTGAGAACTGTCTGACTCTGCATTTTATTGTTCCCAAACTATAGTTCTCCTGCATCCATTTTTATTTTTTGCATAGTACTAGGTTTTCTTTTCTTTTTTTTTCTTTTTTCTTTTTTTTTTTTTTCAGAGGAAATGCAAAAAAAATGCATTTGTCGTTGACTAGGTCCCCCAGTTGTAGTTTAGCTTGCTTGGAATTTTCTAAAAAGACCGGTAAAGCTCCTTTTTCAGGTTTATTCTTACCGCTTAGAAAAACTAAATGTAGGAGGATGATTATCTTACTGGTTTCAAAACACAAATTAAGAGTTCAATACTAAGTTAGATTCAAACATAAGTATTAAAAGCAGTATAACCAATAAACAAAGATTTTAGCCTATTGGTAAACTTCTGTAAGTAATGTCTAATATAGTTTGAAATAGCAGTTTTTAGCTGCTTGTCAGCTGTGGCATTGGTCCAGACTTTAAAGAAATCACTTCTAATTTGGGGATTTCATTTCACGTTCGTCCCCTGAAACATGTTTTTCAGAATTAAAGCCTTTACCTTTCAAGTTAAGACACTAAGTGCCTGTGAAATGGCTAAAAGCTTTTAATAAAATTATGGACTTATCATAAGAGCTGTAGGGGTTTTTTTGAGAGAAGACACTGAAGACGTGCTAAGTGATTGGCTCTTTTTTAATGTGCTCTTGTTCTCCTTCCTCTCTTCAGAGACTTATATTACATTGTAATACTAGTTGTGGAAAAACATGATTTTGTGGGACTCACTCCCTCCTTTCCTCCTGTCTCCCTAGTTTTTCTTAGCATTCATCCCCTTGTCTTATCTTGCCTTTCCCTTCAGAAAAATGATTGCACGCTGTATTGCAAAACTAACAATTCATGCAGCAGATTTTGTCAGTATTTGGGAAGACATACAGAAACGTTATTAGGATTTCTTTTTTTATGGCTGTTGTGCATTTACCCTCTTTGTATAAGATAATCCTCTTGCAGCCTGATCCCAGTTGATTGGTGATCTAGAGGTGCAAAATAATCTTCTGCCCCTCCCCTTTTATCCTGTTAAATATGTTGTTATCAGAGCTCTTAATTGTTTTCTGCAAGAATCTGCTATCTAAGACTTCTACATTATGTATCTGAGAGCAAGATGCAATTGCTTGCTCTCAAGCAGCATTAGTAGGAGCTGTGACATCTCATCCTGCTTCTCCTCAGTGCAGTATGTCACAAGTTTGAGTTTCAATTACTTTTTCATTTGCCCATTGCAATGTCAAGACTCTCTTTTTAGCAGATTGAATGGTAGTACTTACCACTTACAAGTTATAGTAGTCAGATGCAAAAGAGATGGTTTTCTTTGGGTAACATTTTATTTTTAGAAAACAGAATGTCTCTTCTTTCTGCTTGTAACTGTACTGGAGAATGCGCTTTAATTGATGGGCTTGATTTACAGTTCATTTCGAGATATCGTCCTTGCATGTTTAAACTCTTATATTGTACCTCTTGCAGTAGTGTATTGTATTGCCTTTGAGCTTTCAGTGAAGTTGTGTAAGGGGTTAATGTGTATATAAGTAATAATTAAGTCTTCACAGTACAGATCTAATTAAGAACGATCATTAGATCCTTCACTAACTTGGTGATGCAGTTTTCCAAAATATAATTTGAAATATTGCCTATTAGTACCTTGAGTTTCTGTTTTTCCCCTGTTATTGTGTGTTACTACTACTGTATAGTTGCCAGGTATAGTATATTCTTCTGGCATTATTTTTCAAAATCTAGAAACTTTCTGTGATTTCTGTTTTTTTACGCTCTAGGAAGCATTACGACTTCAACAAGATGTGAGAAAAAAGAAGCAAGAAATCTTAGAGAAGCACATTGAAACACAAAAGGTAAAATGTTAGCATTAAAGAAAGTCAGCAATTCAGTCTTAAAATGTTGGTTCACTTTTTAAAAATATTTCAGAATTTGTAAGCTACAAAAATGACCTATAAAGTAAGTATTGTCTTAGAGTGGTATTATCACATTATTTTAAGTTTGGAGTTTTAATCTAACTTGCCTTGTTAGTTCACTTAAACTACAAGCTTATGCAATTTTAGTTGAAATTGCCTAATTTGTGTGCAACATGCATATGTTTTTTTGGGAGAAGCGAAAGCCTGAGAGTTCTACTTGACAAAAGCAGAAGAGATGGATGTAGAAAAGCGTGCATGACTGCACTCGGGCTTAGGAGGAGAAAAAGGCCAGAATTTGAATACAAAAATTTTGAAATAATTCAAGTATGTTGAGCAAATCTGTCCAAATAAAATGGAGATATCAATTCATTAGCAAATGAATTAATCAGAGATTTAGACAAAGATTTTGATTTAATGTAAGCTGTTAAAAGCCCTATACGTTGTTTGAAGATCACGGCAAAGGAAATGCAATATTCTGTTCTTCCATTAGTTGTAATGATCTGTAATAGTAGTTGCTAAGTAAAAGATTTATTCTTTTTTTAAATTGGATAGATGCTGATTTCAAAGCTGGAGAAGAATAAAGCCATGAAGTCAGAAGACAAAGCAGAAATCATGAAAACCCTGGAAATTTTGACTAATAGCATTACGAAGTTAAAGGATGAATTAAAAGGTGTATCACCAGGAGGAGGGGCTCCTTTAAAAAGCATGAAAACTAAGACTCAGGTACTCAAGTTTTGGTCAGCTTTTTAGTAAGATGGATTCACGTGCTTATTTCAGCAGAATAAAAATATGCAGCCACATCATCAGTATTTAGAACCATACTGGTTTAATTTTGAAGTTGTCTTTGAAGCGAGATTGGTTTTGCCCTCTTTTTGAAGGAACATAGTTAATTTTAAAACCATGCTGTTGTCTAAAACGTGTATCCACTGTTACATAGATATTACATAAATTGGAAAATCAAAAAAATACCCCCAAAAATCTTATGATTACTTCTTTTGCCTTATCCAGTCTTTTCTGTATAGTCTATCACTTTCTTAAATTTTCAATAGAAGTCATGACAATGGTATTTCATATGCAAAAGGATTACTGTTATGCAACACAGATATTTTCTGGGTTTTTTTTTAATGTCACCGAAATTTTTCAATATATGGATCTTTTTAGATTGAAGATTATCCTGGTCAGTTTTCCTTTGATCTAGCTACCTATGTTTGGGTTGTACCTGTGAGAGAAGTTTCCCTCCTCTGCTATCATTCTTGTTAATATATGGCCATAACCAGTTTCCCAACTGCTTAAAGATGCAATCATATTACCTTCTTAAAAATCAGCATTTTGCTTTTTACAGAAGTATTTGTTCCAAAACAGGTCATAAGGTGATTAAGAATTAAGCGAGACTTTGAGAAATAACATTTTAAGATATTGATATGTTCTTCTAAATACATTACAAGCTTTGCTTGCTTTATCAAGCGAGGAGGTGCGTATTAATAAAAGAGCAGGGCTTTTTGTACAGTGTATTTTCTCGTAGAAGACTGGAAAAGAAGCCTTGATCTTTTCTTGCTGTTTTCATTCCATTCTTAAATGTTCAGAATGCTTATCTTCTCTTCTAATGTTTGGAATTCTGTTTTGAAAAGCTGATGTAACATTACAACCCAGACTTCATTTAAATGGATCGTTAGATTCCGGTTTGAAACAGCATTTCTACTGCTTTATTTTACATAGAAATACAGGCATTAAAAGTAACTGCAGTGTAAATTACAGTGATGTACAGTTTTGAAAAGAAATATCAAAAATATTGAAATGACCTGTATGTACTCACTGTAGCTTCTTACATCATTTGTCCATCACAAAAATGTTGAAGCAGCACATTTTTACCTGAAAATGGACATAAATTATAATTTCTTGAAGTCATTTTATACCTATTAAAACAACTTGCAGTGGAATACTCTTTTGTGTTTTACAGGGGGAACTAACAGTAATCATGCCAGAATTCAGACACTACTATAATATTAATATTATTTATTTTTTTTTTGGAGGTGAGAGAAGAGGGTTGGTTTTTTTTTTTTTGCAATGTTTTTGAAAGAGAGTGGATGTTGTTTGTTGAGAAAATGTTTCTGAGAGGTCTGAAGGAAGTTACCTATTTGTAGAGTGAATTTGAACTACAAAAGCCCTAGAAATTGGGGATATTTTCAAAGCTGCATTTGATTGTTAAAGCTTCGTGTTTTTCAGAAATCTTCTGTTGGTAGAGCACAGTGCTTCATAAATTTGAGGAGGAAGAATAGGTTATAACAGCTTTCATCCAAGAATAATGGCGGTTTGGGGTTTTGTCACACGCAAGGGAAAGAATCCAGACCCATAGAAATGAAGAACCGAGTTGCATCATGAAATCTTGGTAAATTCTTGACTACAAAATCATGAATGCAGCATTTTAACCCGTTAACAGCTATTTTACCCTGAGAGTGGGCTAGTAAATTCTTAGAGCAGACAAGAAAATAATCTGATAACACAAAACTGGTTGAGGTTCAAAGGGATCTCTGGGGATCATCTTGTTCATCAGCAGGTGCCACTAAGAAGAGTCTGGATGTCGTTTTTACTCATCCACACTGGGTATTTATACACGTGGATGAAATCCCATCCCCCCACCACTTTCTCGTCCTGAAGTCAAACAATGCTAGCTCTGTCGGCCTCTGCTCATATAGTAGTTGTTCCAGTCCCTTAATCATCTTTGTGGCCTACATCTTTGTGTAGTTTCCCAGATCTCCTTGCTCTTCTTGAAGATCGGAGTGATGTTTGCTTTTTCTCAGTCCCAAAGAACCTCCCCCAAATGTCATCACCTTTCAAAGATAGTTGAGATTGGTTTTGCAGTGACATCAGCGAGCTCCCTCAGTACTTATGGTTGCATTCTGTTGGGTCACAGGTATTTGTGTGTCCAGTTGGTTAAATGTTTCCTAATTTGATTCTCTTTTGACAAAGATAAGTCCTCCTTGCTCCAGGCTTTCCCACTGGTCTCAGTATCTGGGATTGCTGAGGGCAAGTTTTTCCAGTAAAGACCAAGGAGTAGAGGGTATTGAGTACCTCGACTGTTCCTGTGTCCTTTGTTGTCAGGTCCCCTTTCACATTCAGCAGCTGGCCCATGTTCTTCACAGCACAGTGTTCTTTTGCTGCTGATAGGCCTGCAGAAGCCATTCTTCTTGTACCTCATCCCCTTTACCAGATTCAACTCCAGACGGGCTTTGGCTTTCCAAAACAGTCCCTGCATGCTCAGACAGTTTCTTTATATTCTTTCTGTGGTCTGACCATGCTTTTCTCTCTTGTATACCATGGTTTTGGATTTAAGTTTTGTTAGGAGCTCCTTGTTCATCCAGGCAGGCTTTCTGCAACCTTTGCCTTATTTAGTGCACACTCTGAATCTTGGGAGGATGTGATTCTTGAAAATCATCATAGAATCATAGAATGGTTTGTGTTGGAAGGGACCTTAAAGATCTTGTAGTTCCAACCCCACTGCCATGGGCAGGGACACCTTCTACTGAACCAGGTTGCTGAAAGCCCCATCCAACCTGGTCTTGAACACTTCCATGGAAGGGGTATCTACAACTTCTTTGGGCAACCTGTTCCACTGTCTCACCACCCTCACGGTAAAGAGTTTCTTCCTAACGTCTAATCTAAATCTCCCCTCTTTCAGTTTAAAACTGTTACCCCTCGTCCTCTCACTACACTCCCTCATAAAGAGTCCCTCCCCATCTCTCCTGTAGGCCCCCTTTAGGTACTGAAAGGCTGCTCTACGGTCTCCCCGGAGCCTTCTGTTCTGCAGGCTGAACAACCCCAACTCTCAGCCTGTCTTCATAGGAGAGGTGCTCCAGCCCTCTGATCATCTTCATGGCCCTCCTCTGGACCCGTTCCAACAGGTCCATGTCCTTCCTGTGCTGAGTAATATCTGCCTTTCCAGCAGTTATCCAGGACAAGGGTCTTCAAACAGGAGGCCTGTTTTCTTCCAGTTGCCTGAAGAAGGCCTCATCTACTTCTTTTATCTGATCAGGCAGTGTGTAGTACACACGCACTGCGACATCACCCACGTTGGTCTGCCATCTTAATCCTGATTTATAAACTTTTGACTGGCTTATCATCTGTACCCAGGCAGAGCTCCATGCATTCATACTGCACTGTCAAAGAGCAACTCCTGCTCCTCACCATCCTGGCTTGTCCTGCTGTAAGAGACCACATCATCTGGTGTAGCACTCCAGTTGTTTTTTGATGTTTCTGTAGTCTCGGTGAGACTGTAGCCCTGTAACTGCGCACAGGCATCGTAATTCCTCTCTTTGTTTCACATGTTGTGTGTATTAGACTCTTCAGAGAGACACTGATTTCCCAGGAAACAAATGAGATCTTCCCCCGTGATACTGTTCTGTAGGCCCTCCCTCATTTGTGTAGATTGGCATGTGTATGCTTGAGGTGGTTGCCCTTCAACCCCATTTTCTTGATCTTGAGATCTCTTTTGCCCACATCGCCCTTTGCTGGGCAGCCTGGTCCCCCACTTCCTTGTGTGATTGAGGCAATATGTTAATTTGAATTACAATTTTAATGAAGTTCTTGAGTTGATTTACCATTTCCTTTGTAATATGGAAAGTGAAGAAACATTTTAAGCAAACTCATTTCATAATGGACAAAATACCCAAACTGTAGAAAAGTTGATTTTATTGATAGCTTTCCTCACAGGGAGATGTGTATAATCTGTGAGCGTTGTTTTGTTAACATTTGAAAGAGAAAAAACAATCAGTCCCATCTGACCTTTGTGAAAGTGAGTAATTAACAGAGCCTTCAGTTAAAATTTACAACTTTGACAATTTTCTGAAAGACTTTGCTCTAGGTTCTCTTGCATTTGCTTAGTGTTTAAAACCTGGGCAACTCAGAAGACCCTGCAAACTTGAAGCATTAAGTAGATGAGGCCCATGTGACTGTGCCATTATCTTTACCTATTTTTGTCTTGTTCCAGTTCACACAGATTACAAAATACTCTTTTCCCCCCTGAGTGTAGAAACCTTTGCTGCCTCTTGGTGTATCTTGAAGGAGGTATTTTCTTCTTGAGACCTGGCACAGCTCTATAAGAGAGAAGTCTACATTAAGAGCACCAGAAATAAACCTCAAAAATCTAGAGACTTCCTTTACGACACCCATGTCACTGGCTGCTTTGTGAGTTCTAACTGCTAGCCATTATTAAACTTCCAAAGTGCTTGTTTTGCCATGTCACTGATGTGTTGCAACACAGTGGGATTTGAGAGAAACGCTTCCCAATTTTGAAACCTTTGAGAACCTTTATACAGGAGATAATGGATTTCCTTCTGTGGTTGCTGTAGATAATCAGAAAACGGGGCTTAAAAGGGGTTCAGGTTGAAGTTGCCAGTTGAATAATCCAGCTTTTTTTCTTTTAAAGCTTCCAGGAAAAAACAAAGAAACAAAAAGCCCCTTCTTTATCATTCAGTGGTGATACTTGGTTTCCAACTGTCACAACTGCGAAACCTTCATCTCTTGACAACCAGCCTTTGAATATATTACATGCTGTGGTTTTGAATCAACAAGTGTAAATGTAAAACTGTTTCACAATCATCTATAATTTTATCCTTCATTTGTGATGTCACCAGAACATTTGGCTGCTGCTTTTTCCATTTAAAAAAAAAAAAAAAGCTTCCAATTTGGAACAGAAGTTAAATAAAATTTTCATGGTCATGTAATGCCCTTTCCTGCACCTGTACCAGCACGTGCACCTCACTGGTTGCAATGAAAATGTCTAAATTTGGTTTCAGAGACATCTTTGGGTTCCATATGTATTTTTGAACTTTCTAATATTTTTTTTTAAGGTACTGTGTGCTGGAAGGCAACTCTGGGTGCATCAGAGACCAACCTTTTGTTAGCAGAGGTCTTGTTGCTGTGTTTTTTCTTTTGTGGTCTGAACAGAATTACCACTTATGTAATTGTGATAAGCTTAAATGGTTTTTCTCATTACCGATTATAGATTTCGTATTCATTCATGATTGTACTGGTTTTTTTTTTGTAGAATCTTTTTATCTCATCATCACTACCATACAATTTTGCATTTTCTATTTTGTGTATCTCTAGTTTAGAAAGAAATCCATTGGCTTTGGCTTTGTGTGGTAGTTTAAAAGCTTTGACATCACCAAGCTCAGAAACATACTACTATACACTGAAGTTTTACCTTGCTAAGCAGGCTCCTAAGCTTGTGCTTGGTTGGTTTTTCAAGGTGTAAACCTGGTGTAGTAAGCAGTTACAGCTGGGATCTGAATTAATAAGCCACAACTTGGTTAGGCTTAAAATTTCACTACAGCTTCTAGTTTTCAGATTCCCTTTCCTTAGAGTTTCTAGAAATTTGTTTTCCAGATAGAGGTGCTGTGGCAGATTTCTGCCTTACCTGGAGACCAGTGCTGGCCAATCCTTAAGTCGCTGAGTATTGCTGAAATAGCCTGCTGATAGGAGTGTAGCGGTAGATTCTTGGCTTTCATTGGTAATTTTTTTCCTCAGTAGAACATGTGAACTGTGGAACTAATAATTTACCGTAACAATTTCTTAGATGCAGAAAGAGTTACTAGATACTGAACTGGATTTATACAAGAAGATGCAAGCTGGGGAGGAAGTTACTGAATTAAGACGAAAATATACAGAACTACAGCTGGAAGTATGTTTGTCTCTTCTTTTGTAGCAATTAACTCTTAATCAAATATTTTCATACATATTTATTATCTTGTGCATTGTATCATAAACTATTTTTTTCCAGAGTTCAATATTAAGTTGCATATAAATGGAGGCATTTAGCAATAATATTTTTAAAAAAATCAGTTTCTGAATTCCAGTGAGGTAGAGAATTGTCTTTAATTTTGATTACTAATCTATTTATATTCTGTATCTGTTTAGATGACGTGATATTTTGTAGATTTTTGGTAGCAATGTTTCCTTGAAAGCGTGGAGTGTTTTTAAATTGTTGCCTGTAGATGGTGTTGTGTTTGGTACAAAAGAGTTAAAAAAACACTGCTTGATCTTTTATTCTTAAGTGTTAGCATCCTCTTAATGAGATTAACCAAAAAGGCTGAAGTGCCAAAAGTAATATTGTTACAGCACTGGTTTCAAGAGAAGGAGGACTTACCAAAAGGAAATAGAATGTTTCAGAAGTGTTCCATATATAGAAACATGCATTTTCTTAAAGTACTTTTTAAAAAGTTCAGAAAACTGTGCAAGATTCTTCATATCTGTGTCTTATTTTGAGAATTTCTGAATGCTGTGGCTGTTATTGTGTGTTAAATTGCACTGTTTTGCCTATATGATTGTGTAATATCTACTTAATTGCATGCTAATCTTATCTCTTTTTACTGTTAAGCAGGCTGCTGTGTTGCTTAAATCCCTCTTGTGTTAATGAAGTTTGGTCATGTCTTATGTATAACTACATATGAACACAGTGCACATACGTACGGCTAAGTTGCATTAAAATCTTACTTTAAAACTATGTTGTTATGCAGCTTTGCTAATTGTGAAAACAGATTTGTTAGTAAGGCAAGGCAACTGAAAAGAGATGACATAAAAGCTTATGTTAACAATATATATTCTGATGGTGAATAATACTTCATAGGTGTACTGAAAGCTTATAAATAGTACATTTTAGAAAATAGGTGAATTGAATAATATGTAAAATAGTAGTAGAAAAGTAGGTGTTCATTCAAGATGAAGTTACACCATAGTTTAGTGTGCTAATCCTACTCCATTGGTCATTGAATCTGTTTGTATTTTGTGTTGGAAAAAAAAATTTGTAGCTTTTTCAGGAAAATTAATTTTTGCTAGTTAAATGATTATTCCGAGGCCTTTAGCAAATACTGATCAAAGTAGATAGAGAAAAACAGGGTTATTAGTAAAAGCACACCTCTATGTTCCAAGGAATAGCATAAAATGTATCCCTTTATAATTTACAAGAGGGATATGATTTTTCAGTATTCTTGCAAATTCTTTAGAAAAATTTTTATTCACACATTGTCTTTGTGACTTTAACTCCTGCAATATTCATGTGTTGCTTCTGTGGCTCATAACCTGCTGTTGTGTTCCAGGTGGCCCTGATTTTACTGTGAGAAAAACCAAACACTATACAGCTTAATTGTTGAGTCAGCACAATCTTTAACTTTCTGGATTATTCATTTAACTATTTAAAAATATTTTAAAAAAAAAAACCCAAACAAACAAACACCAAAATCCACAGGATTCTCTTTACAAAAAATAAAAAGTGATCTATATAATATTGTATAATTATCTGAATAATTTCATTAATAAAGCTATAACAGATTGATCTCATGGATGACACCACTGGCATGCATTAAAATAGTACTGTCAGTGCTTGAGTTGTAAACATTGTAGAATATATTAAAAAAAACATTGTTACGGTGATTTCATTAAAGATTTGATTCCTACATCAGATCTATTTGGGTTTGAAAAGATTATTATTTTTTTCTTATTATAAATGCTGAAATTAAATCCTTTAAAGTGTTTTTTTGAAACTTAAAATAACTTCTGCAAATTATTTTTTAAATGGCTGTCAGAGATACTGTCATCGGCCTTCTGACTTTTCTTGGAGAGTACATGCCAGTTCTTTAGAAGGGATACACAGGTATTGTGGGAATGGAAGTAAGTGTGTATGTAGAGCCAAATTTTTAGCAAATACTTTGTCCTTGGAGGTGCTCGTTAGAGCCTCTGTTTCATACTTCACAACCCTGTGGCCAAAATCTGTTACGCTACGTTAATTCTGGTCAGAATAAAAGTCCTGGATGGACTTTGAGACATATTAAGAGACAAAGATAAAGAAACAAATTAAGTAGTTAGTCACCACATCAAGAAAATCTGTTGATGAAATTTCAATGTTCTACGGCAGTTCCTTTCTCCTATGAGGAATTACCCTCACAGATAAGGGCTCTTTTGATATCTGTTTTTAACACCGTGTTCTTTTTTCCTATTTCTGATCTGTTAATAATTAACAGTATTAGCTTTTTAATGTTACTAACGTTCACCTTTTGTTATTTTAAGACCTAAAAGCTGCTCTTTCTGAGGCTTGTTTGGGGATGTGCTTTTAGGAAACAACAGAATGTGTTTGTTAATTTTGTCTAAATATTTAGATTATGAATTTTAATACATCAATATGTTATGTATAAACATCTTAGGCTGCCAAACGAGGGATTCTTTCTTCAGTTCGTGGTAGAGGGGTTCATGCAAGAGGTCGGGGTGCATCACGTAGCAGAGGTAGAGGAATACGAGGCCGGGGTAGAGGCAGAGGAGTTCCTGTGCATGCAGTTGTGGATCATCGACCTAGGGCATTAGAGATCTCTGCGTTTACAGAAAGTGATAGAGAAGATCTTCTTCCTCATTTTGCGGTATGTGGCAATTTCAATTCTTCTGTTCTGTGGATGACATTCTTCTGTTGAATGACTTGTTTTCTCTTGATTCAATTAATCTGGAAATACTATTTAGGAGTGAATCTTTAACATGATATGGAAAAAGGGAATGTGTCAGAAAAAGGTGAAACAAAGAAATTACACCATTGATTCAACTAGTTATAACTGCATAGCATTTACAAAACTTGGGGTTTTTTCTTAAAAAGAAGGGAAATTGGGAATATAAAGTAATGAGTTATTCAGGATGTGTGTAAAATTGGTACAAATTTTTAGTTACAGAAATAAAATAACTGAAGGGATGGTAAGAACAAAGACTGATTCAGTGCCAAACTTTCTGTGCCTGAAGTCTGTTTGTCTTTATTGAAGTATCTTAAAAAGTGCTTTTGCCTAACTTTCTGAATTTAAGAATCAAGATGAGAATATTCAGATCTTGGCAGGGCATCCAAAGGTTTCTCTCTATTCATCATTGTAAGCTTAAGAAGTCAGAGCTTTTTCTACATATTTTTTGTTATGATTTTAGTTTAAAAAATGATAAACTGATGTACATAATTTTTTATCAAATTTTTATTTACAAATATAATAAAGTGAGAAATCAACACAAACTTATAAAACCCCTTATCCTCCATTTAAAAAAATAAAAGGAAATTTGTTTATTTTGTGGAACAAATGCTAAGAATATGTAGTGGCATAAATTGTGTGAATCTTCATCTGTGTCATGTCCTACCTACTCCCTCCATTGTTTCTTTGGTGTTTTGGTGTTTGATTTTTTTTTTTTGGTGGGGGTGGTCCGGGGCTGGCAGGGAGGTATTTCAATATGTAATTGCAGTGGTCCTCTCTGGAAGGTAGATGTCGAAGAACCAGTAAGTCCAGTAAATTTTACTCCAGTCAGTGTACCTAATATTTCCTGTCTGGCAGCCATGCAAGCAGCTTTTCAGAAGAAGAAGAGCCATCAAGAACCTGTCTGTCTTTTTAAAATAATAAAAAAAAAAAAAAAACAACAACAAAACCAACAAAAACCAACCAACCAAAAAAAACCACACCAAAACACTGCCATTATTATACAGCTTTTTTTAAGGTGTCGTGTTTCCAGGAGCGCTCTCTCTATATATATATGTATATATACACATATAGAAAAATGTACATATATATTTTGTTCCCTTTAAATATACCACATCGGTCCTATATAGGGGAACAAAAAGGGAACCATCATACCCGTAAAGGAAAGAAAATTACTTTCTATAGAGATGAATGACAGATGAAACTTTTATACGTATTTGTATATATATGTGTGTGTGTATTTAACGGGAACGGAAGTACTTTCTATAGAAATGTATGATGGACTGAACATTTGAGCAATAGCTTCACAAATTTTTGGTATAAATCTAAGAGCATGTAAATTTAAAATGAAGCAATGCAATCCACTTATTCATCTGTAGGACGTTTCTGAGTCCAGTTTCAATGATGAGTGTAAGAAAAAATTTAGTTTTCATCAACAGCATTATATTGTGATTTAGTCTGCCTTATTGTTGCTGAAGTAAAATTTGCTGGTCACCTTTCATATTTTTAATCTCATTATGTACTTCTAGTGACTACAAAGAATATAAAAATGAAGACAGAATCTGCCACTATTAAAAGCTTGCTGCGTGGTGTCAGTTTATGATCATAAATTTGCTCAGAACTTAGTGTTTTGTTATACTTCGGTTTTATTGCAGGGAGTGTTAAACTTACCATCTTTAACAAACCAAAAATATTAACAAAAAAGTAGTAACATCAACAAATGCAGTTCTGTTCACAGTGTTAGTAGTATAACGCTGAGAAAAAATGTTAATTATTTCATTTTGCAGGTTGTGCATTTGCTGTTTTAAGCTTGCTTCAAATGCCATGGAAATGCACTGAGCTGTATTTCTGTTTCTGTGATATGATATCACAACTCTGCACATCAGCAGTGCACTTCACCTATACAGATACATTGCGCATTGCAGCTTACAGTGATGGCAGCATTAAAGGTAGCAATACCATAGAGACCATTACAGGAATAGATGGGTCAGGTTTTTAATATGCTAAAATCAAGTTAAGTTTTGAAACTTTTTCTACAGTCTCTGCATCTAATAAATATTTTGTAGAAGAGTTTCATAATAGACTAATGGAATCATCTCAAGATCCCTTTTTCCCCCATCAAGAGAGTACTGAAGCAGAAGGACCTCTTTTTCTGTCATAATTTTACTTCATACCTGTATGTTTACAGTTGGGAAATCCAGAGGCTACAGCACTTTTATATTTTAGAAATGCAAGTAAAACTACTGTATTCCTTGCAAAGACAAATACTGTGGTTGGCATTAAGTCTGTGACAGGTACACTGTTCTAATTTTATATGGTTTTTGAGGGCATTTGATTTAGGACAGCATTTTTAGAGGTGGAGAACTATTTCACTAAGCCTTTTTTTTATTTATTAAAAGCAATATGGTGAAATTGAAGATTGCCAGATAGATGACTCTTCTCTCCATGCGGTGATTACCTTTAAGACAAGAGCAGAAGCTGAAGCTGTGAGTATGATCTTTGTTGGAAATACTCTGCAACATTCACCTACTTCGTAGTTCCATTGTAATTCTATATTTGATAAAATTTATTACTAATAATGATTTAAAAACATTTTAAAAGGAGTCTGACACAAAAGTTTCATTCTGGATTAAACAAATCTGTCTGAACAGCATCTTACTGAAATCCTTGGGAAACTATAGCAAACTCAAGTACAGGATGTGAGAGAGGAATTAAGAGGAAACGCTTGGGAATTGATAGCTGCATGTCTTGGTTTATCTGTATTTAATTGCCAGTTGTTTTCACCTGAAGACTTGGTACCCTCACAGTCTTCGTGAAATTTCACTGACATGCTGCAGAGTGAGCCTGTATATTTTGTTTGGGATCAGTTGGATTTACCTTTGTCTGAAAACCTGTGATAGTGTAAATGTGATTTGACGTGATGTGATTTGTTTGGGGTTTTTTTCCCTTTTTTTTTTTCTTTTTTAGCATATTTCGTAGAAATTTAGGAATTACAGAAGTATAGAGTTACATAAGTAACTTTTAGAGACTAAAATCCAGAGTTGAGGTATGTTGTAATTCAGCATCCTCACGTATGGATCATTAGGACTTTGCACATTTGGCTCAGCAGGACTTCTGTCTTAGTCAGTCCATGGTGTAGGCGGTATGGGAACCTGAGCAAAATAATGAACATAGTTGTCCTGCAAATGCTTCTGTTTTCTTTAAAATCTTTGCATCGCTGTTGGGAAGGAGTATCCTGAAAATAACAGGGACTCCGGAAAGAATGGATTCATATTTACGGTATGGTTGTATGCAAAGATTTCATTTTCTATTTGTATTTTGCACAAAGTTTCTATTTTTGCACAAAGTGTGTCTTGTGGAGTTTACTTGAACACAATTTTCATACCTGGCCAGACTCTTTGTATGCTTTTTCTTGAGACACAAGTGATCTGATTGACAGTAATACTGATATTGACAGTGCAGATTAAGCCAGTGGGGACAATAGTTTTGAACACTTACAGTATCATTATGGCTACATATTTTGAGAAACAATTTGATGCGCATGCCAAAGATGTTTTACGGAAGCATAAAAATTTTGTTTGTGAAACTCTTAGTTATACCAGTGATGAGCACTAACTGTATGGAGATTGTAATTATTCTTTTAAAAAGGAAGTGTAATTAATGGGACATAGTATATCCTGACTGATAGGGAAAACCAGTACTCTACAACGGTGTTGAAGGAACACAGTTCAACAGTGAACTAAAGTTCTGTGGAGAGTAAGAAATACCTGCTCACAGATAAAAGCTGTTATAATTAGTATACTCACAAGTGGACTGAACTAAGGTTGGAGTTTTAGTTTTGCTGCTTCCTGACATTGGGTGCTTCATTTTGCAGCTTCATATTCTTTCACAATGTAGTTTACATAAGAAATATTCTAAGTATTGAGAGGGAATTTGCTTCCCTGAAAATAAAAATAGATCACCAAAACCAATAATCTGTTTTTATGAACTGTCAAGATAAAGTCTTTACTTCTCCCAGGTGGAGTATGATTCACAACAAAGTTCTTGACAGTATCTTACTACAGATACTTGTTTATCAGCAAGGCATGGAAAATCTTTTCAGCCTTAGCTAAATTTCTGTACCCAAAAAGCAGGGAATTGTAATATTTTGGAACCAAACATAGAAGTGTACAGATAGGAAGCACCTGAAAAAGAAGGTAGTGCAGAGAATAAGACAGACGTGGGCAGGGGGAGAAGGGAGTTATGTTTGGTGGAAAGATTGAAGTCAAAATTATATACTTTTTTCTACTTTTCTTCTTATTTTTTATTATGCATTTCAGTGCATTGGAAAAGCAGTATGTTTTTCTTCAATCACTCCCAAATAGGATAGGGGGAGTTCACAAGCTGTATTCAAGGTGAAGTTCAGAATATGCTCTGGAAAGTGAGGATATTTCAGCTGGGTCAGAATCGATCTGTGAGATGTCCACATTCTAGTTAGCTTTAAAACTTTTAGTTGTTGAATGACTTTGTGTCTGGTTGCACCTTCATTTTTAAATTAAAATTTTATGAAAACTTTGTTTGATCAAATATAGTAAAATCTGTATTTTCCTTAAGATATTCTTTATATATTAAATATATTTCCACTGGAATTTCTGTGTTTACTACTAAAGCAGACTTTAAGACTGGCAATTGGAGAAATTGTAGAAATTGTAGAAGGTAATCATTAAAAACCTCTGTTGAGGCCAGTTGTGAAGTAAATGCAGCTAATATTTTACCTTCTTAAATGAAAATAGGCCTAGGCTTTATGACCTATATGTTCTAGCCTGGAAGGAAGAGGAGGATTCCCTATTGTAAAATGTTGCATTTTTATGTAGTAGTAATTTCTTCCAAAGATTACAAGTTGTTTCTGGACCTAAATGTCACGTATAAGTACTTTTAAAAATTCTAGTTGTGTGACATTGTGATGAGACCATGGACAAAAAGCTCCTGAGCTGCATTTTAATAAGCATAGAATCTTTTAAATTTATCATAAATTTATATGTACAGATTTAAAATTTATACCTGGGGACTTTAATATCACACAATTCATGTTCAGATGTCATTGAACATGTAATTGTTTCTACATTTCACATTATGCTGTGCTTTCAGATTGTACTATAAATCTTTTGTGACTATGACGGTTATTTCGGAATGTTGCTAACGCTGATTTATGCTCATTCATGTTACTTTAATTTGAACATACTATTTCCAAAGCAGCCACTTAATGCAGCTGGTACTTAGAAAAGGCATGAATATCCCATAAGTTAAAAATTTTTACATTTCAATTACAACAGCTTTACAGGAAGTGGAACATTTTCCAGTAGATTAAGTTGTAATCACAAAGGGGCTTTTTGTAGTTGTTTGGGTGTTGTTTTTTTTTTAATATATTAAATCACTTGTATTTGTGGGATGTCTTACTACTTTGAGTAAGTTATGCATTAACCATTTTGTGTCCGTCTTTGAAAGGTGAAGAACCTATCAAGATAATATTAAAAACCAGGAAGGTTCAGTAGGTTACCCACATCACCAAATGGTTTATGGTTTTCAAAGCTTATTTTCTTCTAAACATACTTTGATAATTTTCCCGAAAGGATGTGTGAATTCCATGTGCTGTGAATGAAGTTGTTTTGTTTTAACCTATTGACAGTAATTCAGTATGAACATACTACAACCTGGATTTTCTTTTGAAAAAGCAGGCTGTTTGCCTGGTTTTTGGTGTACTTTCTGGCATTTAAACATTGTTGAAGTTAATTTTTCCCCTGACAAATATATAACTAAAATATTTAAACTTGTTTTAGGCTGCAATTCATGGATCTCGTTTCAAAGGACAAGAGTTAAAGTTGGCATGGAACAAGCCTGTTGCTAGTATGTCAGCTGTTGAAACAGAAGAAGCTGAACCTGATGAAGAAGAAGTAAGCTTGCTTTTTCTTTTTTTATTTCATTTTTTTTTAAGATTAAATAATGTGGGTCTTCCAAAAGAAAATGATGTGTTGATTCATACATTCTTTATCCATGTAAAATGTCTTAAGTTTCTGCACGCCTGCAACTCATCATGCTGCTTATTTAACTTCATTTTATAGCAGCTATTGTAAACACATGAAAAAGGTTTCCTTCATTTTTCCATGGCTAAACTACCATTTTAGTTCAGCTGAGGAATATTGTGCTAAAGAGGGATATCAGACTTAAGACTTGAGTGAAATTAAGTACCTTGATGTTTAAAAGAAAAGAAAAAAGGGGAACTAGATCATTCAGCAGAGTGACCTTCTTTATAATGAAACAGGGCTCCTAGTCTAGTTATGAAAATACGAGGTAGGTCTTTTGGACTTGGATGCTATAGAAAATACCTGCTGAGTAGCCACTCAATTATGAAAGCACCTGACTTCCTAGATGCCTTACATTCTACACCTGGGTGCCTAGCAAAAAGGGTTGACTCTACTGAAGTCAACAACAGATACCAAGGAAGAGTATAAGACCTGTAAGTAGAGAGAAGCTTTTAATCATCGGTGGTTTGCAGTTCGGGGACCTGTTGAGTCAGAGGTGTGATGTCTTTGTAGTTGAAAGTCCTTGATAGATGTTTACTTTATGAATTTGTCTGGTTTCTTTGGAATCTAAATAGCATCTTTAATGTCCTGCAACAGAGAATGCTACTGTTCAACTATGTCTACCAAGAATAAGTATCTTTATATGGGACCTGCCACCTACGTGTTTAGTTTTGATGTTCAGCTGCTCTTGCATCAAAAAGAAAATCATCGTTCTCTCTCCGCTTTCTCGGAGACACTTAATACATGTGGACTCCTGTCATTTTTTCCCTGGCTAGAGAGTCCCTACAGTTGTTCCCCTGTGTAGAGGTTGTTCCAGGCTTTTTGATCATCCCTACTGCAACTCAGCCTTCTGCACCTTAGAGTTCTGCACTGTGTGGTGCCCAGGACTCCTCCTTTTTGACAGCAGTGTCGTATTTTACATCTAGACGCCACAGGAAGAGGCTAAGTCCTCAGAAAACTTCTGTGTTTTAGTCTGGTTCAGAGTAGCCGAGCATACATTGACAGAAAGGTCAGGTGTCGACAGACCTGCTTGTTAAAATTCACTTTCTGTAGGCAAAAGTAATGAAGATAGTAGTTTCTCCCTCCTGTAAAACAGCCTACTGGAAAGAGAGAAAGCTTAGTTCTAGGCTTTCTCCAGCCTAGAGCCTCACATCTCTCCAGAAGGCTCCTTAACTTCAAAAATCAACCTTCACACCTCGTCTTGAATTCGGAAATTCTGTAGCAAGAAACTACAATTACTGGGACAAGAAGAATAAGCAAGGAAGCTGTTATCTAGCAGCTGGGAGATTTTGCTAGGGAAAGACATCCTTGTGTTTTAGTACTTTAAGTTAGTGCAGAAATTGCTGTGATAGGTGCAATCATCAAAAAAGTTTTGAGACAGGATAGTTTATATATACACTCTTGTGTCTATCTATATGTAGACAAAAATTAAAACAACTCACTGTTTATCTTTCTTTTTTTTTAACTTTGCCTCTCTGAAGCCTTTAACTGTCAACTTGACATATTCAGGTTTCTGTGAAGTCTGTCGAGTTACTATGTTTTAAGTGAAAGCAACTGAAAATACGTTAATGTATTATGTCTAAATTTCTGTAAATACCTGTCTCCCCACCCTGATCTTTTAAACCTTTGTATCAGTTTTAAGCTTGATTAAGCTGTCAAAATGAAAATGTCTCTGATTCAATCTTTCTGATACTGTGACACAGGTAGATTAAGTTCTTGGATGAAAACAGGCATAGTTATTGTTAAAGTGCAAAAACTAACATTAGTTTTCAGTATAGCATCTTAAGTGTCATGCGAAATTGCAGCTTGGGCATGAATGATATGCTGAAGAATTGAAAGAGTTATTTAAGTATGAGGTGCACATGTCCTGGTCATTTTGAAGTCTATAGAAAAGAAAAAAAAATGTTTCATTTGCCATTTATTAAAATATTTATATAATACATATAGCTCACTTTTTTGGACACATTACTGTTTACCTATTAAAAAAAATTGTTATTTATTCAGTTGCAAGTATCAGAGATTTGTATTTTGCCTTTTGATCTTTTAACATTTTCTGACATAAGAGTATCACATTTTTGTCTTAAAGTTTCAGGAAGAATCTTTGGTGGATGACTCGCTGCTTCAAGATGATGATGAAGAGGAGGAGGATAATGAATCTCGTTCATGGAGAAGATGATTCAACTGATCAATGACAATGCTAGAACTGCACCTGTGTTGCATTAGTATTACCTAATGTACTTCTGCATCTTTGTATTAAAAGGGGTTTTGTGATGAAGTTGGATTCGGATATAGACGAAAAAGCAGCTGGTCGGTTATACGTTTTGCGAGATTGATGTTTGAGTTACATTTCAGTAAATGATTGCTAAAGACATCATACTAGGAACATATGCAATGTTTTTATTACATAGTTCTACAGAAAGTTACAGAATTCTTTGGGTTCTTTGTAATTTACCGAATTGGTCAAACACAAATGACCAGAAGTTGTTATAACATAGATAATTTTTGTTCTATTCCAGATACGGAATGAAAATTTGCATTTAAAATCTTTGTGAATGTTTTCAGAAATGAATAGATAACAGTACTAAACTGAAGTCTCTAAAGTTATGTATTCATAATATTGCATAGTAGTATGCTTAGGCTTTACTATGTACTAGCCTTTTGTTGGATTTGTGTACGTATTTTACCTATGGGTTTTAATGATAAAGTGTATGACTGCTTTGCATATAAGTCCTTATGACTTTAAGATGTTAAAAAATAAAGAAATGGAATGGTCTTCAAAAAAAAAAAAAGAAAAAAGAAAAAAAAAAGCAATAACCAAAAAAGCTAAGGCAAATGAAAAAAAAAAAAAAGAAAAAAAAAAAAGAAAAGAAAAAAGACCATTCCAAATGGCAACCCCCACCCCCATATTCACAAAAGGAGCTCTTATCACTTTATACTAAAACAGTATTGAATATAAAAAAAAACACTCTCAACATAATGATGTTTCAGTTACATTAACATACAGCCTGTGTACTCTGTTGCATAAAAACTTTTGGATGTTGTCTGAATTTTAAACCGATTTAAGTCAAATGGTAAATAGAATAGTATTCCAACAATAAGGAGTTTATTCAGTATCCCTGCACTGTGCAACTGTAGAAGAAAATTTGATCGCACAGAAATACACAATACTGAAATGTAATTTAGAAAAATACATTAGGTCAAGTGGAACATTTGGTGGGTATTATTCTAAGAACTTTGACTATGCACACTGGTGCATCATTTTTATTCCTGTGTTTCTATGATTACATTTTTTCCATGATTACATTTTTTCCATTTCAGAAGTAATACTCAGCAGATACTAAGTTCACACTATAGTGCATATTCATCATTTAAAAACGTACATACATGAGATGTTAGTAGAACTTCTACTGCACAGAAATACTTAATTTGCCATTTCTAACAGGCCATTCTGTTCTGTAAGGCCTGAAGTTTCTCCTTGTCTTAGGAAGGGGAATGGCCTAGTCCTTCGCAGTAAAGGTCATCTCTAACCAGAAAATCCCGTTTTGTTTTCCATTTGGTGGCATTCTGCTGGCCTGTTTTCAAAAGAAAATCCGTTTATTAAGCATTAGATTTGCAGGGTTTATTTTTGGTTGGGGTGGGGTTTTTTTCATCCCCCATCAACTCATTAACGACTGCAGCATAAAACCACTATCTCATTTATCAAATAGATGCAGTTAACAGTATATTTTCTTTAGTCCGTGTTTTTGTCTTTTTGGAGGGGAGATAGGGGAGAACTGCTATAAGACATGTCCCTGACTTTTTTTTTTTTTTAAATTCCAAAATAGGAATGGAGGAAAGTAGTAGTATCCCAGAGAGAAGAGCTCTGCCTGTAGAATTTTTATTCTGTACTTTTCAGTTATTTGAGCGGGTTTTGAGACCTGGATCCTGTTCTGGGGTTGTTTTGGGTTTTTGGTCAGTTTTGTGTTGGTTTTTTTTTTCCTAAGCCCCTGTGTGTATGCATATCTTGTTGCAAAAATATGCACTTAAAATTTTTGTATAGTCTTAGTTTCACATTGAAATTTCACAATCGACTGCCATGCTTGTTACACTAAGTTCTAAATCTTGCCATAAGGAATTGTATTTGAGGAAATTGATTTCCTTTTACGCTGAATTTCAGGCAAAATAAAATATTTTAAGAACCTTTTTATCCAATGCTCTGAATGAGCTGTTCTAGTTCACTGGATTAAATACAAGCTTTCCTACTTTTCTCTTTTAATAATTTAGTACAGCTGAAGGGTGCCAGATTGACGGTCCAGGAGGTGGAGGTTTTTTGTGTGTTGTCTTAAAGAGCAGATAGAGCAAAGGACTGTGGGTGCTGCCTTAAGGTGGTTGTGTTACATGCTTTGGTGCTCAAACTTGTCTTTTCACTGCAGTCAATCAGCACAAGCCACTGACAATTATTAGCGTGTTCTTTTGCATGGATGCTTCTTATGAATCACCTGAAGTTGCTGTATCTCATAATTTTAAAATTAATAACCCAAGTTTGCCTGCTTGGTTTGAATTCATCCTGGTGATGCATCCATGCGAGATTTGTTTCTTAGTAACTGTTTTGCACCTTGGTCTACCTGTAAGGGGATGAAAATTTTTAAAATTCTTTTTACCGCCTTCCTCCCCCAAACTTCCATCAGTGAAGGGTGTCCCAGGGGGGAATTCTTGCTGGCGTGTATTTCGTCCCCTGCTGTCACCTTGTGACACTCTGAATGATTGAAAACCGCCTCAATCGGAATGGCTTGGTTTGCTCCCGCTTTAAGAAACAAACCCAAGTGTTTGTTTCAGTCAGAAGTAATCTGTGATTGTGTGCCATTCAGCAGAGGAGAATGGCGCCCTGGTTGCAGTCTGTGGATTCTGTATGTATTTGTGTCATTATCAAATTACTTTTTTGATTTGATTTCCTTTTGGCATGCTCTGACCTTGTATTCCTTGCCTAGCTCTGCTCTCCTTTTTTTGCCACTACCTTGTCATTTCAGTTCAGTCAGATCCCTATTAGCATAGCCTTCAGTGAAGTCTGTTGTCACCTGCAGCAGCATCTTTTCTTGTTTGAATCAACAAACCAAGCATCCTGCTGACTTTCATTCCCTTCTTTTTACTTAATTCATCCTTCTGAATGCATTCCCAAGTATGCCTCCACTGTGATTAGCTAAATTGTTGTATTTTTTTAACAGTTCTGCAAATGGATTTTCCTAGTCTGAAACATCAAGAACGGGGTTACCTTCGTTTTCCCCAGACAGCTTTTCAAAATTTCTGTGGAAAAAAAAAAGGTAAACATTTAAGAAGGTATTTTCTTCTCCAGCTAGATGCTAAAGGGCTTGAATAAGATGTGATGTGACATGTAGTTTGACAACAATACTCTAATAAACCACATTTGGTTGAACTACAAAAGAATTTAGGTAACGGGAGTCAGTAATTCAGACTATATTACAGTGTCTACAAAACAGTAAAGTAACAAGAATACCTCTTTGAAGCGTTACATGTGGCCAGTGTTATTTGCATTTTTTCTTCTCTTAAAACTCATTTATTTCAAATCGGAAAACCCATAGGAGAAACAGAAGTTGTTTATTAGTGAAACACAAAGGTTTACTTATTTTACAACCAAGCGGGTCTATTTCTTAAATAGAAAAAGCACCCAATGAAAAGGATTTGTATAACTTCAGGCACTTAAAATACGTTTCTGTTCTAAACCGCGCTCTGAAAACAGTCTCTATCCCTTAACTAGAAAA
The DNA here is from genome assembly GCF_964199755.1 of Larus michahellis. NCBI lineage: Eukaryota > Metazoa > Chordata > Aves > Charadriiformes > Laridae > Larus > Larus michahellis. The sequence continues at coordinate 174,823,219 of NC_133896.1, forward strand.
GGAGTCAAAAAATGCTATCCAGGTAACTTGGGTATCGGAGAACAGCATAGCATGATTGTACCTAATATAAAACATACGATTTTATTGTTGACCATCCAGAAGTCCCCAAACCGACTAAACTTACTATTCTTGTCAGCTCTTAGATAACTCTTAATGACTACATTTATTTGAGGTTTTTTTCAGGTGGAATGGACAATTTGTAATCCTCGGTTGTCTCATGAGTATAAAAGAGCACCAAAAGATGCACAAGAGTTCGGTTTTGACTCAAGGAAATGGATTTTGGATGTTCCTGTATTTTTTTTTTTAACTAATCCCTGCACTAGTCGGTCTCACCAAAAATAGATGGGGAGGGGCAGGGATTTTTTTTTTTCCCCTCTTCCCCAGGCATACCCTGCTGTTGTACCCGTGCACAAAGTAACGTACAGGGCATAGGCCTTCAGTGAAGCACCTGTTCACTGTAATTTAACATTGTTTTAACGTTGCAACTAAAGAAGATATAGTCAGATTTAGTCCTATATCACTTACCTTTTATTACAATTAGCACATTAAGTTACGATTAACAAATTAATATTAGAATGACTGGCAGAAACAGCAGGAATTTGAGGGGTTTGCAGGAGAAATAATGGGAGTTAAGTATGAAAATCTGAACAGTTTTGATTGTTCTTCATCCTATTCTGAGTTGGAGCTGTTTCTTGCTGTGCTAATGTTATAGCACTTGATTACTTTCAAACCCATTAAGTCAGACAAACTAGAAGTTCTTGATCAAGATTTTTTTTAAAAAAAATTCAAAAAAATGTGTTTTTCAGTGAAGATGTAAACTGACCCGTGGTGAAAATTAATTCCTAGATTTTGTAGACTCATACAGACCTTTGAACACAGTAGTGTGCTTGTCACACAGTTGCCTAAATAGTGTAGTTTTATAAAATAATTATTTTCATTTTTTACTTTAATATGTCTTTGCATGTTTTATTCTGAACCATGTTTTAAATCGGTAGACATCAAAAATACTTGCAACAAAAATAGACTTCAGTGATTTCAGTCTTTTATTGGAATTATCTTTAGATCTAATTGGAATGCTAATGAGATGGATTTCAAGTGCATACTGCACAAAAACTTATCTTTTTTTTCCCTAATGGATCATTATCTGTAAAATCCTTCTGTATGTGTTATTGATAAAGCTTATCTGAATGTTGGTACTTTGTTCTTTGTCCATGTGAGTGAAGATTTTTTTTTTCTTTTCTTCTTCTTGCAGTAAGCTTGTAATCCTGAGCCCAGTTGATGTCTTTGAAAATCATCTCGTCTGACCCTGTGGTATTTTATAATAATTTTGATGTTACAGTTTGAATTCTTGAATTCGAAGATCCTTCCTGCTTCCAACAGACTAACTCAGTTTCTCACCTTTCACCGGCAAAGACTGGAAAACCACATTCAGCAAACCTGTCTGTGCTAGTTGATGAGCGGGATTTTAGTATTTCCCTGTCAGCAACTGGGAGAAAAAAATTTTGAGGCACGTACTCTTCAAAATTCATTTTTCAGAGAAACATCTGCAGCAGACATTTTTTTATTTTGACCTTTGGGATAAGTAAGGGAAAGAGTAAAACTGTCTTTTTATCCTTTTACCCTGTTTTACTCTTCTCTGTTGCAGTTTCACGTAAGAGTTTTGGATAGTAATTTGATGGGTAAATATTTTCTTTAAAAAAGTCAAATCCTTTTTATATCATCTAACATATATTTTCCTTTAAAAAGGAATTTTAAAAAAAAAAAAAAAAAGCAAACTGGTTTTTACAGTTCCTCCTGGCAAACTATGCAAATTGTTTGAAAACCAGAAATGTTATTTACAGGCCTCAAAACTCAAACAGTGCAGATGACCATTTCCCAGTTGCTAAAGGGTGACTTGTTTTAAATGCAAAGGAAGAAACACCAACTTCTCCAAAATGTTTCCTAATGATCTGCAGCTAGACAGAAAATTTCTCAGCTCTGAGGCATACTAACTCTTCTCTCTACACAATAATTTGCTCTCTAGGGAAATGAGAAAAGTTTCTTAGGTTTTAAAGGTCATAATTTATTCTTCATCTCGCACGGAATTTTGTGCAATGAAGATGTTTGAGCCAAAATGTTTCCTCCTTGTAGTGAAAACAAAGGCTTCACAAAAACGTATGTTGATCTGTGCACGTAAAAAAGTCTATATCCTTTTGCCAAAATCGTGTGCATGTTGCTAATGCACGTACCCTGTAGGTGAGATCTACAGAAGCACAGAAATGCCTTTAGGGTACAAGAACTCTCATTTTACAGAGCTTCCCAGCTCTGCAGGACTCTGCTGCATAAAAGCCGAGAGAAGTGTCCTTTCCATTAAAGTACCCTGTTTTAGCGTGAAGGAATGTTCTTCCTTGCATTTGCAAATTGTCCTTTCTCTGCTTAAAAAAAAAAAAGACAGTTCTGATTTTATGTATTTTTTTTCCTTGAGCTAAAGCCCTGTATTTTCTCTTTCGAGTGCTAGAGGGCACTATGGCTACACAAGTGGAACACAATAACTGGAAGTAATTTGCTCCCATTTCAACACTTCTGTGATATTTTTCCTGTTTCAGTTCTCGTACTAATATTTGCATTTCTTGCAGAAACCTGTGTACATCTCTACCATGTCAGCAGAAATTCTATTTGAGTGAACCGCAACAAAGTACCTCTCTTTGGATTTAGGTACCAATGATAAAACGTGACTCCAGGTGTTTAAATCCGAATAAAACAGAAGAACGTTTCCGTGTTGCAAGAGGCATATATCCGTCTCCTTTTCTGCTCTGGGAGTTGAATGAGGTTTTGCTTGATTATAGTTGAAGTTTATAAAAAAACTTTGGGGGTAGCTATGTCCTGTTTGTCAAAGTTTTCCCTAAGAATTAACATTTTAAGCATGCGTTTGTGCTCTAGAATAGGACGTATGCGCTGAATGGAAAGCTAAAACATCGCTGGAAAGTGGGGGGGTGCAGAAATGGCAGACGATATTATATTTTTATATGAACTACAAAAGGAATTGCTGGTCTAACACGGTGTGAAGAAATTTCGCCACTGTAGACAATTATCTTTGCTACATGCTGGACTCATGTTAAATACCTCGAAGAATTACTGCTGTAGCTCCACCAACTGGCGCAGGGTAACTGCACAAAACAATTTTTCAATTGAATTCCAGTTATGGAATACTTGTTCATCCTGGTACTCCCGATAGACTGTCTGTTACTGTCTTGCGCACGTGCAACGGGAACCTACTGGTAGCCCACACGTCTCTACGCTTGGAACTCTGAACGGGCAACATCCATGCACACGAATCACGTTTAGGCCAACAACGCGACTCATTCTGTGTTGTTTTCTTTTCTCTTTCAGTCATTAGTGCAATATCAGAAAGCGCTGAGGTATCACAAAATTTGTTAACGCACCTCCTAACTCACAAATTCAGCTGTCTGGAGATTATTATATGCTCTGTTTTTTTTCTTGCAAGGCAGCAGCAGTATCTTCACCTGTGGAGAGACATTGTAAAATGCTGGAAAACTTCCGAGTTGGTATCTTTGAATTCACTTAACGATGGAAACCTTGCTTACCAGAAGTGATTGTGAGAAGAGAAATTCTTGTTGAAAATATTCTTTGGTTTTATTTATCACGATTATCTGCTTGCATTCAGATCCGATAGATGATTAACATTTACCCACTGCTGCTCTCAGAGAAGTATTAGATAATGTTTAAAATTATATATCGTCCATGTGCTATTTCTACCAGTTTGGTAGCAAATAGAAGAGACATACTGTGTTCATATGTATTTTGATACAATTTTTAATTATGTTTTTCCATCTGCATTCTCTACGGTGATGTCTTACCTTAGAAAACAGAGAAGAATGGTAGGATACTATTTATTTATTTGCAATGTTCTACAGTCTGAACCTTTCTCATCGCTGCTGTTTTCAAAACTCCACCATAGGCCGTACCGTCCTTTGTGTATGTACAAGACAAAAAAAAGTTGTGGAAGGTTAAGTAGAATTGCAAGTTTTATCAAGAACGCAAAAGTAGAAATACCCGGTAAGAAGCAAGCGAGCAGATTTAGAAAATCTTGCTGCAGTACCAAATTGTGGACTACAGATATTCACGAAGGTGGACTTTCTGTACCTGTGTAGTTCAAATCTCGGCTGCCTTTAAACAAATTCTTACAGTGAAGGGAAATGTTATCTGCTTATACCTGAAAACTCTGTTTCCGTGCATTATTCCTGTGATTGAATGGGCCTGGATATGGAACCATAACCGCTTATCTACTAGAACACCTTTTAAATAGGTTCATCTTTCTTCAGAAGAGAATAGAAAACTTTTCTTGCTGCTATATCCAGGAGTACTTATTCGGTCTCTTTTTTTGGGGGGAAGGGAGGGGAATCTGTCTACTTTTAAAATACTAAGTCAAAAATCGGTGAATATTTGTTTCCACTATTCGGGGATCTGAACACTGAGGGTCCTACAAGCTACTTCGCTTGGGTTTTGTTTTTTTTCACTGTGGTAAAATTTCATCAGTTTGCAAAACTACCTTTGGGAATCTGAAAAAGGCATTTTCTGGGTTTAGAGTTTGAAATTCTTTGTTCCCAGAAGCAACATCTTGTACATAGCATATTTAGATATATTATTGTGATGCAGCCGAATTTCTGTGTGGGAGTATTCTACTACTGAAAAAATGGGAAATTAAAGAGCAAAGAGCAATAGCAGTAGCCTTTGTGGTGGAAGAAGCTGAGAGATAACTGGTTAACGCGCAAAGTGCTGCTCAGCAAACTTGCTGCCTGACCTGAATTACAAAATAATGTTTCTATTAGAAATTATGTAAGGATATTAGCGGTATGGCAGAATGAAACTGAGCACCTTTTTTTCCGTCGATATATAAAGAAAAATTAAGGAACGTAAGTCACAATTAGACCTTGTTAACTTTTAACAGGTTAATGCTGTCTGTATTCGCAATTTTGTATTGGTGAACTTCCCACAATATTATTTGTATGTCTTCACTAAATTTATATTTTGATAACTTTAATATTAAAATAATTTAAAATGTATTAGTTTCTTCAGTTTCTGTGTTGAAGTATCTCTAAACATCCTTTCAAGTGAGTTTAAAGTAAGTGCTATTTCTTTTCCATCCTTATTTACTATAATGCTTCCTGTACTGAAAATACTGATATGTTTGCTCTTGTATTGGCCCTTCTTTCCAAATGTACTTTATATGGAATTTTTTGAAGACAGCTTGCCAGAAAAACGCTAAAGAAATAGCTCTGTATTAGGAGAATAAGTTTACAGAAACCAGAAGCTGAAACAATAAAAAGATTAACCAGTAGCATTCCCTACACTGCCATTTTTAAAATGGCAGTATATCATGCTACAATGCTGTCTGTAGATAAGCTTTTGTTAAACTTTTAAAGTAATTTGAGTAGGTAATTACTAGTGGTTTAGTAGTCTAAGGCAGGATTGATGGCAGCTTGATTGGCTGTAGCAGTTACTAAAGTTCACATTTTATGACCTCCTTAAAAATATTAATTTAGAAGCTTATGAATTACTCTCTGGAGTCACCCTGAATTAACAAATACTGAACTCTCTTTTAGCTTTTGAATCTTTTTTTTGTGAAATAATTTCATCCCACTACTGAACTTTATAGTGTTTTTCAAGAACTCATTTTCTAGACAAAGCAGCAGTAACTCTTTGATGGCCAGGACTAAGATGTGCAAAATGTTCTCATGAACTGTCTTATGCCATGCCAGCGTTAAAGACAACCCTGGCTAATTACTCCTGCCCATCCTTTGTGCTTGACACAGCAGGTATTTCTGTGATAAGGTAGTAATTGAGGAGCTGGGTTATGCTTTTTAAAATGGGGTAGTCCGGCTGAATTACCTTCCTTATCTACTTCACCAGGTGGCCAAAAAGACATTGGTGGTGTGGAAACGCCGGCACCACTGTGCTGTTCTCAGTTACCCCAGTGTTTAGCTTCTGCTCCTGTTTTTTTCTCTTCTATTCTCTTGATTTACAGGAGTCAGGACAAAACATTTAACAAAGTATTTAGTGAGCAGAATGTGGAAGCTGAAGCGCTTCCATAGAAGATCAGAAGAGCCATTGAGAACAGAAGCATCGCGCTTGCACGGGCTCCTCAGAAACGCCAGGCGTGCTCCGGTTCCACAGTGACCTGCTAAATTGAAAGCTGCACGGCTCTGCATTTGAGCTGTGGCCCTCTGTACCCATTTGGAAGTCAGTAAAAAGGGTAGTCTTAGTAGCCTTATAAACAGGGACTCTTCTGTGGGACCTCTTGGTGGATCACTCAGTGGTTCTGATGGGGGGCGAGGGGGGAAAAGCAGTCTCAGGCGGATTAAGGATCACCTCCGAAGCAGGTGTGAGAAGCCTTGGAAGAATTTTTTTCAGACCTTTTGGATCTTCGCTTAGCTTATTGTGAGCACAGTAGTTCTGTGTGTGACTCATGCGTCAGTACAGGGCTAATGCAGTAGCAGCAAGCTCCCTGGGAGATGTTTCCTCCTCCAGGTCCCCATTGCGCAGTGCCTGCACTTTGGCTTCCTGGGAGAACTGGGGTTTGCCAGCTGGGTAAAACAGCCCTGAGGCTAGGCTGCAGCAGGAGGAGATCATTGCCTCTAATGGATCTGTGCAGACAAGCTAAACCATTAGAAGGGAACACAGACAGTTCTGATGGCATTTAGGGACCTTAGCCAGCCAGGGGAACCAAGCAGGTGGGAAGAGAGTGGAATATGTATAGGGAGGTACCATATGCTATAGGACTTGTAGTTAGGTTAGACAGCATCAACACTAGTTTTGTTGAAGGTTTGTTGGGTATTTGTGAAATCAACTACCAATATCAAATTTCTAGAAGGTGGTTCTGAGGCAGATGGAAGCTGAGGTTTCAAGTTTTTTGGCCGAACAATTGGTTATGGGCATGTCTCCTTTCCTGCGATCCACCCACTGTCTGCCACAGCTGTGGGCAGCCCAGTTTGTTGCAGAAAAGACTTGCCATAAAAGACTCGGGAAATACTGCTAAATCCACAGAATTGAGCAAGGAAATACTGATCCTCTGCCTTGTCCTCTCACGGAGGCTTCCATCTGGAACTTTAAAACAGCATCCAAGATACCTAATGCTTTGGGCAAACCTCGCGTTACTGTTTTCTTCTGGATGGCTTGGGGATCTCAGAATTCAGTGTGTCTTATTATGAATCCCTATGGAGTATGTTGTGTCATCAGTCAGTTGCTGTTTTGAAAGACTACTGTCCTTTTCCAATCAGCCTTTGTGTGTTCAAACCTGTTTGTCCAAGTTAAGTTAGCTTAAATAGGTCAAGTAATGGATCTTTGCGCGTGTTTAAACTGTTCGACCCTGTTGCCTGAGTGAGCGAGTTAGGAAGCAGTTCCACAACAAGTTAACCTGCAGATCATAATTTCAGATGGGAAAATGAATGATGATGAGCTGTTGCAGTATAGGAATATAGGATCCTCTTTGGCCATAACAGTAGCAGAATAAGCTGGAAGGTACTGGTCTGAACTCTTACAGTTGGATTAACGGGAGCTTGTGTCAATTGAAGCTTTAGAAGTGGACACATTTGCAGCGCAAAGCATTTCAGTGACTAACTCCCTTCAGATATCTCTCCAGCTGTCCAAAGAATCAATGGTCCGGTCTTGCCCTGCTTTCTCTGAACAGTTTGGGAACTGATCTGAACATCTGAAGTGTCGGGAGCCATACCAAGTGCCGTCTTATCTGAGAGAGATTGTGTGTGCTTTGATGGCTGCTTTCTAAAATCAGGTAATCAAAAACATTCAAAATGGAAATACTAATATGAAAGGAAGGGTAGACTGTGATCTTACATCTTTGCCGGGAGTCCAAAAGTCAGAATGAAAAGTAATTTTCTACTTTTATCTCCATGGATCCACTGGTCAATTTACAGAGATCTCAGAGCTGACAGTAGCACATACACAGATCTCTAAAATGCACCCAAATACCATATATACTGTTACTTGCAGAAATAGGCATTGTCTTTTGAAGAACTCAATAGTTTGTTTCCTTCTAACTGTCCAAACAAAAAATGAGTAGTCTTCTCTGGACACTCTATATTTAGTATTATTTAGTGATTATGGAAATAAAGTGCTAGGAACCCTCAGCATCAATTCTGTAATTTTGTTTACAAAGATACTAGATGAAATGATAAATGACATGGGTTTCTCAGGTCCTTCTGAGTTTTACACCAAATGTTTATGGGACAAAGGACAAACAATTGCATACAATTTGGACTTCTACCCCAACAATCAAATGGTGAGAGAAGCCCATCAATGTTCTTACAACACCAGCTGTTCCTGCCTGTAGCACCTTGGCATGAAGAGTTTGCAAGGTGGTACACTGTGGTGGCTTCCAAATGCCTTGATGTCACGGAGACACGCTGTGGTTTAGTCTGCTGCCTATCTGGCACTATCACATTTCAGCATGTCTTCGTAGCTTTTGCTTTTAGCAGAACTCACTGGAGACGTAGGTTTATTTCAGTGTCTTGTTCCATGTCTGAATGTTGGTGCTCAGCCTCTTAGTCTACATCAATACTAGTAAATTAAACATGGCTGGGACTGTTCTCTGATACTGAGGGCAACTGGCATGGAACAACTCTCATGCACACTCCTAGGCTTCAAAACAGGACAACCCCATCCACATTCTCTGCTGGGAATGGTCTCTGGCCTGGGATAGCTGATCCAGGCCTCTGCGGTGCCCAGGCCTAACAATTCGATGGTGCTGACAACAAAGTTCCAGTGCCTATGAGATGTGCTGGACCTGTTTGCTTTACTAATTCAGATGTGGTCTGAGTTGTGCAGTGTCTTTAAATGCCAAGCTTTGTCCAAGAGCAGCAGGTAATGGGATCTAGATCCACTGGTAGACGGAAGGACCTTGAGGAAGATCTCTTCTTTGGAAAGGCCGTGACAATTGACAACGCTGTTCTGGAAGGAATCCATCCTCTCTAGCGATAAACGTCACTGCCTAAAAGAGAGAAAGGGTACTTTTCAAAAGATCCTAATACTTTTGCTAGCATACAAATAAATGGCAATTAGCAATCAAAAATTCATAGGCCGTAGTAACAGTTGGATTTAATGAGAAGCGTAAAATACTGATGGTCTTGTGAGATAGAGTTAGAGGAAACCTTCTTAAAGAAAATGAATAAAACCTTAAACTTGAAATACAAATAGGCCATTATATCCAAACTCCCCTATCATTACGAAGGTTTGGATGTCCCTTGAACTGTCCACTAAGTATTATCAGCCATCTTGAAAATTAACCTAGCAATAATGTAATGCTGTAATCAAAGGGGCAAGCTGTGACACTTTTCTGGCAAGCCTACTACAGAATTGCGGTTTCCCATAAACTGACAAAGGGGAAGCTGTACCCAGATAATTCGTGCTTTAGCCCTTCATGCGTTAAGTATCCTTTCTAGCACAATACATCACCTTAATTATTATACCTTATGCAGCAGGACAGAATTCTCTGACAAGATTTATTATTTTTTTTTGTTGCCAAATTATTTGCACATACATGGTGAAAATATTTTCCGTGTCTGTAAGAGGATTTCATCCGCCACGCTCCCATCTGTCAAAGTAGGGTGAATGCTTTAATTGCTTCATCAGCTTTTTGGGTCTCCCATGCAGGCACAGAATTACCACAGTGAGTTGTATAGTTACGTGGTGGCGAATAAGCGATTATTAGAAGTAGTTTTCCCAACTTTTGTCTTCTAGTAGGCGACAAGCACGCTGGATTTAGTGAGATTATAGGTACGGTTATTTACTAGCAGAAGCGGATGTTTTTCTGCCCTCTATTTTTACATTTGAGGATAGAGTACAATTTATGTTCTGGGCAACATCTTGTGGAAGTTCTAAATCACTTCATGAGGCTTTCAGCCTGGCTTATGTCATTTATCCATCAGCACTCAGTCCATTTAATCCAGGCCTCTCAGCTGTACAGACCCAGCTCCTGTTGTGAGTGATCGGCCTGCTTGAGTGCTCCCAGCTTCTCCTGTCACATCACATTTGCATAAAAGAGGACGGATAACCAAATTTGAGCACACAAATGAAAATGCTAAGCGCTGAACCTGTCACAGTTGTTGTTCAACTAATTGTGAAAAATTTGATTTGCTGGCTTTTCACTGTTTATCATGTGGACCCCCTTCTCAAATTTGCCTTGGCTTCTGCTTCTGTACATGTAGCTTTTAAACTCTCTGCACAAGCAGCCCACCCTGGGGATTACTTACCTCTCCTACCAGCTTTTAATGTTGGCTCATCTACTTGACTAAATTAGGCCACCATGGCAAACAAACACATAATTAAAAACCTGGGAAAGACAACTGCAGTTGCACTTCTAAATTGATTTTGCAGTCTATTACTGGTATATGCCTTTGCATTTTCCCATTTTATCTTGTCCTATAAACCTTGAGTATGTCTTTGCTTTTGCTTATATATAGGAGGAACATATACTATTTCAAAATGAAGACTGAGATTTTCTTCTCAAAAGGGAATAGTAAATAAAAACACATTTTTATTTCTGGGTACTTTGTGGCGGGCTATTACAGAGACGCTGTATTTATTTGAAATTAAGACCCATTTTTGAACCGACGTTGAAAGCTCTTGGATGAAGTAGTATTCAAATGATCATGACTTTTCAAAATTCTGGGGTTTGACTTGGCTTTCCAAATGTACTTACAACTGCCGTCATAGTTCTATTTCAGAACACCTTCTCTTAAACTTATCTGTATAATTTACACATAATTTCTTAGAATGTATACCAGAAGGTCACCAATTAAAACAGTTGAATGTCATGTTGCTTTTTTGTGAGGGAAGAGGAGGTTCAGCCTAACGATTATCTATACAAAAATGAAAAAAAAATAAATTGTCTGCATATCTGAATCATCCATCCCTTTGGAATCCATGTTGGTTCTACTCTGAATGTGCATAACTATCATGATTTGAGACAGTCGATGATAATATGGACATAGGGGATACAAATCTATAAAGACCATTGAAAGTTTCTAAAAACAACCTGATAAGAGAAGCTGGTATTTAGACACATACAAATAATTGATATTTTCCTGGAGGTACTAAAATATCAAAATAATTGTTTTCAAATGAAGAAAATAATTTGTCAGCAGATATGACTGAAATGGTTTAAAAATAAAATTGAAAATATTTTGCTTAAAATGCTTTTTAATTTCATTCTGTTGGTGAAGGGGGAAAAGTCCCTGAAGAGATCTTCACGTCAAATGCACTTCACTGATAACGGTGGTAGTAATGTGGCATAATCCCTTTCATAAACTAATCAAGAATTATCTTAAAACTGTAGGCTACTTTCATCTGGTTTTCTGGTAAGGTTGCACGAAAAAAAAAAAAACAAACCCCAAATGTATTTTTCCGTATTATTGAGAACAATATAATTTTTAGCCTAAACCGATTTACATCCAGGCTAACTATGGCTAGCTGTCCTTCATTTTAAATAGCTTTTCTTCCTTCATGATGTTCACTTCCTTGATATGTTCATGAGCAGCTGTCATGTCATCACTGCCTTCATTTCACTAGGCTAAACGGGCTGAACTGCTAAAGGGCTTTGGCAGACAAAGCCTGATGTATTTAACTTCAGAGATTTAAGACATTAACATTCACAGCCCAGTGTGTTGGAGTTCACTGTCCTTTACTTAAATAAATTTTACTCTTTTCCTCGTTTTTACCACTGAATTCTACTGCCATTAAAAACGCACCTGGAGAAATAAATCATGCTGTACTCTAACCTCACTGCATTTTGCTTGTTTGTGAGCTCGAGAATACTATGTTTCCTTTTCCACACCCTTCCTTCACATCATACTACTTTATCTCCTTCCTCATTAATAGCTTTCCAAAGTTGATCTCCTTTCCTGCCCTCTTTCTCAAGTTTGCCGAGGAATTATGCTAAATACACAAATCATTTGCAAAATAAAGGATTTGGAAAGGCGAGATATAGGCGCTTTTGGAAGAGATTATTCATTAGCATGTCAGGCCCACAGCATCAAACTGAGAAATAATAGAAATTCAAGAAATGAGTTAGCTAACAAAAACCTTAATTCTATATTTGACAAACTGCAACTATGTTGCCAACAGGTTTGATTCTGAAAATCAATGAAGTAGCAGCTCTTGGTCCAGACCAAAAAAGACGGCTTGCGGATTTCCAGAATGTTGTTACATCTTTTAGGTTACTCTAAGTAACCTCCATCAAGATGTTCCATAGTGCATCTAATATTCCCTCCCAGCTTCTCCCACTTGCAAAATACAACCCAATAGCTGAAATGTCCCGAGATATCTTTGTGATCAAAGAGGCAGAAGAAGATTTATCTACTCATGAAAATAGGTACCATTTTCAGAACCTATTTTCTTCACATAAAAGAGAACAATAAAAATTCCTTAGTTACCCTGTTCTTCGTCAGTGGGGCTAATATCTATTGATAAACTGTTATCTCTTCTTACCATGCAATTACTTGATCTGGAAATCTCAGATATGTTAAAACTGGTAGAACTGAAGTAAATATTTTGGTTCATGCACCATATTGGCCTTAGGAAGAGCTATGCTTATGGAGAAGATTCTGCCCTCTGCTTTTACTCAGCTTTTAATAAGAAAACAAGACATTAATTTCTTGCTTTGTTTCTAATTTAACTTATTGGAATGTGGACGTTTTATTGTTAAATCCTGGAATTTTTTCATTCATTAAAAAAAAAAAAATCCTCATCCCTTTGCCTCCTTTATCTCTTTCTGAACTTAGTTATGTGTATTGTTAGCTTTATTCTGAAGTAGTGCAAGAAAAGAACGGAAGAGAACAACTATAACAGCCACAAAACAAAATAGCAGCTCTCAGAGTAAGTTTTGCAGTCAGAATACTTGTGACAGTAGGACTTAAAGGCAGCTCTTGAAAAGGAAAATTAGATTCTAAACTTTCTTCATTAAGCTTATCTGTCTCCTAAGTAAACGTGAACATGCAGTTCTCCAGTCTGGGTTCTTGATGTAAATGCCTGATTTATAATTTCAGAAACTACACTGCAAAATTTCTTCAAGTTCTGTATCTTTCAATATCCTTATCCATAACATGTTTTGCTCGGCAAGTCAGAGAAATACATCAGAGTGAGGGCAAGAAATGTGTTTAAAATTTTGAACAAGTACTAATGGAAAATGTTTTGCCGTATTCCCTCAGCTCTAATAAAATGTACACTTTCCATTTATCCTTCAACTAGATATCTATCGATGTTTGATTAAAAACAATCTCCCCTGCTTCCGTAAGTACCTTTGTGTAATTCGTGGGGATTTTCTCATTTTCCCAGGTCTGCTTGGGTAAATAAAGGTTTCTCATCAGCTCAGTCTCTGAGGTTGGATGTTAGAATAAACAAACTTCCATTAACTCGCTTTTTGTTTTGCTTTAGAATGCAAGTAACTTCATCAGCATGTAAGAGAGACAACTGCTCCATCTCTCCCTATATATTTTATTATACAAAGCTGACCCCCTTCCCATGAGCTTAGCTCTTGACTGTAGCTAAATGCAAAAGCATAAGCACACACAGAAAGGATTAGCAGGTTGCACATACACATCTCCATGGTCTATGGGAATATGCAAAGAAAAACATATGTTAAATTGCCTCTTCTTTTTATATAAAAAAAACCCCACCTTATTTACCCTATGGGTAAAATGTGTGTTGACCTACTGTATTACAGTATAAGCATGAACAAGGTTACGTTTTCCCCCTTTCTGCTAAATAATAAGGCAACTCATGCTGAGGGTGCACTTAAACTATACCTATAACTCTTGGAAATTCATAGATCATAAGGCCAAATGGGACCATTATGATCATCTTGCCTGACCTTCTCTATAGCACAAGCCATAGGGTTTCGACAACATAACAGTATTTGTAATTTCATATGCATTAGAGTGCTATTTATAGGATATATATTGTATTGAAATGGTAGAATATTCATTGCTCTGCAATTCTGCTAGATAATTTTACTACTGTAGTGGCACCTAGAGCATTCTCAGTTGGTACATATTAATAATAATAATAAAAAAATCAAATAATTTAATGTAATTTGCTAAAAATGTGACTACATTAATAAATGTGCATGGGACAACAGCTTCAAAACTATATGTTTAATGTAAAAATATAGTTGATACAAAATAATCCAAGTAATTTATTAATTACCAAGTACAGTAGAATCTGAAGTCTAATTAAGAAAAGAAAAATGACAATTGGTCCGTTGCACTAACTGAAGTCTTTGAGCAAGAATACAGAAAACTCAAACAAAATCTGTGTACGTTTTACAAGGCTTACTCTTGTCCTGTGCTAAAGCTCTTTTTCCTTTGGGCTGATATCAAGAACTATGGTACTTGATTTTCATTTTCATGGAACCACTGCTATAAACGAGTGCTATAAATGGAAATCGATTTTAAATGGTGACTTGTGCAGAAGCAGACATCTGCACTGTTAAAAAGTCTAAAGCAAACTGAGCTTCATCCCCTGCCTTGCTTTGTAAAACTCTCACCTTTTCTTTATATGAGGAGGTATATTTAAAATTAATATTTCCCTTTTAAAAAAATAAAATAAAATAAAATAATATAAAAGAAAATAAAAGAAAATAAAATAAAAGAAAATAAAAGAAAATCATTAGTCCTCAAGTTTCATTTCCTACCTACCTGAAAACCAGAAAATGTTCTCTGCCTTTTCTACGGGAGTCGCCAATGAGATGTACTACATTCAGCAGCCCTAAATGTCCCAATCAAACCAAACCAGCTTCACCGCTCAAATCTCAGAAACAGTAGTATGCCTGATTTTTAAAGATAAGAATCCAGATATCGCCCATGTTTGTATTTGCTGCTGGGAAGGGAGCAATAAAAGGGCAATTAGCATTTCTACTGATCATTGGTTAAAATGATTTAGCCCGCCTTTTAGCAAAGTAATAAAGATCCTTGAAGTAATTACATCATTTTGTTAAATCCGAAGAATGATGAGATAAAACAGCATGGATGTCATTGGTCAAAGATGTTTATCTGTGCATATTAAAAGCTTTTAAACATGGTGTTGAAGAAAAGCCTATGCCACTCAGATCAGTCCCTCCTTCTCCCAGTCTTCTCTAAAATCTAAAATTTAAAGACATATACTTACATCGACAACTATACCCTTAAAAAAGCAGATAGAAAACTAAACGCATCGCTTAACAGACAGTTTCAGGAATTAGTTATCAGGAAAATAACACGATTTTGGAAAATAACACGATTTTGTGAAATCTGAAATGCTTTGCTCAGAGAGTCTTCCTGCCCTGCAGAAGGTTTGACAAACTCCTGTCACAAGCGCAGGAGGAGGGCTGTGTCTCGAGGTTTGCATTTTGATCCATTCACGAGTAAATTCTCTGAGAACCTAGATAATCACAAGATATAACTAAAAAAGGCTAGTTTAAAAGCAATTTTAAAAGATATTTCAATGGAGGGAAAGAGAGCAGGGACGAGGAGACCAATTAACCAATTTTTCTTGGCCTTTCTCTCACATGCAGACACACTCTGTACAAACCTCTGTTTTGATGTATTATTTTAATTAATCCCGGTCTTTTGATTTCTGCGAAAAGAAGGTTAGCAAATGTAACAATGCTCGAGAGTTTCTTTATTGTAAAAGACACATAATTTCAAGCATTTAATAAGGTAGATTTATTCTGGGTAGTTTAGTTTGCACATTCACTCAAACAGCCCTCCCCAAAGACAACATTAAAAATGTGATTAGTTAGCTGCCATCAATAACACAAAATAGGAAAACACTCTCTGAAGGGACAGCTTTGTGGAGGGCACTGCACAGTGTGTAGTAAAAATATATGGCCTAATAAGTTTACATTTGCAGGCTCATTTGTTAAAACTCTTGAATTTCTAATTTGTGTCGGAAAGATAAATGGATGGGGCCTCAGTAAAGTGTGAGATTAATACTGATGGATGGGGATTCAGATTTTTGCTCGCCTCTTACTTCTCTACAACCCAGTAGGCAGTTTGTGGGGAAAACCAAATGTAAATAAAAAAGAGGACATTATTTACCTTGGTCAAGGCCAATTACCAGTTATATTGTTCTTTTCAACTTTATTGTTTGGATGTAAATTATCCTCATCTAATTATTGTTTAATGCATTTTGGTAATCAAGCCCTTACAAAGTGTAATTAGAGGCTAAAAAGGACAGACACCCGACGGTTACTTTGAAACATGGCAAATAGTCAAATGGTAGAAACGGTGGCTGCTGGGACCTTTAGGGGTGTAAGGTGGAAGAATAATAATAAAACATGTTGTTTAACAAAAACTGCCTTACACCTGAATCAAAATACTCACATAACATGAAAATGAGCTGAAGTTAACACGAATAATAAAATAAGTGGGATCTGCGTGTGCCGTACGCGCTTCATTTCAAGAGCTCGCCTCCCTCCTGCAGAGCCAGGGCAATGCTGCCGGTGTGCTGTGAAGACACAGACAGTGTAGGAGACAGCGGTGCTTCTCACCTGCCTGGCAGAAGGTACCTCTGAACTTGGATGAACTCTTCCAACGTAGAGAAAGGAGCGTGTGTTTTGGGTGTGTGGCCAAAACAGTGTTGATAAACTCACCAATGTGTTAGCTGTTGCTGAACTGTGCTTGCACAACGTTCTCTGTTTCTCACCGTGCCTCATTCCAACCCCACCAGCAAGTAAGCTGGGGCTGGGCAAGGGTTTTGGAGGGGACACAGCCAGAGCAACGGGTCCCAGCTGACCAAAGGGGTATTTGACAAGTTATATAGAATCATAGAATCACAGAATCATAAAATGTGTTGGGTTGGAAAGGACCTTTAAAGGTCATCTAGTCCAACCCCCCTGCAGTAAGCAGGGACATCTTTAACCTGGCTTGATGTTGTGCTCAGCAATAAAACCGAGGGAGTAGTCTTTCCGAGGGCATTGGTCTGCTGGTGGGGGGTGGTGAATGATTGCCTTTGCATTGTTTGTTTTGTTTTGGGTTTTTTTCCTTCACTTACTCAACTGTCTTTATCTCAACCCCACTTCTCTCCCTCATTCCACTACAGGGTAAGTGAGTGAGCAGCTGGTGGGTCCTTAGTTGCACCATAATAGGTATGGGTAATATATTGCCAAAATAAAAATAAAACCAAAAATACGTCCTAAACAAAGAGACGTAAGCACTTAGTTAACTGAAAAAAGAAGGTGGAGTAGTGACCTGGCACATTCTACATAAAGAGAAAGTTCTTCAGACCTTGTGGGTAAATTTTAACAAGAGTAATTTAGATGAGAATTCACTGCTGTGTGACTTTCTTAAATTAAGATTTTATGTCTTCTTAGAAACAATGCTCATCCAATTCTCTGTTGAGTGAACGTCTATACCCATGCTCCTCTCTTGCACACAAGCGTTTTCAGCTCCTGAGCCTGGAGTTTTGGAATAACCCGTCTCTCTGTGTGTTTTGCACTGAGGACCTAAAAGGGCAAGATGCATCTTCTTCCTGCAAGGCGTTTCTAAATGCTGTAATGTAATTGAACCATAAATGACTGCACATGATGCAGAAACTACTGATTCAAGTTCTACAGCCAGTGTTATGGAAGAATAGAGTAGAGAAGAAAAAAGGGAAGGGAAGGGGAAAAGGAAAAGGAAAAGGAAAAGGAAAAGGAAAAGGAAAAGGAAAAGGAAAAGGAAAAGGAAAAGGAAAAGGAAAAGGAAAAGGAAAAGGAAAAGGAAAAGGAAAAGGAAAAGGGCGTGCTCATTGGCTCTTACTACCTTTGCAAACTCTGAATCTGTTAAAACAGATACATATGTCTCATATACTCATTAACTAAGAAAACTGGCAGCTGTTGTTATTATACAAGTTTAGCTCTGGTTTCTGTACGACTCATGCACTGGTATGAGTACATGTTTAAATGTATGTTCATTTGAAAAGGTCACAGAATAATCATGATTGTAATGTCAGAACAGCCCTTTTGTTGTGGATAAAGCTATTACCTTATTTTTAACTGTCTGCAGCTCTACAGTCTGGCTAGATAAAAGATCCATTTGTATTACAGAAGCTCACGGCTTGAAATGTGAATTTCATCACTGGAAGCAATTACAGTATCAGTGCGGTCTCTGCACGTAATCCCTCATTTAGTAATTTAATTAAAAACAAGTAGTACCATGAGCACCAGAACTAATGAAGCTTAGTTTCCGATAGAACCGTGTCACATGGTTGATTGACTTTGAACTGAGCTACAAGGAAGCTTCAGTGTGGGTCCCTCTTCTGTTTCCATCGTTTCAGAAAATGTCTAACTTCTAGTTCAAAAACATTAAATGTTTTGTATCTCCACCCTTCATGACACGGTTCAGAGTTGCAAGAAGGAAGCAAGTTGGGTTGCGGCAGTCGTGGCAAGAAAACACTTCTCAGAAAGAACCGGGCACCCAAAAACCCAACAACCACCGCTTTAGCACGATTGCTCGCTTATGATGGAGAAGCAGCGTATTTGTGGGCTAACTGTGCAAAATTTGGGACGTGGCTGATGAAGAATAACGTAACAGTAACAGGGAAATTCACAGACCAAAACACGCTATTATACTTGCATTTCTATAAAAGTAAATGACAAATGTAGTGTATTCCTTTTTTTTTTTTTTGCCCCTTATTAAGTTTTGAGTTTTCATTCTTCCTATATTGGAAAGTACCAATAGGAGAGGAAAGAGTTCAACTGGCTGAAAACAAGGGAAAATTAAGAAGCGTTTGAACAGCCTTATCGTAAGCCTGAGTCAGCAGACCTTTGACATCTAGTACATGCTATGCCTGATTCCTAACTGCTTAGGAAAATGGGGAAATTATGCACCTAGTAGCATAGTCTCTTATGAAAAGAGTTGAAGAATGTTTCAGCCACACTGAAACACACCTACCTGTCACATACACATTGGACGTGTATTCGAACCAGAGACACCATACTGCAGTTTATAGGATGTGATGGGGCAGCTGGCGGTGTTTGGTTCTGCTGTCTCCATCACTGAAGGATGCTAGAAAATAAGAGGTAACACAATACGCGCCTGCATGTTTATACACCAGATCTTACCGAAAACCATCCATTTGATCCATGATGGAGAAATTGCTGGCATCCAGGGTTTCCAGAACAAAACAAACTGAATATTTTCTAGTGGGAAAAAGTACAAACACTCTAGATTAGAAACACAAGAAATCACAACAACTTGAAATTAAGTGTAAAATATTTATCAATTTAGACCTTAAATTTAGAGAGAAAACTGTTGGTGCTTTTTATGTTTGATTTAAATCTAGTGCTAATGAATCTTTTATTCTAGACATTTGAGATAATGGTTACTAATTACAGAATTTTATTTGGAGAGGCCTCCAAAAATGTTTCACTTTATAGTCTCTCGAGACAATTGCTTGTGGTAAACTTTTATTGCTGGTAGCACGTTGGGACCAAAACTATACATCCTCTAAGTCTGCTTTTACTAAGTCTGTTTTTTTGTAATGTAATTACGACTCTTGAAAAAATAATTAAAATGACATTCACACTGATACCCATGTTTCAAAAGGCATATATTCAAGTCCATATATATTCAACAAAGGATGCAGGCACATCTTTAACATCATACATGTATTTTAACCCCTATTGATTTCACCGAGATTTTAACAGTTTCTCGAGAGCTTTGCTGGTAAGAGCCTTAATATAAGCTTTCTTTCTAGCACTAACGATTTCACGAATGTTGCCTTTTTCAATCTATTAACCACATTTAATACCAAGTTTTAGTGATGTTGAATGCATGTTTTCAGACTTGACAAGGCAGGATACTGTGTCCCTTATTTTGTATACATAATTGTAGTCTCACTTGCATGGTTTTTAGAAATTGTTTATTAAAATCAATCTCTACCTGTTCACCATGTGACTGATCAAAAAATGTAGTTCTTTAGATTAGTTTGAAAGAAACAAATTATACCAGTTTAAAATTCCCTAAACAATCTGTAACATGAAGCTGTTTACTTGGGATACCAGAGATAAAAAGGACCCTGTTTTCCATGAAATAAGATAGTTGCCATTGTTATGAATTATTTCTAGTCTACTTTATTCAATGAAATCACAGTGCAGCAAGACATTCAACTGTGGAAAAAAAATTCCACCCTACCCTTACGATTTAGAGGAAGTCACATACATAAAATTCACCACACACCAGGCTATGTCATGTAGTAGTTTATAATTAATTGCTTTTGCCAAAGTCAACAGAAAATATTTAAAAAATCAAATTATCCAGAAATAAAACCACCCTCTTCCTTGTTTTATTCTTTTGTTGGCACCCACTCTTTGCAGTGACGGAGAGAAACATTTTCACAACGTTGTCCAGATGTTGTCCATACTGAGAGTTTCATCTCTGATGGGACCTTTACGCACACCACTCTTCCACTCCTATACTCCAGTATAATTTTAGTTCTGTTTTCTCCCATACACTGTTCAGCAACCGCTTGGGGTGAAGGAGCTCAGCTGTTTCACACTGTACAGCATGACCCTCTGCAATAAAACCAGTAACAACAAACAGCCTTTCAAGAAATTGCAAAGTCGGTGGAAACTCTCATGTAATGCCATTGCAATTCGCAAGGAGTAACCATTTCTACAGAGCCCATAAGCTGGGCCGCATATCCCCAAAGTTCATTAGTTTCCCAGCTACCTCTGCGCACAGAATTGGGGAGCATGTATGCACCCCAATATAGAGACCTCTGGCTGCAGAAGCTCTGCTCTTTCGTGAGGCCTCAACATGGCTTGAGAAGACTTGCTTTAGGCTCTTGCTTTAAAAGTGTATCACCGTACATAGCTTTGGAGTTGCATCAGAGATGTGTGATGAGATGCTGTAGGTTCATGAGTTTTAGCAGCAGAAGGGGCAGGAGCGAGCAGGTACAATGCCCCTGGCATTCCTGCACACCTGAATGGCATCTTAGCTAAAAGGTGGGTATCCTTCTCAAAAGTTAGGCCGATTAAGTAGCAGCACTGAGGCTGGGTGGTTACATTGTTCTTCATGAATTTTATGCAGAACAAGTATAAGTTCTGTAATGAATCAATGTGCAATTGCTTTCAACTCTTCCCCAAGCGGATGACATTCCTGTGTATGTTCATCCACATTTGCGGCTCAGATGGATCACTGCGTTTGACATTTCAAAGACTAAAAATGATCTAAAAAATAAACACACTGCAATAATTTTGAAGGCTGATCAGCCTTTTAATGTGGTGTCAGTTGACTGTTATTTTGTAAATTAGGCAGCGATTTGATTCTTTATCAATTTTTAGTGGTGTTTAACATCACCTAACTCATGAAGAAGGCAGCAGCGGTAGCCTGAAATGTAATGAAGCTTTTATCTACTTGAGAAACAATGACAAGTCTTTTAAAAAATTTGGGATGACTTAAGTACTCATGAAAGAGATGCTGATGGCATTAGCTAACACAGATATCGTGCCAGCGTGCCTTGCGAGCTCCCAGGCAGAGCTCTGACAAGTCCCCTCCATCTGCCGGCAGCAGTTTTTGTATGGGGCATCTGCTCGACCTGCGAGTCTTGAGAAAAAGGGGAAATTAAAAAAAAAAAAAATGATACCGATACAAAGTTCCTCTGGATTTGGGACTTATTTCCTTTTCTTTGGGTCTCCAGTAATGGAAAGTGCACTCCCAACACCCTGAACGGGTAACTGGTTTTGGTGCTTTCAGTAGGGGGGAACTCCTTAACTCCCAGTTTTGAGGACTGAGTACAGTTCGATTAGCGTGACTCAGCCATTGTTACCGGTAGTCAGAATTGAAGCAGGTGTGTTTTTTTTTTCTTTTGAGGCTTTATACAATGTAATAGAATCTTTAAAGGATTTTTTTTTATTTGTGAGGGGTTCCAGATCCTAATAAAAAAACCATGCAAGGCGTCATGTGGTGGATTTACAGAAAAGTTTGCCTAGAAAGGAAGCCCAGATGCCATTACTAGAAGTGGTAAGACATTGCGAAGACTTCTGCAGGAGACCTTCACTCATGGAGATATTGAATGCTTCAGTCCAGGCTACACTGGCACTTTTGTTGATTACTTCTAAGCAATTTTGTCAGTGGCAGAGCCAGCTTCACGCAGAGCTTTCAGCACAATACATTAGTAGTGAAATTGCTGTCAACGTGTTTTCGTTTCCAACCTTGCTTTCTTGGAGGTAAAGAGTGTGTTTTGGATTAATTTAATTTACTATTAAATTTACCTTTTAAATTACTTGACCATAGGAGAATTGTTCCGTGGGAGGCATCCAGGTCTCTGGTAGTGTGGAAACAATTTGGGTTGCCTGAATTGATTATAATTTCAAACAGAAAAAGCAGTTTTGAGGTCTCAGGAATGGACAAGCAAATAACATACAGATTTGATTAGAAATACAGTGTACAGTCTACTCTGCATGCAAGTTATAAGTGATGATTGATTATTCTAGGTTGATATTGATAGGTTGATTATTCTGCAGTAAAATGGTTAACGCCAGCCATCACCAAGTGAGTTATTTTTTCTAGAAAAGCAAGTTGATAATCATCCTTATTTTTACAATATTATCCTAGAAACGGGAAGTTCAAACCCATTACGCTTGTGCTGTCAAAATGACCCGTCTTTCAGCCTTCGAGTTCTACTTTAAGACAGAAAAGTCTTACATGAATTCTAAACAAAAGTCATCTGAACAAGACAACTGAACCAAAACAGGTTTTATGAACTCAAAACTTCCCGTGTATTTGATGGACACATATAGGTGCGTTTAAGACATGATACAAAAAAAGGAAGGTTCTGGCCTCTCTTACACCCGTGCGAATCCAGAGCAATTCTATTGAGAGCCATCAGGGATGAAGAGGCAACTCCATGCAGGTCAGTAATTCCAGGACCCTTGGTCTGGCTTGGCAGTGGCATACCTGATTCTAGTCCAGCACGTGCAATGATATGGCTGCTTTGAGGATGCAATGCTGGGGCAATGGTTTGCTCATTGTGTGTGCAATTCTTAAAAGCGCTAGCAAATAGTCTCAAATGTATCTTCTCTTTGAAATGGTGGAATGATTACCTGCAAGTAGTGAATATTAAGAAGTATATGAGCAGCAAATAATTTACTACTGGCATTATCTAATAATTATCTCTAGATGAAATTGCAAGACTGCAGTGTTTTTAAAGCCCATTTGTGACCCATAAAATATGGGTTAAAACCGCACATTCCAACGCTTGCTTTGCAATTATTACTGCAAATGGTGGGAAAGTACAAAGCAATCACCAGGAGAAGAGATCTTTTAACTACTATAATTTCTAAAACTAATCAAAGGTATAGAAGAACTTTCCCGAACACTTGATACCTATCTTCTTTTATTTGCCAGCGAGACAACATAAATGTAGGAGTGGCAATCTCTCTTTCCAAATCATTCTCCTTCTATCTAAATGATCTAAAAGAACCTTCATTTTTACTTTTCTACCATAATATAAGAGACCAAAAGACAGGGTCTAAGGTCACATTTGGAATAGAAACTAGAAGACCAAAGAAAGGACCAAAACAGGATAAGACCTTCTGGAAGCGTATCATAACAACTTCTGGAGTAAAAAAAAAAAAAAAAAAAAGGACTAAGCATCAGGCTTGTCATAAAATTAGTTTAGCTCATAATAAATATACACAAGAGATGACAATAGTTTCTCCTATGGATTACAGCAGCAAAAAGAAAGCTTTCCCATGTGAAAAATGGGGACACCCCCACACACACACACCCCACACACAAAAGAACAGTTTTAATGTGGAGCTTGTCAAATTCATGGAAGACGTAATGTGTGCTACCCAGTCACCATTGGTAATGTCGAACTGGATTGAAAAATCCGGAAGACCCTATTAGTCCTACATTTTCTTAATGAAAATAAATCCTACAGTCAAGGAATGTTACATTTTTTGTGACTAAACCAAGATGAGTCATTTTATCTCATGCTCAGGACAATAACGACAAACAATAATGACAAACATCACTAGCAGTCCCTCCTACAAGGCATTTTTATGCTCTTGGAAAACCCACACAGGGTAAAATCCAGAGAACGTGGCTTGGGAGTTCAGATAGGATCAAGACAAAATTTAGGAGCTCAATTCTTCTGTTTGATTTCTGGGGCTAATTTTCACTGGGTTCAGTAAGATTCGGACAACCTGCCTCTCTACATGTCAGGTCCAAAATCAACTTTACATACAAGATGGGCCACAGGCAAAGCATGAGTGAGAGATATCTGAAACGATGAAGAAAATGTGTAAATATACAAGTAAAAAAGCCTTTTCATCTCAGAGACACATTGACTTCAAGTAGTAATAGCCGCATAACCTTTGATGACTGGAAACAAAAGATTATAACCACAACATTTGTGTAAAAAACAAACCCAGGTGAAACCAAACGGAAGTCCCTCCCCGCACCCCAACACACCTCACAGAGTGAAAATAAACGAGCTGATTTATGGCAGATGCCTACTTCTCCATGGAAGCCAAGGGCAGCTTCTCTTGCTGTACTGCATTCCTATCACTAAGTGGCAGTATGTTAAAGTATATATACGGACGGCTCCACTAATAAGAGCTTGCAAAGCTCATTCATCTTTCCTGCAACCTAAAATGAGGCATGCCAACATCATGTCTTTCACCGACTCCACAGAAAAAATACCGACCTATTAATTTAAGAAAAAAAAAATTTTTTTTTTGCGTGTCTCCACGTTTTAGGTAGAAGAAACTGGCTACATAGCATTTGCAAATGGATTCATGTTTCTTTCTTTTCCCTCTAAGACCTTCCCTATAAGTCAGTATAAGTTTTAATACAAAGACCTGTGTTTTGGGTTAGTACCAAGATCAGTCCCTTGGTTTTAATGTTCCTGCGATAACTTGATCTCTCCCAAGAAATTCTGTAAGAGGAGTTAACAGACAGCACCAAAACAGTAGAAGTATTGAAATTACTTCTGGGAAGTAACTATACCATCTATTGACCTTAGCGGGAGTGTATTTCATGGTAGGATCCCAGATTATGCATGAGGATGAGCCAGGTAGACTTGCGAGGGACCTACTTAATTTCTGTAGCAGTTGCTTCTGCAGAAGGGTCTTGTGCTAACCTGCATGAGAAACCTTTTCCTCTAGACTCTTATGAAAGCATATGCCTTCAGCACATGATTTGCTTGATTTATGATTTGTTTGTTTTGGTTTTTTTTTCAGAAATGCACCTAATCAAATCACCTAGTCATGGAATCATAGAATGTGTTGGGTTGGAAGGGACCTTTAAAGGTCATCTAGTCCAACCTCCTGCAGTAAGCAGGGACATCTTCAACACCTAATGAAGGGGCCCAGTTGTCACTGGAATATCCTTGAGTTCCCCACAGTTTCTCATTTTATCCTATCACTAACTCTTTTCTTCAAACCTCTTTGATTTGAGAGTGGCTCAAAGAAAGAAAGCACTTTTGTGATATAGTTCATTGTAACAAGCAAGTTTGTCAGAGTAACACCCGTCTGCAGCACTAGATACCAGAACCAGAGGACACAGTGTCTTCGATGAGGAATTTTGCCAAGCAATGAGGAAAAGGGAAGCAGGAAGGAGAAGAAAGGAAGTGGGATGCCACAGCTGTGTTTGAGCCATTGAAGAGGCATGAGCAGGAGTCTCAGGCATGTCACCTGCAGCACGACACGTGCTTTACAAAGACCTATGTTGGCGTAGACCTGCCCAAACCACATCACAATACACACTATCTCTACTGTCATTAATTACTCCATCACTCTTCAAAACATAAAAGGAGTGATACTACCTGATTAAACTACGTAGTAAAAAAAAAAGAGATGAGATCGGGGATCCCTTGTCTCTGACACTGTTGTGATACAAGTGCAATGAAAACACAATTTCACTGTCCACTCACCGTGGTCCTCGACTGCTGAGCCTCTAAAAAGAACTTGTGCTGCCTCATGCCTTGAAAATTACTTGCCAGTGGTAATTTGGTAGCATTTTTTAACTTTTCCTATCCATAGCTTCAGCAGGATAGGAAAAACTTCCAATTAAGCTTTCTGAATAAAATATAAACATTTAAAAGCAACTCTGCTCAAGCACTGCTGAAACCTGAAACAGTACACACAAGAGAAAACTGCTGCTCTCTGTTTGCAAGCTAAAGTGCCAGTTGGCTGATCATGTTTTGCATTGAGGAGGGAGGGAGGGAGCCTGAGATGGGTAACAGGGGCTTAATAGTAACCCTTTTCCACCCTCATCTCCTACAATGCCTTTTCATGTTTCCCTGTCCAATCTGTTTTTTACAGGAAGAGTAATTTCTAGGATCTCCCTAACAGTTTCAATGAGTCCCACAGCATCAGGCACAAATTCCCACAGGTGCTATGTTTTTCTCCATGTTCACTTGGGGAAAAATAAGGATGGGACATGGAGAAGATCCTTCTTCCAGAAATGATGCTGTCTTGTCCATTTGTATAAGAGGACATAAGAAGCCTGCAGCATGCCCTTCTCTGAAATCTCTAGGGCAGGAAGGCATCCTGATCCCCCAGAGACGTCAACTGCTCCAACATGGCATGGGAGAGAGGAAAAACTGCCTAGAAACCTGCATCCATAGTTGAGGTTCTTTTGTTCTTCTGGGGGCATGGTTTGGGGTTTGGTTTTATTTCAGATTTAGACATAATTTTTCCACTGAAGTTTTGGAATGGGCTGAGAACCACGCAGTTGGCAATATGAAGGAAGTCTTGCAAATACTTTGTGAGAAATAAAGCCTGAACATTTTAGAATATCTTGCTAATTTCCAAAATTTTTATTTATTTCAATCTTATTGATACTCTTTAAACAACTCAAACATTCAACCTTTCAGATCAACAAAAGAAAAACATAATTATTTTCTTCAGCCTGAAATGCTATAATTTATCTGGTTTCCCAAGGATATGAAGCTCACGTGATAGTGCTCTGTGATCATCTACATGTGTATACATTGTCACATATGTATGCATATGTGTCTGTCATTCTCATCATAATAATTTCAAATATATTATCCAATTTCAGTTCCATTTGATAAGGTGCTACATTTTTGCAAGTTTTGTAGAAGTAAGTGGTTGTAGAAATAGGTAGGAATTCCTATTCCTGCCCCAGAGGAGAGAAAGGTTGCAATGCAAGCACTGGTACTACAAACAATTCACATGGGAGGTGAGCCTAAAGATGTACTTTCAAAATAAATGAGGTATCATCCACTATGCTGATGGAAAAATCTAACTGTTTTTGGAACTGCCAGAAAGCCAATAGGTGAGTTCTTTGAGAAACCAGCCTTGACTATAAAGGTATCCTGAGACTTTTTCATCTTTCCTGGACATAGCTTTATCCCATGTAGAGCACCTTGTATGTTACCTGGGTTTGGCTTCCTTTTTGGACCAGTAAGATGTCCTTTAACATAGGAAAAAAATCCCACTAGCCATGTTGAAGGGCTCACTTCTTCCATATTCCCCTAAGACGTATCTTTTGTTCCAGTTCAACTCCCAGAAGAACTTCTCCCTCAGTCGACTTACTGCTGGTAGCATCAAAGAATAAAAGTTCCTGCTGGAGGTCTTCCAGTTTGGAGCTCTGCCTACAACTTTAATTTTCCCTTTATCCATAGCATTGGTTTAAACATGCGTCCTAGATATAAATGTTTCCACACTCTGTGTCTGCACAAACACCACAACTAGAATATTGACTATATTTCCCCATGGCTACACCTCAGCAGAGAGCAGCTGATGCTTCACACCAGGGCGTCCTTGAATGCAGAAAGAAGCCTTGTGGTACTAAAATAAATAGTTTATCTTGGGGATGAGGGACAGCCTCTGACCACAGATCAGAGGTTCTAAAAGGTTTCAGTACGTTGTCTTGAGAGAGAAATTGTTTTCCCTTGTATTTCTGACATGTCTTCTAGTCCCTCTGCTTCACATGCTGTTCTTTTCTTCTAACAGTTGACCTTTTCTCTTCCCATTCACCTTTTTACTTAACAAGTGTCTCTCCCTCCCTGTCGCCACCGACGGATGTGCTGCCACTTGGCGAACCGCTCGCCATCAAAGCTGTGCGTGTGATTTAGGGAGGTCTCATTTCCAGCTCCATGAGGTCAGCACAGACGCATTCAATATTCTTCAGATACCAAGCTGGCTCACTCTTCTGCGTGGAGCTGGCAGAGAGACGTTCCCTCCCTCTCCTCTTCATTTTATGTGCACATTAAAAGTATCCATGACCAAATCAAAAATTGTGCAGCTGTTTCAATAGCTGCAAAACTGCTTAGAACGGGGAGCCCAGAGTATCGAGAAAAGAGACCTTTGTGAATTGAACGCTCTCTGAACTAACTTGTTTGTGAAAACCCATGTATAATTAAAGCCTCTCTTGTTAGTGAATGGAGCCATACTTAAATACACACAATGTATATCTTTATTTCCAGCTCAAATCTTTTTCGGGACGTTTTCCAGCAATGTGTATTATGTGGCTTCAGCAACTGCAGTGCATCATCATCATCGCTCAAACAGTGGAGCTCCCTGCTACATTATGAACATCTTTCCCCTAAAATACTTTTTGATGGACTGCAGTATAGCTAGTCTAGACCTGAACTGCATAATAAATGGATGCTATGATTCCTCTAATGGCAAGGTCCTTTCCCCCACTGCAAATGGAGATGTAATTCAGATGCACACTATCTCACCCTTTGCATGCTGAGAGACAAAATAAACAGCAATGTTCATTTGTCTTTTTCCATTTCCCTTACCAAAAAGTCAACTTCCAAAGAAAATGTTTACCAAAACATTTCCCTGAACAATCTGAATAATATTTTAATGGACCACTTACTTAGTTAGTATCTAATTAAATTTTGCATCATGAAGAGCATATTCAAATCACTGTGGTATTGTGAATAAGGATTCAATAAAAAATACAGGATAAAAGAAATCTGCAAAATAACCATCATTAAACTAATGAGTAAAAATTCAGCGGCTATAATAAAATCCACCAGAGAACAAATAAACTGCGAACAACCATATTACCAAACAATATTAGTCAGGTTTCATCTTGTTCCCTCATGCATCCCTGCACAGAACAGGAAAAAAAGAAATACTCGGAGGAGAACATTTTGACGGAAGTAAGGGCCAAACACACATACACAGAGAGACGCAGTAAACACCAGCAGCTGCATGGCTTAAGGTACCACATAGTATGAAATCTCTTAATTAAAAAATGAATTAATTGTTGTGAGTGTATTTCTCTTGACAGAGCACATTTGCGCTTCTGCAGAAGGCAATTCTTAACACAGCTAAAAAATAAGCTGACAGTTATACCTGTGATATAAGGGCATAATATTAAGAACAAGGAAGCAGACAATCAGTCTTCCTCTTTCACTTGAACTTGGGCTTATCACACTCCACCTGGATCCCATAAATATTTTCCTAAAGGTTGCTTGGTTTCTGCACCACTCCACGACCCAGTTCAGCAATACACATCCATAATGCTAAGCTTGAGCTGCTCCACTGAAATCAATACTTGTGTGCCTAAGTGCTTCGCTATAAAAGGGACGGGATGGCTATAAGGCCGTTGCCCTGTCACTCCATATAGAGTGATTTCCCTGCTGTGCAGTATAAGTCTGTAAATGTAATCTGTTCAGTATACCAAATAAATATCTCTATTGGAACATTCCACCTAGGGCTTATTTGTGACGTGTGTGAATGTTATTTATTAGAAAATTTAAACATTATTGCAGCCAATTAGAAAAGCACGTTTTATTACTTGCAGCCTTTGCTGCTGCCAGTGCCCCGCGTCCTCCCCCTTGACACCACCATTATATACTGGCTCACTTAAAAGGCACGGTGAGCAAGTGTGCCCAGCTCTGCAAAGGCGTTCTGTAATCTCAGCTCCAGGGTCGTCAGCAGCCTGATTTCAGCTGTGTTGCTTGTGCTTAAAACCAAGCAGGCACGAACACAAATATTTGCAGGATCCAGGTTTCTACAGGTACATAAATTAGGAGTTAACCAGCGTAAGAGAGGGGTTCACTCCTCTGAGCTTTTGTTCTAAGTAAAGGACTTCTTTCTGGAAGAGTAACCTTCTGTCCTCCATATTCCCAATTTTTGAGATGCTTTCAAGTCTACTTCCTTTTAGGCCCATGTTCAGGCAAAATGCAGAATACAGATATCAGAAGCCTCTCCACCTATATAGGTTTGCTGCAGGTAAAGCAGTACTTCCTGAAGAATTTCACTTACGTTGCTGTTTGTCTGCTCCTTGAACAGATAGAGGAGGCTGCCAATTTGTGAATACCTTGTTGTAAGGTCCCACAAAGAACTGCAGATCAATCCTACAACTGAAATGCACAAAGCATATATTTTTCTTTTGCATATCTAAACTAACCTCAGAAGCATGCATAAAAAGTGAATTTACACAGTGGGTTTCTTAGAAAACTTTTCAAAATCAAGTAATCTGGATGAACACTTGACCCAAAGATTATTTTCATACTATCTTCATGCATATTTATAGTCTCCTCTGAAAAGGTATTTTGATAGCAAAATGTAGACTGCTTTGACGCCAGCTATCAGCCCACAAAATTGAAAGTTATTATGAGGTGAACTTGTGTATGTTTGCATCCCAGGCTCTACCCACAGAACTTGTAGAAATACAGTATTGAAAACAGTCTGCTTAACACATACACTTAACTTTGCCTGAAATCTCAGTATGAATCACAGAATCACAGAATGGTAGGGGTTGGAAGAGACCTCTGGAGATCATCTAGTCAACCCCACTGCCAGAGCAGGGTCTCCTAGAGCAGGTTGCACAGGAATGCATCCAGGCAGGTTTTGAATGTCTCCAGAGATGGAGACTCCACCACCTCTCTGGGCGGCCTGTGCCAGGGCTCTGCCACCCTCAAAGGAAAGAAGTTCCTCCTCATGTTCAGGTGGAACATCTTATGTTCAAGTTTGTGCCCATTACCTCTTGTCCTGTCACTGGGCACCGCTGAAAAGAGCCTGGCCCCATCCTCCTGACACCCACCCTTTAAGTATTTATAAGCATTGATAAGATCCCTCCTCAGTCATCTCTTTTCCAGACTGGAGAGACCCAAATCCCTCAGCCTTTCCTCACAGGGGAGGTGTTCCAGTCCCCTAATTATCTTCGTAGGTCTTCAGTAGTGACTTCTTTCTACAGCCATAGGCATTTCGTTTCCCAATAAAGTCCACGGAAGGGTGGAGACGCTTTCAAAGGATCCCAAAGGAAAAAAAAAACCAAACACTTAAATCTATCTAAATTTGGATGTAATCTGTTTTTTAAGACCTTGAAAGACATCTACTGCTTTCCACTGAGGCAACCGTGGACCTAACAGTTCCAGTGGACTGGGAACAGCTACCTAACTTGAGGACTGCTTTGCTCTGCGCCTTAAAATTAAGTCAAGTCCAGGTTAATCCTGCCTCAGGATATGAGGCACTGAGCAGTTAGCTCCTGCTCGTTGTTGAAACCTCTGTCCTCTGTGCCTGATGCTGTCAGGCAGAAAGTAGGAAATGGATTAATACGGATACACCCAGACGGATACACCCAAGACATCTGCATGTTTGCAAGGCTAAAAATATATACATTCATTTATTCAGTAACAATTCTGCTTGATAACATAGAACAGGGTACACTGCATATAAAAGAAAGACATTCCAACTAAAAGTGTTTGCTATTGGTGACAAACTTAACAGGAAAATAAACACAGCTGAAAACATATAAATATATGCCATAAAATACATATGAATAGACGCATATACATATACATACACATATTTATAGAAGAGAAAAGAATGCAGAATGAATGCTTCATTCCCACATTCCTTTACCTTTAGTTATTCCAAATACCTTTAGTTATTTTGCATGTGTTTTCTTTGAGGTTTTTGTGGTTGTTTTTTTTTAAAGGATTATTTAACTTAAATTTAAATGAGTTTTTCAACTGAATTTCCTGATTTCATTTTCCGTGAAACTTATTATACTTATTCGAATCACAATTGTGCTATTTTTGTAATAATATGTCCACATACCTTTGAAACCACTCCCCATCAGTGCTGACCAAGGGCACTGGCAA
Organism: Larus michahellis; assembly: GCF_964199755.1. Classification (NCBI taxonomy): domain Eukaryota; kingdom Metazoa; phylum Chordata; class Aves; order Charadriiformes; family Laridae; genus Larus; species Larus michahellis. The sequence goes on from NC_133896.1 coordinate 174,855,301, forward strand.
AGTTATAAATCTTTGTATACTGGTTTTTCATTAATTATTTTTCAGACACATAGGTCTCATTCTTCAAGCATTCTCCTGATCTGTTACCTTGCAGTAAACAAGGGTGAAGAAAGAGAGGAGAGCTGGTGAACTTTGGTAGGATATATTGGCAGAAAAGATGTTCCTCCTTTACTTAGTAACCTGACATTTAGGACGTGTGAGGATACAGGAGCCCTAGGTTCAACGCACTCTTCTGTGTGATGCTATTTGACTATCAGTTTCCTATTGCCCTGGGGGCTGGCTTGACAACGCAATGGTACCAGCTTTTTAGTTTCTCTTAAGATGCTGTTTCTTTTTGTATAACTATTAAATATTAATGTAAGAAGGGGCTGATGTCCACATCTCTCACACTCTGGATGCATGCCCTAATCAATAGGTTACCATAAAAAAGGACAAAGACTCTTTCTCTGCAAATCTACCTTTTCATGTCCTTGTTTTTCTCCTAAGCTCCTGAAATATTTCATTGTGTTCAGCATAAAATTGAGTTCTTGCACGTTTCTTTCATGGAAAGCTTGAATTAAACTTCAAACTTAGTTTAATCTAAACTTTTATTCCTGTAATCACAAAGTCCCTCTCCTCACCCCGTACCTCAAATCAGGGCCAACTCAAGACTAGAGAGTAGATGCAAACAGAATGGGAAATGAGGGACAAGGCATAAAAGAAGCGGCTGTGAACAGAGTTCCTGCCCAGACTTACATCTGCATGTATGATATTTCCTAATTAAAAAGTAGAGCTTCTGTCGTCTGTGCCACTCATAGTAAGGGAAAGTTTACACTGCCATTGACTTAATGGGAACTGACACGAGAAGGGATTACTATCGCCATCACAAGAGCGAGGCATCCTTTGATGAGCTCTACAAACAACCTTGGTTGAATACTCTTCTCAGCTAAACTCCATTCCCAGGTGAAGCCGGCTGGAATATATCCTTGTGTCAACATGGCTGTTCCACTTCTGCTCTTAACTTTCCAAAAAAATATTTACTCTTCAGGCCAAAATCAAGTATGAACAGTATCTGCCTAAAAATTAAACTGGTGGAAAGAGATCTGGACAACAGTAAAAGAAGGGGCCAGAACTACCACCAGCTTTTAAACCTCCCTGTAATAAACAGTCACTGTGTCTACGGTAAAACAGAAGGAAATGAATATGCTTAAAAGGCATGTGTATATATTTTCATGTGAAAACCACTTAAAAATTCAGCACCTTAAATTCTCTAAGAACGTTCTCTCTGTTAGGCCTTATGGTACACTAGTATGAGATGGCACACTATGCCACATGATGGCAGTTATTTATAAATAAATAAGTAAATAACTGTCCTTAAACAATTTTGTAGTGCATGCATTTGGCCACCTTTGCCATTATCATGTTAGATTTTGTATATGCATGTGTAGAACAAGAACAAGACTGTTATGTTCGTACTCCTTCTGGTTAATGTCTTCTATTATTTCCTGCTCCACCCCTCTTATGTTTTATGAATTCAGCTGGAGAAATTTTCTGGAAGGTATGCCCTCCTTGGGCATATCACCCATCTTCACTGGATAGTAATCTCTGCAAATTCCAACACCACCACCCCTCGGCCCCACCCCCCCCAAAAAAAATAAAGAGAGAGACTGCAAAGGCATAGTGATAGGTGCAACATTGACTGTGGAGCCCTATTCTCACATGAAACCTGAAATTATCCAAAGCAGGGGAAGGGCAAGAAGAAGATTTCTTTAATCACAGTTGTTCTTGCTGTACAGCCACCACGAAAGTAGAGACATCGAACTCTCTCTAATTAGTTGTTTGAGATAAAAACTGTTGAAAGGAGGAGGTCAGGTATTCCAACAGGGTTTCAAAGTTTTTATTACAACCTTATGAACCCACAAAGAGTACACTTTGCTGACTATCTGAGTTTTGTTTAGAAGAAAAGAAGGCACAGAAGAAGACAAAAACAAAACAATGTGGAGGGAGAAACAACTATGGTGGAGAATGCAGTGAGCTGTGGCACTACACCTGGGATACTGAGGATAACTGACCATGAACAGAAAGAAAAGGTGAAAATAAAGATGTGTGAGGTGTTACTGGGGAAGAAGAAATCAAGTGGGATGGTACAACCAGCAGTGGGACAGGGCTGGCAAAAATACGCAATTTGATGAAAGAAAGCAAGAAGTAAGAGCAGGAATGAGTAAAAGAAAGATGGAGAACAAATAGCAGAATAATATAAAAAAAGGAAACAGAACAGGAAGCGTGGTATAATTTGAGGATTACAGTAAGAGCAAAAGCCCTGGGCACATTATGACAGAAGTTTTGCAGGGGTTGGGGAGAGGAGGAACCGGAAGGGATGTAAAGAGGGGAAGGTGCTTTGCGAGTACTGTTGTCTCTGCATTGCATCTGCAGAAGAGTGGGGCTCGTAGACACCAGGCTGGGAAGCAGACTTGCAGCAATTTCTCTGGGACCATTTTTCTTATACAAATATAATACAGTCGCCTCCAGTGTAATTCCTTTTCTTCTGGTCTGGCAGAGGTGAGAAAGCATTAGGAGAAGCTAGGATCCACAGGACAAAGTTTGAAGTTCCTGCTGGAAGTTTATGACCATGTCACTGGAGCCTACTACAAGAAGAATATGGACATGCTGGAACGTGTCCAGAGAAGGGCCACGAGGACGATCAGAGGGCTGGAGCACCTCTCCTGTGAGGACAGACTGAGAGAGTTGGGGTTGTTCAGCCTGGAGAAAAGAAGGCTCCGAGGAGACCTTATAGTGGCCTACCAGTATCTTAAGGGGGCCTACAAGAAAGCTGGTGAGGGACTTTTTAGGATGTCGAGTAATGGTAGGACTAGAGGGAATGGATTAAAACTAGAGATGGGCCGACTCAGACTGGACGTTAGGAAGAAGTTCTTCACCATGAGGGTGGTGAGACACTGGAACAGGTTGCCCAGAGAGGTGGTGGAAGCCCCATCCCTGGAAGTGTTCAAGGCCAGGCTGGATGGGGCTCTCAGCAACCTCGTCTAGTGGGAGGTGTCCCTGCCCATGGCAGGGGGGTTGGAACTAGATGATCTTTAAGGTCCCTTCCAACCCTAACAATTCTATGATTCTATGATTCTAAATGATCTTTAAATGGGTGAGAATTGGCTCAACTAGTTCTGTTTATTTGATGTCTTTGGGAGGAAGAGGAAACAGGGTTTTCAGGCTCTTTCAGATTTAAATACATTGTCCCCACGTGAAATCTTTTCCACATTCTGGGTAAAGCTCTGGTCAATGTCTTTCAGGACTGAGTGTCTCCTTCCTCATCCAGTCTGTCCACAATAGCCGCACAGTCCAATACAGTAGTAGAAATTCCGTATCACTCCAACATAGAAATCAGCAAGAAAGGTGTTTGGGTTTTTTTCTGCCCTAGCCCAGGTTTTGAAGTATTAAAATGTTTTCACCCTTGACTGAAGACATTTTGGCTATTGGTGGGCTTTTCCAAGTCATATAAAATTTAATTTGCAATGTAAGTTACCGCAACACACGAATAGCAGCCAGACTGAAAAGTCAAAACCATTTTTGCTCAATACATTTTTTTTAGGTCATGTATATTGCTTGCTGCTCAGAAAGGTGTTTCCCTGGGAGGACAGAATATGTAGTGGGTGTGTTTGGGCTCCTACAGAGTCTTTCATACCAGGAAAGAGAAAAAAACTCAGTTTTAATGAGCACCAACACAAAAATGTGCTTTTTACTTTCCCTTAACAAACATATTGTAATTACTATGATGTAATTACATAGTAATGTGAAGGTAAGGGAGAGAGCTTGCCATTTTCATAGACTAGCAGATAAAACTTTTTGGGAATATGGCTAGTTTGTCTCAAATTCCAGACCAGAGAAGCTAAGATCTTATCCCAAACAAGTCATATTTTATGTAACATAAAATAAAAACACATATTTTCCTAGAGTTGAAATGGATTTAACTTGTGATAACCCATCATGGACTAGCACAGCTTCACAGAAAAGAAAAGAGTATTTTTCATTTGTTTCCCCACTTGGAACATTTTCTGTCCTAGTCACAGAAGAGAGCTAGTACCACTTAGTAAACAAATTTGTTTTAGGAGCAATTGCTGGGAATGCTTACCCTGCATTTTTGAAAATGTACTGATTTCCACCCACAATAAACCCCATTTTATGCTATATATGCTCACCTGATGTATTTTTGTAGCTCAGATGATATATACATATTTTGCAGTATTTAATTTAAAATATACTTGCTCCAATGGTGGGAAGAAGACCTTAGTTATAGAAGGACCTCCTTCAGTGCTAGAGTTCAGGTAGCGCTTCATTTTTCATTTAAAGAAGGCATTCAACTACTGACTGTTATAAAAGGAACACCAAAATACAGAGCTGCTTAGAAGAAAATTGAACCACCTACAAAGTGGTATTTACCTGTATGAAAAAAATTTCCAGCAATTTACAAAGAAGCATATTGATGAGTCAGAATAAAGTTTTATTTTAAAATAGCTCTCTAAAAGATTTAACACTGCACAAGAATATTTTTGCTCTAGAATTATTTTAAGATGGAATCTCTCTCTCACATTCACACACACACAAAATCATCCATCACACTAAATCGATGAATTACTGCCTACTGGGTAAGAGATAACACTTGCTCCTTCCCAGCCACCCCAGTGGTTAACACTTTTCCACTGTTCTTTATAAGCAATGGCAGTATTGGAAAGTTATTTTCCAATGCAGCGTTTTCAAGAACAACCATCGTAATTGCATGACTTTGGAGCTAGCCTCACTCTTTTATGTCATTTTGTAACAAGAAAACTTGCACAGAGCCTTGTTTCCTCTTTTCTACATGTCCATACAGAAAAGAGAAGTTTGGTGGTTTAGTGAGTCCAAGTTATCACTGATTTAATTAGCATTCCCAGTATCTTACAGTGCTCTACTACTGTCTTTAAGAACAATAACAACATGGTGATAGCAGAGACCTCAGTGCAGAAGGAGAAACCCAGAGTCTCAAGCATCTTGTACAGGTCATGCTAAGTGGAGTCAGTCGTGGCTTCTCTATTCCTGCTACTCCTACTGACAAGATTAAAGCTAGCATAAATAACTACTACCTATTCATGCTGCAATCACACCTTCATTTACAGCGCAAGGAGAGACCTAAAGGCTCTTGCTTAAAAAATAATTACTTCTGCAATTCATGGTAACAAAAGTGATTAGCTCATGTGTCAAGGTGAATTATCTGCTAAGCCAAAAAAAAAAGCCAACATCGTGTAATTAGTAATAATAGTACAAAATTAGGAAATAATGATATGAAGGACATTTTAAACAAGGGTAGAATAGGCAGTGAAAATTGCTTAAACAAACTACCACCATCTGTTCTACTTCATGAATTGGCTAGGTTGGGACCCACTGTGTCTATTACAACCCTAAAACTTATAAAGTAATAGTAATATACTCCAAATCAAATGAATATTTATAAAAATTGAAGGGAGTCAAAGCTATTGAGATGCAATTATCAACTTAGAAGCTGAGAATATGTTTGATTTTGCACAGAAATAGATCCCTTTTGGAATGGGTGAAAAGCTTACAGGCGAGATTATCTTTACAACACTTACAGTGTGCATACTTTGAGAAAAGAAAGAATTTTGAGGATTTTTTTTTGTGATTTATTAGTTACTTTGTAAACACTATAATGAAAATGTATCTAGTGAGATGTTTTGTGAGTTTTATCAATCTTTGTAACAAATGATTAGATTTTTTAGAATAACATGCATGCCTCACATATTCTATAATTAAATGAATTCCATTAGTTAAATGAAATTTTTTACATAAATTGAATTTGAGAAATTACGAGTCAGTTGTAATGAAACAGTTATTAATAACTACTGTATTAAGTGGTTACAATCACCAGATTCAGGTAACTCAAAAGTGAGTCTTTTGAGACATGAACAGTAACTTAACAAAATAGCATCTCTTGTAGCTAACCTGGGTGCAATATTTTGCTAGAGTGAGTTAGTAGTATGAGACAGACTCAATTTGTTTGTCCAGCAGTTTCATTTGCCCACCTGGCTCTGCTCTTGAAATGATCCGCTTACAGTGTATTGACACATTAAGGATTCCCCTGTGGGGTCTCCAGGGTTGTTTTTTCCCAGAAGGCAGCACAGCTGGTGAAAGCAGAAAGACACAAAGGGGGACAATGTGAAAAAATAGAGGTTTTTTCATCCTATCCCGTTCTAACAGTACTGGTTTTGCCACATTGTCTCCCAGAACAAACAGTATAGTGAAAAACAAAGCCTTGATGCCGCCTTACAATTTCACTGATTTTGCATGAATGCAGTATCACATCTACTTTTTAACTGTCCAATATACTCCAGATGTTCTGTTGAGGAGGAGATTTAGAGATCCAGAATTATCCTTTAAGGCATGGTTTATTTCCAAGACCACTGGTTCCCAAACTGAGGTGTGAGGTATAATTTTCATGTGATTTCAGAGAAAAAATCAATTGCAAAAGAAGGTGTTGCAACCAGAAATGGGAAGATGCAACTGGACATGCAAGAAGAATTGAAGGCACAAGGCAATGATTTCAGAAACTGCTTCCTTATACTGCTAGGCATCTTTCACTTGCACTGTCACTACCACTGTCTCACTGTGTTCATCCTCATTGAAACCACTGAAACCATTACTCCTCCTCTGTATCTGGGAAAGGTACTCTAGAAGTTTTCCTCCCACATATTTTTGGCTGTCTTTCCCACAGTTCCCACAATCTTTTCTTCCCTCAGACACAGGGAGACTTTGGGGCTCCCCTGAAGAGCCTCTCATTGCTGTGGAAGCTCCCAGAGCTGGTTGTAATCCACTGACTGTGGCAGGTAGGTTTGCAAGGAAAAGGAAACACACTTGTTACTTATTTATTTCATAGAATCGTACAATGGTTTGGGTTGGAAGGGACTTCAATGATCACCTAGTTCCAACCCCCCTGCCATGGGCAGGGACACCTCCCACTAGACCAGGCTGCTCAAAACCTCATCCAGCCTGGCCTTGAACTCCTCCAGGGAAGGGGCCTTCACAACCTCCCTGGGCAACCTGTGCCAGTGCCTCACCACCCTCACAGTGAAGAATTTCTTCCTGATATCTAATCTAAATCTACCCTCTTTCAGTTTAAAACCGTTAGCCCTTGTCCTGTTGCTACACTCCCTCATAAAGAGTCCCTCCCCATCTTTCCTGTAGGCCCCCTTTAGGTACTGGAAGGCCTTTATAAGGTCTCCCCAGAGCCTTCTTTTCTCCAGGATGAACAACCCCAACTCCCCCAGCCTCTCTTTATAGAAGTGTTCTATCCCTCTGATCATCTTCGTGGCCCTCCTCTGGACTCGCCCAACAGGTCCATGTCCTCTTTATGTTGAGGGCCCCAGAGCTGGACACAGTCTCACCAGAGCTGAGTAGAGGGGCAGAATCACCTCGCCTGACTTAAACGTTCCAAACTTAGAGGGGAGGTTTTCTTTTACATTTAACTTTCTGGAAGGAGAGGGTCCCTGTTGCAGTAGTGGGCCTTGGAGTCTTGCAAAACCCATGTGTGCATTGAAAGCCCTTGTAGGGATGGCAGAGGTACCCGAGGGGAGGGAACCTGCACATCTGCCTCTCCCTCCTGTTGCTGCTTCAGCCAGGCATGCACTGATTTATTCAAATTACAGCAGACTATCGGCAGTGAACCACTAATGCGGTAATTTTCATCTCCCCTCATTCACCTGATCTTTGTAGCAGGAACAAGCAATGAGACAATGCAGTGAAAATGAAAAGGAAAAAAGAAAAGCAAAGCAGAGGAGAAGCAGGAAAGCAAATGAAAAGTGAAATCATGACTGAGGAACAGACTGATTCCTCTAGTATGCATACCAAAACTTCTGGTATATTTACTGGGCTTCTGAGAGTAGCAGAATGGTATGTTGTTCCTATTGCAAACATCATTCCGAGGCTGTTCGTTTTCACATTTAGTCATATCACAGCAAAGCTAAGGGGGTGTCAATCACGCTCGGTACATCTGACTGGGAGAGCGCTCCCTTCACAGCTGCATCTGGCAGAATACACTCCTTATTTATTACATTTTTAGTAAGGCATGCTATCTTGTTCATGTGTGAGAAACTGTAATGCATCTTTCACATTTAAAGTGCCCTCTGAAGCTTTCTGCCTCGCAACCTCCTGCCTACTTTCACTGTTACCACTAAATTTTTTATATTGTCTTGAGCATCTCTGAAAGAATTGCAAATTCCAGATAGAACATGATTAATTTAGCGCTGTCGTCTCCTACAATATACTGCACAGCCGTCCATCCTTCTTCAGCGTGGCTACGTCTTATCTCGGCTCTTAGTGAAAAACTAAATTAAGGCAAAGGCTGAAGTCGCTCATGTGTGGTACTTTTAAAATTAATTTTTGCTGACAGCACCGTAGAGTCAAAAGCATGTAGTTGCATTATGAAAGCCAGAACAGAGATTAAAATATATGTGTATTTTTGTTATTCCAGGAAAGAGAGTCTTTTGCTCCTTCTACATTAGTCATTTTCCCAAAGGACTCCACATTCTTCCTTATTTGGGGAGTAAAAGTCGAAACATCAGTGTCTGTTCCATTTGCTAAGGATTTCTGCTTCTTATTGTGTTTAACTCCTTGTACTCGCTATCTCCTTTGTAAGATGCGAGTGAAGTTTTATGATGGGCAACTTGGGTGACAGTTTGGAGACACTAACATTTTTTGCAGTATGTCTCATTTTCAACAAGTGATTTCAGAGGAATCCTTCTTGGGTTCTAAAAGCTTAAAATGGTTCAGTTCCATGCACTTGAAACAATTCTTCACCCTAACATTTACTTTTATTTAATTTTAAAACCTGTAAAATGTTCAGAATGGTAACAATTTTTATTTTTTTTTTAACTGAACTTTACGTTTTTTCAACTTTTTGACTACCTGGTAAAACAATGCTCCTCTCTTGTTTTTAAAACTATGGCAAACCCCAAACCTGTATTTGTCTGGTTTTATTTTCTTTTTCTCTCCCTGGTCTTATCAAGAGCCACTTTTCACCTCTGTGATGTAGAGGTAAACCTGAAGGAAGAACAATGGGGAAATGAATGTTTTCTATGCTGGAGCTTCTTCCCCAAACCTACACATCACTGTTCAAGCTGGTACGAAATGCAGCAGGGGCAGGTTCTCTCATTCCTTGTTTATTACTCTCTGAAGCAGGGTGAATGACATTCGCTGTTTTCCAGATTACCAGAGAGGTTTAGCTGATGCTTCTGAATCAGATCAAAGACGAAGAGAACAGGGACAAGCTCAGCAGCAGCCTTGCTCATCCAGCATTCCCTTTTAACGTGACTAACGTTAGGCAGTAGTCTGACTTTTCTCACAGTGACCATACTTACAACGAGCCTTTGCAACGACTCTGAAGTGCGTCTCTTCCAGGATGCTACAGCAAAAGCAGCCCCTTTGAAAACCTGTTTGAAAGCAGAGAGTGATGTGCCATCAAGCTGAGCTCCTCACAATATGTGTATCAAAGGGAGCAGTTAGAACAGTGAGAAGACAGTGTTGTGATGGCTTAACATAACCGCATGGACTCCCCACGCTGCAATTGCACTTGTCAAGGGACATTAAAAATTGTATCCAGAGACAGCCCAGTATATGAGACTCTATGTGTGACTCTATGGCAGAAAAGGACAGTGACACTTTTTTAGGAAAAAGTAAGGAGTCAGAATGCTTTTGATGAATAAGAGTAACATTCTATATATGCGTAATATATAGAAAACCAGCTAGATATTTCAGCAGAAAAAAAATAATCTAGCGTTCATAATGGATCACAAACTAATAGTCACTGAAAATATCACATATTTAGAAAGGCAAATTTCACAATGTGATATATCAACAGGAGCATAGCTTTCAAGACACATGAATACATCCTGTACTCAGCACTGGTGAGGCCCCACCTTGAATATTGTGTCCAGTTTTGGACTTCTCACTACAAGAAAGACATTGAGATTCCAGAGTGTGTCCAGAGAAAGGCAATGAAGCTGGTGAGGGATCTAGAGAACAAGTCTTATGAGGAGCAGCTGAAGGAACTGGGGTTGTTCAGCCTGGAGGAAAGGAGCTATCCCGGGAAGTGTGGAATCACCTTTCCTGGAGGTACTTAAAAGACAGGTAGATGTGGTGCTTAGGGACATAGTTTAGTGGTGGTTTTGGCCGTGTTAGGTTGACGGTTGGACTCGATCTGAAAGGTCCCTTCCAACCTAGATAATTCTATGATTCTATGATTCTGTCCTTCTGGTCTTGACAGCCTTTACAAGGTCTCTATAATAAACTTTGTCCTGTTTTGGCTACTGTATTTCAAGGCAGATGTGGGTTACAGCAAGAAGTCCAGTGAGTTACAAGAATTATGGGAGATTTAGAAAGCTCTTTTACTTTTATAATTGGGATTGTTTAGTCTAAAGAACAGTTCAAGTAGGAACATGGTACAAATTTCCAAGCACATAAAATTTATTCTCATAAATGTCTTTTCAAAGAGGAAAAAAAAGCCACTTTTTTCACATTCATGTGACCAGGAAAAGAAGAAATACACCGAAATTAGGAAAAAAAGATTCATGTTGGATAACAGAAGAAACTTTTTATAGTAAGGGATTTTGAACACTGGTATAGTCTATGTGCATCTCTTAAGGATTATTTTTCATTGCAGAGCATGTTAGAGAAAAAGTGATCGGGAATGATGTGAACAGAGCTGATCCTGTACTGCAACAGTACAGTGGACAAGACAAACTCTCCAGGACCTTTTCCTACCTACTTTTTATTACCTTACCAGCAGTCCACAAGACAGACTGTGAAAATGAGGTATTAGGGTTTAATATCACTTTGTTCCTATTCCAATAGGTGCACGAACAGGTCAACGGTGACTGGAAAAAGTCTACTGACAGAAAGCTTATAATGGTATTTTGGATGAGATTCTTTTGCACTTTGTTCCAAAACACACATGAGATTATGTCCCTGCCTCTAATGGATAAAAACATTATCCACGGATAACGAATGGATAAAAAAACTTCCCCAAGAAAGGACGTTTTTGCCATGTATTCAAACTGTAAGGCATTAGGTAGCACATGCAGAGGAGAATAGATCCGTAACGAAAGCCTCCATTTTTTTAGGAAGCTTTGAACAAAGAATGCAGGTAGCTTGGAGCAACCAAGAGACTAAATGCCCTGTTCTGGCAAATGCTTTTCTGGTAGATGCCCATCCCTGCACAGCCGCTTGGCTTCTGCCTGAAGTTCATGCATGGATGTCTTCCAAACCTAGACATAAAGGAAAGAAAAAACTCGAGCCAGAATTACTAGGGATAAAGCCTTGCATTGTGTTGGTATGGGGCAAGAGGTGCACAACTCACACGTTGATCTCTGTAACAACTGCAATATATCAGGAATACATAGAAATCAAAATATAAGACAGAAGAACATTTTGAAAGAAGACTGAAATTTTTACTAATTAATCTTTGGCAATTTCCTGAATGATTGTTCCTTTTTGAGGGCTAAGATCTTAGTGGAGGACTGAGAAAACTGATTGTAAAGAAAGTTCACTGAAATAAACAGAACATCAGAGCTCTCGTTGAATTCCATTAAAATTATGATTGGCAACTACAGATTTTTTTTGTGGATTTTTTTCTTCCAATAACAATTCTCCACAAAAATATAATGAATTATTTTGTGATAATTTTAACATTTTGCCAAGATACCAACATGATTTAGGAGCCTAACTCTCATCTTCAAATGCAGTGAAGAAATAATTACAAAAAATAGTCTTAGCTTCTTATTAGCTCATGAGGCTATACTTTATATCTACTTGATTAAGACTCAGAGCGGTGATCAAGTGATTTGCCTATGGAAAAAAATTTGGTATTGTAGTTAGGATTTAGAAGATTTGTTTCAGTTCTTAATTTTGCCTCCAAATTGACAGTAAGACTTTAAGAAGTACGTAATGAAACTTAAGGGCCCACACTTAACTTTCACATGCCTGAGGGGTCATTTTTCTTGAGGAAACAGATGTACATAATTATTTGGAATAGCTGTGTTGCTGGAGTGATTATAGTTTCCATGTATGATGTGTAACTATTGGGAAAAAGAGAGGAGATTTTAAAAATGAAATTATAGCAAAATTAATGGGATAAGTGTGAATGATAGATTTTTTTAGTCTGGCAAGTAAGTGGGAAAAAAAGACATTCAAAGAAATAAAAACCCTTTATTTTTCTTCAGGCTAAAAACAAATGCCAAGATATTTCCTTTCGGGTACATTAGAAAAGATTTTTGACTGAAAAGATTCAAACTAAGAAACCAAAATATTTCATCCTCAGAACACTGCAATGAAAACTTCTCACTGGAAAATTTATTTAGTGACTGCTTCTTTTTTCTCTTTATTTGCATCACATCTATTTGCCAAACTCACAAGGAGCTGTGCTGTGTATTGAACTATGTTTTTTGCTGGTGTTTTGCAAAGCCACAGATTAAGGTAATTTATTCCTTAATAACTGGCCATATATTTGTTAACACTAACGTGCAGATTTCATTACCTCACAAAAAACTTTCTCCATCAATTTCCTCACAAAGACTAGCTTTAAATATAGCTCCCCTGAAAGTCAATAAGACTTGAAGAGTCTATGTCACTTCATCATTTTAGTAAATTGCGCTCCCACCTCCAACTCCTACACATATACGTGTGCACAGATTTCTCTATACTGCATATATTATAAATAAATTAATATTAAAGCAGCATTATGAAAAAGCAAAAATAAAAGGAAATTCTAAGATTGAACTATCATATATTTGAGCTTTAAAAGGAATGAAATACACAAAAGAGAGGAAACTGCTACCACAAGCACCACAGTGTTAACTTCTAGGGTGCCAGATCATTTTTAAATAGCTTTCTACAACCCCCTGCCCATGTTCCCATTCTTCTCCCCAGGTAAACAACTACACAAGAGAAATAGCAGCAGTTTACCCACCGAGTTTATGATTTCACGAACTCTAAAGAAAATATTATAAATGAAAAATTGTCTAGAGTGAATTAAGAGTAGTATTTGCACATTTTTCTGCTTGGCTGAGCTCATATTGTTTCTTTGGGAATAAGCTATCAGTTTTTAGCATTTCCTTTGCCTTATTCCCCTAGCACAGCATCACTCGTCTTTTACATTTTCTGCTGTTTTATCTTTCCTGAGAAAGAGGTGTAAGTTAATTTTGCTCTTGGGATAGAGATGTGTAAGAAGCAAAATTTCCAAACTTCTGATTAATGGCTGGAGGCAACCAAAGGATCCTCTTTGTCCTGAGATTAAAGGACTGTTGCATGCTGAGTGATGCTTTCAGGCTCTTGGAGTTTGCACCTGAAGCCTACCACTTAAAATATTGGCACCAAATAGTCTGGTTGAGAGGGAAAGGCCTGCACCACTTCCTCAGTTTTTGCTTGAATCGGTGAAGGGATTCCTCGCTGTCTACAGGAAACCAAGGTACCACTTCTTTCACAGTGTTTGTCTTCTTGTCCGTAGTGCTGTTACGACATATTGTCCTACAGCTCAGCGAAAACTATTTGGTACCTCCTAAAGTTCCAGAATCCTTTCACTTGTGTCTTCCTTTCTACTTCTAGTGTTTTCTTGGATGACACAGGCACAGAGGAAAAGGTGTCCCAAACATGTGGTTTGGAAGAGAGTGGGTCTTGCAAGTAACTGCAGAGGGTTGGGTTATCCTTGTTTAAGTGTAATATTCTGCAAGGAGCAGGGTATCACGTCACTTGGGAGGGCCACAATGCCTTTTTGCTCTTCTGCTTATCTCCTCCTATTCTTTCCTAAGTTTTTTCCTTTGTGGCCAATTGACATGACTACTGCAGAAAGGTGTGAGTTATTTCCCAAGTTCCTTCTGTCTGTACATCTTTTGTTTGCCATGGGGGACTCAAGGGTCCACTGTCTTTTGGCCTCTTCCCCCATGCAGTGAGTCCGTTCACGCCCCAGCAAAAGTACCCAGCATTTTCAGGCTGGGGGTAGGAAGCAGAGACCACATCAGGTCTCAGTATATTTCTAGCACGGCAAAGTGTCAGAGGAGGACTTTTTTGGTTGAATTTCAATCACAGGGACTGCGACTCTCACGCAAGGCAACATCCCTCAGTCTGAGCAACTGGAAAAGAGTACATGGAGATGATTTTGCTCAGCTCATATTTTAAAAATGAGCCTGTACGTAATAGCTTTCAACTTGCTGCTGGAGGAAATGTGGGGGCCCTGAGTGGGTAGAAAGGAGAAACTAAAACCACAGACTGCAGGCACTGTGCCAGGAGAGGGTGCCCGTTCTCAACGTGGGTCCATTATTGCTGCAGCAGGCTCTGAAAGCCTGTGTTTCACTCCAAAACATCAAGTATAGGTTGACTTTAAGGACTTCTTCACTCTCTCCTGTGCTGCAGGAATACCCTGTGCCTTTTCACCATCTAACAGACGCTGTGGGTGAGAGCGTCAGGATTTTGACTGACGGTCCTTGTGAGGGGCATCTTGTAGAATAGCAACCAATTCATTCCCAGCTGACCACCCCTTGTAGGCAAGGAGCTGCTCCACATTTTATGGCTCAGAAGTCCTCAACTGTGTAACAGGACCTGTTGTGATGACAGCGTCTAAGACATCCTCTGCAAAATCTAATGAAAAACAATTTGTTGCTTACTATTGAGGATAATGACAATGCAACGGATGTGTGACAGAAGGTTACACGTGAGAATGATTCTATTTTGATATTATCTGTATGCAAAATGGAGCTTGCTACATACCCACCACAACAAACGCATTTCTCTGCAGGCAACCCAGGAAGAAACTCCAGAAGCTGGAAGTGGTGTAGTTGAAAATGATGATGGAAATTTTTCCATGCCTTTCAATGGGATATGCATGTGTGATATTTAGGTTGGTGGGGGGTGCAGGATGGGCACTCAGTGGTGCTCCCTGTGAAGCTATGGTGATGGCCAATAAAACCACACTGTTTTAAACCTGACAATTTTTATACGAACATATCCTGAAAAACTTTTAAGAAGGAAATCAAGAGAAACCTAAGTATACCTCCATCACTTAAAACTGGCGCTACAAGGTACTTTACCATAAAAATGACTGTTTGCTGAAGCACAATGATTAATTTTGCATAGTTATGTGTCTTTTTAAGAGAAAAAGAAACGTGTATCTCTCTGACGAGCAAAGAAAGCCATTTCTATAACTGCAGACATGGAATGGTACTTTCAGTACAGACACTTCCAGATGTAAAACTGCTGGTGGTGCATAGTGGGGGGGGTTACTGCAGTTAGAGTTAATATGTAGTGTTTCATTTGTTTAATAAAAAGTTTGTGCAATTGAAAGTGCTGTATAGTGACCGATGTGATAACATAAAGAAATTTTATTATTGGTTTAAAATAGTCTGTGGCAAGTTGATAGATTTACGCAGAGAATAAAGTAGAGGTGTCTGTGAGCAGCCAGCTTTGCACAGTTGTGCTCCTCTGAAAAGGTCTGTCAGCCCAGAGTCTTCTTTGTATCATTTCTTAATTGGTACGTAGCAAAAAGGAGCACCTTACACCACCATCTAATCCCTTCTTGCTAACAGGAGATTAAACAAGATTAAATGCTACTCGTTTCATTGAAACTATGCCTCCCCAAAGTAAGTTTGTCCTCTTTGATCTGAAGGAATTGCTCAGAAATGTGTTTCTCCCCCAAACTTTGAACAGAATGAAAACATGATAACATTTTTGTATTAAAAATGCTCTCACAAAAGGATATATTTTATGAGATGTTATACAGTAGACATTTTCTTTTGGCCTGAGAAGTTCAAGTCATCTTGTTTCAGCGGGCTGTAGGTTCTCAGAAGGGACAAGTTTAGAAGTTTAACACTACAGGGATTTTTTGCATCTGACAAGATTGTTCAAAGTCAGGGTCTCCACAGGAGGAACTAGAGAATACTGTTAGACTGAGGGGACTGCTACAACGCATAGAAAGATTTTCCTTATTACTACAGGAAAGTCACCGCCTTCAATTCAGCCCCCTAAACTGCATTTATACATTAGGTGTGCGGTGTTACTGTCTTCGAAAAAACAGTACCTAAAGTCTGGTATTCTTAGTAGAGATAAAAGCAGGTGATTTGGGGCCTTCCAGATAAATACGCATTTAGCTTGGGCACTAAAGGTAAGTACTCGTTGTGGAGCTTTCATCTACATTTTCACATGGACCAGACAGGGAATTTCTGTACCTCTGAAGTCTTGCTTCCCCGAGCATGGACAGCTGAGGTGCAAATCAGACATACTGGTTCAGCCAAAGAGACCAGGCCCCATCCTTTGCCTCCTGCAGCATGCATGGAAGAGTTCTGGAGTGTCACTACCACGTGTGGTAAAAAGCAGCGGAGCTTAACATCTACTGACTGTGCCACCTCAGTCAACCCAAATGTCACCTGTGCTGGCAACCTGCTGATTGTACTTCTGATTCGAGAACAGTCTTCCAAAGTCTGTTTCTACCATTAAGCAGAAATCCCAGTCTAGCTAAATTAAATTTCTTTCCCTTTCTTGCCTTTACAAGCCCATCAAAACACTACTCAGACACCACTTAGGCATCATATTATATTTCTGAGGCACATGATCATCATTCCTTGTGCCCGGTGATTCAAGGAAGAAAAAATGGATCAGTTGTCTAACATGTCTCACAGAGCTTCCAACTCCACTGCTGTCATCACACTCTCCCATCACTTGTACTAATTAGCTGTATCATGTGCGTTGAGTAACTAGTCTTAGGCTTTATAGTCTTACTCCGCAAGAAGGACAAACACAGTTTTTCTTTGTGCACAGCAAGTTTCCCAAAGCAAAGTAACCCTGAGAGGGAGAGTTAATCCTGACCTTATGACTTACTGAACACCCACGAAGCCCCACACAGAAGAGATGTCCTCAACACACAACAGTGAGAAAACCTTCAAATGGAGGTTACATTTACCGAAACACCCGAATTCAAACATACTAACCCATTCTGTAGTAAACCTGGCTTTTTCTTTTTAAGAAGTCCTAATGGGTGATATCAGTATTTTTTTTTTAAATAAATGTAAATAATAATTACCCGATTATGCTTGCAAAGAAACTCTTGAAGAACTAAGGCTGAAGACTTAAAAGCCATAAAGGAAACAAAAAGCTTTTCTTTTTTTTTTTTTTCCCGGTAAGAAACCCCCTCATCATCTGTATGCCAGTGTTAGAGTTTTATTTTCTTGTTTTAAATACTCAGGCTGCCAGCACAATTTCATTGATCATTTTTCATGCCACTTCTTAATTAGATTAAATTGAGGGAAAAGTAGTTTGCTTTGTTGCTGTTGCAATGCTGGAGAGAAGGATGTTGGTGTGACTTCATTCAGAAGAGGTACTGATCATCTTCTATTTCTTTCGTGAAAGCTAAAGTTCAAACTCTTGCTACCACATTTCTAGATCAGATCCTAACTTCTGGTGAAGTATGAAAAACTCTGGATGTTACAGGAAACCTCTTGCAATTTTTTGTGCCATTTCATCTGTACAAGTCAATTGATTTCAGGTAGCACAGTTACGAGCAAGATTAAGGTATGGCCTTCTGTATATGGCAATAATTTCAGAGTGGTCAAAAAAAAAGTCTGTCCTTAAATTACAATACTCAGAGGTGGAAACAAAAGGGAGATAAGGAAATGATGATCTTAAAAATAAAAGACTGCTAAACTACCTTATAGTAATATTATAATATCAGACATAGCAACTTAGCAAACAGATTGAGTCCACTGTGATTTTTCCTTCAGAGTGATCCTCCACAGACTTTTTGCCTATTTCTCTTTATATTCTTAAAGAGATTATTCACAGTTTTACATCCTTCCCCCCCCCACCCCTATTTGCTCTCTGTGAAGCGTGCCACCGGTGGTCATAATTCTACCCTAGCATACCAGGTCCCACTGCAACAACCAAGGCAGAATTATTTCCAAACTTGTTATTACTATATCCCAGAAACACTTTGATGATCAAGCACCTTTCAGAATACTGTTTTGCAAGGGAAGAGAATCACAACACCTCAGGCTATTTTCGGAAAGAAAATACGACCACAGACCAGGTGAATTTAGAAGATAATCTACGGAAAGTCCTCCCAGAATTTAATGCTCCAGGTCAAAAATCAAATCAACAAATAAAATACAGCAACTCCCCAGGTCCTTTGTTTATCTGTCTTCTCCTGATTAAATGTAACATTACTCTAGATTTTAAAAGATCACTTTCCAGGCAGAGATCAGCAGCAAAGAAAATTTTCTTCTAACACCTTTCTACCGCTTTTAAAAATCAGAACTGAACGTCTTCATAAGGGATGTGCTATCCCCCATAGGAGTCATAGACTTTACATACTGTTTACTGAGTAAAGCGCTTAAACCCATATTATCCAGATCACATTACGTGATTATAATAGACTTTTTCAGTTTTTAAAGTATACAGGTTTTTTTTCTTTGACAAAGAGATGTTTCACTCCTTAGCTGTCTGTCCATCACTTAATCAGAAATGAAAGTGACCACAAAAAGGTATTACCAAACATTTAGCATATGGCTATTTCCTCTATTTAATGCAAAATCACCAAAAGACAACAGTTCTTAAAAAGTCTGAATTTATACATCTGTTTTGAGTCTCAATAGACAGCAATGAAGAGTTCAGTAGATAAAAGAACATTTACCTGGGTGGTTATTTAACTTTGCAGGCTCATTAATCAAGTAGGACAAACCTCATTCAACAAACAGGTGTTTAATTGAATAGGGTTTTTCATCCATCCAATTTATGTTAAAATACCCTGTGCTAATTAGTTCACAGTTACTCCCAAGTTGATTTACAATCAATTCACGTTCTTCACAAACATTGCTGATGTTTTCAGGTGAGAAGTACGCAACAAATAACGGAGCTATAGTATTATTGTCAGAATGCTGTAAATGTCAGGAGGCAAAATACTAATCACATAATGACCAAAGAGACAAAAACCAAGCAGAACAAACACCAATTCATTTGCAGAGAGGAGAATGTCCTGCTGCATTTATCCCTCTGTAGAGTTTGTAGTAGTAGCAATGAAATTAATTTGAACACTCCAGAGAAGAAAGGAAATCAGAAGGGATTTTGAGGCCAAGAATGAATGCGATCATGGTCTTCAGTACGCAAGTCTTGAATCAGCTTTGAAAGGACAGGCTGCATTGTGGAACGCCCTGGAAAGACTGAACCTTAGCAATCAAACAACAAGCGAAAAAAGCTTGGCACATGTATAAAGGGCACCTCAAGTGACTACCTTGTAGGCATTTACATTGGAGGTGAGAGTCCTCCCAGACAGATTTCCTGGCACCTGTTCCAAACGCCCACCTTGCAAACTCCTTTCTTCCTTTTAATTTCTGGGAAGGTTGGTAGGTGCTCCCCTGTGAAAATATTCTCTGTAATGGGATATCTCTCATACCTCAGAGTTTTTAAAGGAAAATCAATCAGCTACTGAGAGAAAGGCCAGCTGCTACGGTGTTCTGGTTTTGAGGGCTGTATGGGTGGGAATTATTAGTTCACTGAAAATTATTTCCTGCTGAACACAGAATGAAACTCTCAATGCTTACTTTCAAATTGGTTTTCAGCACAAGCGCGTGGGAAGCAACTATTAAGTTACATGGTGATAATGTGATTTCAGATTTTTTACCTCTACTATTTATTAAGACCTTGATTCCTTTTGGTTTCTGTGATATCAGCACATGACTAAAACAGAGTAGAAAAATCTGTAGGTTGAGAATTAATCGATTTCCTAATTGTGGGAATGACACCAGAATCCCAGGAACATAATTGTTTTTAGAGGTGAACTAGTAAAAGAACTACCTACTGAAGAATAATGCGTAAAAATGAGGAATTTGAAAGGTTGGTGTGGTGGGTGGGGAGGACTTAGAACACCAGAGTAAAAGTGATTTTAGGTCTTAGCTTGATTTTAAATCAATAACTATGCTTTAAATATAGCACAAGCAGTCACTGGGATGCCAGCTGCCTGTAGATAGAATATTAGGTGAACAGCGAAGGGAGACCAGGAGGGCATGTTCTCAATGTCAGCTTCACCTTAAGCTGTTTGGGACCCTAGTCTTCAAGAATGAACATCCATGATGAGGACTTCTGAACTGCAAAATGGAATATAAAGCTGAGAGACATTGTTTTATGATACCGAAGTCCTCAGCTTAACACAGGCTTCTGGAGATGCTTTTTCAGCTCTGTAAATAAGAAATTATCTATGCCAAGAGACAAGGAGACGAGTCTTCTTTTCAAAGAAGCAGATGGCACAAGCATTGGAGGCATCCTACTTCTTTCTTCTTCTGTGCAAATAAATATATTTTAAAATGCTGAACCTGATATGAAGTTTATTTCAATAATTAATGTAAGTGGTATGCACTTGGAGTGTAGGAATTCCCATCACTTCTGGGCAGTGTCCACAGAGAGATCTTGGAACAGAAGAATCCTGTGCCCTTCAAACTGTCACAGATTTTTTTCATACAGAATGCATTCATTTGTTCTATCAGCATATTTGTGGAGATGCTAGAAAAATGTATAATGTAAAAACAAAAAAAAGTATAAAAGCAACCTTTTCTATTTTGAAACCGAAGAATCTCCTCAAGTCTTGGCTGTTGCTTTTTTCCCCCCTCTAACCCAGCTGCTCTTTGATCTGTCTCTTCCTAAGTGGATAAATATATTTTAAATTATTGCTAGCCCCAGGGGAACCGAACTGGTGTTAGCTAGCAAGGAGATGCTTTTAGGAAATGTCACTAATGTAGGTGGCGAAAATGGCAAGAAACTGTTGAGGACTGCAACAGCTCAGCTAGATCTGAGCCAAAGTTAGGGCTGAAATAAATGAGTGCAACTTTCAGTGTCTTCTCTGGGATATTCAGCCACTGAAGCTCTCTGAAATTTCCTGACTGTGCCTTCTTCTTATTAGGAATCGGAGAACAGTAATTCCAGGAGGGCAGTTTACTCCCATATGCAGCTTTTGGCTTAAAATGCATAGGCTTACCAAAGTTAAAGTCCACAGAAATGTACAGATTTGAAGTTGCATTCTGCAACTGTCTTTTCATATCTGTAAAATAGCAACAAACTATAATCATTCTAATTTGTTGACTTGTCTTGTCAATTGGGCTAGTTACGCCTAATTATTGCCAAAGTTTGGATAAAAAAGAATTTGAAAAAGTCCTTGGGTTGGAGGCAGAGGACGTCTTCAGTGGCCTATGCGGGGACCTGTCCACCATATTACAAACATTAACAGTGGTTTTCTGGTCTCTGTGGAGTGAGTAAGACCTCTAGAGTTGAAAGCCTAGATAGATTACACAGTCAAAAGAGGGAGATAATGTTTTTGAAAACCAGTTAAAGGACTGTTAGTCAGGAGCCTACTCCTCTGCATTGACCACAGAGGGATGTAAAGCACCTCCATAGAGAAATTAAGGGGCTGTGTCTGGGACAGCCTGGAGGTAACTTTTAGGCATGGGCAGATCCAAGGATGGTATGAACGCGTCTCATGGAGGCCCCTTCACTTGCTGGGCTGTAGAAAGCAGAGGGTGGAGAGAGGAAATTTCTTCCTCCACACAAAATTTATTAGTTTAGTGAGGCTTGCCAGAAAATGGCCTTGTCTCTCCTGTGTCAATTGCTGATTACAGAAGTGACAAACTCAGTGCTCCTTAGAGAAGTCACTTACTTATCAAGCTATAGTCTCTCTCTTTTTGGCCTCCTCATCTGTGTTTGTAAATCCTATATGCCTTTCTACATACCCGTCGGATTCAGGGGGAACAATAAAGACGCATCCGTATAGGGTGACATCATTCTTGTCCCACAGTAATATGTAACCTGATGAGCGAGGTATATTCCTGGTATGCAGAAACAAGGTTTAAAAATCAGCCAGTCTGAGGAAAATGCTCTGGATAGGAATAAAAAGTGGACACTACCATTGATCGTGCTTTCTGAGCTCAACACAGTGCTATTTCAGTAATTTAGACATAATCTTATTACACTGAATGAATCAAACCCTATAAGGCAGAGTCCCCAAATGCAGGCATTACTGAGCATGCATAACAAACCTTGATCAGGTGTCTGGGAAATATTGTGGCCCGTGACCTGAGCTCTGCCTGATTTTCAGATGTATTCAGAGGGCTGGATGTGTGTGGGATAAGAGAGTCAACTCTTTTCTAAGACTCTAAATATCTAGATATCTAGTTATCTAAAATGTAGATGATGACAGAGGAGCCAGACACTGTAGGCTCCCTTTATAGATAATGTAAAGAGAAATAACCACTCGTAGGGTTCAGTTTTTTTGGTGTAATTTAGATATCCACCCTATGATAAGTTGATTCACACAGTCACCTGCTGCTCTCCACCAGGGAGACTGACCCAACACAGACATCTGCACTGAGCAGCTGAAGGTACTTCGAATTCTCCTTCAAGGAATGTAACTGACACAATCGAGAAAAAGCTTAGGATGAGTTTAAACTGGCTTGTGCTTTCCACTGTCCTGAAGTTTGCTGTTTTTTAAAGTTTAACAGTCAAGGCGAGCTCAAGGTAGGGAGTAAGCCAAGACTGCAGTCAGACTTTGCTCTTTATAGTGCCATTAGCAGGACAGGACTATGTTCCTATCTCCTGTAGATATCCATATTTTAGCCACTTTTCTAGCTAATCTCCTTATTTCTGATGTATCCAGATGCTGAAACACACAACTCTCTCTTCTCTTGGTTGCATGGAATGGTTATGCTAAATCTGCATTAGAATTTATGTGCTTTTTAGGGAAAAAGTTTGATTAAGTAAAAGGCATTTGAGTTTAGAAGCAAGATGGCTTGAATATCTTGTTGAGTTTAGGTGGTTAGCAAAGTTAAATCATCTCACCTTCTGTAACCAAAATCATTCAGTGACTAAAATAATACCCAGACAGCTGAAACCACCTGAAACAGGCACCCATTTGTGCTTGGATCAGTGAGGTGTGGCTTTCAGCACAAGTGTGAATAAAGCTTCTGCCTTTGGACCAGTTGCAAATTGACCTACAAATGCTACCCCTGTGTCTCAGAAATACCACTGAACTTCTGAAAGGGATGCAAAACACCTTTTCTTGAAGGTCATTGCTTCCCATAAGCTCTCTGGGAAGACAAATCATGACCTCTCTTCCTTTGTGGGATGCCCTGTACACCTATGGCAATGTTTACAATGGAAAAATAATACAAGGGAGAGAAAATGGAGTTTGTGGGGGAAATTTTTTTACTTTCTTCCCAAATTTTCAATTTTTTTCAAATAAGTTCATTGGAACTTATCATAAGAAAAGAAGGAAATAGGTGCCAGGTTTGAAATCCATCAAAGCTGAAAGTGGGTTTTTACATTTAATTCAATGGATGGTTTTGGTCAATCACAAATTACGTCTTCTGTCCCAAAGGTCTGTCTCATAGCAGTTTGCAGTGTAGCCCCCTCTCTTTGATTCTTTCTAACATGTCTAATAAACTAACACCTTTAATTTTTCATGGGAAACAAAAGCCTCTGGTTAAAATACCCCTGATGATTCCTATAAATTCATACAAAACCAGACATTGATTATGAATTACGGCATTTACTCCCCTCTGCAAATGGATACCATTTTGGAAATCAAAATGGTTTTGATCAAATCAACTCCATGAGATGAAAAATGTTGCTATTTCAGCAAAAAAGTGATCTTTTTAAAAATAATTAATTGAATAATTATTTCATAATCTCCTCTTGCCTTTTATTGTTTGGATTTGTCTGGCAGGTTTAGCAAACTTTTCTGATACACTTTCCGATCTCTACATTTGTGGTTTGATGAAGAACTTCATGTGTATGAATAATCTGTGGTGATATGGCGATACATTTTCCTCCATTCTGCAATGCATTAGTGTGGCGGTGTGCTCTCCCCTTTTCGCCTTTCTCCCCCCCGGCTCCTGCTCAAGCCATGGCCATCAGCGGGAGTTGCACTTGAACTGTGGGGGGTGGCTGGCAACATAACCAAAACACTGTCTGGAGTGGGAACCTAGGAATCTTGTTCCCATGAGAATATGACTATAGGTCCATTATCTTACTCCATAAATAGCGGACAGCCCAAAAGCCCTTTGAGCTCTCCTGCACGGCAGCGGGCTGCACGACAGGATCTCCCCTTGAGTGGGGACGCTTGCTTAAGGTTCTTCTCCTCGAGGTTGAGAGATTCCTTGCCACAACGGATTCTCGCTAAGTGACTAATAGCATGATAAACTTTGAAATCTTAGCTAAGTGATATAAGGATTGATTGCACATATATAATCCTTTAGACATAAAGCGTTGACCAAGTCTGGGTCTAGGATTGGATCCAGCCGCACCTGGACTCCTCTCTGAGAAGGAGTTTAGAAAGCAAGGGGGTCCTGTCTGAACCTCGTGACTCAACGGTAGGGTCTCCCTGAGAGCTTGTCTGAGCCTGTCGTCTATGCAGTAAATAATCAAGTGTACCCTGGCATCGAATCTCGTAAAACACTGTTGTGTTCACTACTAACTTTGTTAAATCACTGTTTTATGTTAATAAACATTTCACTACTCTCTTACAAGTGAAGTTATTCACTCCGCCCGTGACAATTAGCAACACAAATCCTACTAAAACTAGACAGGAATGTATTACCAATTTGTTTTGTAGGTGTTTAGTTACTCACTGAGTAAATAAATAAGTATTGCAAATTAAGCATTTAAGCTTCACTGCACAGAAGTGGTTTTAATTACAATATGTGCTTGTAATATGCATTACAGCTGTTATTTCTAACATGCTTTATTAGCAGTTTGAAGTTGAAAGAGGACATTACAATACTGTAGGGTCCTTAAAAACCTACCTGCACAGGGTTAAAAATTAAAAAAAATAAGTTCTCAAAGTTTTGACACGGGTAACAATATTTTTATAGATACAATCCCAAAATGTGCTTTTTTACAGTTAATAAAATATAACAATACCTTGATATGTAGGGCTTATTATAGACAATCACATGCTGGTTTTCTGTTTCTCACATGAATTGAGACACCAAGCTTTTATTTCCTTGTTTCTTTAATAAGACTTTGCAATTTTTTCATCAATATGTAAAGAGTCTTAAAACTATCTCAAATATAAGGCAAAAAACAATGATTGTTTTTCAGTCAGTTCTGCCATCAGTACAAGTAAAAGTGGCAACAGCTTTAAACTCCCCCAGTTTCCCTGTAGGAAAAGATCACACAGATCGAGGCTGGCAGTGTGCAGGGCTGTTCATTTAATATAGAAAAATGTTTTATCATATAGACAGATATGCCGCCATTTTGGAAAACTGCTATATCTTTATGTAGATATCGTATTTGTGCATAAAAATGAATGTTATCTCTCTTGTAAAGTTTATTTTGGCTGTCTGAAGGGCTTTCTAATGCTCCATTGAGTGCTCCACCAGTTTTCTCAGAAAAGGATGTGGCTGGTGGTGATTCATCTTGCGCAGAATAATTAATTGGCGTTTTCAAGTGATGATCAATCTAGAATGATGTGATTGGGATTATTTGCTTAAAACAGTATTTCACTTATTGACGGTGTGTCGTCTTTGTCATTATTTTGATGTGTAGTGGCAGAATGCTCCAAATAAAGATAGCTGGAGCGGCCTCTCGTAGAAAACAGGGAAAAGAGCTATATTCTGCTTGAAACTACGGGATGGTTTTCATTGAGCTCATGCAGTGGACCCTGGACATAATTAAATAGCATGTGGAATTCATAAGATCACAAAGCTCTCTTCACAAAGCCATTGCCCTAAAATATGTAGTTTTAAATGTCTTTAATGAAATCCTCAGAGCAACAAGTAACTCCCACTCCCTACAAGTGGATTATTACAGTCTTCACAGCCTTGCGGAAGTTTTAATTGAAGGGCACTACTTAAAGGGATGGTGTGGGATGACTCTAAGGTAAGATTGATCAGTACAGGCAGAATTTTATTACAAGTGTCAATTAGATTGAAAAGTGTTATAAAAAAGATCATTTGCATAGCTTTAGGGGACAAGGAGACACATTATTCTGAAATCTCCTTTGCTGATTGTTTAGTGATTCTCTAAGGGTAACAGGGAGGAAATATTCCCTCCTGCAAGAGGAGACAGTAGCCACTTTCTGACTGGCTTTGATTTAAAGCTCGTTAATGAGATATGTGCAGCTAATTAAGAGCAGGGAGAATTTAGCTATATACCACAGTGGAGAACGGCATTTATCAGAGAGGATCGGACTATTGCCCTGTGGAAGTTCAGTGCTGTGCTACCAGGAGCGACTCAGTTCCAGTGCTGCAGAGGAGGGCAATACAGCAAATAGCTAAAGCTGGTTGAAGACACATTTTTTTCCCCCTAGAAAAATAAGGTTGCACTGACAATGCATTCTCTTAATGAAAAAACTCATTTTTGTTAATTCAACACAGTAAGGACAAGCTCTTCCTTTTAATTTTCGTCCTTTTTTCCTCTGGAGGGAAGGGACAAATTAGCAGACAGAAAGCCTTTGGCTATTGCAACTGTATCTTTTTTGGTACTTGAGCTAGGGCATGGGAGTGTCTACAATGGCATTTTAGTTGGGAGCAGGAGCATCCTTCCAACACAAATCTTCCTGCAGCTCCCCACTTCCCATACTTTTGTTTCCTTTACAGAAATAGAAATGCGACCACAGAAATGGGTGTGCACGAATTAAATTTCACTTCATACTGAAACTTGCCTGAAAGATGTACTCCAGGCATGTACCTACTCTGCTCCAGTTGCTAACGAGCATCCAGGTCCTGGACCAGTCTAAAGCTAAACCAAAGTAAAGAGCTTTAATAATATTGTTGGGATCTCAGCACCAACAGTTTCCACTCTAGCAATCTCTTCCTTTTGGGCTGCACTACTTGCAGGTATAGCAGGTGTCTTTCTGCACAGCATAGTCACTCTTGGTGTCATTCATAACCACGCTTCTGGTGGTGCAGTTTGACTTGCCTTGTGGCACTGGAGACATATCTGCACAGACCCCGCACATTAGACCCAGGACTTACAGAAAATACACTGCGTGTGGCACGGGGAAGGCAGTGAGATACACCACAGTGCCTAAAAGGATAGTAGGTGCCTCTGTTTAGGTAATGTAATCCTGCCCACCATCTGGAAATTCATCTCCAGATTGTAGGCACCCAACCTTCAGTATATAAACATAGGCATCTGCATATAAGCTTGTTTATACACTATTAAAGTAAATAGAAATTGTTGGCCTAAATATAATGCTATTTTTAGATGTCCTGGGCACCTGCCTGGCCCCCAGGCCACCAGTCATATAGAGTCATAGAATCATAGAACAGTTTGGGTTGGAAGGGACCTTAAAAGGTTGCCCCATCCAACCTCCCCTGCAATGAGTAGGGACATCTTCAACTAGATCAGGTTGCTCAGAGCCCCATCCAACCTGACCTTGAATGTTTCCAGGGATGAGGCATCTACCACCCTCTGGACGACCTGTTCCTGTGTTTCACCACCCTCATTGTAAAAAATTTCTTCCTTATATCTGGTCTGAATCTTCCCTCTTTTAGTTTCAAACCATTACCCCTTGTCCTATCACAAGAGACTCTGCTAAAAAGTTTGTCCCCATCTTTCCTGTAGGCCCCCTTTAAGTACTGAAAGGCCACAATAATGTCTTTCCAGAGCCTTCTCTTCTCCAGTCTGAAAAACCCCAACTTATAGCCTTTTCTCATAGAAGAGATTGCCCAGCACTCTGATCTTCTTCATGACCCTCCTCTGGACCTGCTCCAATGGGTTCATGTCCTTCTTATTTTGGGGACCCCCAGAGCTGGACACAGTACTCCGGGTGGGGTCCCACCAGAGTGAAGTAGAGGAGCAGAATCACCTCCCCCGACCTGCTGGCCATGCTTCTTTTGATGTGGCTCAGGATACAGTTGGCTTTCTGGGCTGGGAGCACACATTGTTAGCTAGTATGGTGTAGATATCACATATACAATAGAATAACTCGAGATACTGAATCCCACCTTGAGGCAGTCAGTGGAGCCTAGAGAGCCATTCAGTCACCCAGAAGCAGATGTAGGACAAGATTCAGTTGTCCAGACATAGTCATGTGGTGCTGTCTGAGATACCCCAAAGTATAGAAAACATCTGCACAGGGCTGGTAGCTCTGACACAGGATTTATGGAAGACTCACAACCTTCTGCAGTGGTAGCTGCATACCAAGGTGGGTTACTCTACAGTGCTTAAAAAGAGGCAAGATGCTTGTGTTTAGCACACTGTGGAAATGAGGATGATGTATTTTATCATTTGCTCTGTCGTTTTCCTCCTCCTTATCATCCAATATTTTATTTGTCTTTGGGAGGGGTAGTGAGTCTGCATTGTCAGGTGGAAATAGCATGAAAGTGAAATATTTTGGGAAAAATATTCATAAGAAGAAAAAGTCAGACTTCTGCCTCTGGTCCTTCTATTTGTGAGCCTTTTCCAACAGATGAGCTCCGAGCAAGACACAAATGTATGGTAAGAAAAAGAATGTCGCTCAGTATTGTGTGACTTTGGAACTTTTCTGTGCAAGGGAAAGCTAGGCACATCTCATACACCCTAGTCTGGAATGGGTATCATCTCCTGGTTGTCTTTTGTCTTCAGATCAGTAATACTGTTCTTCAGGGTGATGAGATCACATTCTTGAGGGAAATTACAACTAGGGATCTATTTTAGAACTTTTCCAATACCACACATATTTATCTATTTATTTAATTTCAAATTTTGTTTCATTCAGTTTTCAAGGGGTAGTTTGCAGTTTTATGGTAAATACATTTTTTGTCAGAAGAAACTGTTTTATTGTGAATATGAATACCTGTGGTTTCTCGGTTGTACTTTCGGCTACTTAATCTCATACAGTCATTTCTTTGTCATGTAAACTGAAACTCCTGAACTACATCAAAAAATAAACTGAGAAAAATTACAAATACTTTATTTGATGCATTTATAGGTAGCAGAGAGGTGTAGTCATAATGTGTGCTATTGCTAGATACAGGTCTCTCTCCCCAGCCATTTCTAGCTAGCAATGTATTGGTGTTAAAGCAGTTCTTGGTATTCATCCCTCAGTGCATCACTTTGCACTTTGTACAATTAATTTTTAAACCATTTTCTTTACTGCAATCTCCAGAGTCATTTACCTGTTTCTATAAAATATTGCAACATTCCTCTTTACTGATGTGTAATCCAGCTTCATGCCACCAGCAAATGCCATTTCAACACAGCTATATATTGCTTGCCTAACTGTTAAATGAAAAAAGTTTGGTCTCAGATTTTTAGGAAAGCCTAGTAAGAACCTCTTTCCAGTCCAATAAAACTCCTTGTAACACAATCCCTTGAGCTGGCTCCATTTTATCAAATATATATTTTTTGTTGTCTCTGTGAAAACTTACTCTTCCATGAAATTTTCTCCTAATGGCATAGTCCAAAAATCAGTAGCTACTCAACAATATTTCCTCCTCTTAAGATATAAGAATTTATTTTGCTCTTCTCTCAAGCACAGTAACTCCTTCAACTTGACAGATTCATGAAAAATATTGTTTTGATGGCATAGCTTACTTAGGTACTTCATCAGCTCAGCATGACTTGCTAGTGGTAAACTGAACATACTGTTCTGAGAAAATATAATTTGGTTAACGCACATTCATTTTGATCATTGACTAGAACGTAACATAGAGATCAGTGATCAGTTCTATGGATGCGCGTGCTTGCCTACGTGGAAATTTACTTCAGAATCACAGAATTGTGACATCATAAAAATGTTGTTTGGAAGATCATCTAGGCCAGCCTCCTGCTTAAAGCAGGACTATGGTCAATACTGGATTAGATCAGACATGGCTCTGTCTGGATTTTGGTGGATACAATTTCTCATGTATTTGCTTGAGTGTTTTAACGTTCAAGGAAAGCAAAAACAAATGGGTCATGAGTAAGGGTGATGTGAAATTCAGATTTGCATTTGAATGAATATTCGCAGATCTCTTTCATATCATTCCCTCAGGCCATGAAAAGTACAGGCACAGATTACTGAGAACTCTCTAGACTGCCTGATTGATATGGTTTGTATTTGCCATGTAAATGTATAGAGTTTAATACTGTATCTATACAAATATAATGCTGATTGACAAACTTGCCCAGAAACAGTCATCTCCTAGGAGGAGGAAGTCATTAACATTTTAAAAAGCAAAATCCTAAAGGAAGACTGTTCACGCTCCGCAAAGGAAGGTGGGACTTTGAAATGTGCGAAGGTATGAGCAGTCAATATTAAGGATTCTTTTGTTTTTATTGAAACAAAATTCAAGGATTTTTTTTTTTTTTTCAATAAGAGAACTACTTGATATGCAAACTAGAAGAATTCAAAAAGGATTGAGGAATAATTAATTTTATGATATATATTGGAACACAAAAACAGAATTGCAAATTGCATATTTAAATTTTAAAAAACAAGAAAATGTACAACATCTTAAAGGAGCCTTTAGCATTTGATCTCCACAGAGGAGTATAAAAGGGAAGGACACTAGCTCTGAATATAGCCTACTTGCTCACAAGTTTCCATGGAGCAACCCTGTAAGTCAAACAATATGCTGCTGTTCAGGAGGAAAAAATACCATTTATTAGGTAAGGTTTTTTTACCTAGGTAACTTATAACACATGAGCAAGATACCAGTTGAGATAGTTACCATTTATTGTAGTGCCCTGCCTTGAAGAACGAGAAAGTAGTTTCCATTTTAATGAGCAGTTGTAAAGGAGGATGTTAGTTCACACAGCGTCAGGGACAGAATTGCTGATGGCATGAGCAAGAAGTATAATGAGCTTTGTTTTTATCAGCAAACTTTGCTGCATCTTCCAGTTTCCTTTTCAGTCCCTGTGCACTGACTTGTCAGAAAAGGTCCCTGCACTTTTCTTGATGTCCTCAGTCTGCTTTGCCTCTGTTGATCCTACATAACATTCTTTTCCTCCGGTTTTCTGATTCCCTTCATCCTCGGCCTTATCACTGTTTCTCTTTCTGCTCATTACTTCCTCCCCTGCCTGCTAAAATGGGAGACATCTTCTCAAAGGACAGCCCACATACCATAAATTTTAAAACATTGGGGTTTGCGAGAATATTTCCTAATTTCTGCTTCTCCAAAAAATAAAACAACCACCCTGACTGTTTTCATCTTCCTCAAAATACCGAGGAATGATAAGCACATGAAAAGTTGTGTTTGAGTCTACTTGCTGGATGATCACAGAAACCTATAACTGACCTATCATTTAGTGCAAGACTTGCAGTTAATCTTTAAAACTGCAACTTTGTGAGGCTGCAGAAGTCGGTTCCTCACTTTGCCGCAGCACATCTGAATCAGAACATGAATGCCATGGGGCAGGCCTGCAACATATTTAACTGGCCTGCTTCCTATTAACGCTGTGAACCGAGATGTCTCTGTGTGGTTCCTGAGCCGTGGGATGACTCACTGCAACTTGATCTCTGCTGGAAGGGAACATGATGGTGTCTGCAAGATCCAATTCCTTTCCAAAAGCAGGAGGTGGTCCCAGGAGCCTCCCACGCTAAGTCCTCTCAGGCTGGCCAGTGACAAGTAGGACAACTCATGAAAGGTAGTGTAAGCTATATTTAAAGGCAAGCTGTCATCCTTGCAGTTCAGCTGTGCCGAACCAAAAGTTGTTTTGAAATGCGCTAGCCTGGACAACTAGAAATGCCGTTTCTAGAAGGTAACTTCACCTCTTTTTAGCTCTAGACCTGCAGTACATGGGTTTCTCCCTCATTTCTGGTGTAATTGGTGTGATGACTTACAGGTAAGGTTGAAAATTCTGCTTCTCAGTCTTGCCTGAGAGTCAGTACGTTTCCTGAAATCACAGCCTTCTTATCAGGAAGTCACTGAAGGTGCAAATCTGCTTCATGATTTCTCTAGTAGTGGGGGAGTTGCCAGGGCCAATCTATTTGTTCTTCTCCCCAACTTGCCACAAGTTATTGCCTTTGCAGCAGTACTTGTTCAACTGCTTGCACAGTCGTGACCTAAAATTGGTCATTGTAGTGATCATGTATTTTACAAGCCTTCCACAAACAAGAGGGAAAACGCCAAAGATCGTTTCTCAGTGACGGTGACTAGCACATGCATTCAATATTATTTGATACTTACAATATTCTAGGCCTAACACACCAACAGGAGATCTTGCCAGCTGCCTGCTGGTTCCAGGCTCTCACAGACATTTATAACGACTTTTCTGCCCCATTCCTGCTTATTATTTCAGCCTCCCCCTCCCCCATTATCTGCCCTTCTCACCCTTATCCTCTTACCTGCTTTTAACCCACATACTGTCTCTCTCTCTTCTTGGATTTCAGTATAGGTACTGCGCTTTCTAGGGGTAACTGTGGAAACTTTTTGTGCCCTGATCTTCTTTTTGGCCAAATATGTGAGGCTGGCACAGGAGAAAAAGCAAGCGAGGTACTGGAACATGTCCAGAGAAGGGCAGCGAAGCTGGTGAAGGGTCTGGAAAACAAGTCTTACAAGGAGCGGCTGAGGGAACTGGGGTTGTTTAGCCTGGAGAAACGGAGGCTGAGGGGAGACCTTATCACCCTCTACAACTACCTGAAAGGAGGGTGTAGAGAGGTGGGGGTCAGTCTCTTCTCCCAAGGAACAGGTGACAGGACAAGAGGAAATGGTCTCAAGTTGCACCAGGGGAGGTTTAGACTGGATATTAGAAAAAGTTTTTACACTGAAAAGGTTATTAAGCATTGGAACAGACTTCCCAGGAAGTGGTTGAGGCACCATCCCTGGAGGTATTTAAAAGATGGGTAGACATAATGCTTAGAGATATGGTTTAGTGATGGTTTTTGTACGAGTTAGGTTGACGGTTGGACTAGATGATCTGAAAGGTCCCTTCCAACCTAGGAAATTCTATGATTCTAAGTTTTTTCCTGTAGGCAAGGCTGAACAGAGACTGAAACAACTTCTTCCACCAGTAGATTGGTCTTAGGCATCTGGCAGCACTCCTTGTATCTTGCATATGGCACACTTTTTTCTAGTGGCATTTATTGTTATATCCAGAGCAATTTCTAAGTGAAATATCACACTGGTTTAAGGAAGTTCCTCAGAGGTCTGTGGGCAGGAAAACAAAGTTTCTCCACCTTGAGCTTGGCTCAAAGACCACTGGAAGTACCTGGAATCTTTCAATAAGTCTAGGATCAGTTGTGGCAGAGGACAAACTTTTGTATTTTAAATCTATGGCTCAAAAATATTAACCCCATTGCAGGTCATCTTATCTATTACTATGAAAAGTTAAAAGAAATGAAAAAGTGAAGTTAATGTTTATCCTGCAATAATAAATTGCTTAGAGAGAGAAGTTTTCTTAGGAACTGTTTGCTGCAGGAAGGTTAGTACAGCAGCTCGAATCCTGCTTCATGTGAATTACACACACAACCATAGATAACCCTAAAACATTTTAAACACAAAGTGAGTACCAATTGAAATATGAAATCCATTGCTTTTTCCTTGCAATTTCAGTCACTCATATAATCAAATTCCAAGATCTGTGTTTTTAAAAGTAGTGTTGTTTTTCTCTTGGTCCCTCCCTCAGATTACTGGTATGACAAGTGCTTTTTAACCAGAAAATCTTAATAGATGCCATTGAAGTTTGCAGAAAAATAAATTAAATGTTACCTGATTGAAGTGTGTGCTCAGTGAGTTTTATCATTGTGAGCAGAACACACATTTTTTTGTAGTCTAGAATCATCCCATTTTACAAGGTTGAAAAGTGCATAACAAATAATTTTGATTAGTTTTTAAAGGACAAGTTGATTTTGCATTTTTGCCTGCTGCCCTAGAATATCGTGCTCATTTCTATGAGGCAGATATTCAAACAGCTCTTCCCTAATAAGGTAAAAATTGTAGAAAACACGCATTTGAGATTTTGTAATTAAGTACTCAATTTGAGCACACTTACAAATGCCAGAGGTAATGATTCTTTGAAGTTTATCGTTCATAGTAATCTTTTCATACTACAAAAAAGGCAAGGAATACTGTGACCAAACAAAATTAGAACCATAAATCAGATTAGCCCTTTGCTTAGTTTTTCACCAAAGAACCAGTTCAATAAATCACTCTGCATGGGCTATACGTTATGCTTACTGCTTTTCCTGTATCTACATCAGCACAACGGTGTGCCATAAAATGGTACTTGATATATGCAAAGGGAGTCAATGGATATTTTAGAAAGAAAAAAGAGAGGGAATTTTTTACTATTTTAAATGCAGTACTGTTTCCAGAGGATATTGGGTTGGAGAATATGAGCTGGCTGTAGCAGTGCAGCAGGAGGAAGCAGTAAAATTCTGCAATGTCGTACTTCTGCAGATACAGTCAGTTACTGGCTGCTATCCCAAGTGACAGGGCCAACTTCACAGTTTGAAACGTGACGGTTAAACTCTGTGATTCTTTTGGGTACACCTGAAATGACACATCTGCGTTTTCCTTTGGGGTTTTGTATGCGTGATATGTTCCTACCTACCCCTCTTCTCAGTGGTAGAGCCGGTCCATGACTCCACTCCCCCTCTTCCTTTTCGCAGTCTTTCACAAATGACCGGCATGCTTGCATTTCCCCCAGCCTTGCAACACAGCCCGGCACAAAGTCCCACGTGTTTCAGCTCACACCTTTTGCCAAAATGCAGTAAATCTATGCATGCAATTTCATGGTGGGGTCTACAGACAGCAGGAGCGTGAGTCAGCCTGACTCCCAGTGTTCAGAGAAAGAGAGAGGTTAGGCAGCACTGGAAATGTCATTGCAGTAAAAGCAAAGAAGTTCTGTTTTCTATTCCCCACGCTTCTAACAGTGATCAAACCGTGAAGACCTCAAATTTGACTGGCAATGAGGAGAGTTGACAAATGAGTGTCTTTTAACCATCCCAAGGTAATAGTAATGGACAAACAAATGAATAAAGAAATAAGAATTGGTCCTTGATGCAGCGTTGATTAGATCCCTCATCTCCTGACTCTGTTTCTGTGCTTTCTATGTTATCTATTCGGTATCTCTAAATTGTTGAAAACAATAGTAGACACAACCTAAGTACAAGCTGGAATGATGAGTACCTTGGTCTTTTCAATTAACATTCCTGCCTTTTGAAGCTGAGACATTAAAACTGCTTAGCACAGAATATTTTTTAAGTACTGATTTTTGTGTGAAAATAACTTTTTTTGCTGAAATCAAAACTATTCTTAGGAACAGTGGTTCTGACATAACTTTGGTTACACAGGTACCAAGGTGGAGATCGAGACTGTAAGGTAGCTAAGTACTTGCAGGCCAGCTCATATTAGTGATATTAGCTATAACTCACTATTAGCTATCAATCACTATTCATAACAGTGGTAAGTCGTTTATCTAGATCACAGGAGATCCTTAATCTGCATTTGTAAAGCAGGGATATACATAGTGATTTTCTATGTTTTAGCTCAAGGTCTTTGGATCACAGAGGACTCTGTCTCATGTGCTTTTCACAGATGTTTGTGAATGGATCTAGTTTTCATTCGGTATAAAATTTTTAAGCTATTAATCCTAGAAATACTTGACAAAATGCAGCTCGTGTTTTCTGTTCGCTTCATCTGTAAAGTGAGTCAAGAGAGAGACATAATAGATGCTATGAAAAATGAAGACTACTTTCCTTCTCTCTAATATGCCTTTTGACTTATTGAAGATATTTATAACTGGAGATTAAAGTATCAAATAGCCAGTATTAATTAATTAATAAAACTTTTATTACATTATTTTAACCTTTGTAATATAATACCTAATATAAATGTGCATTTATAAGACTTCTTGTTGTTGCTTACTTGGGGAACTTGTATTTGTTGGCATATACTGTTTCATTCAAACTAATGTTTATAGTTCTTCAGTTCCTTTACCATCAGAAGGTGATTCAGTCCATTTAAGATCTGAAATTAATCCTGCCTAATGAGACTTCTTTGGTCACTGTGATCTCTTCAGGACACAATTTTTCTGGCTTCTGATTTTAGGTCTTGTGTCCTAAACTCACTGCTGCGATTGAGGCGTTTGCCGCAGTGCTGCTCTGTAGACAAACAAACAAGTTCATTTACCAGGGACGTCAGTCTCACTCCTTTCTCTACTGTTAAATTCTTGCTTTAAAAATCAGATGCTTATATGCACGTTATTTGTTAATATAGTATAGTGTTTAATGATATTATACACTGAAAGCCTCAAAATATGTGAGCTATGAAGACTAACAAATCACAAAGGTACAGTATAGTAGATTCTTAGCGACATTGTATATTCCTTCTAGTATTATAATGTAGTAGGTGGGTTGGGCATAAAACTGTCTGAATAAGGAAAGGATTCTTTATCCTTATTTTTATTTTTTCATGTATTTGTATAAGGCAAAAGACTATCAATTATATATTCCTGAGGAAAAAAAAAATCATTGTGAATATTGTTCGTGAAATAATTTTAAAAACATGAGATCTTGTTGTCTAATATTACCTAGATTCTCAGGTACTTGACTTTTTATCTCTCAGTCAGCCAACATGAGCCAAAAAGTGGCCTAAAGGCTTAGATGTTCCAGTGGTTACTCCAGCACAATCTAATCTGTGACCTCTATCCCTTTGGTTTTTATAATGTCCTTATAAAAACATAGTACATTTAAGTATGCTTAAAGTGCTACTGGCTATAATTAAAGTTCTGTCAGCCTTTCCATTATAAATCCCTCTTTTCAAGGTTTAATATCTCAGCAGTTTCAATTCCCACTGGGCTAAACTTGATACAGAAGCTGTCAGCATGAATGCAAATCCCTCCTACCTTCAAAAATATTTTCAATTCATAAAGTTGCTGTTTTTTATTGAGTCCTACAGTCTGCAAAAGTATTTTTGATTAGCTCCCCTCCCAAAATGTCTCACATTGTCTTTTCTCTTCTTACATAAATCAAGAAATAGATGTGTCCTAACTTTGAAATGCAGAAACACACGGATGGAGTTTCCTTTTCCCTTGTTCTGTTCTGTATATTGAGTGCAGTTTCTACCTGTATTGAAAACTGCTGAGTTCAAGTTAGATACCCAGATTCCCGCAGACTAGGATCTTCCAGCATCTGCTAGGATGTGGAAAGCAAAAGTTAATTACCTTGGCCATAAACTATTACACCTCATATCTACATTTCCTGTATTTATTTCTTAATACCAGACTGCATTTGCTAAACTTTTGATTAGAGGTAAGTAGGTGACTCTCGGAGAAATTAGTAGATACCTTGTTTAATGAATTTCTTAGTTTGGGGATAAGTCTAGAGCTGCTTAGTGCCCCTCTGCCTGACCACCTTCTACTTCAGTAGTGCAAGTTGTATTTCTAGATAGGCAGGAGAACGACCAGTCTTGGTCTCCAGTATCAGGAGAAGAATATTTTGACAGCTGAAGCAACTCGTGCAGACTACCTTGGAACTGGCCTAAACCAGAAAGAAGATAATTGTCAACAGTTTAATGGTCTTCTAATTTTATTGATGTCCACATTTCAAGTTGTTACGGAATATTACAGAAAAAAAGCATTGGTGTTTCCTTATTTCTTACAAATGAAATGTATTCAGTTTCTTTTAGGTTCAATCTTCTACACAGACTCTCAAACAATTGATGCCTTAATCAAAAAATATTGCATCAGGACTTCTTGATCACTTCTATTCTGGGTCTATGAATATTATATTCCTGATCAGCAACTCAGCTTTACCCTCTCTCATCCTCCCCTCTAGGCTTGTGACTAGGGCATATTTCTGGAAGTGAAGTCTATTTATGAATTTAAAGATGTCAGAAGTAGAAGGACTCGGGTCATCCCATTCTGGGTGACTGCTTAAACTTTGGGCTGTTACAAGAAAGGACCGTGTGGCTATCAAAGTGGAGGAGGTCATTTCAGGATCTGTAGCTCCATTTCACAATCACAAAAAAACCCAGCTGCATCTGCAATATCCGTATCACATACCCAGATTTTGAAATATATTATTTTTCTGTGGTGTTTCTAATTGGCTGCCCTTAGCCTGCCAGTGAGCATGAGTTCTGTTTTTCTGAACCCCATTCTAGGTATTGTGTCTGGCGACACACTGATGCACAAGGACTCATGGCTATTTGCGTAAACTTAAATTTTAACATTGCAAAAGAAAGAAAAAAGACCCTCATTTTATATATATGTGTATATATATGTATATACACATACACACATACATATTTATACACATACGCTTCAAAATATACTTTGCCTTTGAGTTTGTTTATGCTGTGGAAGATGGGGAAAGAGAAAACTGATAAATTGTCTAAATAACTCAGATACTACTGTTTTATCAGCAGTAGCAGGCTGTTCATCACAGAAGCTCTCTGTCAGGTCTGAAGTAGACTTCAGTGCTAAGTACCACCTGTGAACAAAGTAGATGGCTATTTCAGTTCCTTATTAGCATCCTTTCTCCTCTATAGATACCACTTGCCTTTTCTTTCAGAGATGTTTATGGTGGGTTGACCTTGGGTAACAGCCAAACTCCCACACAGCTGCTCGCTCACTCTCTCTCCTGACATCTCTGCGCCATCGTAGGTACAATGGTTGTAGAACTCAAAAGCTCCAGGCTTCTTGGAAAAGTGCTTCTAACTCGTAGCGAATAGCAACAACATCCATTACGACATTTTTTTTACCATGCAGTTCTAAACAGGAACCGAGACCATCACGGTGGATAGTAAAGCAATGAAAATAACTTCCTGCCTTTCTTATATACCACTAGGTGCAGAGGTGTATTGCCATTTCTGCAGTTAAGTTTCTAATGCAAATTGATTTACAATGAAATTAAAAAATGGGGAATTGATTTTAAACTGTTTAACACAGTTATGGTTTTATTAACACATATATCTGGAAAGAGCCATATTTCAGTTGAAAAATGGTAATTTAGGTGGAAATGGATTGAGAAATGGTTGAGAGTGGAGAATTTCTAAGTGCTTGCGAAAACTATTTGTTACAACAAAATTATGCATTTTCACATATAAAAGCAAAATATTAGTGGAAGTGTTCAAAAAGTCAACACAATGAAGTACATATAACTTAATATTAACTTAAAATTACTCTTAACACTAAGCCTTTAATACTGCAATGTTAGTTTGCCTTGTCAGTCCTGTGTCTATTTCAGTCAGAAAACACTGACTTCTATAAATATGCAAGTGGAGTGTATCAATGACGATATAAAGACTTAACAGTCTAAGTAATAGCTATATTTGCAGAGGGAATAAAGAGATTATCAATGGATTATTAATGACTCATCCTTTGGGATTTCACGTTTCTCACTGTCAATTCCTGTATTATTTTGTTATTTACTGTGACATTAAATAACACAACAAACAGCAAGAATCACGCGGAAAGTCATCTGATACACTTTTGTCATGTTATCATGTTCCTTTTTTATGACTGTCTTAGATCTGATAAGTACCCACAACTTTGCCTAAAACTATGGACTAAAATGAAAAGACTGCTTCTTTAAAAAAAAATAATAATTTATTTCACTGCAAATCAGGAAATTTGATGTCTTTTTCACCAATTATAACTCACGGGTCAAACTCAAGTACGTAGTATGTAGTAGTACAACATTATCTTTTTGAAAAATAGTAGGTTATCCCATTAGAAGCCGAAGATACTAGACCTTTGTGAATAAGAATTGGAACTAGCCATATATGTGGAGCCCAAATTAGCTGTGGAGTAGCACTGGTAAGAGAAAAAGACGCAAGAGATGAGAAGATGCATGCACCATAAAATAGTAAGGAGTAAAAATGAGTCAGAGAGATGGTCAGGCCAGTTAGAACTAATCCTTCCTAAATCTCAAATAAAATATGCAATCAGGAAAAGTTCAGCGTCCTACTTTCGCGAAAGAAAAGTTGAATGCAAAGCGGTGCTTTTTGGTCTAGTTCGAGTACAGCCCGGTGCCAGAACACATAGGCACTTTGTCTGCTCAGAAGCCTACAGCTGTTGTGCTTTTCAGTTTGGTTCACTTGAGTTCTTTTGTCATTCAGGTGCTCTGCCTTATTGAACTAAATCCCCATGTATTTGG
The DNA here is from genome assembly GCF_964199755.1 of Larus michahellis. Taxonomy (NCBI): domain Eukaryota; kingdom Metazoa; phylum Chordata; class Aves; order Charadriiformes; family Laridae; genus Larus; species Larus michahellis. The sequence continues at coordinate 174,895,361 of NC_133896.1, forward strand.
AAGTCACTGAAAAGAGGCTACATTTGTAGGCAGTCTAACTGTGCCTGTTATTGTTTGTGACTTGAAGTGGATTTGTAAGATGGTGGAATAAAATATTAATGAAAATGCATTGGAAATGTGTTAAAGCAACCATTTCTGAAATATCTAAAAAGAGAGCTTTTTTGGAGGGGAAGGAAGCACTTTAGTTTTAGTTTTTTAATATATTTATATACATATAAATATAAACACACACACAAACAAATGCACATCCTTCTAAACAGTGATACTTTTTAATGTGTCCGTAGAATTCCAGCTGCAATCACAGAACTTTGTAATAGACTATCTCATTTTATTTACTGGATAGATTAACTTTCTGATCTGCAAAGAATTTAATAATGATCATAATATGTGGGAGAAATGTACTTTACCAAACACACTGGATTTTTGTAAATCTCTTTAATATTGGCAAGACCTAACAAAGATGCATGCTCCTACTGCAGGATTTACACAATGCTAAATATTTTTAGATTGATTTCAGCAGAAGTACTCGGGGAGGACTCTTGCAAGAGTCTCAAGAGGATCTAGTTTAGCATTAATTTTATACAAATGAAAAAAATACAACAAATGTAATATAATTTGAAAATCTAATCTGGTTACCTTTTAACCTTTATGAAATGGTAGACCTTGCATTTTCAGTGTAATAAATGATTTGCAGGAATTCTTCCCTAATGTAAATCTAAGATTTTTTTCTTATAACAATTCATTCTGCTTTAGTAATTTTGAATCTCTCTCAAACATACGGTTGGAAAGGGGAGTAACATGAAGGAAATGATCAAATGATTGCACACAGGTTATTGTTGTAATTAGTTTTTCTGTTACTTGCGAATACAAGAGCATTAAACTAGATGAATGCACCTCAAAGTGACACAGAGCTCAGCTCTATCTAGCCTTTTTATTTCAGCTCAGATCTAAACATTTGTCTCCTAAGACATAAAATACATAGTAAGACAAGATCATGCCAGCTCATACAAAACCTAGCGGGAAAAGTTCTTCTTTGTTTTGTGAGGTTTTTGGATATAAATGAAGGCATTATTAAATGTCTTAACCAAGGCTATGTAATGTATGTCTGGGCTCTTGGCACTCTTACGGTCAGAGAAAAGCTTGGATAAAGTGGCAATTGTTAACTTTACTGTTTCTGTAGCAAAACTAAATCAACATGAAGTCATGGGCTCTGTTTCTTTTTTTAAGAAATGGAACAAAGAATAAAGTTTTCAGTTCTCCTCTGGGACAGCTTTTGAGCTGCTGGGGACAGATGAATTAGCACTCAAACAGCTGAGAGAAAGTTCCCAGCTGAGACAGACTGCTTGCTCAGAGCTCTTCAATGAGGTTTTAGCTGCTTGTTTTCCGTGGGCATTTATGGTCGGTGTATAAGGGACATCTATGTACCTCACCCTCTTTGGCATTTAGGTATTTGTGCCTTGGCTGAAGAGGCTCCGGTGTTATACCATTCCTTTAAGTAAACCTGACACATTACAGCATGAGCTTATATTCTCTATATAGAAATTTATGGTGATTAGGATTTGTCTAGTGAATACAGTTTGCAGAAATGTGCTTCTAATATTTAATTTCCACCTGCCGATCCTGTGCAGTGTCAGAAACTTGAATGCTGCATGATTCCCATATAAGCTGAAAGTGTATCAGGTGCTCTTAAATCTTACAACTGTGCGTGGTTTCCATATAATAATCTATATTGGGCTTATCAGGGCAATGGCACAACATCTTACCAGTGTGTGTCCAGAAGATAACTGTGCTCATAATTCTAGATCCAGTGTTTAGTAGTTACCGAGGTTTTCGAAATGTTCCAGATAAGACACGGTAAGAGATAATAAACTGAGAAGATGGCTGTCTTCATATATCCTCTGAAAGGAATTTGATTTTTCAAATTATGTTTGTGATAACACTGAACACATAAAGACATTGATGTATTTCAACACTGTTGCAAGAAATCATAAACAATTTTCATTGCTCTAACTCCATGATGGAAAAGAATCAGCCAACTTGTTTTGTCTGCCCTCAGGTCATGGTAAAGTGTTGTAAAGCTCACAAAATTGAAAATGGCAATGAATAAGAAACTGAAAAATTTCTTTTGTGTTTCCAGAAATTAAAAGTGGATTCTTTTCACCAGCTTAATTTTTACCCTACATTTGTTCACTTAAATGCCTCTCTGGCAGGTAGTGCTTCATAGCTTCATAGATGTGACTGCATTTTTCTGAGAGGCTCAAGGACCCACAGCTGCAATTTTTATTGTAAACTGCAGTGAAGCATAAGGTTTGGGTTACTAATGAAACCACATACAATTTGCAAAGACATAAAGAGGCAAGAAACACAAGGAAATGCAAAGCTGTCTGGACACAAAGACTCTGTTCCTGGGTTAATTAAAATAGTAATAAAAGAGTAAAAATATGCTTTAAAGAGAAAGCAAAGGAAAAACATAAAAATTCAAAGGAAAAAAAAAAGGTGTGAGTTATCAGCTGTAAGAGACAAAAGGTCTCAGGACACTTTTTTAACCAGGTAAGCTCTTTATAGAGCTGAATCAGCTTTCATTGCACAAAAATTTTCTCAGGACAGAAGGTATTTTTCCTTAAACCAAAAGATGGAGTGCTCCATCTGCTAGTTACCTCTCGTGATACTGTTGGATTACAGGATGCAAGAGGAACAAGGATCTTGTTGAAAGCTGCACACATATCATTAAATAAGACCCCATCTGTTAATTTGCTTTTCAGCTAAGAATATCACATGAACATTCCGTGAGACAACAGGATTATACAATTTTGCATTGCATTTCACAACAGAATAAGTAAAAGAGCCAATAGTATGAGGTCTCTGACAGGTTTTTGCCAAAATATTTTGCAACTTATTTCAAGTTTATATTAAGTGCTTATGATCTGTTGCTATTAACTGTCCATGGTCTGCAAATTAGAGAAAATATTTTATTAGCATAAAATTCGTTATTCTCTGAAAATCAGTGCAATAATGAGAGGTAAGGTGCCTTGAATACTGATCTCTCACCTAGTGCTCCTGCATGCCTTCGGTGTCCTACCAATTCCTGTTTCTCTAGACCAAGAGACCTTCCTCAGGGAAAGCAGCAGGAGACAGAAGGATTCAGGCATATTTTATCGCATTAAATGGTCTTACCTCGCCCTTGCTACAATTTTGAGAGTAGGATCACAAAAGCAAATTATGACAGCATTAGTAAATGTGGTTACAACACCTCAGCTTTTCCATGGTGCATGGTTTACATACATCCTTTGACTTGTATAAATAAGCGGTGAGGTGCTACGCCTTTAGCTCACTAAGGTATGCGTACTCTTGAGTGAGGGTAGAAACACAAAAAGTTGCCATGGACTGGTACATTGACAAGCATTTGCATCCTGGCATTTCTCATCAGTTTGTCATGTGTATGCACATCCACTAGAGGCGTTTCTGCCATTGCTTTTTCAAACTGACTAACCAGTAAAAGATTCAGGATCTTTCAGGTTGTTCTTGTAAGGAGGTGACTAATCTTAGAGTCATGTTTGTCTTTAGTGCAATGCTGTCCATTCTATTTTCTACATAGAAAGAAACAGCAAACCACAGCTTGTAACTTTAAATGTATTTTGGTCAACGACTTCCGAAAAGCTTTCTCTGTAGGCTTTTTCTCCTAGGGTTTTCCACACTCTCTGGACCCATGCTTTGTTTCAGCATGCTTCTTCCAGTCTCTGAATCAAACCTTCGTGTCCGTTTCAACATGCAAATCTCAGCACAACTTCACACGTCAAGAGACTGAATCCTTGAGCAGGCCTATTGAAGTGGGATGCGGGCAGATGAGAGAGGGAAGTAATCAGTGACATGAATCTGTCTCTAACAGCTATTTTCAATGAGGATGGGCCTTCATGAACCCAAAATTTCAGAGTGAGAGCAGGTCAATGGAGAGGCCACCAGCTCCTTTAGCCCCAGCACTTGAGGAAAATCCTGTGCAGATTCTTTCCTGACCTAAAGACTGTCATATCCACTGCCATGGGGACCCTGCAGCCACGGCATGTGTTAGCCATGGATTGGCAAGGCACCACTTCAGCTACTTCGGATTCCAGGTGTATAAGTCTGTGGGTTTAGAGAGGGTGGAAAGGATTTCCTTCACTTGCTGGTGGTTTGAAAAGGCACTGTGCAGGCCTAAGGAGAATAGGCATTTTGCATTTAAAAAACAGGGAAGGAATTATGAGGTTTAGAATACTTTTGACCATTCTGCTCAAAATGAGTTAATTAAACTCCAGAGATGAGGAAGACCTATTGAAACATTAGGAACATTGACCTTTTCCTTTGACTGTCACCTTATTTAAATAATTCCAGGTTTAATTAACTGACTTGGAATGAATTGATAAAGGGTTACTGTCACTTACAATTTCTCCTCTTTGAAATGTACCCGTTCTGTGCAATTGTGATAGCCTCCTATGTTCACCCTAATTATTTAAGTGAATAGTTTTAAAAGTTGGATTTTCATTTTTAAATCTTTAATAACTGGCTTATAAATACAACTGGAAGTATTTAATATGGTAAGTTCTACATAACATATACATAAACACACATATATATACAAATATATGACGGTCTATAACATTTATCTAGATCCGCCATACTTAAAAAGTTAGATTTTTTGTTGTTAAGTTGGCCATAAATATAAAGAAAAGGTGTTGGCATTTGTATATCATGAATTATAATAGCTCTCCATAAAGATTAAGAAGTCCCAGCTTCTCAAGCCAGGTAAGGATTCTAGTTCGAGACCCTGTGAGTTGAGAAGTACCGTCAAAACACCCAAGACAAGAATTTGGTTATTTTGATATAGTCTATAGGCTAAAGTTACAACTTTATCAGAAAAAAGGAGTCTTTTTCTTTTCAACCTTCCTATTCTGATGCACTCGCAGTAGTCTTTAGCTGGGAAGCCAAGGACTGACTGAGAAATGGGAAATTCATTACTCTCTGAGAGGTGGAGGTGTATCTTTCCAGAACACATGGATGACACAGCCTTGGGATATTTTGTTCTGAGACTGGCACAGCTCTGCTGGCAAGAAAAAAAATAAAGCCCCTAGGGTAGTAGTAGCAGCACAACTGCAGTTTTCTGGTTTAATAAAGTTCACTTTCTTATTGAGACCCTGAAGTGTTGTTAAGCTGGTTTCACTGGTATAAATAATATTCACAGACCAACTGTTCGCAGGTAGGGATCCTGGTAATGTACGCTGCCAAAGTGCTCATAATGCAGATCTGGCCTCAGGTATCAAACTAAGTAATACATCATTAAGTCATCTGTTACTGAAATCCCCAGTAGAGACTCTGCGGAATATCTTAGTCTGAATCTCTAAGGTCAAGCAGTATCTTCATTTTGTGGGCCATAGGTAGAACCATTGCAAAAGACGTATCCAGAGCCAACACCCAAATAGGATCCAAAACATCTAGCCACTGCTAAAGTTGGATGGTCCATTTATAGTAATATCCTGTGGCCTCGTGTGAAAATGCATGGCACACACCTCTTCCCATACTTACGATAGACATAATTTTTGGGATGCCTGTCAGCTCAGGGAGGCTGAAGCTTGCAAAAATGGTTCTAATGCATATGCAAGAAATGTACAGAAAGCCAGACCTGAGTGTGTCAGATCTATTACATTTTCACTGAGTATACTGCTTGTGTAGTGACACGAACTGGGCTTTTTTGACACACATTCAATAAAAAGGGCTCTATATGTCTTTCCGTTCTTTGTCTGCTCTGCTATAAAAAAGAGGACTTCTCCCTGGCCCTAGAGACAGGTGGCATGAACTGGACGTCACTGACACTACTGAGAGCTAGATGTCAGAGCTGGATGTCACTCACACTGCTCAGAGCTTGCACTCTCCTGAGAAGACTCGCCATGTCCACATTACACAGCCCTGTGTTTTCCCTTGGCTCCACATGATGCCCATTGGGCCATAAACCAGAATTTTTGTTTATGTATTGGTTTATTTTCAGTACAGAGCACCAGAGTTACTGAGAAGGCTGTGTTTCACCCTACAGACAAAAGGAAAGTGAGGAGCACAAAACTGAGGGTAAGTGGGATACACAGGGGTGTCTGGAGGTGCAAAGCCTGCTAAGATATGGTGATAAGGGGATTAAGATAAGGGAAAGAAAATAAGATTAAGGGAATTAAACAGGTCCACCCTTGTCCAGGTTGCCTTTCGAGGTTGATTTCTAGAGTAAGCAATTCCCCAAATTGTGGTTGGAAGAGAAGAGAAGTAGTTTGAGTAGTTGAAAACATATCTGCGAGGCAGGTGACAACTAAAAGTGTGGGCAGCAAGAGCAGAACACCCCGTCCCTCTCTCTGTTCCTGGGCCCTCTTTTATTTAACTGTGCTGGCAAAGCTTATCAACACAGTCATCAAGATTTCCAAAATCATTTAAACAATCCTCCTCACCTTCTTTCATTCTCTTGTTCTCCTTGAATATATGTACATGGTAGTGTGTGTACATATATATAACTATGTAGAATACTATATGTAAGTAATACCATATATGTGCATACTATTATGTATGTATGTGTTGATGTATATGCATGCATATGTGTGTAATTTGCTAGATTACTTTGAACTGTCAAATAAAGGTGCTTGTGTTTATTATTCATGACTCAGAAAGGCAAAGAAATAGCCTAAGGAAGAGCAAAGAGAAATGCAGAGCTTACAGAAAACACATCTCAGTTTTATAGATGGGGATTTCAAAACATACTACTTGCTTTATAGTGTATCCATATCATGAACCATCAATTACAATAGTCAGGAAAGTGATACGGCAGCTTAATGACATAGCACGTTATTATCTGACCTAAAGAGCTGTGAGACATAACCTCCATCAAACCTGCGCTTATTATCACTTTGTACTTTCTGATCAGGCGGAATGGATTCTCTGTCTCCTTGTATAACTTGCAGGGATTATTTCGTAATTTGCTGGTGTCACTTGCTGTACCTCATCATTTGCCTGATGAAAGAAAACAGAAAACCAACTTCATTAAAGAGTAAATAAAACTCAGGATGAAGACAAAATATCTAGCATGGATGCTGATAATTAGTTTCTTGTTACAAATTAATGTTTTGAAAGAAAGGCTTAATGGTTAGGTTTTGAGTTGGCGTCCCCGTCCCGCCCCCCCTTTTTCTCTAATATTTTTCTGGATGTGAATACTGATGGGATTTGAGGTTATAAGAACTTCCATTTTGCATCTTTGGCCAGTGTTGCAAATAATAATAATGTTATGATTAATTCTTTGATGTAGTGCTTAGCAACTTTGGCTGCACTGTGTTCAGACAATGTGTTTATGTACAATACAAATTAAGTTCTGATCATAACAGGGATTTATGACTCTTGGAATGGGATTTAGTCACCTAAATATAGGTGTTCAATAACATACTATGAGCACAGGACATCTTTCTTGACATCCACATAATAGTCTTGTAGGTCCTATGTCATATCTTCTAGCCTAGGTGCCTCTCTTGACCACTTGAAGTAGCAGACTGCTATTTTTAGGTTCCAAACCACTCCTCATGAGTATTTTATGCATTCTTAAAATGAAAAAAAGTAAAGATTCATCCCTAATGCAGTGTTATGTACAAAGCTCCAACCAACTTCGGACAAAAGGCGCTATTCTGGATAATGAGATCAGCTCCCTCACAAGTCTGAACTCAAAACCCTCGGCTATAACTGCATTACAAAGTTCACCTGAGCTGGCCAGAATCATGGGAGATCAGCTGCAATATTAGTTGATAGCCAAACTGCACAGAAAAATTGTGAAATGGGCACCAAGAGAAAGGTAGTACTGGAGTTAATTCTGCCATGAAGGTATGTTCACATCTGGCTGGTGCTGCTTCCTTTTCAGGCAAACCCGCACTGAAGGTTTAGGAAAAAGGAGACTATTCATTCCCATGTCCTTGATGTTGTGGTCAAATCTCTTCTGTTCAGTGCCTCTTGCCTCTGCCCCAAGGGAAGTAAGACATTTCTGCATTTCCAGCTTTATCTTATGAATGGCTCTTCCTTGCTACGAACCGAAGTGTTCAAAGGCACAGCAGCAGGCAAAAGGCTGCAGGAAAGCACCATATCTAGAGCAGTCACAACGCTGTAGAGCTGTATGAAACTTTGCTTCTTAGGTTTGACAGAAAAAATGAGGAATTTAAAATGTTATTTTGGGTCTATATTGTATCGAATTTATATATACCCCATTTTTCTTGGCCAGAGGAAGCTCTTTCCTGCAGTAGTTTTCCTCAAACTAAAATAGCCCGTGCATCTCTAAATAAAGGGATTAGGTAATTTTAAGGAAGATCTTCACTCTCAGCCACTTACTGATAGATGTGTATAGATAGAAACAGTACTACCAGCAGGAGATGAGATTCCCAACGGGTTCCTGGTGACCTGGCCTCATTAACCAAGTAGTAAAATACTGTAATGGGGGGATCAGAGTCTCTCCTGCAGAGGCAGTTCTGTTCTGATGGCTAATTAGTCATTCACTGGGGAGGAGCTGAGGCACCCAACCTTCTGCACAGGCATCCCCAGAATTAGGCTGGCAGGTTCATTCTTATTTTTTCGGATCCCTCGGTCAAACTGTTGGAAAACAGGCTAAGTACATCCTCTCCCTGCAAAACTTCTCTTTCTGAGTTTTGGCTCGTCTTTTTAAAAGGATGTGAATGATATTTTTACATTCTTTAACCAGTACATAGGTAAGAAGTTTCTTAGATTATAAAAATAAGTGATTTTGAGTTCCATTGCACTGCATCAGTGCATTATTATTACTACTACTTCTACTACTATTATTATTACTATTGTTCATATTTACACCAACTGAATTCCATTTCAGGAATAAACAGCTGCAGAGTAATATGAGGCCAAAAGGTTTCCAATTAACGTTAATGCTACTGTATAATTTTTCCCTACTTTTTGACCATGTTGTTCCATTTCTTTACGTAAGAACTATCACTGCTTGCTGTCCCTAAATAGCCTGATATAGTTTTCATATGCTTGATCTTCAACCAAAAGTCCTTTTTTTAACTGTGATTTCTTTACTCTTCATGAAGCTGAGCAGCAAATGAGACAAACAAGTTGTCCTTTTTCCTCTTGGGCAACCTGTACCCCATTTTTGCATGAACTTGGGTGATCTTTTTTTTATTCTGTTAGGAATAGGTATTCTTCCACAGTTATTTGGTGCTGGCATGCACTGGGTCACACGGCAGTGTCTGTTTGCGTGCATTAGGCAGTACACAGAACTAGTTAAACTGGATGACTCTGTGGGGTTTAGTAGATCAATTGCCATTTTCATTTGGGACAGCCCTTGAAATCCTAATGAGAATAACAACACTTGTAATTAGAAGTCTACAAAATCTTCTAAAATAATCACTTAAATTTAAAATGTAAATGTGGCTGTAATTAATTAGTCTATTTAGAATAAAGCTTTCTAATTAACAAATGTAAATTGGGAATTTTCTGTAGATTTCATAAGGACAAAAGTGTTTCTCATGGGAGCTGAAAGGAGACGCGTTTCCATGTGAATGCATATTAAACCCTGGTGGCTCACACCTCTGCACAAGCCTGTGGCGGTAAGAGGAACTGTCTGTGATAGGGTCATATTAACACCAGAGTCCTAGAGATTTTCTTAAGACCTGTAATACAAAGTCCTACTTTTTAAAATAAGAACGTTTTAAGCTAAGGGTTCATAGAATCACAGAATACCAGGTTGGAAGACATCTCAAGGATCTTCTGGTCTAACCTTTCTTGGCGAAAGCATGGTCCAGACAAGATGGCCCAGCACCCTGTCCACCTGAATCTTAAAAGTGTCCAATGTTGGGGAAGCCACCACTTCCTTGGGGAGATTATTCCAATGGCAGATTGTTCTCATTGTGAACAGTTTTCCTCTTGTGTCCAATTGGAATCTCCCCAGGAGTACCTTGTACCCATTAACAGCAATGTGCCCTCGTGGCCAAGAAGGCCAATGGCATCCTGGGGTGCATCAAGAAGAGTGTGGCCAGCAGGTTGAGGGAGGTCATCCTCCCCCTCTACTCTGCTTGGTGAGGCCACACCTGGAGTACTGTGTCCAGTTCTGGGCTCCCCGGCTCAAGAAGGACAGGGAACTGCTGGAGAGGGTACAGCAAAGGGCTACCATGATGATGAGGGGACAAGAACACCTCTCTTATGAAGAAAGGCTGAGGGATTTGGGTCTCTTCAGTCTGGAAAAAAGATGTCTGAGGGGGGATCTTATCAACATTTATAAATACTTAAAGGGTGGGTGTCAGGAGGATGGGGCCAGGCTCTTTTCAGTGGTGCCCGGGGACAGGACAAGAGGTAATGGGCACAAACTTGAGCATAGGAAGTTCCACCTAAACATGACGAGGAACTTCTTTCCTTTGAGGGTGGCAGAGCACTGGAACAGGCTGCCCAGAGAGGTGGTGGAGTCTCCAACTCTGGAGACATTCAAAACCTGCCTGGACACGTTCCTGTGCAACCTGCTCTAGGTGACCCTGCTGTGGCAGGGGGGTTGGACTAGATGATCTCCAGAGGTCCCTTCCAACCCTATGATTCTATGATTACCCCTCATCTTTTCCATGTGAATCCTTGTAAAAAAGGGAGTCTCCATCTTCTTTGTAGCCACCCTTTAAATACTGGAAAATGGTGATAAGGTCCCCCCTAAGCCTTCTTTTCTCAAGGCTGAACAAACCCAGTTGTCTCAGCCTTTCCTCATATGGCAGGCTTCCCAGTCCTCTGATCATCTTGGTGGCCATTCTCTGGACCCTGTCCAGCCTGTCCACATCTTTTTTGTATAGCGGGGACCAAAAAAACACAGTATTCCAGGTGTGGCCTGAAAAGCGCTGAGTAGAGCAGTGCTGCCCTTTTTGATGCATCCTGTTGGCTTGCTTTGCTGCAGAAGCACACTGTTCATTTATATCAAGCTTGTTGTCCACCAAGACCCCCAGGTCCCTTTCCACAGAGCTGCTCCCCAACCGGGTGGATCCCAGCCTGTGCTGCACTCCTGGATTGTGTTTTCCCCGGTGCAAGACCTTACACTTGTACTTGTTGAATTTCATAAGGTTCTTGTTATCCCACTCTTCCAGCCTATACAAGTCTTCCTGCTCTCCCTTCTAGCGTCCACTTCCCCACCCAGTTTGGCATCATGAGCAAACTTCTTCAGGGTACACTTGATCCCATCATCCAGGTCACTTATCAAGATATTAAACAGCGTTGGGCCCCATATCGAGCCCTGGGGGACCCCACTTGTGACAGGTTGCCGGTCTGAAAAGGAGCTATTTACCACTACCCTCTGGGTGCGGCCTGTCAGCCAGCTCCCCACCCACTGCACAGACCACTTGTCTAGACCGTAACATATCAGTTGCTCTAGGAGGATGTGGTGGAGAACCGTGTTGAAAGCCTTGGAGAAATCCAGGTAGACAATGTCCACCTCTTGCCCACCATCGACTGAGCAGGTTACTTTGTCATAGAAGGCAATCTGTTTTGCCAAGCTCGATTTGCCCTTGGTGAATCCGTGCTGGCTTTTCCCAACCATGTGCTTGTGAGTTATGCTGTTCAAAGCTGAAAAACTGACAGACCTAAAACTGAGTTCCCCAATAAAGGTACAACAAAAATCCTGAAGTAATACCATGTTGAACTCTGATCAGAAAGGATGACTAGCTATCACCTCTCTACTGAAGCCAGTGGTCAATTATAAAAGTGAAAAAAAAATCTTTAGGAAATTTAGACTTTTGAAAACTGATTTCATTTCACATCAGGATCACGCAGAGAACAAAACCTAAGCAGCACAAAGTGATTTTGCTACTTAATGCATACCAGAACCCTGAAATTCTACTTGGAGTTTAATATATATTTTTTTTTCTATTGAATTATATTTAAATCCTTTCATGACTTTTCAGAAACACTAAGTCAGTGGTTACCCTGTTTCATTCGAACACAGGTAGAAGAATTGAATCTGCAGACTGCCGAGGTAGATATGCACCACATGGCTGAGAAGGAGGGTAAATTATGTGTAGCTCCATGCTGCCATGGTATTACGTGCTTTCAGACTGCACTAGGTGTCTGCATATGGGCAACGGACTAGTCAGTACAGTCGGTGTTCATCTTCTACATACAGTCAGCCGAACAGCTTTCCAGACTTCTCTGACTGTGACTTGGTCCCAGCTGACCACAATAAGAGCTTAGATACCCAACCCTCATTGGATACATGCCTTCTAGATACCCAAAAGTGTCTAAATGTAGATGTCAAGATCTGCAGCTGCATCCCAATGTCTCTGACTGACCATGAAATAATGTCAACATGAAAAAGTTATAAAGCCCAAAATCTCCAAACTGAAATACATCTGAAACCTTCCTCCTGCAGATTTTAGCACCAGCACGAGTGCTTTGCTTCTGACGTTGTTTATGCTGAAACAACTTAGGAAGAAAGACAGAGAGAACAAGGGAGAAAGAGAGAGAAGGAGGAAGGATGGAAAGAGACACAGAGAGAGAGAGAGAGAGAATGCCAGCAATATTTTGCCAACTAATATGATGATTATGCACTATCTATGACGATAATACTGTTTTGGTGGAGTTGCTGTGCATCCTTTAATAAATAATTTTCTCTGTTCATTTGAGTTAGGCAGCCAATTGCCTTTCAGAAGGCAATGATTCCCAGTTGTTACTGGCTAGAATCAAATTAAAACAGTTCTATAGAGATAACGTTACATCCCCCATTATCATTACCTTTATTTCTGGCATGCCAGTCCACTAATTAATACATACCTTTTAAAGTTGTATCATCCTAGTGATTCCAGTATGATATAATAAACAGATATGTATCAGGTAGAGAGATCAGAAAAGGTAAATGAAAATATCTTTCATTGAAGAAAATGCATTTAAGTTTGAATATGAGCCTCATTTTAGCTCTCTGAAGCAGATTGACTTTTTTCCTTTTTCTTGTGCAATGGGGGCATATCATCATGTTGTCCAACAGTACATTTTTTTGTCTAGTGACTGCTATTGCAGGTGTCTCACTTTAATTCTTCAAAAATCAGTCACAAGATAGAAAATATTACTAATTTTTAATATTGCTTAATTGGGACTTCAGCAGTATAAGAAATTTAGTTGCTTGAACATATTGGAAGTATGATTGTGGTATGTCTGCAAGCCTCAAAAATCCCCACATGAAAAGCAAAGATTAATTGTACAGTATTTACACCTTTTCATTGATAACTAACACCATAAAACTCTATAAATTGCAATTTGTTTCTTTTTCCCACAATCCCTTTGGCTTTTAAGGGATGTGCCTCAATTAGTTGAACTGTGCTTCCTCTTGCTTGCTAAGCACTTTTGGTCAAACAAGGAATGGCAGAGGTCCACAATTAGATCAAAAGATCAATCCTAATGTACCATTTTCTCCTCACCCTCCTGCTTTAATAAAGTGGCTGCAGTTCTCCAGGGGACAACTCAAAATCCGAGTACTGATATTTCTAAATTAGCTGACTCTGTGACCTTGCTAGTAATTGCGTTAGTTTATCAATGTTCAACACAATTTATTACTCTCCAATATGTACCAAAGCGTTTATCTCTCAACACTAACAATATTAAAAATCTAAACTATCTGTTGAGAAACAAAGGACTATTCAATAGAAAAATGCATAATAAAGTGGAAAACAGTACACTGATGTGTAAGAGGATTGATCTAGTAACTACTTATAAGTGAAATAAGGAAAGAATGTTTATGCCGTATTACATTTAGGACACTTTAAATCTCCAAAGAGCAGATAATTTAAATAAAACCTTTCTTTTTCTTTTATTTGTTCTTTCTTTTTTTTTCTTTCTTTTAAAACCAGGAATGAGCTACAGCTTTTATATATCACTGAACATATTACCCAGGCTCCAATGAGAAAAATGAAGACTGATAAAACGTTATCTAAGCATTTAAAAGTCATTTGGACACATTGATCAAAACTCACTCTGAAATTAAACATATTAAATTTAGATGGAGGAAAAAAGGCATTAAGTTGATGGAACCCAATTTTTGTATGAAGCAAACAAATGGCATCATTTCACCAACCTTCTCATCTTGATCACATTGCTATGCATTATTTAAAATATGCACTTGATTTGGGTAGTTAATAAGCTATCTGTAAACTTGGAGTAAATTTGCTTGTGGGTGGTGTTCTCCTAGTTCCTACAGAAGGATTATTGATTTGTTTTTACTTCTGTGAGATGTGTGTTTGTGGCATGGTGCCACCAACCATGAATCAGTGTAACTATCTCTGCTCATGGTGAGATAAGAACGATAAAGAGCAGAAATGCACAGAGCATATGTGATCTTTTAAAATGATCCCGTTTACTTAGACCAGTCAGCGGCTCAGCAATTCTGCTTGCCAGCAGCAGGCATACACAATTCTGCTGTAGTGGGCATTGAATCTTCTCTCCTTTTGGGGTTTCAACGGAACCCCCAAATCAAATGGAAGAAAACAGCTAAAATTTGCCCTAATCCACAGATAAAACAGTGGAAACAGCCAACGTGGTGTTCTGATTCCTGCCGTAGAGAAACACCGATTAAGTATCCTGAAAACTTGCAAACTCCTGCATTCCTCTTGAAACCAGTCATCTTCACTTACTTTGATACGACCAGTACTTTGTCTTTTTAGGTTTGCTAGGGCTATGCCTGCATTAGAGGAGGCGTGGAACAATAGGAGCAGACCCACAGGGAAAGCTGTTGCAAGTGACCGCCTGCAACAACATCCACACTGCCCCATTTCGGGGTGGAGGATGACTTTGGACTAGCTCTCCTGAGGGCTTCCCACCTCAGTTGACGAAAGGTTTTAGGTGGTCCCTGGAGAACAGCTTGGGGTTCAGCTCCACCTCAAAAGGATGCCGTTTCCTGAGGCCACACCATGGTGTGAACCAAGACAGCAAGTGAGAATGACCAGGGAGTTCAATTCAACAATACATTCCTGATCTGACCTAAAACAGTAACACAGCCAATGAAACCTCATAACAGATGAGTTTTGCTAAATGTTATTATGAAATCCTTCAAACCCACTTTGAATGAAATTGTTGTTAATACATATATCATGTAATAAACCACATATCATGTAATCTTTCCGAAGAACAAAGCTGGTGGTTTTTTTACAACCTTCCTAATAGTTTCACAGGAAATCCTATGTCTGAAGAATGTTTTAAAAATTGTATTTTACTCATTTATTTGTTAGCAAATTGAAGACCATGTTCTTAGAATAAGAGTAATGGTTTTCCATATTCACATGATTGTGTATTTTCCCTTTTCTGCGGGAAATCACAAGGAGAAAACAGTGTTATGAGGAGCAGTGGTGGACATACATCCTTGTTTTGAGTTTCACTGTCAATTCAGATAGATCTGAATCCACTTCTAAACCATTTAGAAAAAAGAAATAGTTTTAATGGCTTAGGACTAATCTGTAAGGTGAAATTAACATCAGCTAACTTTAGTTTTCTGAGATGGGCGGCATGAGCTGAACCCCAGAGGTGCTCATTTCCCTTCAAGGACTGTAACAGTATCCTATATGATCGGCTTAGACATCAATGAATAGATTTTAGTGAGATGAATCCTATAGTACAGGGAAGTGGAAAAACCTTCACAACAGGCATCGTTATTCCCACCTCCAGTGTATTACCTCAGAGATCTTTGTGCACGTCAGTTTAAATACATGTTCTTGTTTCCTCATACTATTTTAAAATTGAATTTATTTTGAAGACCACTGATTTTTTTAAGATGTAATACTTTTATATAAATCCAATTTGCACAATTCCAAGGTGCTTCAATACATTGGTTCACACGTGTGCTAAGGAAAAACCTTATTTTTACTGAGAATCCTTATTTTTACTCACTATGTATCTTCCACAACGGAGGATGATTTCTTGGTCTTGACCTCCACCAGTTCCCAGTGTGGCACACAGCCTTCTTCATGCATCGTCTTTTTCTGATGCGTTGTGTTACTCTGACTTAAGATCAGTTTTTTCTCCATTCTGTTTGGAGCCTGTTGGTCACATTAAGTTACTGTGACTGGATATAATAGGACATGACACATTTGAGACACATGACACATTTGAGAAACACACTGAATGCAAATGTGTTGTGGGGGGTTTTTTTGAGTTAAAAGCCTCATGCTCTGTTATTTCAGTCCATTATTTACTTGCATTGCCATATGTACTGATACAGCACCAGGACTCCAATGTGTTAACTCCTGCACAAACAGAACAAAAGCATATATCCTGCCACATAAACCTCTAGTAAAGAATAAAATGCAGGATTCATTACACCAAACTTTAGGCAATCAGGTGAAGAGCCTGTGTTTCTAATCACCCCAATGACCATAAATAATTCCTGTCAAAAACAGATGAATCATCATCTCTGGAGAGCAGCTATGACCCGGTGTACTTCTTTCTATTAATGATGGGAATAAATACCCTGGCTTTGTGCAAGCACTAAAGAAAACTCTTGAATAACTCTTGACAAAGCCAGTTTCTTTTTTCCTAAGGTAAGTGGCTGAGATGTCAGCTGAAGTTGTCTTTGAAAATAGATGTTTGACAGTTTAAACTACTTCAGGCTGACTTGCTTGGGCAAGTCAGGGTACTTTGTGGGTTGCACAGTGTTTGTGTCCTGCTATGTCCTGTAAAATCTGTAAGGTTTTGAGGGATACCTTCAAGGCCACAAAATCGTTTTGTGCATCTAGTTGGTTTTAATGGTGAGAAAATCACTAGAAAGTGTGGAGGGACCAGAGTAGTTGTCGGCTGGCGTAGACTGTTTGGGGAATTTGTGAAATCTCCGTAACGGAAAGTTTTAAGAGCAAATTGGATTAATTTGTTCTTAAATTTTTCAGGACTGTATTAGGTACAATTCATCCAGTCCTGCCTTCAGTCATGGCTATGGGTCTATAAACGCATTGGCTTACCATGTTGCTGCTGCTGTATAAGAGCCTGCCTCTTATTAATAGAAAATAAATTGCAGCCTTGGTAATGTAAAGCTTGACTTGGGGAGTTAACATCATATTGGTGAAAGAGATTGGAAAAAAAATAAAGCTATGTGGCTGTATGAAAGCAAGTTGTTATTCAGCTTATGCAGAAAGTGAAGCAGGCAGCGTAGGTAGATTTATATTACCAAAGGTCAGATAACACAGACCAATTTGTGTTACACTGCTGAAAACCAGCTGCCTCTGGAGCTAAGGTGAACATCCACACCACACAGTGTTTTTCCTTGGATCTTCTTCAGACTTGTGTGGCGTCCGTGGCATCCTCACTGGTTAGCAGTTAAGCGGTGTGGCCAGAGACTCACTGCCCAAGGTCACTTCATGGTCTTCTATTATTTGTCAGTAGATACATATCCAGGGAGTATTTCAAGGCTCCTGACAGTCCATGCTCCTGGCCCCTTATCCTCCTGCTGTCAGTTCTTTGATCAGCAGAGGAAACTTTCCACATCCATTACAAACAAAAACCAAAATTCAACCCTACAATGCTTCTAGAAAATTGTACCCTGTGTTGATTTGGTAATTTTGAATATTACTTCACCTCAAATCTGAAATTCTGGAAGGAAAACCTAATGTTATTCCTGAAGGCTAACAGTAGCCTATGGCTACTCCTTCACTCCTTCTCTCCTCCACTCTGCAATCCATGCAGATCTCTTTGAAGGCAATAGAGACAAGGAACTCAGACATCCTTGTGTCTCTCCTTCATCTTCTCCCCTCCGCTGTGCATGACTGGAAAAGGTCTGGTTATCTCTAGCAGACATTGGAGAAGACTGATTACGTTCATTGGGTCCCCCGTCAGCATTTCAGTCAAGGGTCAATAGATTTTTGGGGTGTTACCTATTGTGAATCACTTCTCAATCACAGATGCTACTTCTGTTCCCCTCTGGTTTTTGTCTGCAAGAATTGCAAAGAATTTCTCTCATTATCTTCCACTCATGTCAGATCTACTGGATGTGGCTCATTGAGACCTAAATGTATTTCAGGTTTCACAAGAGGAATACTGAGACCATGTGGCGGGGGCATGACTCTGCTCCCATGGAAGTCAATAACAGTTTCACAGTTGACTTCACTTGAAAGAGAGCTCAAGCCAAAGCTCAACGCTTTTGAAAACCATACCCTACATATTTAAATTCCTCCACTCTTTCTTCATGAATTTGATTTTCATAACAGTTTTCCTTCTTCCTCTGGGAAGACACTACCTACTATCTCCATGAAACATTATAACAAAACAGTTTAAAAAATAATGATGTCTGTGTCCTTTTATCACCACTTCAATCTATAAATGATTTCTACTATCTCTTGAAGTCTGTACTGTCTCATAATATTATGTCTTGTCATTGGTTTATTTCATTGCTTCCCTGAGTGTGTAAAGATATATATTGATATAATGAACTTCGTACTTTAGAGTGCTTACTGCTGAGCTATTTGGAAATCAAAGCAAAATATGATCATAATGAATCGAATATTTAAGAAAAGTTCTTGATACACTAAAATACTGGTGGTGTAGGATTCATTCACATGGATTCTAGCGTCACACTAAAAGCAAGACTACTTGCAGCATTCATTTTCTTCTGGTGTAAATAAAAGCACAATAATGCCCTGTTAGTGGCACTCGTGACTAAATTAATACTGGCTGAAAGCTGTGCTACTTTTTGTGTTAATTGATAAATAGCTAAACGTAGTTCAGGTACACTCACAGTTCTTCCATTCCACAGAAAATGTTATGTCATAGCCTTTAAGTTTGTCTTATGGGTCTCCTGAGAGTCAGTAAGAACAGCCTGAATACAGCCTGAGCCAAACTGTCCGGTGATGTGCTGCTGTCTGTTGGCCAAATCGTAGAAAGCGACTGAAATAGCTCAACTCATGCTCATGGCCAGTACTGGAGCTTCTCTCGTCTTCACCTCCCCAGGGCAGCTCATGCCCCATGGTTAAGCTGTTAAATTTCAGATAAGGCTTTTGATGTGGAGGTTACAGCTGTTGCTGTTTAACTGAAACCCAATTGTATTAATTACTTAATATATTTGATACGTAATACATTACTTATATTGTGAATGAGTAGCTCACCACAGCTGAACCCATCTGAAGTCTAGGTGGTGAAACCAAGGCAGAAGAAGGACCAGAAGGCCTTTGATGGTTTAGTGGGTGGTGTGCTCACATTCAGGCTCAGTGTGCCTGCAGAACACAACCTTCTGCACTGTGATGATGCCTGGCATCTGGCACCTTAGTGACACAAGACGCAAAGTTTTCAGTGAATTGGAAAAGACGAGCTGAAAGACCCAAAGTCAAACTTCCCTTTTATTCAGCTCAAAGTCACCGTGACAGATGGAAGGGTTCAGCTTGAGCAGAGAGACAGCGTTGCCTTGTCCCAGGTGGGAACAGAGACTCAGATCTAATGGACGGAAATCATTGAGGTCTTTCAACTGGTCCAGACTAAGAAGGAATTAGCATAGGTTATGTCAAAGATTTTCTTAAATGGAATTAGGCTATATTTCCTCTCCCTAAAACGGAGGTGAACTTATCTGAGAGGATTCATGGACTCTAGGGCTTCACTATGTCCCAAGAGCAAGCCCTCAGATACACACACATGAAAGTAAAAGGAAGATGAAAAGACCCGACGTGCTAAGGATGCTTGCTGAAGATCCATTTATATAGTCACATCTGCCTCGTTGTCCAGTTCAACCATTATTTTCTAGATATGCTTTTAAGTGCAGCCTTCATGTAGGACATTCACATTTTTATTTATATAAATGTCATTGCAGGTTCAAACACTCAACTGCAGGATCTGTTATCTATTCCTAGTGCAGTGAGTTTATATATATATTTTTTATTTTTATATATATATATATAAAATATATATAAAATATGAGGTAGGACAATTTGAAGAGGTGGAATCGAGAGAAAATATCCCAAAATAAGTCATAACAGTGCATAGGGTGCTCCCTTAGAGAGGGGGAGGAATTTGAATTAAAATTACTGCTGTTGATCAGAGGAGGACTATGGACTTGACTCTCCCTGAACTACAGAATAAGATAGTATCATTTTGCCTTGGTTTTCTTCAAAAAATTACTGATTTGGAGCCTCAGCCAAATTGAGAGCTCAGGATTATAAATAAGGAATAGTAATAGATCTCTCTCTTCACCTTAGAATTAAGCATGAATTTTTCAGGACTGATGCATCCTTCTCTTCAGTATTTCTACTTGACTATTTTAGTCCTCTCCCTTTTTCATGCACAGTCTTCATATTTCTCCTGAAACTCTTTGTATTTGGAGCGCAGTGGTCCAAATCAGTAACAGAAATATCAACAGGTGTAAATACCAATAGGTACCTATATGCCACAGTTAGCCCCTACGTTATTGTTATTATTTTTCAGGCAGACAAAAATATTAAAGTAAACTTTTAGCAACCAAAATGCTGCCTAACCAAATGTCAGGAATTCTATGAGGAATCTCCGTTCAGAAGAACAAAACCTCACCCATCACTGTGGTGATCAAACTTTCTGTAAGTGGCCACTAAACAAGAGATTTCAAATAGAGTTGTAACTTCTTCTTTTTCCTAGATGTCCTGTCTGAGCCACTATGCAACAGGTTGCAGAGAGGCTGGAAATTCCTAGTTACTTCTATGACGATAGCAGCTGTATTTTGGGCCTATCCAACACCAAAATGCCAAGCCCTCAGCAAGCAAAAGAAAAAAAAATCCAGTACTTGCGCATCTCTGATTGGCCCCTTGAAATCAGGAGAAAATTAGACCTGAAGTTTTTTGTTTCATCATTTTTCTGTCTCTGAAATGGGAGTGTGACTTGGGTCTTCTTATAAGGAAACTGTGAGATGGCATTTATTAACATTTGATCATGACAGTGATGGAAAAGCTGATGACAGTGACAGTTCTGTCTTTAGAAAAGTGTTTGAAACATTTAAAGCAAGTTTTTAAACTCACTTTCACCCTGCTAATACTTTCAGCAAAGTTCGATATCCTTGACATGCATCCATTTGCTGCACGGTGCTATTGCAGGGTGTTAGGAGCAGTTGCTGTGCCCCACTTAAGAAGAGGTGGCAATTTGGCACCATAGAGTTGCCGCGGAGAAGCGTAGTAGATTGTAATTACTTCATGTTTGCTTTGGTGTTTTGACACCACCAGGTGAGAGGTGTTGGTGGTGTGCACGGCATAGTTGTCCTTAAACATAAGCGAGCTGAATGTTTGATGAAGTGTGGGGTGGTGGCTGAAGAAAAGATAAAGCAAACTAAGCATGCAGTCAGACCTTTAAAAAACAATCTGGATGTAAACGAGGAGAGGCTTTGTTAGTAGACCAGCAGATTGCAGAGCTGTTCAATCCCCACGCAGTTTGCAATGAAAGCATTTCATGCTATGCTACTGTAGCATGATAATTTTTATCCTATGGTTTTATTGCTGAAGCTGTGTATATATGTACCCATACAGGCAAACCTCGTGTAATGAGATTAATGGAAACAGCAATAAATATGTTTTCAACATCAGGCAGCTTGCAAAAAATGAGGATTGCATCTAGAAATGCATTAGGTCTACAAAAATAGATTAATTTTTGGAGCATTTATTGTTGTTATTATTATTATTGTTATTATTTTTATTTCTAAGCCTCACTAGACTTCATCCTTTCAGATAAAAACATGCATATCAGCTTTGCAGTTTGATTGCCTTATGGGCATAAAGCTTTGCATATTTACTGCCCATGAATCATACAAGTATGTGAAATCCAGTGAAGATTCAATTTTTCCTGCTAGATGCACCTCTAGCCGTTTAATTAAAATATGTATTATTAATAAAACTAGATTTAAGTCATATTTTTTACAGATATGGCTGAAACATTAAGGGCAAATTGTTTCATACTTTCATAGTAATTTGCTTTTAATGTTTTGTGCCTTAATCAAGGTAATCCTAGGATAAGGTTTGTAGTGCTTGTGACTTCATGATGTTTAAGTTACTGAAAACAGATTTAAGAGTGTTCCAAGACAAAGTCACATTTACGTATGAAATTAGCTCCAAATTTTTGCTGCAGAGGGAACCCTACGTAACAGCAAAATGCAATAAAACGTACCTATCTAGAAAACTGTGCTTGGTGCACATATTGCAGTCCATTATATTCATCTTCACTAAATATGTGTCGGGTTATTGTTTTATTCCAACCATTGTAAAGCCTTTAGATGTCACAGTTGCCCCACTCACCCAACTTATCTTCCATTTAGTGGGAAACTCCTGTAAGGTATTATATGTAACAATACTAATATCTGTGGTGTAACTCATTTACACATACCTGTTGGTAAGGGATCATTAATACTTTCTGCTTCATCTGCATATGTGTGGCTGTTTGTGTTCAACGGACCTTTTGGCTGCAACAAGCTTATTAATTGCTTTTAAGAAAGATTTTAATTTTTAATTTTAACTCCTGAGTTATATTATAAGCCTAATGGAAGTGTGAACAGTGGGGATTTGAGAGGATATCGTCCCTGAGAAGGGTGTAAAATGTAATTAAAGCATATCACTCAATTGTGATAAGAAATTTCCAATATGAAAGTCTTAAGTATATTTGCCAACCAGAGAGGGAGCAGTGATTGTGAATAAGGGGAAAAAATTTTATGTTTTACATTCAATTAAGTCTTTTTTTGTTCTGTGAAGTATCAGTGTATTTCTGTGGACAAGTCTGTTGGAATCGATGGTTTATTATTTCACCCCACATTACTAAAATTAGCACACACCAGTAAGTTTCCGTGACACCAGAAGTGTACATAACACTTTGAGAGTTGAGAAAAAACACAGGGAAATCTGTCAGAGGTCTCCAGAGAGGAAAACACAGCTCTGTCATGAGACCAACCTCCAGAGAACTCATGAAAATTACGGGAGAGAAGATTCCAATTTTATCTCAATTTAGCTCCAAATAATAATACTATCAGGAAAACAAAAGTTAATGTTTGCAGCAAAAATACAACCAATTTTTAGAAGTCAAGTACAGGAAAATCATTTGTATTCTAAAGTATGCTTTTGCCACACAGTTATATCTACATATATAAAGTACACCTTATACTTTTCGTATACAGAAGTGTTGCTGATTTTCATAATTAATTCTCTTTACTCTGACTATTTAAAGGGCAATTTGACAATATGGGATATGCCAAATAAAAATAACATATACTAGTATAAGGAATAAAAGTGGTTTAAAAAATATTGACTCATGCCTTTTCATAAAAAGCACAGAGTTTGCTGAAATTTCCACTCAGTACAAACCAGACCAAAATGACGCATATATTTTCTTTTTGTTTGCCTATTTGGTTTTTGAACCTTCAAGGGTCTCGTATTCAAACTATTCTATACAAATGTATAATTAGGAGAACATTTATGCTGGAAAAGGAAAATCAAGATTCCCATCTAATGACTTCTGAAACTGGGGCTTTAAGAAAAATTGTCATGAGAATGACAGTAACTTTTCAAGAACAGCAGGGCTGGCCTGACTGCCAGATCTCTGGTTGAACACTTATTTCCATAAAATAAAAGAGAGTATGCACTCTCTATATGGATAAAATATTATAAAATTACAGGTACTGCAAAGACAAATTGTAGTCAGGAGTACAAATTTGATTTGTTACCGTCAAAATGTTCTTTGCTGTGGGGAGTCACATACTAAAAAAGCAAGACATAGTCTTGGATATTTAAAACTGTGGTACAAAGTAATCATAATCAGAAGTGGTATTATAATGATACATATCTGCTGTATAACTGTGTACACTGTTATCTTAACATTACCAAAAATACAGGTAAGATACTTTGTAAAAAAAAAAATGCTGACATTTCCTCAACTGAATTGTTCATAATAATATATAGACAATCTGTTACATTTGCATAATATACAGCAGAAACACCATACCCATTACATAAATATCACAAATAATATTCTGAAATATATATTCTAAAATATATGTTCTAAATTCAAAAGACATTTAGTTTGTCATACTTGTACCTGTCTTTTCGGTGTTTCTGTGTTTGAATGATTAAGTTGATCTTTCATGAGTGCTAAAGGATGCTGAAAATTAAACTCGCATGCCTAACACCTTTTGGGAAATTTTAAAATAAATCTTTCATAAACATTCATTTTAGAAATTTATTCTCATACAGTTTTGCAAAGCAAAGCTCCTGTTTCATTTTTACTTCTTATTGCAAAAAAAAAGTCTTTAAAATGGACTTATTTGTTTAGAAAACAGAAATGACATATTCCTCATTCACCAATAACCCCTAAAAAAGTCCACGTTACTGTTTTAGTAGTAGTACATAAATTCAAAATTGGATCAACTCACAAATATTTGTGGTACTTTTGAGGACATTGGTTAAACAAACAAACAAAGTTAAATTCATTATATACATTGTTTTATAATTAATTACTCCTCTAAGTCTACTTTGTAGATGATTTTTCATTGTTTGAATTACTGTAGAAACTTCAGACCTTTGGCGCAAAGCGGTAAAAATATTATTTTCCTACCAAATACAGCCTTGAAAATGCAAAGGAATAAGAGAAAAATCTATCAAAAAGAAATTATGCCATTGCAATCACACCTATCAGACAATTATTTTCCTTTTCTATTGATTTCTGCACTGGTTTAGAAGAAGGTATCATTCCAGGTGTCCCTACAGTTAACGTTTTCCATTGTCAAATATACCTAAGAATTTCATCTCACATCGATTTTTCCCTAGCAGTAGAACTGGAAATACAATGCTATTTTACTGAATATGAATAAGACAAAATTATTAAGTCAAACTACTGTTTACAACTTCACGCATTGACTTTGCCTACTGATTTAGTTCCAGATTTTGGAAATTCTTTCATCTCAGCACTGCTATTTTACAATAGATCTTATTGCTATTGTTCTGGGTTTTGACGCAAGTATGATTGTACTTATCTGCATAATCTGTCATTCTGTTATCTGGAAACTTAGACAGAAGAAATGAACTCTTAAAATGTCCAGTATACCGATTAAAGCTATGCACACAAAATATTTCACCTTTAACACCTCTTCAAGAAACTGCTTGGAGAGATCCCGTGGGCTAGGGCTCTGGAAGGCAAAGGGGCTCAAGAAAGCTGGTTGATATTCAAAGACCACTTCCTCCAAGCTCAGGGTCGGTGCATCCCTAAGAGAAAGAAATCGGTCAAGGGATGCAGGAGACCTGCATGGTTGAGCAGGGAGTTTCTGAAAAAGCTCAAGTGGAAGAAGGAAGTCTACAATAAGTGGAAGAAGGGGCTGACCCCTTGGGAGGATTACAAGAATGCTGCCAGAGCGTGCGGGGATGAAACAAGGAAAGCCAAGGCCGCCTTGGAATTAAACCTGGCTAGGGATGTCAAGCTCAACAGGAAGGGCTTCTACAAGTATATTGGAAGCAAAAGGAAGACCAGAGAAGTTGTGGGCCCACTGCTGAATGAAACAGGAGCCATGGTGATGGAGGATGCGGAGAAGGTGGAGTTACTGAATGCCTTCTTTGCTTCGGTCTTTACTGC
Organism: Larus michahellis; assembly: GCF_964199755.1. Classification (NCBI taxonomy): domain Eukaryota; kingdom Metazoa; phylum Chordata; class Aves; order Charadriiformes; family Laridae; genus Larus; species Larus michahellis. The sequence continues at coordinate 174,920,903 of NC_133896.1, forward strand.
TCGGCCCAGCCCTCAGGAGTCCCAGGCATTGGGGGAAGTAACGGGGAAAGAAGACGACTTCCCTTGGGTTGAGGAGGATCAAGTGAGGGATCAATTAGATCCATGAGATATTCACAAGTCCATGGGCCCCAGTGGGATGCACCCAAGAGTGCTGAGGGAGCTGGCAGAAGTCATTGCTGGGCCGCTCTCCATCATCTTTGAAAGGTCCTGGAGAACAGGCGAGGTGCCTGAGGACTGGAGGAAAGCCAACGTCACTCCAGTCTTCAAAAAGGGCAAGAAGGAGGAGCCGGGGAACTACAGGCCAGTCACCCTCACATCCATCCCTGGAAAGATGATGGAACAGCTTGTTCTGGGTGTCATCTCAAGGCATGTGGAGGAAAAGAAAGCCATCAGAAGTACTCAACATGGATTCACCAAGGGGAAATCATGTCTGACTAATCTGATAGCCTTCTATGACAGCATGACTGGATGGATAGATGAGGGGAGGGCAGTAGATGTGGTCTACCTTGACTTAAGCAAGGCGTTCGACACAGTCTCCCACAGCATCCTCATAGGGAAGCTTAGGAAGAGTGGGCTTGATGAATGGACAGTAAGGTGGATAGATAACTGGTTGAAAGACAGAGCTCAGAGGGTCGTGATTAGGGGCACAGAGTCTAGTTGGATGTCAGTGATGAGTGGTGTTCCCCAGGGGTCAGTACTGGGTCCAGTCCTCTTCAATATATTCATCAATGACCTGGATGAGGGGATAGAGTGCACCCTCAGCAAGTTTGCTGATGACACAAAGCTGGGGGGGGTGGCTGACACACCGGAAGGCTGTGCTGCCATACAGAGAGACCTGGACAGGCTAGAGAGTTGGGCAGAGAGGAACCTTATGAAATTCAATAAGGGCAAGTGCAGGGTGCTGCACCTGGGGAGGAATAACCCCATGCACCAGGACAGGTTGGGTGCTGACCTGCTGGAGAGCAGCTCTGTGGAAAGAGACCTGGGAGTCCTGGTGGACAACAGGATGACCACGAGCCAGCAATGTGCCCTCATGGCCAAGAAGGCCAATGGCATTCTGGGGTGCATCAAGAAGAGTGTGGCCAGCAGGTCGAGGGAGGTCATCCTCCCCCTCTACTCTGCCTTGGTGAGGCCGCACCTGGAGTACTGTGTCCAGTTCTGGGCTCCCCGGCTCAAGAAGGACAGGGAACTGCTGGAGAGGGTGCAGCAGAGAGCTACCAAGATGATTAGGGGACAAGAACACCTCTCTTATGAAGAAAGGCTGAGGGACTTGGGTCTTTTTAGTCTGGAGAAGAGATGACTGAGGGGGGATCTTATCAACACTTATAAATACTTAAAGGGTGGGTGTCAGGAGGATGGGGCCAGGCTCTTTTCAGTGGTGCCCAGCAACAGCACAAGAGGTAATGGGCACAAACTTGAGCATAGGAAGTTGCACCTAAACATGTGGACGAACTTCTTTCCTTTGAGGGTGGCAGAGCACTGGAACAGGCTGCCCAGAGAGGTGGTGGAGTCTCCAACTCTGGAGACATTCAAAACCTGCCTGGACACGTTCCTGTGCAACCTGCTCTAGGTGACCCTGCTGTGGCAGGGGGGTTGGACTAGATGATCTCCAGAGGTCCCTTCCAACCCTATGATTCTATGATTCTATGATTCTATGATTCTATGAATATGACTGTCAGATTAGCAAATCTGTTTAATTCTTGCTGGTTTTCTCCATTAATATTACCCCAGTGCTATTGTAAAGAAAAATCATGTTTGATGTTTAAATTCTGTTTCTACACTATTTAACCTAACTACATGGGAAAGTGTTATTAAAAGCTACCACAACAAAGAATAAGTGAAAATACTAAAATAACACTGATATATGTGGTGAATAATGACTAGTCCTTTTCCAAATGTTATTTATTTTTTATCCTGCTAATAGCTGAAATAGAAGGTGGGTGACAGTTGGACAGACAGGCAGAGAGACAGCAAGTACAATTTGGCAAAAGAACTTGGGGGAAGATTAGAAGGGCCAAAGCTCAATCAGAACTCAGCTTGGCCACTGCAGTTAAAGATAACAAGAAGAGATTTTTCCAGTATATCAACAGAAAAAGGAAAACTAGGGAAAATATACGTCCACTGATGAATGAGACGGGTGCCCTAGTGGTGGAAGACACAGAGAAGGCAGAGTTACTGAATGCCTTCTTTTCTTCGGTCTTCACTGCTAAAGCCGTCCCTCACACATCCCATACCCTGGAGGCAAGGGGGAAGGTCTGGAGAGAGGAAGATTTCCCCTTAGTTGAGGAGGACCAGGTCAGAGACCACTTGGCCAAGCTGGACATTCATAAATCCATGGGCCCTGACGGGATGCACCCGCGAGTGCTGAGAGAGCTGGCAGATGTTATCGCTAGACCGCTCTCCATCGTCTTTGAAAAGTCATGGGGAACAGCAGAGGTGCCTGAGGACTGGAGGAAGGCTAACATCACTCCAATCTTCAAAAAAGGCAAGAAGGAGGACCCAGGGAACTACAGGCCGGTTAGTTTCACCTCTGTCCCTGGGAAGGTAATGGAGCGACTCATTCTGGATGTCGTCTCCAAACACATAGAGGAACAGGAAGTTATTGGAAGTGGTCAGCGTGGATTTACCAAGGGCAAATCATGCCTGACCAATCTGATAGCTTTCTATGATGTTATAACGGGTTGGCTGGATGAGGGGAGAGCCGTAGATGTCATCTACCTTGACCTTAGCAAGGCTTTTGACACTGTCTCCCATAACATCCTCATTAGGAAGCTGAGGAAGTATGGGCTAGACGAGGTGACAGTGAGGTGGATCGAGAGCTGGCTGAGTGACAGAACTCAGAGGGTTGTGATCAGCGGCACAGAGTCCAGTTGGAGGCCTGTAACGAGTGGTGTCCCTCAGGGGTCAATACTTGGACCAATTTTGTTCAATATATTCATTAATGACCTAGACGAGGGGACAGAGTGTATCCTCAGCAAGTTCGCTGATGATACCAAGCTGGGAGGGGTGGCCGACACTCCAGAGGGCCGTGCTGCCATCCAGCGTGACCTGGACAGGCTGGAGAGCTGGGCAGAGAAGAACCTAATGAGGTTCAACAAAAGCAAGTGTAGGGTCCTGCACCTGGGAAGGAAGAATGCCAAACACCAGTATAGGTTAGGGGCGGACATGCTGGGAAGCAGCTCTGAGGAGAAGGACCTGGGGGTCCTGGTAGACAGCAAATTATCCATGAGCCAGCAGTGTGCCCTTGTCGCCAAGAAGGCCAATGGCATCCTGGGCTGCATAGGGAAGAGTGTGGCCAGTAGGTCGAGGGAGGTCATTCTTCCCCTCTACTCTGCACTGGTGAGGCCACAACTGGAGTACTGTGTCCAGTTTTGGGCTCCCCAGCTCAAGAGGGACAGGGAACTACTGGAGCGAGTCCAGCGAAGGGCAACCAAGATGATTATGGGACTGGAGCACCTCCCTTATGAGGAAAGGCTGAAAGAGCTGGGACTCTTTAGCCTGGAGAAGAGAAGGTTGAGGGGGGACCTGATTAATGTTTACAAGTATCTAAAGGGTGGGTTTAAGGAGGACGGAGCCAGGCTCTTTTCAATGGTTCCCAGCGACAGGACAAGGGGCAATGGGCAGAAGCTAGAACATAGGAAGTTCCGTTCAAATACACGGAAAAACTTCTTTACAGTGAGGGTGACAGAGCACTGGAACAGGCTGCCCAGGGAGGTTGTGGAGTCCCCTTCTCTGGAGATTTTCAAGACCCGCCTGGATGCAGTCCTGAGGGATGTGCTTTAGGTAATCCTGCTCTAGCAGGGGAGTTGGACTAGATGATCTCTAGAGGTCCCTTCCAACTCTGAAGATTCTGTCATTCTGTGATTCTGTGATTCCGTGACAGTTGGACAGACAGGCAGAGAGACAGCAAGTACAATTTGGCAAAAGAACTTGGATGGGATTCATCTAACCAACCACAGATGTCTACAGCTGAATAGTCCTTCCTAGAGCCAATGCAAAGAAAGCAAGAAAGGCACTTCCAGGGTGAGATGAGTTTCATCCTAAAGTAGACATCTACCTAAGGTCAGATAAGCAATGCCCTAGAATAACTTATTTAGACACTTCTTTGTAGACACCTCCATAGTAGACATGTAGACCCAGATGGAAATGATATCCTCCCTTCTGTTCCTATGGTATGGTAAAATCTTTATTTCATTCAATGTTTTTATACATGTTCTTTTACTCTGAAAAAGGGACAATCGATCATTTTCTCTCACCACAGTCATTCCCCTCTGGAAAAGCAAGAAAGAGCAGCTCCAGCAAAAAACTTTGCTGGGACTGAGTGAAGTCCACTGGAGTCTTATGAAGGTGGAGCAGAGATCTCCCATGTTTTGTTTTTTGCTGCAATAGTCCCTCTAGTTTATTTCTGTTTAAGCAGTGCACTGTTTAGAGGACAGGTTCCACCACTAAATTGTCTGTCCAGAGGGATTATATCATAGGTCACAGGAGTAAAGTGGTATTGGTTATTCTTGTTTAGCAAGTGGAAGGCATTTGCCTGTTGCTAAAGAGGTGTCCGCTGTTTTTACTGATCACACAGCGGTATTGGCAATGAGTGCACAAATCAATACACACACTATTCCTCCTTGTACAGCAAATTTTATTGCACTGCTGGTATTTTTGACCTCTGGGATTGAACTCAATGCTTTTGGTAGGCCCATGGGGCAAGCATATTTGTAAAGTGCTGCACTAATTCACCGCGGGAACAACTTTCTGCTCTAATAGAACATACTTTTGGTAAAATCAAAGAGTCTCCACTCCAAACATGCACACATAAAAGAAAACAAATTGTTCCATCAATAGTGGAACTAATGAGTTTATTTTCCCTTGGATTGTTTTTAGTGTATCCCATACCTTTCTACTACAATAATCTTCCATCCGGGTGACACTCTCACCATAACACCTTATCTGTCCCTCATACCATGATAGCTCCAGCATACTTTCACTTGCTCACTGTGCCCAGCCCCCTCACCAAAGCACTCTGTGAATTGTCTCATAACCCCTGCTGCAGAGCAGAAGATGGCATCCATTTGTCTGGAGCGTACATTCATGCTTGTTCACTGACCAGAAAATAAGGTATGTGTGTCTCTGCCTGTTCCTCTGTGGAAGAATTCCTCCATTATTTCTATGCCTCCTTTCCCACTGTATGAAAAAAAAAAAAAAATCTTTGCAAGTTTTTACATATTTGGACTTAGATTCAAATGGCAGTGCCAATAGAAGGACAGATTTTAGATTAATATATAGCAGAGACTCCTTCTGGGAAAACAGGCAGGGCAATGGCACAGAGATCTGTGGGATGTTTGCCCATTTATCACCTTTTCATCTTTTCTTACATTCTCTTCTGCAGAGCTCGTTTGGCACTTACATCTTCCCCATCATTGACTCAAGAAGAACAGCTTTTCATGGGCTGAGTGACCATACAATGGTTTAGTCATAAGATGCTGAGTACTGCAATTTCAAGAACTAGTCACTGGGGCTATACTTGCCTTTATTTAGTCTGTAGGGTTATGTAAACACCATGAAGTCAAGTACGCTCATTAATGGGATTCATCTGACCAGAGGTAGATATCTACTGCAGAGATACATACACATGATATAGTGACTGTAGGCTTGCTATATGTGGAAATAAATAAGTGTAATTCATTTTATTCTAATGCCAGCATCAAAACTTATCTGATGTATAAAGGTCTGGAAGTACCTTTTTTATACTACTGCCTCTGAAGTGCCACTAAAGGTCACTTATAAATTTAGGTGGCATGAATTCAATCCTGAATGCCTCCAGTTCTTTGGTAGGCAGCTTAAACTGAGCCTGAGCTCAGGCCACCTATGAGTCTCATTTGTCTTTGTAGCAGGTGACACTGGGGAACTCTTAGGAAGAAACCACAGCCAATTTTTTCTGACTAGTGTTGGCCAGGCACCATGTCTGACCTTGAAATCACTACTGAAAAGCAGAATCACAGAATCACACAATCATTTAGCTTGGAAGGGAGCTCACAAGAACGTCTGCTCAAGCACAGTCACCTAGACCAGGTTGCCCATCACCACGTCCAGTCAGGTTGTGAGTATCTCCACAGATGGAGACTTCATAACATCTCTGGGGAACCTGTGCCAGTGTTGGACCATCCTTACCGTAAAAAAGTGTTTTCTTGTGTTCAGAAGCGGTATCTGTGCCACAATTCTGTCTAACAAACGAAACTAAGAAAACCAGTTCTACTTCATAGGCATTAAAGGCTTTGTGAGTTAATTTAGATCTATAATAATGACGATATACATATATATACATATATACATTTAAACATATTATATCTGAAATGTATATGAATAAACATACGTATAAAATCTACCTCTTTAGGATGTCATGGTTTATATATAGTATCTTAGAAAACTACATCCTACTTTAAATCTTAAAGACAAACACTTAGCTTAGGTCAAACCAGACCTTCCTGCATTTCTCTGAATGTAATTAAAATGCATGTAAAATATTTCCTATTGATAAACTGTATGCAATCCAGGTATTTAGGATTTAAGGTGCCATGGAGAATGAGTACTTGATAACAGAACTGACTCTGTGTCTAGAATACATACGATATTGCAAACGAAGGTCACTAACAGCTTTGTTTCAAATCTATGCAAATTGTCATGTATCAATGTACTGTAACGAACCACTCAGCTCTGACTGTCACATAGCTCCCTGGATTTAACCCAATTATGTCTCCTGTTTTGATCCTGATCCTTTTTTGATCCCTTTCTTTGGGGCTTGTGAGTCTATGTTTGGAGTACAAGTATTGCTTGACTCTGACAAGATGCATCAAAGGAAATTCTGGTTACTTATAAGGAAGAAATTCTGCACTATGAGGTTGGGTAATCTCCATCCTTGGAGATACTCAAAACTTGCCTGGAGACATAAGTAACCATAACCTGGAGAGCCATAAGAGCCATAAGTAACTTTGAAGCTGACCTTGCTCTGAGAGAAGGGCTGGACTTGTAGCAGTACCTTAGACATAAATTATTCTATGAACTTACATGGGGGAAGGAAGGAATTATGGACAACGAATATCCCCATCCTTCCTTGTTTCACCTGCTTCAAATTCTATCATCCCCTTCCTTTACAAAGGCAGCCGTCTCCAGTGCAACTGGGCAGGTAAAGGCTTCATGCAGCAGGAACGGTCCTGGCTGGGAGGTATTGCCAGGTGCAGCAGAGCTTTTGCCCTCCAACAGGGCCGTAGGAGCCCCAACAAATAGGTCAGTAGCATATGTTGCTGCTGGCTTCCAGATTAAACCTATGCAGGGGCTGTTGACAGTGGTACCCTGGCAGCCCCTCGGCCCTTCGCAAGCCTAATAGTTTATGGCAACAAACTCAGCTGTAAATTTTACCAGCTAGTCCTAAATAACTTTGCTATAAGAAACCTCCAAGTACCTAAGAAAGACTGTAGAAAGCAGTGGAGGACAGAGAAATAAACTGATATACATATATGCACGTATATATTTAATTATATATCTGTACCAACTAAAGACGAAGGCTGGAGGCCATACAGGTGAGCAGACATCTTTCCAATGTCCCAGACCGATGCTGGATAAAACCCTTGCCTGGTCATTTGGGACAAAAAAATGTACTGAGCTGAAGTTTCTATCTTGCAATAATTTTTTTAAAATCAATAGAAAGAGAAACACTCAACAAAGGAGGGATGACAACTAAAGCATTTGAGCTGCAGACTCTGTGCTAGCAGACCTCATAGAAGATTGTAGGACTGTTCAGTAATCTCTGATTAGTCTTACAGGAGAACTGATCTGGTCAAAATGTTAGGGAGAAATAGGTACTCTAGATGTCCTCATGTCCCTCCTGCAGCATCCAACATAGATTATATCAGCTGTAGAACATATGTTATACTAACACGTAATTGTTAGCACATCCTAAATTTTAATTAATTTGAGGGCTAGAAGGAAAAAAAGAAATTGTAATCTGATTTTTTTTTTTTGAAGGAAAAATACAAGGAAGCAGCTGGCATATGGTTATTATTGGTTCAGCGGTTCAGAATTTGCTGCCTAAGAAAGTGAGAAAGCATTAATAGAATTCCCTGAGACAAACTTACAGTGTCATTGAATCCATGTGGTGTTGAAGAAAAACAGATGTGCAATCATCTAAGCGTGAGAGAAACAGTCCTATAAGTCCAAAAAGAAAGAAAAAATTGTGGTTCCAAGATTTTAGGTTTCCATTCAGAGGCTGGCCTGTCCTGTTAGAAGTGTTGATATGCAGAATTGGTGACTACAAGGTCATCTGCTTTCTTGAGGTCACCAGCGTGGTTCATTAGCATGTGACTTTAACAGGTTGCTTCAATACCACAAAGAGCCAGGTGTGCCTCCTTCCTAAGGATTTCTCTGTGCTCACTGGGTCTTGAACACCCTTCTGCCACGGTTTCCAAACTGCCTGTTCTTTATGTGGCCACAATTTACAGTTTTTCCAGGAGCAGACTGTTCCAAAGAAGTGTCCAGCCTACCTCTATACTCCAGTAATCTGCCAATAGATGTAGGTTTAAAACTATTACTCATCGCAAACATTGCAGCAGCCACGTTAACGCTAGTGCACACACCTCTGGACCAAAGAGCTGCAGCCATAAAAGTCTTTACATTTCATTGTATTTGGCCATGTCTGACATTTGCTGGTTTTTGCTTTACCCATTGTTGCTAAATATTATTCAAAATTGAATTTAATTTACGGTTGGGTTTTTTGTTCGTTGTTTTGGTTGTTTATTTTTAAATAACCACAGTAGAAATTTGTGTCCTGTTAGAAGTGTTGATATGCAGAATTGGTGACTACAGGGTCAATCTGCTCTCTTGAGGTCACCAGGCCCTTCAAACCAAGAGAGCAGGGGTTCAGTTCTGCAAAATCTTGGAAATGGCTTGTTCCCAGAGCATTTTGTATTTGTCACAGGAAAGCTTAAAACCTTCTCTACTGAATAAGCCCTTATATCCAGTTATGTCACTGGATATAGCGCTGCTCTGCAGGATTCTCACTTTCAAGGAAATTAGATTTCCCTCCATAAGGGACAATTGAACACTGAACATATGGACATTCCAACATTTTGGTCTTCTTCTGTTTTCCCCCATTAGGAGGTATAAACGTTAATAAGCATTAAAAAAAAAAAATTAAAGTAGTTTTCAAAGAAAAATGCTGAAATCGGAGAGAGTACACTGCTGCAGTAGAAATACATCAGATTAATCCCACTTAGATTCCTCACAGCAACAGCTGGACAGCTTTTAAAATAAATAAATAGAAAGTTGTTTCAGAAATAGGATTTTATCTATAAAATCATCAGTTTGTTATCAGAGAATGTCAAATCCTACTAGCAAATGTCCAGCTTTATATTTCTTTAATAGTTGGAAGTACTGCACAGCCTGAATTGGGTCAAACTGCTTTTAACCTGGCTGAAAAAAAAAATCTAAGGATGGGATTGTTCAATTCTATCAATTCTTCATTTCCTATTACCAGAAATCCTGTTTGGGGGTTTCAATATATGAAAGGTAAAAAGATCACAAGGCAACACAGAAGCAGGTAAATATTGACAGATCCAAAGCACATACCGGTGCCCTACTGAGAGTTAAAACAACTGCCTGTGCTGCTCAGGGACCGAGTCAATCCTATGGATGGGAGCTGTCAGGGTAAAACTTTTGCCGTTTTCTCATTTTTGCTATATAAATGTGTTCCTTCTATTAGATTTCTTTATCCCTTTTAGCCTTTCTAAATGACAATTAAGTCTGCCTACCCTATCAATAGCAGGTAATTTATTTGTTTCTACAGCTGAGCCTGACCTTCATTGATTTTATTGGAGTAATTTGCTGGAAATGATTTTTTAATGTTAGATTTATTACAGAGGCACTTCATTGTCCGATAAATGAAGTAAATTGTATTTTAAAAGTAGCAAAATGAAAGAACCACTGAAATTTGAATGAGTTTTTTACAAGCGTATTAGCTCAAAAGGTCCCTTATGCATCTCTTGTGCCGACCCCAGCTTGCAAACAGGAGATTTTTTTCCGGGCTTGCATGTGCTCGCTTCCCAAAAGCATAAGCAGAGAAACAGACCGGGGTGCTGGGAGCAGGGGGCCTGCAGGGTCACTGGCCGTCCGTGGTGAGGGACTGTGCCCTCCCCGCTCAGCCCCACTTGCCCCGTGTGCGCTCTCGTCTGGTTCAACGGGGCTGGTACTCGGTACGGAGAAAGGTGTTGAAAATGAGCCTTTTTCATTTGTTGATGCATTTCTCCTTTCATCGCCTGTCTTCCCCAGCTTTCGAACCTCTTCCTTGCTCTGCTTTAACTGGCCGCAGCTGGGAGCAGGATTTGTCACTTTCTCACCTTTTAGGTCTGCTTTCTGTAGTGGTTTGATTGCTCTGCGTAAAGACACTGCAAACTCTCCTGGAGAACAGTAAATTACGAGTTGCCACCTCTACCTTTCAGTGTAGTTAAAAGCCAGATTCTTAGCTGATTCTAACAGAGGCATAAGTTTCCATGGCATTTAGATGAAAACAAAAGGATTTGCTATGTTGTGTGCACTTCATCTTTTAGGTGCTTTTGCCTCACTACACTATACCAAGCAAAGTTCACTTCCAAGAGCTTCCTCGGAGGCACCGCATCTCCCTGCTGTCTCGCTGAAGGGCTCTGCCTTCAAGACATGACTGCAGCCCTGCAGGATGGACAATGATGCTGAGCAGGATTGGAATTCCCTGGGCTCCTGCGTAACACCTCCCTCTTGCTGCCATCCCTGCATGGCGGAACTAACTTACGACCTTTGCTGCCATCGTGTTGCTCATGCCATTTGGGAAAAATGGGTGTACACACAGCCTTTATCTGCCTCGGTGATTTAAATTGCCAGCTTTTCAGCACGTGGATTATCTGCTACTCTGTATCTGCACAGTGCTTAAACCACTGGACAAACTTGGAAGGGACATCTTTCACATTTTTGTGTGGGCACTACCATAATAATATTAATATTAATATTAATATTAATAATAATAATAATAATAACAAAGAACAACTGCAATTATATTGGCTCGCATGAACAGGGAAGGCATCCCTTCACTAAATTTACCAATTGCTGGTTTTGTTTGTAAGTTAAATTTATATTTTTCAGGGCAGATAATAGAAAAAGCTGTATTTAGAAACCTAAATAAAAACATTATGACTGTCAAAGTCACCGTTCATGTTGTTAAGAAAAACCACTGTTCAGATGCCATTTAGTCAAACAGGGTCCTGTCTGTTCTAACAACTAATTTTTTTCTGCAGTGGCCAAAGACGCCACTAACAGTTTAAATGGCTTTTTGGGCAAGTGGCTCTGAGCCCCTTATGTGGCACTTCAAAAGAGGGATTCCTCTGTGTACCTTGCTACACCTTCTTTGTTCACCCGTCTCCCAAGCCAGTATAATTCCCCTCAAACAGGAGACTGATGCCCAAGTGTTTTACAGAAAGAAATTGAATCTGAATGGGTTGCACCTGAGGGAAATGCCAGCGCTAGTGAGAGCTGGTGTTTCTCTGTGCTTCTACAAAGGATCATATGAAAAATTAAATCTCGGGTTTCATTCGAGAATAAGGGATTCAAATCTCTGCTGTTCTCTATCCGAACAAGGACTATGAAACGGCATCCCAACTGGATGCGTTAACTGCTGGAGTCACAAACCTGTTCCTAATCTAGGAAAGGAAAAATGGTTGGTTTTTTTGGCATCTTGGTGCTGTGGACATGCATGCCTCTGATCTGTCAGTTTAAGTGACTGATGTCCACGTGCTCCTTCGCGTTTCTCCCTAGATTAGATTGGACATCTTTCTCCTTATTTCTCTTCTGAGGGCCCTTGCAGTGAGTACCTGACTGCCCACGTGTTTCCTACCTGGCTGCCTGATCCATAAAACTCAACCTATTTCCAACAGCCTGGTCTTGCCTGTGTGTTGATGTATCTGGAAGCAATGTGTGCTCAGTGCTTTTGAAAATAAGGTGACTATAACGTTGAATCCGACTTTAGCCTAACTTTTGGCATCTATATGAATATTTTTAGGTTTTGTGTGTGTTCACAGTGAATTCATGCAAAAAGAACATACGAGGAGTAACTGTGCAATAGGCAGTCCCTGTTGCTATTTTAAACAGCATTTGAAGCAACTTGCACAAAATTGATGTAAGCGTCTCACTCTGTTTCATACTGTGCATTTTCTGAAGATCACACTAAGGGAAGCAAAACTTAAAAATATAAAACCGTGAAAAGATTTGAATACAAAACCTAGAGTGCTTTCCTTTTAAATTTCCTCGCTTGTTCCCTGTCTCTGTTTCTGCCACCGTTATCGATATAAGGAATCCATCAACATATTTTTATGGATGATTAAGAAAGGCTGACCTTTCCTCTGCAGGTACAAATAGGTAGTTCTTCAGAGGCTGTAAATGAATGACAAGATAATTCTATCCATTTAATATTGAAGTGATGTTGATGGTATCATTCTTCTCATGTTTGAAACGGGAAAGTATAGAGACCTTTCTCCCTCACTCTGTTCTGCTTTATGTGATGGATTTTCTCTCTGACTAATCGCTGTCACATTAACCTGCACTATTTCATCCTTCAGAGCTGTCAAGATAATGACGATAATCGAAGTGGCTCATTGTAGGTAAAGGAAATTATATGAGCAAAGTAATATCATAAAACAGTGTTTAAATATTTTAATTTCATTTGTCAGGGCTGCCCCAACACTTCATTACACATATAACCATCTCTCATCAGTGGAATTAGTGCATTATTCATTACTGTTAATTATTTTCACATAATGGCTGCCCTGATATATTTAACCTCCACATTATATCTCAGATAATGGGCCTGTAAAATTGAATTGTGTGAAGAGCGTAGTTCTAAAGCTCATTTGCAGAACATCAAAGAACAAAGAAGAGGAAAAGAATTCTAAATGGGACATTTCGCCCAGCTGGGGCCAAACATTTGTTTCTGTCTGATTTGCATACAGAAAATAGGTGGTTCAGAAGTGGTTTAACATTGTACATGCTGTCTGCTCCTATTACACAGCCAATTAGAATTTGTTAATGTCCCGAGTGTTTGAGACAACTTACCAGCCAATCTATCGTCTGAATGGCAGTGAGCTGGAAAGTTATCAAGAGAAGAAAGTAGACCTTTCTGAAGGACAGACCACAAAATCATATGGCTTATTAACGTGTCACCTCCAGTTAATATTTCTTTTGACAAACGTCTGCATTGCAGAAATAAATTAACAAAAACTGCTCCTCTGGACTGAGAATATCCAAGTCTGTGAAATTCCAATAGGGCTCTATTAATTACTCGGTTTTTCTCTGGGACAAGTTTTCTGATGCTGTCTGTCTTCTACGATGTGGAAATGGGCGAGGAGGAGAATGCAGCGTCCTGCACAAGAAGGGTGTATCTACAGGGAGTGCAGCAAGCTGTGCCGGCAGAGCCTTGTGGACTCAGTCCCACTGCATATTGTCACCCAGCTATCTCCAGTGCTGCTTTGCCGTGCTGGGCTTGATGCTTCTGCATTGCTGTTTCAGAGAATGGGAAATGTGGGACTCCTTTTCTGTGCTTTGACAGGTGTTTTGGCTGCACACCCCAAAAAAATAAAGTCAGTACAGGTATGGGACTGTGGCATAATTCAGCTTTTGAGGAACCAGCTGAATTATTAGAAATAACTCCAGCTCTTAAGTAGCAGTTTGAAGTCCACTGTATGTCCACTCTAAAGGCATGGATTTAACTGAATAGCCATATTTTTTTTCCCATTTAGAGGCTTATCCTTTATTCACGGATTTCAATGGGCCTGAGAAGTCATTGAAATCAAGCATTTTACGGAAAGAACATTTATCAACAGTTCAATGTTACAAGGACTAAGGTCATTTCAGCAAAAACCAGACTTTTTAAACAGATTATGGGAATTTTCTTGAAACTTCAGTCTCAGAGTGTTTGTGAAGTTCTCTGCAAGTTCTCACATAGCTATATGAAGCATTTTTGGCTTTTGTAAAAAATTTAAGAGAATAGCTCTTCTGAAATTCACATGCAAGATATACCTTTTGTTCTGTTTCATGCCTATAGTAAATTTTATAGATTTTTTTTTTTTTTTAATCCTACAGATCTGTTTCTTGGCTGTTACAGAATAACTTATGGCTGGTGGTGGGACTATGATCTCAGAGGTGACTCAGCCAATCAGAAGTCAGAAAATGTTTAATGACTAACAACACAATTCACTTGAGGTCATTAACATACTTTAGTCTTATTGGCTAAAAAGTCATATTTCACAGGAATGATAAATGCCTTTTTGCTAAGTGGCAGTAGGTTTTTGGCCATACCATTAAATATTTATACAACATATACATAAATCTTCTTCCACTTGGCATCATCTGGGATTCATTTGGAAGAGACCCATTTATTTCACTTTGTAATGTTTTAAGTTTGTTACAGGCTTCGGCCTCCAAATTCTAGCTATAGAGTAGTTAGAAAGGAAAGGAAAATCACATTTGCATGGACCTGGCTTAGAAAGAGAAGTCTTCTCTCCTTAATCTGTCCATTCTTAGAGTGTATTTTTCATATATTAATATGTATATGAAAAGTTATTTATACGTCGTAGAAGCTGTGTGAACAAAACCTGCTGGCGGTCTCTGCTTTCTGAACCATTTTTATTTCATAGGATATTTTCAGGGAATATGAATAAAAAGAGAGACTAGAAAGACCACCAAGTGAGCGAGGTAATTTCTCCGTATCTAAACACATTATATGGGCTTCGGTCAAAGACACGAGAGATATTCAGTCTTCTCACAGACATTCATTTGGGTACTCCCAAATACTAACAGACTGATAGGAGTGGTCTGTCTGATCAGGATTTTTTTTTCTCTCCTGAAGCAGCTACTACGAGGGGGTTAAATTTGTCTTGTGTCTGAATTTCACTCCAAGAAAAATCTCAAAGTCAAAGCCCCCTGCTCAGATGAACTTTCCTCCGTGTCCTCAGTATGCTGTACTGACGAGACAAATGCATGCGTCTCGACCGAAACGCCACTTTGTGATAGCAGAACCCTATCAATCATACTCTGCTAACTATCTTTGACTGGGAAAAAAAAAACCCCAAGGGCTGGATGAGGGAATCCAAGGAATTCCTGAAAAAGGGGAAGATGCTTCAAGAATTACAGGTCAACAGAATTAAAATAGCCTGTGTTTTTGCCTACAATGCCTTTGTATCCTGGATACCCATCATGTACCAGATATGCTTCTCCTCATCAGTGTAGTGGAGAGCCAAGCAAGTAAGAGACTGAGTTTTTCCTCTATAGCAAAATGAATGTAAAGTGATGGATGAAAAAAGATTGCATCAGGAAATCTCTTTAGGCTTGCTGACATGTCACGAAACATCAGTCTCAAGAAGAGACAGATCTGCTCTTTGTTGAGGTATGTTGCATACCACCCAGTGGTCTCAACATTTTTAGAAGTGAGCTTAGGTGCTCTGAATTCCCAGGCTGTGTGTGATCTATGTTAGATGTTTCTGTTAGTCAGTGTGCATCTCGTCACAAACCCAATATTTGTGAAGTTGTTACAGACTCATGTCTGCTAATTGTTAACAATTATTATGACCAGATTTATTCCTTAGAAGAAGGGGACAACCTTCAAATATGTCAGGTAAGTGAGATGTTTCTTCAAACTTTGAGTCTCAGCAGAATGCAGACCATTCTTTTTACAGATCGTTCAAAACTGAGTTGCAAGAAATCTATTGCTCCTATCTCTTCCAAAAAAAGGCTTTCAGAAATGGAAAATCATAGAGAATTTTGTATCAGATGCCTTGAAAACCATATAGAAAAAAATGAATCTTCAGGGGATGGCTCTGCTTTGCAGCCTGAAGAAACCTTGAGAAGTTTAGAGCCAGTAGCAAGCTTGTAACCTTTAAATGTCATCTGGAATTTAAAAAAAAAATAATTAACTATCGTTCAAAGGACCTGGTAGAAACACTTTAAAAATGTTAGTTTTTATTTTATTTTTCTCCAAATAAAGCCTTAGCAATTCTATTATCTTCCCACATTTCTCTTGCAAATTTAGGTAGGGGACAATTTGCATCACTGAGGGATGTTGATTCAGATTCTCAGATCATCTTAAACAACAGGATTTATGTAATCCAAGATAAGGAGTGTACTGTGCACTCCTTGGGTACATGTACATTCTTCCCGTTACAAGCACATCCTACTAACTGCCCAGACAGAAGATGTCCTAAGGCTACCTCTTCAGACAGTGAGGCACTTGCTGACAGCTTTGGGCTTTAAGACAAATTGAAGTAAGCCAATTTTTCAGTCTGTAGGTCTAATAAAGCTTCTGGCTTTCAGTTCTGTCAATGACTATGAATAAAATCCCCTGACAAGAGAGAAGACAGGATGTTTAGTTTTCTGATGAGGGTGATTTTAAGGTGAAGACCAATTCTGCGATTCCTATTTCAGTTCTCATCAGAGAACATCTCCTGTCATTAGAAAAGCAGGAACAAAAAGTTTTCAAGTCCTACTTCTCCACTCTAACTGCTCAACTCCCTTTTCACTACTGCTCTGTGGACTGAGTTCTGTTTGAGGGGGTGATGGGCACCTAAATACATATAGGGCAGCTCTTTGGTCTCTCAGAGTTTAATTTGGTGATATCAATGTGTAGTTGTATTTATCACGTCCAAATTTTATCCATATTCTTTTACAAACACTGTGCCTGTTTTGTTCAGAGCTTCAAAATATAACTTCAAGTTAATGTTCTCCCAGTGATGTACGTCCTCATGCCATCAACCAATCAAGTATTCATTTCTGAATGCTTTCTTAATTTAGATGTAGCCTACTAAGTCACCAAACCAAAGAATCCTGTAAGCAGCAGGGACAAAACTACACTTGAAGTCTGGAAAATTAATTTAGAAAAAGATTATATCTTTCTTTTGGTGTCAGAAATATTTACATTATTATTTTATGTTACTGAAAACTTGCATATAACTTGCGACAGAGCTTAAAATGGATTTTGCTCCTCATTTTTTCATGCCCTGAAAAGCACAGAAATGAAATTTAGAAGTTGTAAACCAGATAGAATAGAAAACTGTCTTTCAGGACAAAGAATTAAATTTTCAATAAGAACATAATGCAACCATTTAATGAAATACACAGTATGGTAGATCAAAGATCAAGTATTAATTTAGAAGTCTAAGTAGGTGAATGCCTTGTTATGTTATTTGAAATTACTAATGAAAAAAACCCCAAAGAAATGAGAAGGTGCTCATGAGAAATGAAAAACTATCAGCTGCAGAAGGTTGTTATTGTCTATGAGGAAGGAAGGAAAAAGTATATAAAAATGTAGGCCTAATTTTTATGGAAAATATTAAATCTGTGTTCACTAATAATTTTCCAACTGTTACCTGCCAAATCATAAAGGCTAATTTATTTCTTTGGACAGATGCTTAAAATACAGATAGTGATCAAGTATGTATGTGTGTCATGGCTGGTATGAACAAATTACCAAAAGCAGTCAATTAATTCCTTGAGTTATCTTTAAGATACAATGGAATAACAAGGTTTGCAAATATTTGGTTAGATTGTTTCCCAAAAAGTACATTTGCAGAATTTCATTTTTTATTTCACATATGGGACCCATGTGAGAAACCCTGAGACTTATTTTCATATTAGTAAAAGACTCCCCTTTACAAACAATGCTGTCCAACACAAAGGTGAGGAAATGGCCACCCATTCCCTGACAGATTAAAAGTATGTCTATATTGTTATTTTAGGCTGCATTGCCAGTGTACTTATGAAGCAAATTTTCCAGTCATTCCCACATAGAATGTTTTGGTTCACTTTGCATCAAAATCTCAGAGCACATGAATTGGGTTCTTCTTGGATGAAACAAACCAAATTTTTGAAAGGGGTCTGAGGTAAACCCTGAAACATGTATTATGGATGTCAAGTTCTCAATGATGTTTCACACTACAAGCTTTTTCCTGTAGTTCTTGTTAAACAGAGGGAGCAGAAGCCAACCTGCACTGTAGACCTATACACGAAGATTTAGGCTTGCATGCAGACAAAGTGGGAAGCCTCGTGGAAAACGAATTTAGATAATTATGGTAGAAATGCAGTAGAATTATTTAGGATGCAATGTAAAAGACAAAAAAACTTCACCTTTCATTTGTAAGTAACTGAAAATGGGAATGTTTTTATGGTGACTTTAATCAGTGTTTCCCTGTCTTCCCTAGCTATGGCTCTATATTCTGTACAGCTTTTTTGATTTCTGAAAACTCTTTTCTGACTCTCCACCATCTTCTGCAGCAAAGGTTAAAAGTCTCACTGTTGTATGTTCCTCACGCTCACTCATCCAGCATCAAACTGGTGTGTCCTGCTAAATGTCCATGAGAAAAATTTTCGTCTATTTCTTTCTTGCTATATAGCTATTTTTCAGTAGTTTAAAATGTTTGTGGTTGTAATACAAACATATACACGCATATGAATCCTTAAGTTGGTTTTACAGACAACAGATCGGATTAAAAACATTCTGTAAAAATTGCTGGGGAAAACCAAACCAAGGATATTTTTAAATTTTGGCGGGTTTTTTACAAGTTAATTTTCTTGTCAGAAAATCCATACATTTTAGTGTTCGGTCCTGTCCCCTCGTAAGGATTTTTTATGAGGAGAAAAATCTTCCCACCAACTCTACCGCCAAGAGAGATCCTGGTTTGGGAAAATACCTATAGTCAGAAAAGCACCAAGGTAACTTTACATGTCTGCAAAAATTAAGGCCATATTTATATACTTGGGTTTGTCATTAATGAACTCATTTAATAGGGTTAGGTCTTCAAATCAGACAAGCTGTATATGTTCCTAATAACTCCGTACATTTATGGAGCTTCATAAATTGTTTTTAAGCAAAGTGGGCCTGAATAATTCAAGCTTTGCCATGAACGTTAGTGTTGGCAAGATCAGTAAAAGCATCTCTCTTAAACAAATGTCAGTGGAAACCAAATTTGTTGCAATTTGTGTTGATTTGAGAATAAAAGAAAGATGGATTGCAGCTGTTTAACAGATGTGCCTCTAATATAAATATGAGGTGCAGTGAGAGCAAATTCCTCTTAGGAGTACAGAAGCAGCGAACAGTAATGTTCCCTCACTTCAGCCTACATAGGCTTGGATTCATGTGGAAATCATCCTGGTGAACCTGATAAGAGGCTATGATTCTTAATTTAAAAATTTATAAATAAAATGAATTCTATAGTTTCAACTATGTAATCTCCCTTGTTTGATTGTCCCATAGGGATTTGCAGTAGTGATTTATTTTCATTACACATTTTTGAGACACATTCCACATCCTAAGAATAGCCCCTGTCATAAATGATAGCCTCTATGAGTATATGGAGGCCAAGGAAGCTGGCTTGCTCAAAGTCATATCTGGTGAGTGGCAGGAACAAAATTCTTGCTTGTCCATCACGTGCTTTAAATAACATTAAGTAATGCTTCTTTTAATGTTGAGGGGTCAACAACAAGGGGGTCAGTGATGTATCCCCCTTGGTATTTTGTTGACAGTTAGAGCCAAGTCTATAAGCAAGTCCTTAAAGAAGCAGAGATGCCCGAGTTACCTGTATGGACAAAGAAGTATATCATAGAATCACAGAATCACAGAATATCTTGGGTTGTAAGGGACCTTTAAAGGCCATCTAGTCCAACCCCCTACAGGAAGCAGGGACATCTTCAACTAGATCAGGTTGCTCAGAGTCTCATCAAGCCTGGCCTTGAATGTCTCCAGGGTTGGGGCCTCCACCACCTCTCTGGGCAACCTGTTCCAGTGTCTCACCACCCTCATTGTAAAGAACTTCTTCCTAATGTCTAATCTAAACCTACCCTGCTCTAGTTAAAACCATTGCCCCTCGTCCTATCGCTACATGCCCTTGCAAACAGCCCCTCCCCAGCTTTCTTGTAGGCCCCCTTCAGGTACTGGAATGTCGCTATAACGTCTCCCTGGAGCCACCAGTACCGCAAGTTGCATAGTGGCAAACACTCTTGGTAGCTACTCTAATTGGCCATATTTTCTCGACAGCTTAAAAACAAATCTTGGATAGGAAAAAAAAATCTTGCATAGGAAAGACTGTGGCCAGTAGGTCGAGAGAGGTCATTCTCCCCCTCTACTCTGCACTGGTGAGGCCACAACTGGAGTACTGTGTCCAGTTTTGGGCTCCCCAGCTCAAGAGGGACAGGGAACTACTGGAGCGAGTCCAGCGTAGGGCAACCAAGATGATTATGGGACTGGAGGACCTCCCTTATAAGGAAAGGCTGAAAGAGCTGGGACTCTTTAACCTGGAGAAGAGAAGGCTGAGGGGGGCCCTGATTAATGTTTACAAGTATCTAAAGGGTGGGTTTAAGGAGGACGGAGCCAGGCTCTTTTCAATGGTTCCCAGCGACAGGACAAGGGGCAATGGGCAGAAGCTAGAACATAGGAAGTTCCGTTCAAATACACGGAAAAACTTCTTTACAGTGAGGGTGACAGAGCACTGGAACAGGCTGCCCAGGGAGGTTGTGGAGTCCCCTTCTCTGGAGATTTTCAAGACCCGCCTGGATGCAGCCCTGAGGGATGTGCTTTAGGTAATCCTGCTCTAGCAGGGGAGTTGGACTAGATGATCTCTAGAGGTCCCTTCCAACTCTGAAGATTCTGTGATTCTGTGATTCACGGCACAGAGAGAACTACCATTTCCTCGCACCATGCATACAACTAGAGATTTATATTCTCTCTGACAAGAGAAGTACTAGGCAAACTGCTTCCCTCCGCTCCCTGTATTGCTACTAACAGTAACAATTGATGTTAGATGTACTCTGGCTGGCTATATAGGAGAAATATCAGATAAAATTTCATGAATAACTTTTAATTTCCCTGAACAACACTGTTTTGGAATTGACCCCTCCTTTAGTATGAAAAGTCTGTATTTACTGAATTGCCATGTGTCTTCTAGCTGATGGAGCACACAGGAGGAAGGCATAAAATTTGTAGGGCTTTGACTGTGATGCAAATTTTAGTGTGAGGATATTAAATGTAGGAGGTTTTTTTTTTTTCTCTTTTTCCTTTTTCAGAAGCAGACACACTGACTATGGAATGCTGCACGGGGAAGGAAAAGAAGTTTTCTTCTAGCTTAGTTTTGTGTAGGTGTATGTAGGGCACTGGTTTTCATTCTTTGACAAGAACCTGTGTTTCACTGGGTAGACATTATTTAAGTGCTTTAGGGCTAAATTCAAATATTTACATAGTTAATATGACATAGAAGCAGAGATCTTATTAAAACTCCTAAACACTAAGCAAATCAGTGTATGAAAGACTTGATACCAAAATTTTGATAGTTTCTCTCTAAAAATGTCCTGATCAGCTTCGATACATAAGATATTTAATAGGTAAAAAGTTTCAACTTGTCCACATGCAAGTACCTCCATCAATTCCAAATGGATCTCTCTCCTCAGAAGTCATGAAAGCTTTCAGCTCTCATCCTAAGAAATTCTTCCACCCACCCTGTTTCTTTCACCCCATAGTATCACGTTTCCTGTTAGATTTTTCCCTACTTGTTAGTCACTGATGACAGCAACATCGGTGACAGACAAGAGTCCTGAGTTTGGTGCCACAGCGTGATTCATTGTGTTGCTACTAGACCTCTGACACAATCCATACAGCCCAGTTCTCCATGGCTGGATGTCCTGGCATTTGTAATGCACACTGTGCTGTGCCATTCACCATTTGCAATGCTAAGGAGCCTGGAAGTGCTCTCAGGGATTCTCTGAATTACCCACTTCTGGCTATGTCTCTTCCTTTATTGGCATGGCATCACCACACCAATAAAGACACCTATGACCACTTGATGTGTCTTTCTACAAAACATAGAATAGAATAGAATAGAATAGAATAGAATAGAATAGAATAGAAACTTCTATCGTATGGGACCTACAATGATCATCTAGTCCAACTGCCTGATCAAGTCAGGACTGATCAAAAGTTAAAGCATATTATTAAAGGCATTGTTCAAATGCCTCTTAAGCACTGACAGGCTTGGGGCATCGACCACCTCTCTAGGAAGCCTATTCCAGTGTTTGACCACCCTCCTGGGAGAGAAATACTTCCTAATGCCCAGTCTGAACCTCCCCTGAGGCAGCTTTAAACCATTCCCACACGTCCTGTCACTGGATACCAGGGTGAAGGGACCAGCACTTCCCTCTCCACTTCCCCTCCTCAGGAAGCTGTAGAGAACAATCTCCTCTTAGAGAACAAAAATCGCCCCTCAGCTTCCTTTTCTCCAAACTAAACAAGCCCAAAGACCTTAGTCTCTCCTCACAGGACATTCCTTCCAGCCCTGTCACCAGTTTTGTTGCCCTCCTCTGTATGCATTCAAGAACCTTAACATCCTGCTTAAATTGCAGGGCCCAGAACTGCACACAGCATTCAAGGTGAGGCCACACCAACACAGTTGGATAATCACATCTTTTGACCAGCAGTTTATACTGTGTTTGATGCACCCCAGGGTGTGGTTTGCCCTCTCAGCTGCCATGGCGCACTGCTGACTCCTATTGAGCCTGCTGTCAACCAGCACCCCCAGATCCCCTTCTGTAGGGCTGCTCCCCAGCCACCTCTCCCCCATTTTCTACTTGTGTCCAGCATTATTCTGGGAACAAGTGTGCAGAATCTGGCATCTGTTCTTGTTAAATTTCATGCCGTTGATGATTGCCCAATGCTCCAGTCTATCTAGATCCCTCTGCAAGAGCTCTTGTGCCTCAAGAGAGTCAACAGCACCTCCCAGTTTGGTATCATCAGCAAACTGATGGACATTCTGGTGGACATTGATGCTGGCTCCCGAAAGGGAGCCCGGCAGATGGTGCTTCCAGATCAGAAATCTCTCAGCCAGCTGCATGGTCATCCTCTTCCTATGAAAGGTTTTTTACAAAGTTATTTCAGACTTCAACCTCATTGTTTCTGGGGAGGACTGAGCTTGGGCTCAAGAAGTAGGGAGTGGTTCCTGTATAGGTTTATCTGGCTTAAATATTCCAAGTGTCACCATTGAAAAGGATACCAGAGTGCTGAGGTGAGAATTTGGACTTCAGAGTAATCAGAGCGTTACTTCCCTGATGCCTGGACTCCTTTGAAATCAGACCTTCAGAACAAAGAAATGATTTTGGGCCGTATTCAGCAATTTGGAAATAAAATGTGTGACACTGGTATGTGCCTTGCCTCGAGATGCAGAGCTGGTACTAAGGAAAAGGTATGACTTCTCAAAGTCACCCTGCCATGCACACACATAGAACAGACAGGCACCCCCAACCCTCTATCCCACAGTGGTTTCTCTGGAAGAAAACATTGAAGGTACTTGGGCTAGAAAAACAAATTGAGTCTCCCCAGAAAATGAAATCTATGTATTCTGGAAGAAAGAACAAATCCCACTTCTCCATGTCAACTTTTACCATTTATATGTGTTTGTGGTATATATATGATATATGTATATATAAAAAGTATATTTTTGTTTTTTATATAAGTGTGTGTGTTCGCATATGGTAAAACTCATGATGGAGAAGCAGGATCTATTCTTTCTTCCAAAATAGACAGAGATATAGACATATGGTAAAATAAAATAATTCTAAAATGTTGGCTGACTGGAAAGAAGAGGGAGAAATAATTCATCTTCTATATATGTTGTATAATACTGGGAGGTACTCAGATTAGAGCAATAGGGGCTGTATAAGAAGTGACACCAATAAATAAATTATAGTTTCAAATAAAATGATGGGAATTTGGAATACATTGTTAAAGTAGTTTGGGAATCACTGGACAATTTCAGTGAGTTGCTTTACGTTCAGCCACTGGAGCCGTCTGTCAGTTGAATGACAGCTCTTCTGGTAAACATAAACTCTGTTGCTAGTGCAAATGTGTGTGCTAAAAGTGAAAGCAAAAGTCTTCAACAGAAGTGGATTGTATTCCCTATCAATTCATATTACTCATGGCCCTATTATCATTTCAAAGCAAACCGATCACATTTTAATACTTACACAGCAGTATTTCTTATTTATGTAATTGCTTAATGTCACTTGGGTCTTTCCGAACAAAGTAAATGACATCATGATAAAGATGAGAATATCTTCACATTCACAAGCTACCGAAACTTTCACTCCTTGCTGAAAAAGTGGATGCCTGAGCTCATCCTGAAAACCAAAATATGGAGATAATCCATAATTTAAAATATCATATATGATATTCAATATAATATATTTTGCAGTCTTAGTCTATTCATTAGTCTCTTTAATTTTTTCACTTGCCTTTAGTAGAACCAATAACAGTTCGTTGTACCTAGTCACTCCTTGAGTTCCAGGTTCTTATAACCTTTATAGTTAGTAATAAATTATTTCTGGTAAAATTAATTTGATAAATTATGTTTCATCATTGCCTTTCTACATAGCTGGTTTCAAAACAGTTTGTAATTTTACAAAACTGTTTACCTTTAGTAATGAGTCCTTAAAAGTTTATTGAAAACAGTTGTAATTTCATCAGTATTTCATAAACTGTATTCATCTATGATTTTGTCATTATTTATTCATACTGCTCTGTGATCAGTCACTGATAACACACTGTTGTTTTCTTAGGTGAAAGACTATTATCCTGATAATAAACAAGAGCAGAGAGTGGTAAGTATAATTCTTCTAAAGAGACTGAAGGAATTTGTATCACAGAGGAAGGCTAGCAAGGTTACAGATGTTTTTGGATGTTTAAAATAGTTATCTTAATTTGTCAGATCTTTCTTCACCACTGGCAAAATAATCCATGATGACCTGATATCTGGGTTTTTTTTTTCTTCTTATTGCCATTTCGTAGGTTTCCAGGGTTTAATTGATAGTAATTGTTAGAAATCCCCTCTATTTGAAACCATGTCCATCACAACCTTGTTCAAAACCTGTTTGATGAATTTAAGGAAAATGGTAAAATGATGCTAGAGCCAAGTACTGCACAATTGTAACAGGGAGGTGGCTGCAAGACTGAGTGTGACTGATGCCAAGTATCTGTTGAATTCCAGGGATCTATGTATGCAGCATCGAACGGGGAGCTAGTACTTATTACCTACCTGACACCAATCCCAGTACCTCCCAAGATGTTTTACAGTTTAATATGCTGTACATTAAGGTTTAGATTCTCAAGGGAAAATGAGGTACCCATATGCCTTTTCATGTGGGAAAACACTGGCAACAATGACGCTCAGGCTAAAAGTACAGAAAACTGAAATTTCTGTGGCTGGATGTGTACATCTGCCTGAGTCTTGGCACTGTTATGCTGTGTTGGTCCCCTTCTTTCAGCCTCTTCTTTAGGCCCTTCTGGGATTCATAAAACAAGAGCTTGCTAACATGAAGTGCAGGAATAGCAGGCTGAGAGATTTGGGGTTGTTCAGCCTGGAGAAGAGAAGGCTCCAGGGAGACTTTATAGCGGCATTCCAGTGCCTGAAGGGGGCCTATAAGAAAGCTGGGGAGGGGCTGTTTGCAAGGGCATGTAGCGATAGGACAAGGGGCAATGGTTTTAAACTAGAGCAGGGCAGGTTTAGATTAGACATTAGAAAGAAATTCTTTACACTGAGGGTGGTGAGACACTGGAACAGGTTGCCCAGAGAGGTGGTGGAGGCCCCATCCCTGGAGACATTCAAGGCCAGGCTTGATGAGACTCTGAGCAACCTGATCTAGTTGAAGATGTCCCTGCTTACTGCAGGGGGGTTGGACTAGATGGCCTTTAAAGGTCCCTTCCAACCTAACAGATTCTACAATTCTATGATTCTATGAATAGCCAGCTATGCTTCTGCCCCCTCCACACACACATAGAATCACAGGAGGAGGAATTTTTTCTACCTTTTCCCCTCATTGCTTCCCCGTTAGCATAGTCTTGTAGGATGTGGGCTGTCCTGTTGCAGAGGATGCTGTTGTGTCAGGAAGCAGATGAAGATGGATGTGTAGACGAGTGGTTAGGAAACTCGCGTAGAGTTTCCTCCCTGTGTGAAGGAGCATTTGTTTTATACAAAGTGAAACAGCTTAACAAGAAGACCGAGAGCCTCCAGACTCAGAATAACTGTTGTTTGCTGATGAAGGCATTCTTCATGCAGGTAGGAGGCATGGATTACTGCCCCTCAGGCAGAGAAGGGGGGAACTTAATGCAGTGCCGTTAATGCTCCAGTCACTCAGGAGCTGGTCCCAAAGGATATCAAGGTATTCAAGTATCTGAGAAAAAGATGATACCTACAAGAGGAGAAGAAACATCACCAAGGACTAAGACTTTCTGTTTTTCTGATAAATGGGATTGAAATCATTACCTACAGAAGAAGCTGCTGGCTTAGAGCCCATGGATGATGGGAAATGTCAGTCTTCCTAAATCCACAATTATTCTGGAATTTAATGCTGACTTCCTTTTTGAATTTTCCCTCTTTTAAGAGACCTGCTGGATTTGAGGATGTGATTTGGACTCATCTTCATCTTTACCTTCAACTCATTGACAATTTCAATAGGTCTTAAATATTCACTCTGAAGAAAAATTCTTTCTCATAGAGTATATCTGTTATCTGTTCTAGTTCACATCCCCTTGCTTTATTTTCCACAAAGCAGGGCTGTAAACTTGGTTAGCCTTACACCTTGTTTTCTCCAGGACCATGTCAGTTTACAGCAGGTATACCAAGACTGAAGAAGGGAACTATGGGAAACTCCAATTTGTTCTTTATTTATAAACTTGACATTACATATCATGCAAAATTAAAATATTCAGCTTGTTCTTGCCCCAGTTATTTTAAGGACAGTCTCTTCAGAGCTTTAACAGCCCTTTGCCATAGATGATATAAATGTGTGCACTTTCTAGCTGCTGAAATATGTTCATTTTTGGCTGTGGCCTTCATTTTATTTACCAGCTCATTCTAATAGAGACAAAGTCACCACCTCTAGCTGCCTGAGTTTGAGAGGGGGCACTATGTGCAGTAATGTTTCACATCTGAAGTATGGCTGTAGTAGACATGGGAAGTCCAGGCCAGGATAGGGGCAGATCTGAAGCACCCTGAGGCACAGTCTTGTATTAAACTGCCCCATCACCCTCCAACCTTAGGTTAACTATGGTTAAGTCTAGGGCAGCCCTAGTTCAAGTAATGGGAGGTATCACCTCCAGAGGAAGCAAAAAGTAAAGTAAGGATGGAACTACTGGAAGAATATTTGACTCTGGTAGGACAGTGGTTTCCCATTTTATAATTACAGGTTTAAAAAGTGATAACTTAGCAAAGTGACATAATTTAGTTTCTGCTAAATTGACCTTCCTTTTGGACTTTGCCAGAAGGCTTGATTCATTAAACCTCATTGAGTTATTAGAGATATTTGGTTGGAAATTGCTATAGGAGAACAAAGTATTCATGTCAGGCTGAATCATAACTTCAAAAGTGAACCCTAGTAACTCAGAAGAGATTAATTTGTCTCAGATTTCAGCTCAACTCTGCTGATCCATAAGTGTGTATGTCAAACTTCTGTGTTGGAGGGACTAAAAATCCCCTGTAAGAATTTTTCCTGTTTAAATCTGAGAATATTTTTGATGCCTAAATTATTCTCTCTTCCTACTTAAAGTAAGTTTTGACTTCAGTAGTTTACCATAAACTGAGCAAAATGCCTTGTACTTTCTTCGATCATTAGACTCAAAGATTGCTCTACAAGAATGATTCCTTTTAAGCTTTCATAATCATTTACTGCAGCATCTCACTTAAAAATATCTGAGCATTCTATTATATCATTGCATGTGTCTCTGCGCTCTTATTAAATTAAGTGTGTCAACTTGTGCTGCTGCCACCTTAGAGACACAGGAGACAGTGCTCTGGAATTGTCAAGGGACACAAGAATGTGGCCATTATATTTTATACAGGATGTTAAATGATTAATATTTGTAAATTAATGCATTTAAATTATATGTGCATGAGACACTCCAAGCCTTGCAAATATATCCAAGAGACTCATTTGAAAAAAATGCACCTGACAACTTCTCTTTTCCTACTGGAGTCTATTTGGGCTGGCCGAGTGAAAAAGAAACAGTGACGTGTAAGAATATACAAGATATATACACAAGATATAGTGTATTTCTGGGCAATTATAACATGCCTAGGAAGGTGTTGCAAGGCATAAGGCTGAAAGGCCAAATTACTTTACCCACTTGAGAAATGCAATAATTCCCTAGAAATGCACCGCCTGGAGTATATTATTACTATTATGAAATAGAATTCATGAATAGAAAGAAGGAAAGTGGTGAGGAGGGGGACAGGCCTATCCATGCATGTGCTGGCTAGTATTAAAGTGGGTATGACATCAGTCACAGCCAATCAAACAGGTTCAGTAATGTCCAAAGTACTACAGACATTTCATAATTAAGTAATGAGACATGACAGGGCATGGATTGTGTTGTATTAATTCTCGCCGAGTGTGTTGTTGTAAAGCAAGAGAATGAAGGCTGGGTGCCATCGGTCCAGCCAACTGTGAATTAATCCTTTCCCATTCTCACAATGGAACCTCTTATTGTGGTTTTATAAAATGTTAATTTTTAAAATATTTATATTGTTAATTAAGTGATGAGTTTCTAAGC
The DNA here is from genome assembly GCF_964199755.1 of Larus michahellis. Classification (NCBI taxonomy): domain Eukaryota; kingdom Metazoa; phylum Chordata; class Aves; order Charadriiformes; family Laridae; genus Larus; species Larus michahellis. The sequence goes on from NC_133896.1 coordinate 174,949,539, forward strand.
CATGACGGCAATCAGCACAATTCTTTCCATAATTCTGAGCAGTGAACTGTGCTATCCGCTACTCCCTACTCAGATCCTCCACAGGCAGTCAAACCAGCTGTTTTCTATTGTCCGTCTGCTAATGTATTCTAATATCCTGCCTCCTAATGCCTACTCTCATATCTGCATTCATTTGCATATAAGAAGCATCTAGACATGCCAGTAATGGTTAGGGAAGTCCTTTGAGCATATAAAGTGCTGTGGAAGTGCTAAATATGGCTTTTGTTTACTATTCAAAGAGAACACTAATGTAGTGGGGGGTATTGTGCACGTCCCTTGTCAGTCCAGACTTTTTTCCGTTCACTGTGATTGGGAGCAGTGTTTCTTAATAGCAAAAATAAAGCTTTTGGGTTTTCTGCCTTTGCAAAATCAGGACATCCACTTCTCTTTGTTAGTAAGTGATTCCCAGTCAGACCCCACTTACTTAAAATATCAGTTTTCTTTAGTAGTCTATATCTACACTGCTCTTTAGTATAGGCTATTTTCTTTGGTGATCTGAGATTGGCTCAGGGACATAGTGTTGGTGCTTTACATCTCCAGTAAAGGTTTTGGCTTTCATTTCAATAGGAGCCAATTCACGCTTAGTAAGTTTATGGAATCTACATTCTTGAACAGACTGCAGAAAATTTATCACCAGAGGCACCCTGAAAAGTACAGCATGGTTATTCACTGTGTAAAATCATGAAGGGAGATGCCTACACAAGCAAAGAAATCCATCTGGGCATTCTTCTGTGGTTGCTGTTCTGCTGTTATATATAGAAACGCTCGTTAGAGTATAAAAGTCCCTGGAGTGCTACTGAAGGGGCAGAGGTGGCTTTGTGACAGTCATGGACGGGGCAGGATGGGCTCTTCTTGTCACTGTGACCTACCAAATGTCTATGCCATGAACTGTCAGGGCCAGAGACTACTGACAGTAAGAAAACCTGAAACTTCACTTCTGAAAAGAAATTGCAGAGATGAGTGCCTAGAAGTTTGGTGTTTAGATCCATATGAAGATAAAAAAGCCTAGGCAATGTCACTGGAACAGGCGTGAAAATCCTGCACTGTCTAACAGACATAGATGACACGCTATTTAATTTCATGAGGAAAGTTATGAAAAAGTTTCTTTCATGAACATTAAGCAAACATGTACTATTTCAAAATGTTAATAGTAATCACACTGCTACATGTCATTCATTCCCAAGCCCTTCATACACTTAGCTTGTCTCTGATATTCAGTCATTTTTGGAGAGAGCAATTATTTAATAAGGTGTAGTAACCCAAACACATAATTGAAACTGAAAACAACAAAAGGTATCGTCCATATTTGAAACCGCCAGTGTTTCAAATACAGGTAGAAAAATTACGTTTACCTGGATTTGAATTGTTATTCATTATTGACATCATCACAGGATTTGAGTCAGGTCATTTATCAATGGTGTTCCTGCAAAGAGAAGAAGCAATATTATCACACACTTGATGTTCAGTACTTGGCTCCTAGCATTTTATAAAGTCTAGATTTATTTTTACGTTAAAAGAAAAATGTTTTCTTTTTCACCTAGGTACTTTTTTAACTTTGGTTCTGAAACCAAAAGATGATTCAAATTTCACAAGTGTCTCATTCTGAGTGGTGTTGAGAGCTGTCCTTGGAGTAAGGAGCATAGCAGTGGCGAGATAGATGCTCAGTAGCATGTCATATTGAAAATTATATATTACAGTCTATATAAGTGTACAGACAGGTCCCTATGCAACACAAAAGAGATATATACAATGTTACCAAAATAAGACGATATATTACACTAAATACTTTGAGTAGCTCTTCTCAGACCAGCATGTTGCAGCACCTGCAACCAGTCACTTCACAAGGGCATGAAGCAGTTTTGTCTGGGAGCAGGCAGTAATGAATCAAGGCAACGTGGGAATTTTCAGTAAAAGGAAGTAAAATATTTCTTCTCAATATTTGGGTGGCTTGGACCCTCTCGGTGTCTGGATGGTACCTACTGGTCCCCTTCTCTGCTGTGTTTTCTTAGTGTGCCCTTTGCAACTAAGACTTGAGGACACTGCCAATGTAGGGCCATTCTGGTCTAAACCTTTTAATTTCCATCATTTACCCTTCTGGGCAAACAAAGTCAGGCTGGTGCTTTGGAATCTGGAATGGTGGACAAAATCTATATTTTAACTCTGAATTATTTTGTGTGTGGCATAAAGATACTTTTTAGTAGTGGACATGGAGTAAATTATTTTTAAAAATAAATTAAAATAAATAAAATTAAGAAATTTGTAAATATGCATGAGTTCTGGACTAATATGTACTTAGTATATATACTTTGTTTTCCTCTATGGGCTTCTCAAGGTTTCATACTTCCCTTACCTTGGTTTTCAGCAAGTTTTCTAGCAACATGTAAATGACTGCTAAGGAAAAGAACAGTACTTGGTTGGTTTTTTTACGGTAGATTTGCACTAAGTTGATGGCTTATCAAAGTGTCAAAACCAGTATCTGATTTGGCTTACTATCAAGTGCTTGATAAATTATTACCCCCCCGCCCCCCACAACACAGCCTTACAAATATTTTTTGCTGTTCATATTCTTGTTTATCAGAACAAAAAGTAAATATTTTCCTCTCCTTAGTGATTCTTGCTTTCCAGAGTTCACAGCTCGAGTCCTTTGCGCATATGTGGGAATTTAGTGCTATTTAAAACACCCTTGGTTTCAGCTTTAACTCCTGGAAAGTGACTCAAAAGCCTAAACATAGGTGTCTGACATCATTTAGATGCCTCAGGATATCCTGCCTGGAATCCAGCTGCTGCTTTAGAAAGGCTCCGGTCTCCCACAGATCTTGTGTTGTTTCTGCCAGCATCACGCGGACGCTGTGAATACCCCAGGATTTTTAAAATTGCGCTAAACGACTATGCTTAGGCACCTGCACTGCTGCCCCTCATGTTCCCTGCTCGCAGCAAGCACTCCTAGAGCAAGCAGCATAGGTTTATGTTCACATTTCTGTATTTCTAAATGCCCCATGTAGGGGCAATCCATGACTATTCAGGAGCATTTGACAGCCCGTTGTCTTGCCATGAATATTTACATCACCCTGCCTATCGTGCAATAAAGTATGAAGCCTCATATTCTCATTTCTTAAACAATCAAAACATACTTGTAGATTAATTTTAATGCACATATTTTTTCCATTTGAATACATTGTGATTAAAAGTTCATGACCTTGATTATATCATGCAATTTGAGAAATCGCCAACAATGTCCATGGTGATTAAATATTCCACTTTGTAATTATTTTGTAACTTTTGTTCTGCTCTTTGCTCACTCCAAAAATTATCATAAAATTTTGAAAGATGTCCTCAGTGCAGAATATGTCCATAAAATATTAAATATTCAATTTTCCTCTATCATGGCTTGAAAAATTCATAATTACATGATGATCCACATAATAACTCATTCTGAAAAGTCATATATGGCACTCCCCCTGTGACTGAGTTAATAATTTACTGCTGTGTGGGATTTTCACTCTGCACTGTTAGTCTTGGGAACATTTATTAAGCAAATGTTCATTTGCAAAGATCAGAATGTGAATGAAAAGGGTAAGAATTTAATGAGGAGTGACAGACAGGTGAACTGATTCCATATAGTTCTTTACTACAGGAGAAAGCAGATAGCTTTATCTTTCATAGCCTCGATAGACACATGAAATGAAATATAGGAGACAGGGGGCAAAAGGAAAAAAAAAGGTACTTTCCTAGAAGGACCAATGGAAGGATAAATCAGAGGAACTCAGGAACATGATTCAGACCAGTTGAAATGGCTGTTCGTATTCTGTACCTTTGGACTTACCTACCAGCGATATTCAGACTTGTTATTTTTGAGATCTTTGCCCATTTTTTCAATAGAGTACTTTCAGCATTAAAGAAAAAACAAAAGAACAAGTCCAAGAGTACAGCATCAGTTTATCTGACAGCAATATACTCTCGGAGAAGCAAGACAATTTTTTAATTTTTGTTTCAAAATTCATTGTAGTTCACGGTTACCCTTTATTGTTTTCAGATGCAAGAAACACTTGCAAACAATATCATGTGGGACCCAGTATCACAACTTAATCAACATTTTTTTTCAGTAAGTAATGAAGAGGTTTGCTAGACAATAACTGAGTAACTTCTTTATATGATTTTTGTGTGTCGTCTAATCAAACATAAGTTAAATAATATTGATCCTAGGTTTTTCTTTGTAAAAGAAATTCAAGAAAAAAATGAAATGCCACAGTAAGATTCTGTCGTTGATTCAGAGTTCAGTTTTGTAAAATATCGAGCATGTTGTTCCTGATAAAGCAAAAAGCTGATACATTTATTCAAGACTTACAAATTAATTTCTTGGTTAAAGGCAAGTGAGTACAAATTTTACTCACTAATGGACACTTCATTAAACGTGCCGTGACTTCAACAAGACCAAACAAGCCTTTCTCAATCTATTGACACTGGGATGAGTAAGGACATAGCATACAACCATAGTTTCCAATGATATCTAAATATAAGGTCCCAAATGTTAGGATTATATCATTTTATACACACAAAAAAAGATGTTGTCTCTTATGTCCTAAGTGAAACTGGGCAAAACTGGTATTTCCAGGTGGCTTGCTTTATGAATTTCCTTTCATTCCAAAATAGATGTTTCTGATGGGGAATCCCAACTTCCGTCCTTATTAGTGGACAGTTACCTGACAAACTTTAAAATGAACAGACAGACATAGGAAAGTTTTAGTTTAGTCATTTGGTGCAATGACTCTCACCTACACTTAAAAATGTAGGAACTTTTCAAGAGAAATTAAGAAATGCCTATGTCTCTGAACATGCTAGGCAAGAAGCTCACAGTGATAAGCTCCAGTACAGCCTTTTGCACCATTTATATCAACACAGAGTCAAACGAATCCAATCTCAGCAACCAGAGCACAGAAAGTAGGAGAGTTTGAATAGCAAGTCAAAGGGAGGGTTTGTGAAATGCACATCCTTCATTTCCCTTCAAGGGTGTGTGAGAGGAGAAAGTAATGAAGGCAACTGACTGAAGCAGCAGCAAAGATGACTGGGAAAAAGAACATAAATGGTTGCAAAAACTGGCAGAGTTAAAGGTAACTATCTCATGGAAAATACTTGCATGCAATTTCTTAATTACTTAATTTATTAATTAATTAAGTTGCCTAGATATGGAACCCTTTGTTTTCAGATTATTCCTAGTTTTTTCAAGGGCCAATTTGGAAGGATTTTATTTAACAACTTCATTTTTGACGTGGCTCTGAAGATAGCAGACTGTGGACAAGGTTTGTTTTTAGCATAAATTTGTGGGATATATTCAAAGAGGATGAACTGGAATATCATAAAGGGAGAATGAGGTCACATAGAGAATTGAAGAAAAAGATCAGATTAAATTTAATCACACAGACTCAAGAGATATAAAGAGAATTTTTCCTAGAGCTTATTGGTTAGGTATGACAGAGATGGGAAAGTCCTATTCACTGATTGCAAGGATAAGAAACTCATTTGACCAAAGACAGATGTACGCCATTACAGTCAACTGGGAGAAATAGGCAGCACGTTTTATGGCATAGTCCATTTCATCCTGAAATAGATATTTGGCAAGATTAGTGATTCCTTAGTGCCTATTTCTCTAAATCGACCATAAAGGAACCCTGTGTTGACTACTCAGATATATCTGTGTGAGATTAATTTCATCTGAGGGAACTATGAGCCGCAAAGGTGATGTGACCATGAAAAAAAAATGCAATCCTTCGGTATGTCTGTTGTGGTATTCCTCAATAAAGATAGAAGAATGTCAATGCCTTTGTACAAAAGGGAAGTGAAAGTTTGTCTGCAATAGCCTGGACTGCTTTGATTATTCATCTTCTGGAAAGAGTAAATTCAAACTGGAAGAAGATGCGCTATGACAGACGAATGGGGAGTTTACTTGGTACTAACTTTGGGGTTCATCAGAGGTTAACTAATGTCTTTTTAAATGAAAGTATAACTCTTCTAAAAAAAGATTCATTACCATAATTTCCACAAAGAAAAAGTGGATGAGAGGGAGTCAAGAATGCCAGCCCTGGTTAGGAGGGACAAGTTTCTACCCCCGCTTTTTTAAGTGAGGTCCTGGTGAGAGGTGACCAGTGGTAACGCCAATTTCTTCACCTTACCCCCAGGCCCAGATCTCACTGTGGTTGCCCTGTAACTTAAGAACAACAATATTCCTTGCTTCAAGATCCATATTACTTCCCAGCCAGGGAATCCTAACCTCTCCTATGCTGAAGTCCCTCCATTACCAGCCAGAGCTCATCCACATTTGTCCCATTATCACCATTATGACAGATAATAGCTTGTACTGAATTTGTACTCCTAAAACATTTCAAGAATAAGGTCTATGTGTGGGTGAGTGTATGTAAGCTAAGCATGAAGATCTAGTCTATGCAGTTGACAAAATCTGGAGAGAGCTTGCAGAGCAAGTACAGTTTGCTACTTTAGGGTGGGCTGAACAGTTCTGCAGACTCCTCTGACTTATTGGTTTGAGGGTCAATACTGCTGGCCTCATGTGGGCACATGCTGTCAGACGAAATGCCCCAGGGCGTGGCCTTCAGCTGCTGGTCCAGAAGGTTGCAAGTCTGCCATAGACCTGCCTCGTAATTGCCCCATCTGTAAACATCTGTGTTCAGGGAACTGAATCAAGCTCTGGATATCCTTTGACTATGGTGGGAGTTAGCTGCTTAGCTCGCTGGGAGACATCTTCATGTAGCCACCTAAACTCAGGTGTCTTAAACTAGAGCTGAATCCCAGGCCTTGTTGCAAAAGACTGAATGGCGCCAGTCATCAGATGGTACAATATGTATAATTCAGGAGACAGGATGATTAGCTAGTCTGAAAAAAGTTGTTCCCACAGCAGAAGCCAGCACTCAGTTCTCACGCAGGGGTTGGTAGTTATTATCACTCCCAGTCTGCAGAAGACAGAAGAGTGAGTACTTGCTCTACTTCATAAAATGTACCCATGACAAAGTTTCAGGATCAAACCCAACTTTTTCTTCTTTTCCATCCTTATTTTGTGCACAAAAAAAAAGCAATCTCCTTTCGCTAAAGTTGCATTGAAAATAGTTCTAAAGCAAATAATCAAAATTATTTCAAAATACAAAAACCACAAAGCTCAGCTACTTTTAACCTTCTTCATAGATGCAAACAGCTGAGGAAGTGGGACCTGCTGAAGAAGAGTTTAGGTCTGGAGAAACCTCTTCAAGCAAGGAAGTTTAAAGTCTTCAAATAAGGTACATAAAATTCAACCAACTTTTTTTTAATGTTTACCCATCAAAGTTACCAGAAACTGAAACTACATTTTATAAATGCTGGTGGTTTCCTTTAATCCCAGATTCTTGCGACAACCTTGTATGGCTCAGTGATACTTAAAAAAAAGCAAACTGTATTTGCTCTGCAAGCTCTCTCCAGATTTTGTCAACTGCATAGACTAGATCTTCATGCTTAGCTGACATACATTCACCCACACATAGACTCCTAAATGCAGAGGTCTTAATTTCAATCATGTCCCTCAGGCATAATTCAACTACTTCAATATAGCTGTCTAAATAAAGATATTTCAAGCTGGACTCCACAGGAGGTGCCCCAGGATAACCTGCTTCCACTCGGCAGGTGCTGGGGTCTCCCATAAGTTCTGTATCAGATTTACTACTCCCATGCAGGTGACTCAAGGTTAGGTTATGTGAAGTGGCAATAGATTTCTATATTTAGATATTAAATCAAACCCTAAGTGTTTCTTGGTGTGTATTTCAGAGGAAACAGTGAAAAAATGGAAGAGAGAATTACCTGAACATCAGGTGCCATGAACAGTGAAAATAAGGACTTGTAATATTTTCAAACATTTTCAGAATTCTGTTTTTTGTTTTGTTTTGCTTCATTTCCATTAAAATGAAACATTTCCAAGACATGTCAACGTTGAATGTTTTCTTTTCTAGATCATGGCTTAAATGGAGCACAGTGTCAAAGAACACTGCAGGCTTTGTGTTTTGTCTGAAAAAAACATTTTCTCTAAACAGCTTTAAATTGTCGCGTTCGAAAGGTTGTTTCATTATGCCATTCATGTACTCATGTAGGACAAAAGAACAGCAACTGATCAGACTCCCTAGTAGGGACAAAATCAGTTAGCCGCTCTTATTCCACCCTATAAATGGGCTACCACAAAGAGTCCCTGCCAGAACTTAATGCTTTGGACTTTCTGCCTGTAGTAGTGGAAGGTGCCTTGGGGCCAGAGTTCAGAACATCACAACTGAGCTTTAAACTCCAACGGGACCAAAAGGAAAAAGTAAAATGTCACAATTAGCATTTGACAGCTCCAATCATTTGTTAAATGTGGGGAAAAACCAGGAGAAGTAGGAAAAGATAGGAAAGATAGGCTTGTTGATTATATTGGGATATTTGTTATTTATACTGTGTCATTTTGCAATGACATATACAAACAGAAGTTTTGTAGAGGCCTATTGAAAGTTTTGATTGCATCTGTTGTAGACATAAGAGTATCTGGAACTTGGGTGTAAGAATGAAATAAACATGTCAAGACTAATTAGAATAAAAAAACCCAACACTACTGTTAATAGGGTAGTAAGAGTAATAAACTATGTAGTACACTTAGGCTTGAAATGCTCATAACCTAGATGATAGCAAAAAAACCTTCTCATATAAACTGCCCTTAAGTTAGTGAAGCCACACTGAATTTTCCATTATATTTGTCAAACCAGTCCTTGACAGTGTTATGATTCCCATGATGCTATAATGATAACCAACATAGAATCATAGAATCATAGAATTGTTAGGGTTGGAAGGGACCTTAAAGATCACCTAGTTCCAACACCCCTGCCATGGGCAGGGACATCTCCCACTAGATCAGGTTGCTCAGAGCCCCGTCCAGCCTGGCCTTAAAAACTTCCAGGGATGAGGCTTCCACCACCTCTCTGGGCAACCTGTTCCAGTGTCTCACCACCCTCATGGTGAAGAACTTCTTCCTAACGTCCAGTCTGAGTCGGCCCATCTCTAGTTTTAATCCATTCTCTCTAGTCTTACTATTACCTGACATCCTAAAAAGTCCCTCACCAGCTTTCTTGTAGGCCCCCTTAAGATACTGGTAGGCCACTATAAGGTCTCCTCGGAGCCTTCTTTTCTCCAGACTGAACAACCCCAACTCTCTCAGTCTGTCCTCACAGGAGAGGTGCTCCAGACCTCTGATCGTCCTCATGGCCCTTCTCTGGACACGTTCCAGCACGTCCATATCTTTCTTGTAGGAGGGGCTCCAGAACTGGACGCAGTACTCCAGGTGGGATCTCACGAGAGTGGAGTAGAGGGGGAGGCTGGCCATGTTTCTCCTGATGCAGCCCAGGATACGATTGGCTTTCTGGGCTGCTAGTGCACGTTGATGGCTCACGTTGAGCTTCTCATCTACCAGCACCCCCAAGTCCTTTTCTTCAGGGCTGCTCTCAAGCCAGTCACTGCCCAGCCTATATCGGTGCTTGGGATTGCCCCGACCCAGATGGAGGACCTTACACTTGGTCTTGTTGAACTTCATGAGGTTGGCATGGGCCCACCTCTCCAGCCTGTCAAGGTCCCTCTGGATGCCATCCCTTCCCTCCAGCCTGTAAGCCGCCCCACACAGCTCAGTGTCGTCGGCAAACTTGCTGAGGGTGCACTCAATCCCACTGTCCATGTCACCGACAAAGATGTTAAACAAGACCGGTCCCAGTACTGATCCTTGAGGGACTCCACTTGTCACTGGCCTCCACTTGGACATGGACCCATTGACAGCCACTCTTTGGGTGCAGCCATCAAGACAGTTCTTTATCCACTGACTGAATTGTCAATCCATCAAAGCCATATTTTATCAGCTTGGAGACCAGGATGTCATGTGGGACAGTGTCAAAGGCTTTGCTCAGGTCCAGGTAAATGACATCGGTTGCTCTCCCCTTGTCTATTGATGTTGTGACCTTCTCACAGAAGGCCACCAGGTTTGTCAGGCACAATTTGCCCTTGGTGAAGCCGTGTTGATTGTACCCAGTCCCCTCTTCGTTATTCTTCTGCCTCAGCAGTGCCTCCAGGAGGATCTGCCCCATAACCTTACCAGGCATGGAGGTGAGACTGACTGGCCTATAGTTCCCTGGTTCCTCCTTCTTTCCCTTTTTGAAAATGGGGATTATGTTTCCCCTTTTCCAGGCAGTGGGGACTTCACCGGACTGCCATGACTTTTGGAATATAATAGAGAGCAGTTTAGCAACCTCATCCGCCAGTTCCTTCAGTACTCGTGGGTGTATCACATCGTGTCCCATGGATTTGATCACTTTCAGGTTCATCAGGTGGTCACAAACCTGATCTTCACTTACAATGGGCAGTTCTGTCCAACCCCTGCCATTGTCTTCTGTGACTCCAGGAGTGTGGCTGGAGCCCTTGCCAGTGAAGACTGAGGAAAAGAAGTCATTGAGAACCTCGTCCTTCTCCATATCACTTGTTACCAGCTCCCCCATTTCCTTCTTGAGGGGGCCAACACTCTCTCTAGTTTTCTTCTTACCATTAATGTGCCTAAAGAAATTTTTACTGTTTCCCTTGATCTTCTTGGCTAGATTTAATTCTAACTGAGCTTTAGCTTTTCTCACCAGGTCTCTTGCTGTTCAGACAGCTTCCTTATATGCCCTCCATTCCAGCTGTCCTTTCTTCCACTCCTTATAAAGTTTCTTTTTGTGTGACAGTGTGTCCAGGAGCAACCTGTTCATCCAGGCAGTCTCCTAGCATTCTTTCCTGCCTTCCTCTTTGTCGGTATACTTTGGTCCTGGGCACGGAGAAGGTGATCCTTGAATACCGACCAGCTGTCCTGAGTCCCCCTTCCCTCTAGAGCTTTGTCCCACGGCACTTTGGCCAGCAGATCCCTGAAGCAATCAAAGTCTGCATGCCTAAAGTCCAGGGTCGTAAGCTTGGAATATATCCTCCTAGTTGGCCTGAGGATCTTAAATTCTATCTCTTCGTGGTCACTGCAGCCAAGGTTATCCCTGAGCCTCACGTTGGTCACCAGCCCTTCCCTGTTTGTGAGAACGAGGTCCGGCATAGCACCTTCTCTTGTTGGTTCCTCTACCATTTGGAGGAGGAAATTGTCATCTATGCATTCCAGGAACATCCTGGATTGCTGGTGCCTTGCTGTGTTGTCCGTCCAGCAGATATCAGGGTGGTTGAAATCCCCCAAAAGGACCAGAGCCTGTGAACGTGATGCCACTTCTGTCTGCCTATGGAGGGCCTCATTTGCTTGGCTGTGCTGGTCAGGTGGCCTGTAGCAGTCCCCTACTGTAACATCCCCTTCCCCTGTCTTCCCTTTAATCTTAACCTATACACTCTCAACGAGCTCCTCCTCTTTCCCCATGTGGATCCCCATTGATTCTAGCTGGTCACTGATGTAGAGGGCAACACCTCCTCCCCTCCTACCCTGCCTGCCCTTCCTAAACAGCTTGTATCCGTCTATCCCTACGTTCCAGTCATGGGAATCATCCCACCAAGTTTCAGTAATGGCCACTATGTCATGGTTTTCCAGCAGCACAGTGGCCCTTAATTTATCCTGTTTATTGCCCAAGCTGTGTGCATTCGCATAGAGGCACTTCATCTGGGCTGGCCATGTCACCCTCTTGCGCAAATCCCCCTTGATTCCCTTGGGGTGTCCTGGTGCGTCATCTCCAGCTTGCCTTAGGGCAACAAGTTGAGAGCCCTTACTAGGACTCCATCCCTCTGCCCCTGATGTGCTGCCCCACAGTTTGTCACAGGCAAGCATGAAATTATTGACCCCTTCCCTCTTCAAATCTAGTTTAAAGCCCTGTCAATGAGGCCTGCCAACTCCTGCCCCAGAATCCTTTTCCCCCTCTGGGATAAGTGGGCATCCCATTAGCTGCTCGCAGCTCTGGTGCCTCATATACCAAGCCATGATCGTAAAACCCAATGCCCTGTCTATGACACCAGTCCCGGTGCCATGAATTGACCTGTTGACTCCTCCTATATATTTCCTCGTCCATCACTGATATCAGAGGGATGGAGGAGAACACAACCTGAGCTCCTGATCCCTTTACCCATTGCCCTAAGGCCCTGAAATATTTTTAAATGATTGTGAGCCTCTCATTGCTACCTCATTACTTCCCAACATATAGGTATACTAAGGATATTCTGAAGTACTTAATCAATGGATATAGTTTACAAATGCATGTGAAAATAACATGGTTAAGGGAAAACATATTTAGTGAGAACAGATTATTTCTCCAGAAATGCCCTCTGACCTCTGCTCTAGTTTGTTTCTATAACACCAGGTATGAAATCTATTATCAGTATGGGATATGCCAAGCATTTAGAAAGTTTACTTAATAATTAGTATTAAAACTTGGTATAGCTTTTGCTTTCTTAGTTGCAGCGTCACCATATTTCCAAGAAGAATTTTAACAATTATCATGAGACTATTTAGACCAGCTAACTAAAGAATAAGTATCTAATTGTCCTATCTTTATCACTGGTTTAATCTAACAAGCTACAGGCCATATGATTTAAAATTACAATCCACTTTCAAGCTTATAACTCACTTTATTTAAAAAATGAATAGAATAAAATCATCACTGAGGTCCTAAATTTCCTTGCAAAAAAGGAGCTAAATAAAAAATGTTGCTAAATACAATAATAAAAGAATGAAGAAGCTCAAAGGTCATTTAGACCACATGGACATGATTAATGAAGAAGCTGCACTCAAATGTTTTCAATCACCTAATAAAAATATTCATGATGTGACGAAAAACTGTCAGTTAGTTCCAAAGTACAGTAAAGAAATTCTTCAAATTAGATTGCACTAAATGACTGTCTTTGACAAGATAAATCTTGTTTTCCTTTGATCTTCTGATAATGCCAACACATACTTTTGAGGGGTCTGGCAAGAAACACACAGAGGATCCTCACTTGCCAAAATCAATAACATCCATTTCCACGCCTGAGAGACAGAAGTGCCGGCTAATAACAGAAACATGCTCACTGGAGGCTGGAGGAACACTTGTTTGTGCCTAGTTCAGTATACCAGAGTGACTGCTGAAGAACGATTCAGCCTGGTAAAACTCCTACGTCTAGCACTGTCACACTTGGTTTCTGTATCTGCCAAATCCAGTAAAGGTCGATTGCGCAAGTCAGCCCTGCCTGAGGGCTTGTCTATCTTGAACATTCAAATTTCCAGAGCAATTCTATTGCTTTCTTTCATGAATCAGTATTTTTGCTCTGTTTTTTCAGTTTTACTTTTCGCCTTGTTCTTCTTTTTGTCTTGTAACATCTCTTTGGTACTTGCAGATCCAAATGTATCTTAACATGCGATGCAGAGCCAAATCCATGCATTTTATTTATGAAGAGTAAGATATGTGATTTCCCTTTGTATATGATTATTATTTTTTTTTCTGTGTTAAGCATGAAATAGGTTTGGGGAGGGGGGAAGGTGAGCGCAAAATATCTCTTTATTTTCCTTACATTTTATCTGTTATGTTGGGGTTAAAATCCATGACCAGGGTTCTGTCAGGCTACCACAGGTAAAAATAAAGTATGATTATGTGGAAAAAACTTGCTTATTATGAATATCATAAAATAAAACTTGATAGAGTTAGCAAACACCTGAGAGCTATTGGCCTGCACTATTTCATTTAATCCTCTTGTGTATATTTTTTAAGAAGTAGATCTTATTACATTTTCCAAAAAGCCCAGTCTCATTCTGTGCATGGTGTGATAGTGGTCCACTAATGAAAAGCTGTCTGGTGCTTTTTCTTCTCCTTATGCCACATCCATGACTCAGAAGACAGAATTACAAATTTTCTTGTGGGCTTTCTTATGTTGCTCATCCACACATGGTAGCATACTTTGGAAATACGTTATTTTTTTTGTAATTGCTCTCTGAATGAAAGGATGTTTTACCAAGGGAGACCTGATTAAAGCGTCCAGTAATGTGAGATACCTAGGATCCGCTGTTTTCCAACATTTAGCCTTTTACCATGCCATATTTTCTAAGCTCAGTGATATTTGATTGTATCTGTAAATAATCAGCTGTTATACAGATCAGGCTTTGTTCCTTTTCTCCTTTCCTTACTCTAGCACCTTCTACTTCTCCTTCTTCAGATTTTCACCTGGTCATTGGCGTCAGGTTCTCTTGTCCCTTCCTCAGTCTCTTGTACCTGTCACTTTCCCCTGTCAGGTCCAGCTCTCCGTTGGAGTGATGTCTCCTTCTCAGATGTTCCGCCTCCCTATTAGTTGCGCTCGTTCTCCCTGGTTTACCAGTTTTCATCTGCCTCCAGCTCTTGGCCAACTTGCTTACCCACCTCCCTTTGTTTCAACACTGCGGTTTCCTCTACAGGTTCTAGATGTCTTGCCTGAACACTCTTAGCTTCTTCAGCCATCCAGCTCTTAAAGAAGTCAATTTGCAAAGCAACTCCTTGTAACTCTGGCTTGCTTTGTTTGGTGTAGATTAGTAGAAATTGCTGTACCGATAGGAGGTTCTCAAACAAACCCTGAAGAGGTCTGGGCTGGGAATTTCTACTGCAGCATTCCAAAAGTTTATAAAGTGTCCAGATGGGAATAGACGTTCACATAGGGCACCAAAGGCTCATTAAAATTGCCTAACAACATATCTTTCCTAGATTTGCTCTTAGAAACTCTTAAAAACTTCACCAGAAAAAGGAAAAGGGGGGGCAGGGGGCAAAATCTCTGGGCTTAGCTTAAATGTGTTCACTGCTTACAAACGCATTTAGACTGAAGAGTTAGACACTGGCAAATTTTGCACTGACAAAGAATGAGCCTTTTCAAGAAATGTTAAGTCACTTTCCCATTTTAGGGGCAACAGCACCTGACTACAATCACTGTTAGACCTTAAAAGTTGGAAAAACTAAGTCTATGACTGTAGAAAGGGAAGAGAACCCATTAGATTTGTTGTAGGAGTTGTTAGACTGAGATGTCAAGGATGACAAGAAGATATGAGGACAATATTAGCCATTTGATTTTACTGCAGAAAAACACTGCATCCACCTCCTTAGCTGTGAACAGTCTCAATGGCCATGGGATGGCGATACATGGACACTATGGCGAGAGGGAAATTGCAGCATTTATGCAGTATGGAGCTAACTTCCAGGGGGACTGGAATAAAATCCCTCGCACTGTGTTTGACATTACTGGCTGATCTGTGATGATGAACGTCTTCAAAGCAAACCACGTGGACCATGTGGGTCAACAGCCACATAAACTCTTGCTGTTCTAGCACTAATTGAGACCTCCATGAAAGGACAACTCTGTAGTGCTCTTTTGTCTGCAGAACTCCCTTGAGTAAATCTGATTTACTCAAGCTTGGCACTGAGGCCAGAATCAGGTCCCCGTTGTACAATAAACAGTGCTATTAAACAATTAATGGTTTTATTTCAAGGATTCTCTTTCTAGGAGTAATACTAAGTTAGTCGTACATTTATGACTAACAGCATATGAAACTGAATAAATTTATTCCATGTAATAGCATAAAGCAGTTCTGGTGAGCTAGAAGCCAGTTGTAAAGTACAGAAAATCAATGCAAATGTGTTGATGTAATGGGTTGCTTATGTATGCTATAATGAAATATGTTTTGAAGAGGGCAGGAAAATAACTTATATATGTCACTGTGGAGATATATTTAGCAACTTTCTAAGTATATTTATCTTATCTTTTTCAGAGAAAGGTTTTATTAAGCAAATATATTATTTAGACAAAAAAAAATCATTTCTAGTATATTTGAGGTTTGATTCAAGTTTTCACACACTGTTAAAATTTTATTTTTGGAATCCTGGAGTTTTGCAAAATTAGTCCCAATTAAGAGATTTGTGATTAAGATGAGTTTTAAGTTTTTAGTTTTTAAAATAAAGATATATTGCCTGTTCAAAAATGTAAAGCTTCTGACTTCTGTGGAGTTGGCACTGCCTTTTACAGTTCACATGGTTATAGGTATAGATCACAGAACTGTTTCTAAGATAACTACTCCCAGAACATGTTATTGGAGACTCCCTACCCCTTTTTCTTCTTGCAAACAACCCATCTTCATATTTCTGGAATGACTGGGGCAGAGATCCTGCAGAGAGCAGCCTCATTCGCCCAAAAACCAATTGTAATTCATTTCATGAGCTTCAAAGGAAGGAGGAGTCCTGTGGAAAAAATAATAATAGGAAATAATTGCAAACAAATTATTGATTCTCCAAATCTCTCTACTTAATGAACTGTTAGTATGTTTCTCTCTATATTGACTCCCAAATAAGCAGAAATAAATTCAGTGTCAGACAGTCTGGTTAAATAATTGAGGTCAGAAAATGTATACACAAGTGGTAAAGATCAATATCCTATGTACAATGTACAAACAGTAAGTTTTATACCTCTAATGGAAAAATGGAAATATGAGATGTGTATAAAATGGATACCAATATGTATATAACATATATTTACATAGATGCATATGCATATGTGCAACAGCATATGTATGTACATGTAAATGTTTCACATATATATATATATATATATATGTATACTGCCATAAAATAAGCTGTGCCTCCAAGAGGGAAATATTTTGTAAGATATGTAAACTGCAGTCAAGGCTGCATTGAACTACTCAAAAATTATTTGGTTAAAGGGTAAATACACCTTGTACCTCATAATGAAAATCTTATAGGTAGGGGTGGAGATTAACACTGCAGGCTGTCTGCAGAATATTAATAAAATTCAATATATTTTCTAAAAGGTATAATTTATATTTTGTGGAAATGAGTCTCTTTTCTAATAAAATTCTTCTGTCCTTCATTCTGTTCATATAATTTTTCTATAAATCATCCTGTAGGAATTTTTTCTAAATATTCATCTCAGAGAGAACCTATTTAAATAAGCCCTCTTAGCAAGATATTTCAGAATTAAAATTACACCATGAGCAATACTTTATCCAATATGCTTCCTTCTATAGAATTTCTTTGTGACTAAAACAATATTTTGTAGAATTACATTATGTTAAAATATCTGATCTGAGGTGATGCTTCTAGTATATAAATACTATGTAGAAAAGATCAACAAATTATCTTTAACCATTTTAATTTAACCCATCTCTGAACCTGTGCAAAAGTAGCTGATTTTTCTCTCCACATCTACATATATAGTGAAAAAAACCTGAGGGCATTGCACTCAGCTTCACCACAATGAAAGAATAAGAAAGGAGAAAAGCACTGCTGGTTATACTTTATTTTCTTGGATTTGCAGTAAACTAGAACATTACACTCTTTGTAGTCATGTAGAAATAAAGTCTGTGATGTCCCTGGAATTCTTAGGGAGGTTTGATCAAAAAAACTAGGTAAATTGTATTTTTAGAGAAAAAGGCTGGAACCAAAACAAAAGAGAAAGCCTGGCACCATTTGCTAGATGGAGAAGGCTTGTATTCCAATTCTGGGCCATATTTCATATTATCTTCTCAATTCTTAGGTTAGGTATTTGCCTGAAGCAGGACAGGACTTGCACATATACACAGTGCTTTTCTGAATTAAGATTCACTGATGAACTGAATTATTGTCATTGAAAGATAGAAAACAAGAAGCAAATGAAGGCTAAAATTCCAGAAGTGAGCCCATAATTTTCTTTTCTTCTTCAAGTTCATACTTCTACGTTCTATACAGGAAGTGCACAAAAGTTTGACTGTATGTGTTGCTCAGTAAAGGTCATATTTATTGTAGGAAATGACAGTTTTTCCCAAATTGCACAAAAATTCTTCTAGAGAACATATTGGTTTCTAAGACAAGTTTCCAGGAAACTTGGAAGCTGAATATAGTGATGCTGTATATGCAATACTTCGTGCCTACAAAAAACAGTTGAAGTTTGCATGGAAACTGACTGATGCATAAGAACAGGCAAGCAAATGTTTCACTACACAACCTGCAGTATAGACCAACATTTTTGCTGAAGCTAGATATTTGGTTAGTAATAATGTCATTATTAGGCAATATACTATATTTATATCTAATTTAGTACATATAATAACACATAGCAATATATAGTGGTATATAACAATACACACACACACATACTTATGTGTACACATATATTACTTCTAGACATTATATCAAATACAGAGAGCTTACTACAGTCACTTCTATTTTCTGTGAGGCTTGGTGTTTACCTATTCCTGTACTTAGTGCCTGTAAGAACGGCCAATAAGGGAAGAAATGCGATAGTGGCTGTGTGCCAAATGTAGATTAATCTGCTTCTAACATAAGCTCCCACACTGGCTACTACTAGTTGTAGAGTTGTCCCCAGCTTGCTGGCCTGTAGGTCATGGTACAGCACAACATAACACATTATGGGCCCTCCAGGATTCATCTGCTCAGAAAAGGTCTACATATGAGCTAGTTGGTTTAGGATGCCTTTACAATTAACATAAAGAATGAAACTCTTCCAAGATAATATTCATTTAATCTAAAGTAAGCACTTAAAATACGTCAGATGACCATTCCTGAGGAGTGTGATAAAAGACTTAACTGGTGACCTAGACAATCATGTAAAAGGGGCACGGGAAGGATATCTGAAGGAGGAGAATAATAATAATAGTTCTACAAACTCGTATTTGACAAGCAAAGGAAAACACCTGGACCCCCGTAATTCACATCAAGTTGGGTTTTTTTCTACCGTTACTGTAAAGAGCCCAAACATTTTAGATATCCAACCTCCTTCTGAGTAGCGTTACATTCTGGGTAGTGTTCCTACATGTAATGTAGTGTTTGAAAACATCTCCTCTTGGATTAAGATCTGTCCCTGTTAACTCTAATTGACCGTCCTCTGGCTCTTGCATTAAGATATAGGGCAAATAGATACGGCCCATGTTCTTTCTCTCTATCTTTCTTTATTTTATTGACTTTTAATATATTGTCTCATCTTTTCTAAAGAAGAACTTATATATTCACATTTTTTTCTGAGCTTTATCATCAAAAGGTCTTTTTCTGAACCTTTTCTGAAGCACTACGCTTCTGCTGCTGCCAGAAACATCCTGTCTACATGGGGCTGCTAGGTTTGACCTAGGACGTATGGGATGCCCATGCAAGAACTGGGAGGTTGCATAGGGTACATTGGTGCATCTCAAATGACACTAGATATCTCTGTTTAAGCAACTGAATCCAAAATATAGGGGTTCAAATCAGTTGCCATCACATAGGAATCTATCTACATTTTAGATACCATAAAAATATCTCACATGTCCACAAAGTCCTGGCAGATATGACATAAAATCTACAGTAGATGTGTCCTCCTCTGGAGCAACAGCTTGAGGTGAGGTGGAAAACACCAGGTCTCTCAAACATCATTGTATGTCAATGTATTGACAACTAAATTGAACCCAGCATCCCATCAGGCAAATTCTGAGCAGTTTAATTTAATTGCCTTTTCTCCTCTGCACACCATCCTGCTAATTTTTTGCCATCAGAAGCATTAATCTTCTTCTTCCTTCTCTTTAGGACCATAAAGACAGGAAACTGTAACCATACAATCTTTATGAGTAATTGATGAAAACGTAGTGAAGATCACAATGGGCAACATTGTTCTTTGAGGGAAACAAGAAATGTTTTAATAATTACTTTAAACAGTATCTCGTAATACACAGTATGCATTGTCCAGACGAAAACATTGTACATACGGATATTTACTGCTATTATTAATGTTTTGGCAGTGTCCAGCAGCAGACTGTTCTTGAAGGTTTTTGTTTCTATTTTCATCCTTGTATATCATGAGAAACAATTGTTGCTTTGATATGCCGAGTTCGGAAGAAAATATTTCTTCCAGGAAATGCAACTGAATCCACCATTATGTTGAGTCTATATCTGTCTTTCAAAAGCTCTTTGACATATGGTAAAACATTTTTCCCCAAGGTAATTTGACTGTCCTTCAACAATTACTGCAATCAGTCATCCTGACTTTACGCAACTTTCTATTTGTTTGGCATACTATAAATTTATGCTTTTGTTATTGTTGTTTGTCCATTGCTCTGAGCATTGTCTTTTCTTGGGATCATACCAGATGCCATATCCATCACCCCATACCTGATTTCTGTCTTGTGGCTTTTCTCCCATCTTTTCTTACGGTATTTTGCCATTATACTTGTTTCTCTGCAGATTTTACCTTTAATTCCATTGCTGTTTCTTCTGTCTGTGAATACAAATTACACATATTGCCCCAGTCAATACTGCAGTTTTTCAGAGTGATCTTTCATTTTTTTTCTAGTTACTTATGAGAGGAAGAGAAGAACAGAAAGTGATTACTGCATAGCGTCTTCAGAAAATATGTAGGAAGCTCAACCCTCTCACAGCTTTGAAAGGTACTCGCAGGAATAGAGCCCAAAGCACTCTGTAGAAGAAAGTTTAATTTTTATAAACAATGTGCAGTTAAAGTCTTTTTCCTCTTATTTCAAACAGCCTAAGAAGTAGGCTGCTATTGCAAAACACCTTCTGCAGCTGAAAGATGGAGAGGGGTACTCCTAGAAGACAGCTCATCTTGAACAGCTGCACCTCAATCCAGCTGCCCATGTGTAAATCAGATGCCCAGGGGTGCTCACCTGGCCTCCAGGTGCCATTTCAAAAGGGCCTTTGTCTCCCCTAGCTTCTGGGAAGTTGGTACGTGGGGGTCGGTATCTTCTAAGTAACAGGTGACAAGACAAGAGGAAATGGTCCTAATTTGTGTCAGGGGAGGTTTAGATTGGATATTAGGAAAAATTTTTACACAGAAAGGGTTATCAAGCATAGAAACAGTCTGCCCAGGAGCGTGGTTGAGTAGCGATCCCTGGAGGTATTTAAAAGAAGATGTAGTGCTGCGGGACATGGTTTAGTAGTAACTTGTCAGCATTAGGTTAATGGTTGGACTCGATGATCTTAAAGGTCTCTTCCAACCAAAACGATTCTATAATTTTATGCCTAGCCAACCTGATGCAGGTGACACAGGACTGTAGAGCATTTCAAACATCAATTGCCCATGTTGGTAAACTTATTGTGTCCTTTCTGTCTACTTTAGGGTGAGTCCACCCCCTGGAAATACCGATTCTTCTCTATTTACTATAAGGAGACATAAATAATCAGATTAGATCTTCCAAATGGTAAAACTAGTGGGGCTGACACGCACTTCTAGCTGGTGGAACTGATCCCCACAGGAAGGATCAGACTTAGAGTGAGTCCTGATTTTTAGAGGGATTAGAATTAGAGCATTTTAAAAACACACGTGACTCTTGGGAGGGACTAAAACCTTTTTGTTTTAGGGTCTAAGATGAGTTTTAGGCCCTGGGAGTTAGAGGTGCAGACTCTCTGAGCAGATCAGTTTCTGGCTGTCCAGTACAGCTTACTGATGCCTCTGACAAGCTGGTGGATTTTTTACCCACAGCTCAAGATAGGATTGTTTTGTGATTCAATCTTTAACTGCTTTTTTTCACCTAAAATGCATCAACAAAAGGATAAAAGGAAAAAAAAAAAAGAGAAAAAAAAGGTTGGGTGGGAGGACTTGTTTGGGCTGGTGTTTGCTTCCCTAAAGTTCTAGCTTCTGGAGTTCCAGAAAAGCTTGGTATACCCTGTTCAACCACCTAAATGGAAATGCCCTTTTAAAACCAGTGTTCCTATTTTTCCTGCTGAAGTTGGGAGGTGCAATTCTCCTTCGAACCTCAACTTCAGCTACTTGCCAGTATGGGGGAGTGGGATTTTTTTGGAAGATCTACATCTAAATGTGGTCTGCCTAGATTATAGGAGGTGTTACATCACATATAAACCTATTCTCTCAATATTTCTGTAAGGTGTCCCCCTCCCTTAGGGCTTCCTCTAAAACATATGTAGTCCTTATTCAGTCTCATTTTCTCTCTGAGAAAACCATTCAAATGCATACACATTCTTTTCTGAGTAACAGGGAGCACATTAACCTTTTGAAACAGAAATAGAAACGAATTAAATAGGAAGATATTTACCAACTTAGCATTTTACATCCTCCCTATGATATTTATGTAACTGATATTCAAGTTTTTACTAATTTTATAACTACTATTTTGCATGGTTTCTTTTATCTCACTGGCATCTCTTACACATTGATAGATTTTCATTTTCCTCTGATTTTACTCCCTTTTAATGTTCACTTTATATTTTGACATGCTTGCTCTGATTTTCTTTCTGCAAAACCTATCCTCTTTTAGGCTGTGTCATTAGAAATGCAAAATGTTGTAAGTGTAGTTTTATTCTGATTTTATATTAAGCATGAATAAGTGTTAGATTTATGTCATAAAAGACATAAACTACACTTGTATAACCTCTATCAAGGAACACGTTAGAATAGAATAAAAACAATCCAGCACTGTTTGCTGTCTACTTCATAGGCATATATTTAATTACGTTATGCTGCTCCTAAAATTCAAAAAGCTTAATCTTTTTCTGTCCTTAAATTAAACTCCCTGTGCTCTACAATGACCAAAACAAATAATCTATGACCTACAAACAAGACACTTGCATTCCCTAAAGATTTACTTCATCTTCTCCTCTAGGTTATACATCTTTGAACCTCTCTTTTCTGTAACGACCTTCTGGTGCTCATTAGCATGCTGATTACCATTAACACAGCTATAATGCAGCAATTTTCTTGGTGTATGTCGAGGAGAAATGCTCATCTGAATGCAGTCAAGGGACAAAATTAACTGCATAAATCTACAGCACAAACTGGATCTCATCCAACTTTACATGAGTCTTCCTCCCTCTGCTAGGTGTGACATCATCATCTTGCTCCCCGCTGATGGCTTAATAAGTATCCCCAGGTTCCGCACTATTTAATTTACCCCTTCTCTAAATTTTACAGTTCCAGTGATAGCTGACCACCTTGCTGTGTTTTCTCCTAATTTATGTTTACCTTTATTTTTTCTTCTGTCTCTCCTAATTAGTCCTTAAGTTACGTGTACCTTTATTAAACAATATTTATACAAATGCATATGTATCTATGTGTACACCTGTGTTTCACTACTTTCAAACTTTGTGAAATAATTTACAGGGAAATGGAACAGGATATTTTCTAGCAAATAATATATTTACAGAAGTAAGGTTTTTGGCTGAGATATGCATGTCCTAATTATTAAACAATTATTCTAATAAGAGGTGGTAAATACTGACCTAAGTATGTTGTTTGCTTTGAGTCTGAGAGACAAACTTTCCAGGAAAAAAGTAGAACAGTGTTATAATATATATATACAGATCTGAACTTTGTTTCAGAATGACACAAACAAACACAAAATCTGTTAATTTTTCTCATGGGATGCTGTGGTAGACAGTGGTAGACTGCAGCAGGAAGAGGATTCATGCAATCAAAAAATTATCTAATTCAATCAAATTTTTTTTTCTAAGTATTGTAATAAATAACAGTAAACGTCCACAGTTCTCTATATAGATCTTACTTAAATTCAATTATCCTTAACTAATATAATTTGGAATGAGGGGATTTAGTTCTAAAAGAGAACATAATTAAAAAGCAAACTGGCTTTGGATAAAAGAAGGAGATATTCAAAGAGAGGGGAAATAGGGCAAGAAAAATGATAACTGAAAAATGAGGAGGTAACTAGGAAGAAGAAGGAGAGGAAGAATCATAGAATAGTTTGGGTTGGAAGGGACCTTTAAAGGTCATCTAGTCCAACCGCCTTGCAATGAGCAGCAACAGGTTCAACTAGATCTAGATCAGGTTGCACAGAGCCTCGTCCAACATGACCTTGAATGTTTCCAGGGATGGGATATCTACTACTTCTCTGGGCAACCCGTTTGTGTGTTTCACCACCCTCATCATTAAAAAAAAAAATAACAACTTCCTTATATCTAGTCTACCCTGAATCTAGAATCTACCCTCTTTTAGTTTAAAGCCATTACCTCTTGTCCTATTGCAACAGTCTCTGCTAAAAAGTTTGTCCCCATCTTTCTTATAAGCCCCCTTCAAGTATTGAAAGGCCGCAACAAGGTCTCCCCAAAGCCTTCTCTTCTCCAGGCTGAACAACCCCAACTCTCTCAGCCTGTCCTCATAGCATAGGTGCTCCAGCCCTCTGATCACTTTTGTGGCCATCCTGTAGACCCACTCAACAGGTCCATGTCTTCCTTGTACTGGGGACCCCAGAGCTGGACACAGTACTTCAGGTAGGGTCTCACCAGGGTGGAGTAGAGGGGCGGAATCACCTCCCTTGACCTGCTGGCCACACTTCTTTTGATGCAGCCCAGGATACAATTGACTTTCTGGGCCGTGAGCACATTGGCAACTCATGTCCAGTTTTCCATCCACCAGCACCCCCAAGCCTTTCTCTGCAGGGCTGCTTCCAGAGAAGAAGTGGATCAGGATAAAGATCTGAAAATGCAAATCAGATGGGAAGGAGGAGAGAACAACAATAAAGAATCCTACTGAAG
This sequence comes from Larus michahellis, assembly GCF_964199755.1. Lineage (NCBI taxonomy): Eukaryota > Metazoa > Chordata > Aves > Charadriiformes > Laridae > Larus > Larus michahellis. The sequence goes on from NC_133896.1 coordinate 174,974,048, forward strand.
GGTACTATGGTCCCAGCGCCACTGGTGTCCAGAGTGCGGAACTTGTGCGACTCAGTCTTTCTTGCTTCCCTTAGGCTCAGGTTTCTTGGGGCAAAGAAGGAAAAGGCTCTTACCCTGGCACTGAGTAAGGACTTGACTGCACTATGCATCCAGATCTGGGAAATGGGTGGCTTCCTGTGCCTCATGATTAAGATATGGCTAGTGTGAATAGTGGGGAAGAAACAGGCTGTCAAGGAAGTGTATCTGTAGCACACCAGAGTCTTGTCCCCTTCCCTCCCTCTTCAGGGCACATCCCTCCTATCTGACCCTGCCCTCTCAGGGCCTGCACTGCACTCTCATGTTTTCGTGGGGAAAGAGAGGAACCAGGTGGAAGACAAGGAGGAGAAAGCAAGGCATAACTTCAGCAGTGCAATAGTCTCATCTCCTGATAGGTTTCTATTGCCTTCTGCTGTGTGTCTTTTGCATCATGACAGTCTTGCAGTATTAGTATAACTTCTGTGAGTGGCAACCATATTTCATGCAAATTTAAGACTCCTGCAGGCAGGATCAGTTATAAGTGCACCAATCCCGGCAGAGGTTTGTTCAACCTGTTCTTAAAAACTTCCATTGATGGAGCTCTTACGGCCTCCCTAGGCAACTTAATCTACCACTTTACCTCTTTACGGCTAGAAATGTTTCCCAGATGTCTAACTGGAATCTCATTAATTTAAACCCATTGATCCTGACATCTTTCAACATCTTTTATATAGTCTCCTCATTTTTCTCTCTACCTCACAATTCAGATTTTCCAGTCAATGTTACTACACATCTACCTAGGATATCAACAGTAAAGGGGAAAAAAGGCAGGAAATTAAAAAAAAAAATGAGTAAAATAGACACCACTGAAATTTTGTGGGATGAATTCTGTCCTATGAACTGCAAAAGCATAAACTGGCATATGTGCTAAAGGTAAAGCAGAGGAGTGGATATCTTGAAAAAAGTCAGAGAAGCATCCCAAATGGGAATTTGAAGAACTGCAGAAGAGCTTTTCTACTACGCAAACTCTGAGCATCATTTGTAGGAGTGCAGTAGTGGAGGCAGGGAGGGGGGGGAATAATCCCAAAATAAAGAATGATAACAATTTTCAACTGCTTGAGAATCCAAACATCTTTCAGACCATTGGTTTTTTGCCAAATTGTGTTGAAACATAACACAGAATCATAGCAATTGGTCAATGGATTCAGAAATTACCTGCAAATCAGAGATATACAGTGAAAGGAACACACATTGGCATACACCTTGTTTCCTTAAGAAATCATCAGCATCACCCTCCCCTAAGAAAGAGGAGCATGAAGGTCCACTGCCTCTGTATGTCTGCCACAGAGACATCTGTAGCCACCTAAGTCATGGTGGACTCTTGTAGTTAATGGATGGAAACAGACTTAGAATCATAGAATCATGGAATCATAGAATCTTCATGGTTGGAAAGGACCTTTGAGATCATTGAGTCCAACCATACACACACAAAAAAACCCCCTACAATCTCTGCCAGTAGAGACATGCCCTGAAGTGCCACATCTAGACGTTTCCTAAACACCTCTAGGGATGGTGACTCAACCACCTCCCTGGGCAGGCTCTTTCAGTGCCTGACCACTCTTTCAGTAAAGTAATTCTTCCTAACATCTAATCTAAACCTCCCCTGCCGCAACTTCAGACCATTTCCTCTGGTCCTGTCATTATTCACTTGGGAGAAGAGGCCAACACCCACTTCTCTCCAACCTCCTTTCAGGTAGTTGTAGAGGGCAATGAGGTCTCCCCTCAGCCTCCTCTTCTCTAAACTAAACATGCCCCAAACTTGTTTGGGATGTTGTTTCTCTCACCAATTTTCATGGCCTACGTTGTGGTGACATGAATCATTCTCTCCTTGAAAGTACCTCTTCCTTTCCAGGAACAGAAAAGGAAGGTCAGACAATAGGCTCCAGTGTAGAAATCTGCAGTATGTTAGGTTATGTGAATTCCCTGTGAACTGTGTATATAGGCTGCTCTAGTCTTCATTTTCTGCCCACACACCAGTCAAAGTCACAAGAAGGGCTCTGACTCTTACATTGTATTTAGACCTTTGATCAGTTCATCACTGTGTTGGAGGAGTCACCCTTACATTCAATGCCCATGAGACAAAAACCCTTCAATATTAATTTTGCTGCTTTGAGACATATTCATATGAGAAAAGTATCATTGCAGTGACAACCATATCTTTGGAAATGAGGTAACTGGCTATGTCATCATTTAAGGTTTATATAATGTTAATCTCATACTTATTAGCAGCTTATTAAATCCATCCATTTTTTATTTTCAGTATATGAAGAAAATCTCTTTATTGAGCTCTCTGCAATGATGTCTAGAGAAATCTCCAGTTGTGCTTTCCCTAATACTTACTAAAAAATACCTTTCTGATCAGCTAACAACATTATCTGTTTACCTGTTCCTCTTTTGCTTAGTGAAGTGTTGATTTCAGGGTTTCATTAGAATAGGAAGTTCATAGTTTCTCTTTTAATTTCATGCAAATGCTTCTAATTATAAAGAACTCATGTCCTGTAAAAAAAGAGCCACGAGGAAGATGCAGGAATAAAAAGGATGGGGTTTTCTGGCAAATAGAGAACAGAAGCAAAACCAGAAAAAAAATAGAACATTTTTGCTAAATATTGTTAACGCACGTCATGCTCAACAAGAAGTGTGAATAGCTTATTTTCTCTGCCTGATGGCTGACAGTAGCCAGCAGGTAATAGATTCCCTTGTTGTTGCTAATAACACTGACAAAGAGAAACAACAATCAGTTTAGTGAGCTGTATGAAAAATCAGAGATCAATATCATATTAAGTCATTCAGAAACAAAAGTCCTTTAAGCATTTTCCAAACACAGAATGGGGCAACGGGAGGATGCTGCTGTGGTGATGAATTGTACACCATGCGGTCAGTTAGATGAGACGATTACAGAGTAATGTTTTATTCTAGCTCCTATGTGATTTGAGTATAAATGAAGATCTCATGAAAGCATAGGGCATCTAAATCTCAGGTGAGGTTACACCTACGGTAAGGTTTGTAACACTCGGTTCCCAAGCATCCTTGTTGTATACCTGGCTATGTAGCACTGCTATATATCAAAACAAAGCTGAAGGATCTACAGTAGCCTCATTTGCACCTTCGCTTCCAAGGGATGGAAATTTAACTCAAGGCTGGACCAGAGCACAGCTCACAGAAAGGGACAGAGGGAGTCATGGAAACTAGGATGCGCTGTGCTTGAATCACGTCCCTCACTGTGAACTCACTTGACTTTCCACTGAAGTGATAAAACTGAGGGAAGGAGGAAGTCTTTGCTCTCCAAATTAATTTCTTAACATGGAGCTCTGGATGCTGTGATCCTGTGTGTTCCTGATTTTAGATAGCTAGATCAAACACTACGAAACGGAGGGGGATATCAAAAGTTCAGGGGCAAGCTGAGCATTAGGATCAAAAGAAGAGGAGGAAAATGCAGTCATACTTTACTTTTACAATAACAAAAACAAACACTAGTGCATATGTGGTAACAGGGAGGAAAAGGCACTGCTAATGGCAATCAGCTTGTCCTACTGGTCCAAAGAATCCTAATTATTACGTTTGGAAAAAGCTATACAATACTCTGGAGGACCCGGTTACAGCAAGCTCAGCAAAACTGCCTGCTGAGCAAATGCTGGCAGCTTTTCTGTCAGAGCCAGTGCTGAGTGCAGCTGGGGATACACTATTATCGACACCAGGAGACAAATTCAGCAAAATACTTGGGTGCCCGGTTCCAGAAGTTGCCAAAGTCCCAGAAGTCCCAAAAAAAGCCCGCAGAAATCATAGAAGTATCTGAGACACCCAGCATGCTTCTGGTTTGGCCATAAAGTTTTCCTGGGGGACTACAGTCTGTTGCCTGGGCATGGATGAGCCATTGAGACTTCTCCTGTTGAGTTTCCCCTGCTTAAGTCACTTGCTGGGTCACATGTTGGATGCTGGATCATATCTAAAACACAGTAGCAACCTTGAAATCCACAGTCACAATCACTCTCTTTCATAAAGTGTGCATTTCTCCCTTTCATGTAATAAAATAATTCTTACAGTACTAGTTTGGTAACTGGAAGATCTCAGTTTAAGCTGAGCTTGGCTTTACAGTGTGCACTGTATGCGTGGGACAGTCAGGGAAGGGAGAGCACGGGTCTTCTTCAGCTGCACTGTTGAAAGCGTCCCACTCTGCAGAAGAGTTTGCGGAACTTTGCAGAAAAGGAATAAGGGGGAAGGAGGAAGAAAGCAACAGCGAGGACATGATGCTGTTGCCTAAATGCTACCCCTGGAAGTGCACTGGGTTATTTAATCCTCCTGGATGATGGGCTTCCCAGAGGATGTAATACCTACTCCCTTTATCCCATTTAGACTAAGAAAGAGGTAGTTATCAGGCTGGGCAAACTGGGGCAGTTCTGACATGGCTAACTTCTTGTCTATGAGCTGATTTCTGGTTTTAGCTTGATAATGTTATTAGATGGTTTTATTTTGGGGGATCACAATTGTTGAAGAAATAAATCACTTTCAGAGGTGGATAAATACAGTGGATCTAGGGGTCCTTGCTTTTGTCTCTCCCCTTATTGCCATATGGAATATGGTATCATATGAATTACAGCAGCTGCCCTGACCGGTATTGGGGTACAGCTGGATTGTGAAGCGGAAGAAAAATGTTCTTTAGTTTCTAGGACTGACTGAGCTCCTTCATCCCTGCTAGCCCTCCCCAAGCTGCATCTCAGACTGACCGGTCCCATCTCCACACCATCATTCCAGGTAGTCATTCATTCCAAAATAAATTGAATCCGGAAGTGCTGCTTTCAGGTTTTTTTTTTCCTTCACCTCATGAGACCTCACCAAGTGAGGACTTCTGTGCCCTGGTGAACTGTCAACATAAAGTAGGGCAAGTCAGGATTTCCTCAGAGGAACATCAGTGTTGTGCATTGATCTTGTACGTAAGAGTCATACAAAATATGTTCTCTCTCTTTTTCCCACTTTTTTCTGCTCACCAAAACCAAATCTTAACCTTTTTTATTATTATGATGAAGTCATACACATTTAAGATCTCATCATTTATTAAACACTTCCTTAATTTCCTTCAACTCTTGTGGGAAATTCTACCTCGGGTGCAGACGTCATATGACACTGCTTCCTGGTTTCAGCTGAGATAGAGTTAATTTTCTTTCTAGTGGTTGCTGTGTTTCACATTTGGTATGAAAGGAATGTCAATAACGCATATTGTTTTAGTTGCTGTCAAGTGATGTTTATACTAGTCAAGGACCTTTTTCAGCTTCCCATAGAAGCTGAGAAGGGGCACAGGCAGAATAGAATGGCCAATGGAATATTCCATACCATAGACGTCATCCTTGGTATATAAATGGGGGGGGGGGGCAGAATCTGTGATCTCTGCTCAGGTCAGGCTGGGCAACCAATTCACCAGATGGTAAGAGTGACTTGTGTCTTGTATATTATTTTACCATTACTATTATTATTGTTATTGTTGTTTTAGTTTTCCATTATTGTTCTATTAAACAATATATCTTTACCTCAGCCCACAAGGTGGGGTTTTTTTCCCTTTTCCCTCCTTTTCCCCCTCTTCTCCCCACCCTTTGGTTGGGAGGGGTGGGGGAAAGGGAGTGAGATGTTGCAGGGTCCTAGTTGCTGGCTGCGGTTAAACCATGACACACTATGATGTAGATATATATATATATATTTTATATATATCTCTATATATTTAATTTACATTTGAAGATGAGGACTAAAATCAGACACACACACTGGAAATTAATTGCAACTCTAAATATGGCTAAGCTACTGTTTCTCCATAGTCTTATGTTTGTTTACCAGTATCCAAGGATTAGGTGCTTGGAAGGTATATGAGCTTCAAAGTACAGATTATATATATATAACACAAGTAAAAAGAAGCTGAGATGAACTGAATACACATGGAGATATAGGATCTGAAGGAAATTGATAACGGAATCAAAAGGGCACAGTAGAAATGTGTGACAAGTAGAATTAAAGATATCAGAAAGAAATTTTTGAAGTGAATCAACAAAAGAAATCCTAACAAAAGTAGTTGCATGGTACACAATGTGAGTAGTAACACAGAAAAGGCCGAAACGTCCAGCAAGAAAGTCTTTTTATAGATGAGAAAAAGCGACATGATATAATCTCTTTAGAGGATGATGAAACACTTTCCAGTCTAAAAGCAATTAACTTAAAATACAGATACCAGAACTATCAACAAACAATTAACAGGTGACTTGCATGCAAGAAATTTAGTAGGTTTCTAAAAGAGGAGCTCCCTGGGCCATAGGTACTGTCTCTTCAATAGCCCTTAAACTACTTTGAAGCTCAAAATGCATAGAGCAAAATCTAAAGTAAATGGCTGAGATAATAATAGACTTATTGTCCTGTGAAAAATAACAGATTATATGGAACTTCATTAACAAATAATTAAAACATCATAATATAATTAAAGCAAATCAGTATGGTCTGCTGGAAATTTGGTCTTGATACTGTAATGTGATTAGAAGTTTAGTTACTAAAGGTAATTTTGTGAATATAATACACTAAATCTCCTGTGAGGCATTTGACTTGGTGACATGTGACATTTGGATTATGAAATTAGAACAATACATTATATAGCACCAATTACGTAGATTAAAAACAGGCTAATTGATAGCTCTCCAGATGTAGTTGTAAATGACTAATCATTGTAGACTGGGTACATTTCTGTCTGAGTTCCAGTGGGCTTAGTTCTATTTAACATTTTTATCAATGACCTGGAATAAAATATAAAATCATCACTAATAAAGTTTACAGATGACATAAAGATAGAGGGAGTAGTCAGTAATGAAGAGAAAAGATCACTGATGCAGAGTGCTATGAATCCCTTCTGGCCTCAACCTTAATGCGAGAAAACGGTATGTGTTTGAGCACAAGCATGCAGAAAAAGTAGCCAAATTTGGATTATCACAATGGGGTTAATTAATGACTGAGCATGGTTTGTGGCTCATGTTATATGGAAGGAAAAATGTTCCTATAACCCTGTTATAAAAGACTAGGTACAATTAGGCATCTTGTCAAGCAGCAGACAAGCTGAAACTTTGATAAGGCATCAGGAACCCTTGTTCGGACTGTGACGATGTGCATAACTGTCACCGGTGGAACCCAGTTCTGTCCTCTTATGAACAAGAAGCAACTTTTATCCACCTCGTATGGCTACATGTGTGACACTGAAGTGAACACTCTCCTAAAACAAGTCACTTGTGTGATTTATCTGAGGTTAAAAAGGACGGACAAGCATCCGGAGAAGCTGATCTTCTCAGTTAAAATGCTTACTAGGTCAACATATGGGAGTTACTTTGATCTTGGCTCATGCAAGATATCAGGAAAAAGAAGCCTCCTATTAAAATTTCATGTCTTATAATTAATGATCCCTTTCATAAAATTGCCTCTAATATCTTTGAATCTTAGACAGACTGAGTCTACCTGCAGGGAGAATTTTCTTTGCAGAGATGCATGGAAGATCATAAATTGCCCTGTTTTAGTAATTTATTGGGTCTTCGAGGGGCTAAAACTTCCTTTTTCTAAAGAGCAGAATTCAAAAGAAATTTCCAGCTGTAATGAAATTAAATGTGGAAGTGTTAAAGATCTGCAACAGAGTCAAGTATTTTATATACAATGCCTCACAATGAAACTTTGGATCTAAGAAAATTTGTTGTAAGATTTATTGTTTAGGATGCAAAAAAAATTAAAAAATAAAAAAAATAAAGCTTTCAGTGTATCACAATGTTCTGGTTAAGTTCAAACCTGAGATGTCAGCTGACTGTCCAAAACTTATCCAGGCCGTGGTTATGAGAAGAAATTAAATTAAGTAACACTTACAGTATATACACATACCGAAATAGAAGGGAGTGCCCTTCCAAACAGAAATCTAAGTTGCGAAGCAGCTCACAATGAGCAGCGGAGAAAGCCCCTCACTGAAACTGTATCTGTAAGAAAGGTGCTGTGAAACTCAAAGTACACAGCGATGAACAGTTGGGAAGCTGGTGCAGGATGCATCCACTGCAAGCAGACACTTGAGCAGTTCCTAGACATTAGGAGCCCAGTAGAACCATCTGAAGGTCCATGCCCAATTTCCCTAAGCTGCCAGTGAAGCAGGGGCTTGGATAGAATGCATAGGATTGGCACTCGGGATCTTTCATCGCAGGCTTTCCAAGACAACTGCCTTTCTCCCTTTTCCTGTAGAATACATAATAATTGGTGGATCCCTCTATAAAATCAAGGCGTAGCCTTCAGAGAAATAACTGCTTTATACCTAGGTTTCTCAACGAATTATAATGTGGCTTTAGCAATCGCGCTAAAGATTTTGATTTGCTAGACACAAAATTTGGGTGGAAATCAGATCCCAATCCCAGTCTGCCTGGATCCCCCAGGCATTCACAAGCCTGAAATTACTTTTCTGCTAATACACTCTGCTACTGACTCGTATATTTATAAAAGCTCTTCAGAAATCTCAGAAATCTCTAGTTTGGGGCAGATCTAGAGTGGAGTACTTATGACAAGTTACACCCGAAAATTTTCTCTTTCACGTTTTTTTTTTTAATGAGATTAAATGATTATTAACTCTAAGCCTATTACAGCTTCAGATAAAGTAAGGTTCCCCTTTTCCACTATTGAATCGCTGGCCAAATTACACTAGCACTGGTTTTCATTTCTAGTAATTTAGAAGCTAGAGATCAAATTTCTTTTTTTTTTTTCCTTTCCTTTCTTTCCAGCTGTGTACGGTCTAACTATTGGTGTTAACAGATTCAAGACCTTCCACTGTTACCTCTCAAAGGCAGACAGAATTATTATTCCAGTTATTTTTCCATATTCTCATAGAGCAAAGCATTCTCAGAACTTTTTCTTATGCTTCTAAACGTACAAAGACTTGTGAAGAATTTATTCATCTCAGAAAAGGCTGGGTGCATCCTAAAAATTATTGCCGTTATTTATACACTGTTTTGCATTGTGTAATTGAATTTGGGGGTTGCAAAAGCCTTGGAGATTGAAATCATTTGCTTAAATATTCACGAAACAAGTGTTGGAAGTGCAAGTTTGCCCAGCTACCCTGAGAGGTGGGACTCAGGAGAGGCCTGCTGCAGGATTCAAAGGAGACTATGGTCTTCAGATCCAGAAAATTCCTGGGTTTTGTGAGATTAAGTGCAGAAATCACAACCAGAAGCTCAAATTAATTCTTCCTAGTGTTAAGTGTCTAACTTAGATATACAGCTCTTCTCATTAGTTCACACAGTTGCAGGAGGGAAAGATAGACAACCACAGGAAGCCATGGGTAGAATCACTCTGTGTGTCTCTGTTGACCATGTGAGGCACCTGGACATCTCACATAACACACCTAACATCATATCTTCTACCTTCTGTGTTAAAGTGCACCAGAATCCTCTTCTGGGTTGTCGTAAGAAACAATTTTCAGATGTTAACCAGGTCTCAGCTACTGACGAGATGGGCAGAAGGCACTATAGCCCACTATTAGTCTCCTGGGCCGTCTGGTGCCCAAGAGTTAGTTTAAGCTCCACACTGACCTTTTCATTCAGACTACAAGTTTCTCAGAGGTGTATCAAAGCTGGTAGCTGAAGTGGCAAACTAATCACTTGCATGTAGTGCATACTGCTGCAGGCACTGGGGTGATAAATTGTCCAATTTTACTAAGCGAGGTTGCTCGGGTAGAAGAGACTCACAATAAGGGTATATACAGCCGTCTTTGTTATGGACTAAACAATAACAGGCACGGTTCTGATGCTTTTTGGTTTATATTTTTAATTGTCAGAGTCTTTCTCAAAAAGGGAAAACACCTTCAGTCAAAAGATTTTAAAAGCTGTAATTTGCATAAATATTTTAGATCATTTTTGAAGTAGCAGCTGTCACGAAAGGCTGTATTTCCATTTGTTTACAAAAAATAGGAAATCATTACCATTTTGATGTCCCCTGAGAATTGAAAAATACATATATAAACACAGAGCAGATTAACACGGAGAATGAGTGTGTGTCCTTGTATTCACAATGGTTGAGCTGCCCCCACTGCAGCTGGGAGCCATAAGTTTATACTTTCACATTGACCCCCATGATAATCTCGCTTTCATATTTAAATTATTTAATACCTTAATTTTCTCTCAAAGCAATAGTTGGATCTGCATGTTACTTTCTAATCTATGACTATGTCCCTTCACATTCAGGTGTTCAGAATATTTTCCGATAGTCTAATGATTTTTTCTGGTTTTGTAGATCTATTTATTCTGCATGTCAAAATATTTTTCACACATGCAAAACATACACAATGTATAGTTTAGCTTAGTTGTAATAAGACAACAAAATTGTTTGCACTGAAGCCCCAGATATGTATTACTGAGCATTAGAAGACATACTGGCATATGCAGTATCAAACTTATGTGAGCATCCTCTCATAAAAGTTGCAGACAAAGTAGACAGGCTTCATTTCAGATTTTCCCGAGATCTAGCTTTTCATTCAAAACTACACATGACACTGACTGAAATTTCTTTTACCTCTTTTATGGACATGTAAAAATTAGGTACGTAGTCTAACTAGACATTTTGTCTGCTTTTAAATTCACTGTGGATAAAGAGTAAGCCATTGAGGACTATTTCCACCATCATTCCCCATTTACTGGCTACCATCAAACTAATTAATTTCCAGAGAATAAGGTATCAGAAAGATGGTACAAGGCCAATACAATCCCTTGTATGTTTTGGTTCCACAAAACCCCTTATGTTTCACTGAAACAAAACATTATGCAGATACAATCTTTACACTGAGGGTGGTGAGACACTGGAACAGGTTGCCCAGAGAGGTGGTGGAGGCCCCATCCCTGGAGACATTCAAGGCCAGGCTTGATGAGGCTCTGAGCAGTCTGATCTAGTTAAAGATGTCCCTGCTTACTGCAGGGGGGTTGGACTAGGTGACCTTTAAAGGTCCCTTCCAACCCAACACATTCTATGATTCGATGATAATCTTAGCCCCACACTCATTCCATTTGAGCTCCAGGGAAAAGTTTGCATTACCAATAAAGTTTTTAGGTCTGTCTCAGCTGCTGATGCTATTGACACATTGATGGGACTCTGGCAGCCAGCTTTGTTATAATGGCACTGCAAAGGTATACATGCCAGCCTTGTGCCTATATTCGTGTCAGTACCTGAGCTGGTGCAATTACAGTGATGACTGCAGCAGCGCAGAGCTCAGGACAACCTAAATGCGAGGAGTTTGCCCAGCATTAATTTGGAGTCCTTTCTGCCATAACTACATGACTCCTGTCACAAGAGCCAGCTGTCCCAAAGCCAGCTCCAGGAAGTCCTACAGTAACTTCTATCATAGTTTTTGTTGTGGTATAGACATGTCTTAGGTGTCATTTAAAGGGTCATAGATGACAAATATGCCTTGTGGAAACTCGCAGTTTATGCATCTGTAGTAGTCACTGCCATGCCATATGTTCAGTGAGGACCAGATCCAGAAAAGGATTGCAATGTCATGATGCTTAGTGATGCCATGCTTACTTTTCACATCCCAGCTCCTTGCATAATACTCAGAAAATCAAATTATGCTCCAAAGTTTTTTAACAATGGGGTGGGAAATGTTGAGTCTTTAAGATTAGGACCCACAACAGCAGCATATTGGCAAGTTAAAAGGAAAAAAGGGGAAAGATTTCAATGCCTAAAATAGCCAAGGGAAAGCACAAAAGGGAAAGAAATATTTGATATCTTGTCCTGTCCTGGAGTTAGGCAGCTATACCAAGAAGTGATGGAGGACACCTGGGACCACTGTCACTCTTTGCCTTGCATTGCATAAGTCCCTTAAGGGAACATTGGCTGGCTGGCTTTTTTCTCCTAAGAGCAAAGTAGAGGAAGCTTCAAGTGATGATGCTTGGGGCACCCACTGCAGACAGGTTCTGTGACCTCTTCAGCTCCTGACCTGCTCTCGGCTCCTACAGGAGGTGTTACTCAGTGTAGCCAAGTGTGCAAAATTTAGAAACTTTTAAAATGGATGTCAGTCTCAGCTCAGATGCGAGGCAGCATCGATCTGTCACCAGTGATAACAACATCAAAGTAAAATGGGGGAAAGGATTAGGTTTCTGTAGGCTACCATGCCTGCAGATGTTTGTACAATGGCTGTTGATGCATAACACAAGGAGTCACTGGGATACAGAGGTCCATCTTGTTTACTGTCTTTCTAAAGCTGATACCAAGAGAGGAAAATAGAGAAGCAGCTCTCCTGGTCTCAGAGAAAATGAAAAGCTGCAGAAACAATGGACAGGATCTGGACGAGATAACCCCTTTCTAAGAGTTTTGTAACTACAAGTTGGTGAAGAGCATGTGCTGCCGTTCCTCATATAGTCACTGAAGAGAGACAGTTCTCTCTGAAAATACCCAAGAGCGTGAACCACCTGGACTGGTGGTCCAAATAAAGGAATAATGGAACAATTGCACTTTCCCATAAGTTTTTTTTATGGCATCTGTACCAGATTTCATCCCTATGAACCCACATGCAGAATGTTCCTGCTATTTACATCCTGTGCTCTCAATAACAAGATGTTTTTCACTCAAGTAAGATATACCTTGTAGCTGAGACACAGAACTGAAGTTTAAATGTCTCCCTCTGTTGCTTAGACTGGTTCTGCAGCAGCATGAGAACAGGACATGGAAACATCAAGCAAGAAGCCAAGATCAGCAAATGTTTAAAAGACAGACAGATGTGCACAGGAGCACGTAGAAAACCTGAAAATTTTCATTGAACTACTGATACAGTCCAGGCACAAGGATTTTAGTGGCAATCTTCTCTTTTATGGCTCTGTTAAAAGTTGCACATCGAGTCCACTGAAGTTGCTGGGTCTTTGGGTGATGTGCAGAGTAGGTAGGAACTGATACAGCAAAAATAACAGAGGGTTGAAAGGTAAGATAAATTAAGTTGGAGAAACACACTGTGGTAAATGGGGATATAAAAAGGCTAGTGTGTCAAGGAAGAGAACAGCTATCCTGCAGGGAAGGAGAACAGCAGGAAAAAGAGGAAAAGAGGAAGGATGAAAGGGTGAGCTGAAGGCTTGTGGCCAAGGTGAACAAGGCATTTGCAAATGGTAACAAAGCGTGACCTACAGGCTGAAGTGGTAGTTTGTTATGTTCTGCCTAGGAATGCATACAACTTCACAGGATTTTTTGTCATATGTCTTCGGAACAATCTGACTTAATCTTTCAGGCTAAGGGATCTACTTTGCCCATGAGCGGGGGCTGGGGTTTGTCCCTGAGCTTTTTATGCGCCTGAATCCTCCTCACAACAATGTGGAACTGAAGCTGAGGTCTCTTGCTTTAAACACTGAAATATCATAAAACAAGAAAATCTGTTTTGATATTGAAATCACCTTCCAGGCACAGCTTCCTGTGAAGGAAAACTTTTCTGTGAGAAAGGTTCCAGATAACATGGTTGTCATCAACTAATGCTGATGATTAGTGCTTATCTGGACTGTACTTATTTTTAATTTAAAAATATAGATATATATCTATTTGTTTCAAACCTTCATAGTTTTCAGTTCTTCTTAGGAAACTGGTATAAAATACAATAAGAAGAATGCTCTTTCACTCCTATGGTAGTCTGCAGGATAATTTAAGCATAAAAAATGTAGCGATACTGCCAAGCCTTTCCAAGCGGTTTAAATAAGCATAATTCATATGTGTTATAAAAAGTATATGATCTCTACACATAAATAAAGTTTGAAAGAGTGCATAATTCACAGACAGGAGGCTGAAGAAAGCATGTCTGAAGTTGGTCAATAGTCTCTCAATCTATATAGACTAGTATTAGTACATCTCACCTATAGTTTCTGTTAGAGAAATAAAAATTTTCTACAGTGCTGATAACATGAAAGGAAACAAATAATTGGATGATATAGCCTGTCTATGTTTACAACTAACCTTCCTATAAAAGCAAGCATTGAAATAACATCTTACTGAAATTCTTTGCTGTAAACGATAACATAAAAGTGGTATTGGTGCTTTAAAATATAGACTAAATCTGCTACATGCACTATTTTATGGAAAATTTATTTCAATACATTGGGACAAACTCTGGCCACACACAGAGTATATTTGGGAAAGGGGAATTCTAACAGAAAACAAAATTTTACTTCATTTTTAAAAAAGAAATATTTTAGACTAGCAGTTGAAAATAATAGAAAGAAAGAAAACAAAATTTAATGTAACCTGGAGTATAAAATGTTACCTTCATTTAGAAAATATTAGGAAATTAACATGCAGGGGTGTGCTGATCTAATATATATTGGAATACCGGGCAAGTTACAATTTCTTGTGCCCTGACATGTTTTGTTATGATAAAGGTTTGGCAGGGTTGGTGGGAAGAACTTCTTTGTGCATTGTATATAACTGCACAACCTTTGCTGTATCAACTTTATGCTCCAATAAACAAGACAATAATGACAAATTATCAAAGCAGTCCTCAGATGTGACCCTCAATTGGAAGTGCAGCAATTTAATGAAGACAAAAGCTAGGTGAAAGCTGCTAATATCATTTACTGATAAACAGATTTTCTCAAGAGGCTCCTAGCTCAATCCCCTGAGGCCCCATAAACCTGCATAATTCCATTTAAAATATCGTGCAATTCACTAAATTAGTCTTTGAACATCCTTACTATCCAATTACGAAGCCCCAGCATGGACAGAATAATGAAATTTTTCAAACTGTGGAATGCATGTGATCTTAACAAACTTATGACAAACACCGAAATTAGCTTTCAGTTTTGAAGCCAATGTAGACTATTGCTAATGCTTCAAGTCAGAGATAAAACAATAAAACACTATTGCAGTGGTTAAGCAGGATGTAAAAAAAATAAATCTTTGACTTACACAGAATTCTCAACACAGCCTACCTTCAGGAAAAAAAAATCATAAGAACTTGAATGATGTTTTTGCATTTGCAAGCTATTTGGCCTGCTTAAGTTCTAGTAAAAGCTATAGTGAATAAAGGGTACAAAATACCTCCTGGACAGTTTTATCTTCCAGGCAGGCAGAAAAAGGCGAGAGTTTCAGAAGTGAAATTTATTTCTGTTCAAGCATTGCAAGCTGTATTATTAAAGTCGTTTGTCATGGTTTGAATATTTCTGCCTGATTCACCATTAAATTGGCCTTCTAATTACCAACTTTGTCATGAAAAGCAGTTGGGCTGCTTCATTCACCAGAAAACTTCAATCCCTTAATAATAGTTTGGTTCAAATAGTGGGGGAAACATTGTTATACTTAAAATTTAAAATGGATACAATAGACACTACAAAAAAAAAAAAAAGAATCAAAACTGAAACAGAATCCATTGATAATGGTTTCAAATGCTACCCAGAGAATATTTAGAATTTATTTTTAATGAAAGATTTATTAATTTGTATGATAAATATTTTACCCTTTAAAAATTCAAATTCATTTATTTTGACAGTATATGCAAAACTGAAATGAATCCGTGTAACTTAGGGCAATGAATATTCACTTAGATGAAAAACTCCGCATACCAATTCCTAACATTATAGAGGAATTGGGATCCTCTATACTCGGGACAACGAACAGAAGCACTTGTGCGATTATTTGGCAAATTTGTGCATTCATTTAGAATGATCATGCATGTTGATATTGTAATTGCACTTATAAATGGTTAGGCAGATATTGAACAGCCTTCTTGTATCAGATATTCTCATGAAATTGTGATAGCGACGCTGTGCACGCAGCTGTGAATGACTTTCTTCGATAGCTGTGGCATGCCAGGCGCTTCCCCTTGCAGCTCTGTACAGTGAACTCTCGGCCTCACTGGAGCTCAGTTGGTATGCCGAATCACATTTAAAGGTGTTTTTAAAGGTGAATGTGGGCTTTATAATACATATTTCACTATAGGATAAAAATTTTGTCTTTCCTCTGTGATAAGCATTTTAATCACAAGAATCAGGCCGCATATAATACATAGACTATATATTTACATGCAGTCTACATCTATATATATCCATCTATACATTTTTTTTAAGATTTCAGTTTTTACTAATCTATCACAAAAATTTAGGAAGCTGAGGATTAGTGCCTTTTTCTGTATAACAGGTACTCGTCCTTACTTTATTTTGCAGAGCAAGTCTGGAAATATCGTTAGTGTAGGCTTTTAATCAAGACTTGGTATCATTCTGTTTTCCTTCGGCCCTTCTTGCCCTAGCATAGAAAGAAAGATTTGCCACATTAGGTTATGGCAGTAAATCCATTAGTTCCAATATCTCAATATTTGGCAAAAAATCAGGTGAAAAACCCTCCCAGTCTACCCATACAAAAGATGCAAAACTTTGTTACCTATACCTGGATGTCTCCTCAGCTGCAGACTGTGAATCCATGTCTACTAATGACTAACATGTCATGGATACCAACCGTTTCTGCAAAATGCTTCTTTTTCAATAAGAAAATGTATTTAACTGCAGGGTACTTTCACAGAGGATGTTCTTACTGACTGTGTTACATGACTCAGGGGGTTACGTGCAGGAAATTGGCACAGATTACAAGAAATTACAAATAAGCGAATAGGAAATTTGGAGTGCTAGCATGAGAAAGGGATGTGGTAACAGCAAGCCTTCAGAAGATGACAGTGAGTTACAGAAAAGCAAGGACCCCTTACGTCTGAGAAAGGATTCAGTCTCGTGGATTTCTGTCTGTCCTTGCCCAGTATAATCCTCTTCCATACTCTTTTTCCCCTGTCCCGCCGCACGTCTCCATGAAATGCAACAGGAGTTGCAGTTTGGTAGCTCTGCTAAATTGGGTTTCTGATCTTCAGAGTGAAGTAGCAGCTCAAGCTAATTGCTTCTGGGTTGCCTGTGTGACTGTGTTCTCATGTAAATCATTTGCCAGCTTGTGCCTGAGCATCCTTGCTAGGTAGGGAGGGCACTTAGTCTGCTCTGGACTAGGGTCAGCAGAGGAATCAACGTGGCGGGGGACAGTTGTATAGTTTGAGCTACAGTGCAGCTTTGAGACCGCAGCTGATACAGCATAAACAGAGCCAAAGAAATCAGTGTATCTGCCAACAAAGCATAAATGGAGAATGTAACTGAGAAACTTAGCTTCCTGCAAGCTGTTTGCTAACATATCTGACCAGGCGTCCAGGGAAAGCCTAAATTTCGTCACCTGAAATACAGGGATCCAGAGAAAATCAGAGACGACGTCATCCTGCTGAAAATTGCTTCATACCTGTTGTTGCTGGGGGTTTTGTTGGTTTGTTTTTTTTTTATTTTACTGTGGCAAAAGTACCATATCAGCATCCTGGAGGAGATATGCTTGAGGTCTACACTACGGAGAAAAGCGGAAGATCAAGGGAAGAAAGAAACTTAGAAGAAGAAAGAAAATAGAGACAAAGATCTTTCTGGTAGGGATGCTGTCTTTGTACAATGTCAGCACAATGGTGTCCTGGCTATTATCTAGATATCAGTGTAATATAAATGATAAATTAAAATTATAACTAATAAGAAGACAAGGGTGGAAGGAAGACATTCTCAGAAATAAAACATATTGCCATGATTGTAAAAGATGAACATTTTTCTTATTAAATGATGATCTTGCTTTTTAATATCGGCATTATAATAGACTATACCATGAATCTCTTTATCATACCTAAAGCACTGTTAATTCATCTTTCATGAATACATTAGAAGAGAGGTTTTTCCCATAGGCAAACACATCATACATATTTGCAAATGTCTTACATAATGATGCAAACACTATGCACAGAGAGTAGCTGTATTAGGGTGAAAGGGAGAAACAGCACATGCACAAAAAAGACTTTCATTCAATTTCATTAAATACTTAAACCGACAAAATAAAGTAAGTCCAATTTGCTGTATATAAATCTTGCAGGCAAGGAAAAGGCTGCTGCTTAAATTTATTCTTTAGCTTAAATTCAGCTATTCATAATAAGGAGTTGACGACTGCAGATAGAACAAATGATTTGTTAACACGTCGATTGCATTTGTTCTTAAAATAAAACACTGTTCATTTTGCAGTTATATCTACCAGCAAATTCCTAAATATCTTCTTATTTGGGAAACAGTGCATGCGCCATACTCTGCTTTAAAAAAAATCTTATTGATATACTACAGTATGGAAATGAAATTGGAAATCACAGCCATGGACGCAAAATAAATAGTAGTCATTTTATTTAGCTTGTTACCATCTAGTCTAGTCCAAGAATATTACCTTAACGGCAGTCTCTGAATTCATGAAGAGTTACATAAGGGCCCTGTTGTCAAACATAAAAACAACCCATTTACTGCCTGTTTTGCATCTACACAGGAAGTTTTCTTTCATTATCCACAAGCCCCTAGATCTTATTATAGCCATTGTTTAATTTGAGCTCTGTTTTACAAACGACACTTGTACTGGCCTCATGGGGCTGCTGGTAGAAGTGTGGCTGTCTCCTCCCCTTGTGTCAATTCTTTTGTGAACCTGTATAATTAGCCACTTAACAAATTGAGGAAAATGAATCTGTGGATGCGAAGGGCTCGCTGGTGCTAAGTCAACCATGTGACAGTCCAAGCTGATACCTAGAAAGTCATGGCACTCAGCTGCCCAAAGGGTTAACAAAACCCCATTATGGTAGGTTAATACATAGAAATGAGGTATGCGATCACCAAGAGAACCTAGAAAAGTTAGAACCATTTTCTCCAGTTGAAATATGTATAATTCTTTCAAAATGAAGGGCTTCAACCGTGGTGCCTTTCTGGGAGGAAGTTACCAAATTGTACAACAGAGTGAGTCACATATCATGGCTTAAAGCCTATGCTGGCCACCTCCCAGAGTTTTATCTATGGGACTTTATAGGCAGAACGTCAACTCAGCAGTTGTCTATTCCAGAAAAAAACGTGCCCTGGCTTTTAGCATGTCACATTTCCCATGTTCCTGTAAGATACACCACGGTTAATTTTCTGACATTAGCTTGAATTAGTAATGTTATTTCTAAAAAAAAATATAGCTTGCACTCATACACACTTTTTCCCTGCAAAATATAATTTTATTTACTCTTGCAAAATATATTAGTCTTATTTGTTTTGTCAACTAAAAAACAATATCTTGTTTGGGTTTTTAGTAATCAAAACGTGACATTTTATTTTCTGTGTTAACCTTTTTTTTTTTTTCTGTGAAAATATGATTTCCTTAAAAAAAAAAAAGTGGAATTTTTTCGGTCAAAAATGTTTTTTGCTAGGATTTTTTTATTTGGATTATTGCCTACTGGTTCTGTTGTTTATATAGTAAAAGGATTTCAGGGTGTTAATTTAATATGCGTATAAATATATATATATGTACACACACACTTGTATGTGTTAACACATATCTGTAGACATTAACCATGCTTACAGCTATTAATGTACCTAAAAGTGTGAAAACTTTTTTACATGAAATGCATTTTACTTACTGCAGAAGCAACCTTTGGACCAGGAGTAGGAATGAGATCTCCCCCATTCTCAGGTGAGTGATTTAACTACTGAGCCCAATTAGTCATGACATCTTCTTCCTGTGTAGTGGGAGGACACCAGTAAGAGAAGGGGAGCAAGCCCTCCCCCCGAACAGATGGTTGCTCATTGATTAGGGCATCCCTTGAGAGGTGGGAACCGTGGGTTTGAACCTCTGCCAAGGGAAAGGGAATTAAATTCTTTAAAGTGGGTCTTCTAGCCACTGAAAAGGAAAGCTGTGGTGTGAAGACATTTTGCAGAAAAAGACTGCTTTTTGAAAGGGATATAATGCAGTTATCTGAATCTGGAAAGGTGATTTCAGGGTGTGAATTCAGGTTGATGTTGGATCTTCATTGAGCAGGGCTGCTGAGCTGCTGGGACATAAAACACATTCCTCTCCTATGCATTGAAGATTGGCCAGCCTGGGCAGTGTGACTCCCAGTACACTGGGCTCTGGTGATTATTGTTCTGTTCACACTGTCGATATAAAGTACCTGACATTGTTCAGGTACTCTGTCAGGGGCTTAGATCCAGAACATGGCTCTGTGGATTTCACTTTAAGCTTTTATAATTCTGAATTTCACATTTCCAAAATTATTTCGATACTACGGGAAAGCTCACCGGAAGTTAATTCAGTCGCAGAAGCACTCACTTTTCTTGTACATATTGTGTTGATATAGGCAGTCCTGCACCAACACAATATATACAGATTTTAAGAACTAAGACCTGTATTTGAGTAGGGTGCTGAAAAAGTACTTCTCTTCCAGTGGTCAGGCACTGGAACAGCCTGCCCAGGGAGGTGGTTGAGTCACCCTCCCTAGAGGTGTTTAAGAAATGTCTAGACGTGGCACTTCAGGGCATGCTCTAGTGGCAGAGATTGTAGGTTGTTTGGTTGGACTCGATGATCTCAAAGGTCCTTTCCAACCATGAAGATTCTGTGATTCTGTGATTCTATGATTCAGAGGTCTGTCTGGAGCCGAAAGAGATGTCAGTCTTAATAACAGGGTTGTGTTTGTGTTTGTTGGGTAGGTAGAAGGAAAAGAGGAGGTACTTTTCCCATCCAGCGTTTATCGATGCCAAGTAGTTCTGCAAAAAGATGGCAGGGCACCCTTCCCACTGTCCAGGCAAATTCTAACCCCCGTGACTGCAGAGCTCAGTGGCTGCAGCATGCTGTTGTGGTAGACACTTGATTCCTGAACACAGGCAGCAGCAAATGAGATGGGGACTGTGCGTGTCATAAAAAAGCTGGCACATAACAAGATACGCAGCATTTGAACACTCTTCCAGCCTCTCAGTGACTCACGCTGCCGTAGCACCACCACCTGTCACGAGGTTCTTCCTCGGTTGGTATCAGCTGGGCAGCCCTTACGGGAAAGAGGCTGGAAAATGCTTAAAAGAGATGCAGTGTATAACTTTCCTAACCTGAAAGGAAAGTTGGTGGACAGAGGATGCACATAGATGAGACAGTGGACACGGTGGGGTTGGCAGTGGCAGAACAGACACCTAGATGGGCTTTGTCGCTGGGTATAGTAGTGAGCATGATGGAAACAGCTTCACATGCTGAAGGTGTGAAACCAAAGAGCCAAGGTGAGCAAAAGACTACTCATGGCTGTAGGGAACAGCTTGGTGTGGACAGCTGAGGACAGGTGCAGGAGTGCAGAATCTGAAGGGAGAGGGAGATGCAAAATTAGACCCACTTTGCACCACCAGTAATGGTACATGTACCGGTGAGCTATTTCAAGGGTAGCAGGTCCCCATCTTAACAAAAATCCTGCCTTACAATCCCCTTCAGGAACACAGTCTTTATTGTAAGTGCTTCCCACTTCCTTTATCTTCTGAGTCATAAAGTCCTCTGAGGCTAATGAGGGAGACGGTGGTATTATTTTCTCTGAATGCGGTATGTACCTACATTTTCTAGCTTGATATTGTTCCACCTGACTACAGAGAATTAAATCAAAGAGGCTGCTAGGGAAAAACCAAGCTAGAAACAAAACAATGACAGAGATGAGCTATCTCCAGAGAAATGCCAAGCGACAGGGAAGAAGGCAGGGAGCTATTAACTGTGAGACAGGCACCTGCTTGTCTCCAGTCAGGCTAACAGGTGTATTTTCCCTGACCAAAGCCTCAGAGAAAACGAAAATTAAATTGTTTAGAAAATAAATAAATCCCTGGCTAAAGAAGGGTGGTGTGGGGAGTATTTAATTGTAAAAAAAAAAAAAAAAATGCTGCAGGGAAGCAGTGAAAGGAAAGTAGGGGAAACAGCAACTGCCTGTATCTCCCAGGCTAGGAAAGGGGTGTCCACTCCAAAAAAAAAAAAAAGTTAACAAAACTCACAGGAATAAGCAAGATTCAGAAATAGGTCTTCTGCTGTTTTATCTCCCTTGTCAGAATGCTGTGTACTCTGCAATGAATAAATAATGCTCTGTTTTGAAGAAGCGGCCTTGCAGGTGCCAAATACAGCTGGATTTGCTGCTTTTTCACAGGTGAAAAACAGAGGGCTGTAGCCCAGTGATCTAGTCTAGGGACTCTGCGAGTATATCTACAGAGGGGCTGTGAAACCTCTCGCTGGCAGGATGCATTTGGGAGAGATGAAAAGGACCTACCATATAGCTGACTGTTATAGTGATAGCCATAGTCTGGACTGATGGAAGTTGTACTCTTTTGCTTCTCTCAGATTCTGTTGTGGACCTGTGAGAAAGAGATGCCACATATGCTGGGTGCAATGGGCTCTTCTATGCTTTTGTAACAGTGCAAATTGCAGAGAGGCGTGAGAGTATCACAAAACCAGAGAAGCAGCAAAAATAATGGCTCAGTATCCCACCTGCTTCGGAAATAACTGAAGAACTCATCCTGGAGACGTACAGAGTTTTGGGGCCCTGGAAGATGAAAGGTATTTTAATAAGAGTTCATTAGGGCTGTCAACATTCATTGACCTGATAAGCACTTCCACTTTTAAATAACTATTGAAATTCACTGTGAATCAGGAATAACCAAAAGTGACTGCTGACTTAGTTCCATCTGTAGCCTAGAAGATACATATACATCATAGGGGCCATTTCTACGCTTACATATTGGAAGCCTCAGCAATGAAATGATGATTAAAGGCAGACAATAGTAACATATGATTCTAAAAGACATTCTCACTACGGAAAAAACAAGGTGTTTCAGAAGGATGACAAGCTGAAGCTTCTTCTGCTACAATCCATCATACTTATTCTGTGACTAGAGAATATTCATACTACATTGATTCTCAACTTGGCAGGTCACATAAACTCTGAATTCTCTTCTAAAAAAAAATAATATATATATACACGTATATAAAATGACTATACACAAAAACACACACCTTAACTGTATAGTTTTCCTTTCCCCATTTAATTGTTGCATTATTGAGCCATATTGACTTCTATCTCTTCTAAGTGTGTATCATACAAGTAACTTACAATTTACTCTGCGTTATTAATTCCCTCTGGCAAGTTGAAATTTTAAATAAAATGGCCTAGAATATATGATCATGATGAATTGAAACAAATTAGATGTATTACTCCATGTAGGAGGCAGTATTGACCTATTCTAAAATGCATTATTGGACCAATTTTAAACCAGAAGAATCACAGCAATTGATTAGCAGCTGTTGGAATGCATCTTACATCAATACATAAGTGTATTTTCGACAGTTTTCAGTGTGCTGTTACAAAAACTCATCTGCAGCCTAAATTTTGCTCCTTCCTCTTTCATCTAGCTTTAATATGTTTATTTTCTGATACTGAGGTGCGAAGGGGCAAATCCTCTGGATCCTACTCTCAGTGGATCGTCCTTTGTGCTTCCTTTAAGAAGGAACTCTTCTATATTGGATAAGATTCCCTTGCAGTGATATACTTTAGACATAACTTTAAAAAGTCAAGCAAAAAGCAGGAGGAAACGAGCTTTTTCTCACTGCTCAGCTACATCTGCTCTGCAGTCTGTACTATTTGTGGGACTACTCACATTAACAAGCAACTCTTTGAAAATCTTCAGGCCACAAAGGTACTCCAAAAGGAACAAATAATGGAAATCAATATTTGAGAGAGATTATTTTTTTTCCCAGTATCAGGAATAAATGCATTTAGAATATTCTTTGTTGAAACGGAAGGTAACAACAACAACAATCACTGTTCATTAATCTCTTTATGCAGTTGGATTAATGGCCCTTTATATGTACTTACAGTCTCTAATAAATACACAATAATTTCTATCGCTTTCTATATAATTTCTATCAGCTAAAGAGCAAAGATTGCTCTGCTCATCAGGGTAAAATAGAAATAAATTCTTTGGTTAAAGATTAAAAAGCCTCTGTACTAGAACAGCATGAATAAAGGCATAACACTTAAATACACTAGATTCGATTTTATTTCACAGCTTTTTACGTACAAATAAAACCTGTGTGTGTGCACATACTCATTTTAAATATGCAATAAAAGGCATTTTTCACCTAGTATGAATTGTATTTGTCATTTGGTACAAAGCCCCTTTCAGAGAAATTGTTGATTTTTCGCAGAGGCCCCTATACTTCTCATTCCTTTTGTATTATTTCAATCAGCAATGGATATACATCTTTGTTAGCCTAATTTGGGGGCCTACAGAGCAAGAAGAAGGAAAGCACAAAGGAACACACTTGACATATTGGTCTATTTGCTACCTCTTTTAAGCTCAATGCATACTAATGAAAGTGATCCAAACTATTCTTCTCCACTCCTCACTTAACAAGCATAATAATAAATGAATATTTAAACTAGCTGCAAATATATTAAGTGGAAACAAATAGGTTTCATTTGTAACAAGTGCACACAGGTTAATTAACAAGAAGGAGCTTTTGTGTTGAAACAAGGCTCCCTGATGCTGTACATGCAGGTGCCGTTAAGGGCCAATTGAGCTCTATAGGATAATTATGAAGTACCATTGTGCTCTACCGTTTGTTAACAAAGTGCTGCCTGCAATTTCCCTAAACCTATAAACCATCATCTGTGATCCTCAGCAGCAATTAAGTGACAAACATCTTCTCATCGGAGACTTGGGAAAACAAAAGAGACATGATAGCATTTAAGGAGCCAGATGGATATTTCAGAACGTCAACCCTGACAGCCTCCCCTTTTCACAACAAAATATAAACCAGGAGCCTGCTTGGTACCATGCTGAGGGGGAGAGGGGAGAAGTCACATCCAAATTATTAAGAGGAGGGCAGCGTTAATAATCATAGGAATGCTCATTTGAACAGCTCTTAGTGGGAAAGCCTTGGAGGAGCAAACAAGAGAAAGATAAAACCCTTTCCCTGCTCCAAACAGCTGTAGCTCTGTTGAGGCCGGGTTGTGGGGATTTTTTCCTTTTAATTCTCCCTTTTAATGTCTTATCTTTATGGAAGATGAGTTTCTTCCTGTGAATAGAAGTGTAAAAATGCTTTTTTTCTAAGAAGAGGACAAACCAACAGACAGAATTTTCTCCAGGGCATAAGTTACTAATTAGTTCTGCAAAAATAGCCTATATTAGGAAAAATGATAGATCAGCACAAAGAGGCATTTTAAAACAAGAGATCTACTCCTACTGTAAAATAATTGATCTAGAAGTTTTGAGGATGTAATCTTTAAAACGCTTCTGTAAGCTCAGCAATAATTCCAGAAGCTATAAACTTTATAAAGGCTTAGTTGAATTAGTTCAATTAATTGCCTGGTTGGGAGACCCTCCAAAACTTGTAGAAGCTCTTGTTTTCATAGATAAGGATCTTCTGGGCATTTTGTTGCCTACATTAAATGATGTTGTCTAGCTGATCTGTGTAATTGGTAGAGCTAAAAGGCTATTCAGTCACATGAAAAAAAAAAAAAATTATAAATGTATGAGTTTCACTAGCTAGTGTACATTTTTTTTCCCCTATTGCCAAAACAACAGCATTTACAAATGTTTTCAGTAACCATTTTGAAGCTACAGCTGAGTGTGTTTTAATATACCATCAGGTCAACAGCTCTCTTGAAAGAAAAAATCAACCCAGGGCCAAACAGTCAGACAGGCCTAATTAAGTACTTGAGGAGTAGGAGAAGCGCTCAGATAACTACAGCTGACTTGACCCTTTTCTTTGTACTTCAGTGGGTTCCTGTATACCTTTGCCACTTTCCTCTGGATTTATGTTTTTATGAATTATTTAAAAACGGCAACTTCAGATCTACAATTAGTTTTCAAGGAAACAGATGTGAGAAAATAATCACAGCTTAAACAGCTTAAAAATGGCTCTGATCTTGACAGAATGCAAAATGCCAGGTTTCCAGGCCCGCGGAATTCATCACTTGGCAAAAGTGTCATTAATCCCTGCGTGCTTTCTGGCCTTTCCTTACGGTGCTCTGTCAAATACCATGGATCACCCGGAAATCTAAAAATCATGACTGAGCATTTTTTTTTCTTTAACATGAAAAAAAAAAGTTAACCTTTTCAGTTTTAAGAAAAAAAATCTGAGATAAACCGAAGATAATCGATGTAGGCATGCTTTGCCTTTGTATAGCATTGCACCATGTTAGCTCGCTTTTGGTGGAAAACTGAGGATAAAGTATTTGGTCATGCTCGGGGTTTTCTATTTGTTTTTCTATTTCTATTTTCTATTTTTTTAACTGTAACAAATACAAGACTGACTAAATCTAGAGTACTGGGTTCTTTTGCCACCTCCAGCGGCATCCCCAATGACCCAAGATTCGTGCGTTGATTCCTCCTTTCCCCCCTGAAAATTTTCTCCATTATCTTAGGAGAAGTCCTGCATGATGACCAAAGGTGCATCCTGTAGCTTTTTTTTAGGCAGATTGATGAAGGCCTGCTCCTGGCATCAGGAATGTTACTGGATAGCCTTCTCTCAGTTCCAGTAACCATACACCACTTTCTAACTCACTTTGCGTAGTAAGTTTCGTTTAGGGACCTTTTGATTTCAAAGCATGTATAGAGAAAAAAGCCAAGCCCGCATACCAATGTGCCAGTGGAAATGAAAGTTGGAGTCACAGGCACCACCCTGAGAGGTACACAATGACTGAAGCTGTGCAACCTGGGGACAGCAGAAACAAAATTCTTGAAAAAATTCATTTAATCTGTTTTGCTCCTTCCTTTTGGGCATACCAGGACTTCACTGCTATTTTGAAGATGCAGTTAGGTTTAATTTTGCCATTAAAATACTGGATGAAAGAACATGAGGTTAAGTAAACACATCTGATCTAATTATTCACCTTGCACTAAATGGCAGTACTTACACACTGTGGTGAGCAGAATTGACACTTCATATCCCTGTATTTATCTTTTACTCTTTACATTTCATTCTGATCATGTGTTCTTAAAAATGGGCGTGTTATGATTCTTGATACTGATGAGTTCAGGATGACTATAGACCTCTCAAGCATTTGTTGGATCTCAGATAGCTGGAAATAAAACACTTCAGGGCAAGACTGCAGAACCTGATTCTGTATTCAAAAATCATAATGGAAGTGTATTCACTGGGAAGTTCTGACTTTTGTTATGATTCTTCATCTTAAATGATCTTGGAGACTATCTCTTCTTCCAAGCAAATTCTAGGAGGATCTTCAAGTGATCTGGCTTTGTATCAACACAAGGCTGAGCTCTAAATAACATTTAGGATTGCACACACCTATGCTACAATCTCCAGTTACCTCAGCAGACCTCTTTACCTTGGCTAAGGACACACAAAAATGCGTAACACTGGATTACCATCAATCATACGCAATCGTCTTTGATATCAAACTATTTACAATTTAGTATCTTCTCTACTGGATTCACTTTTTTCCTGAGCAGGAAATACCTTTATATGTGCAAATTTCACCTAAATGATGATAAAAGCTAGAATTATCTCTTCATTGATGTATTTTCTGGAACAATGGCTGAAAGAGTCATTCATGACTATGTGATTCAGTGAGAACAATTTTAAAAGTCTAATGAAAGTGATAAATGTGTTATTTAAACATCTTTTCAGTATTTAGTTTGCTACTCTACTCAAATAATTCATTAATTGCCATTTATGCAAATTCCATTCTGTACTTACAGGATTTTTTTCCCACTGAAAAGAAATTTAAAAAATACCTACTATTATTTTTTTTTATTCTCCACTGGCTAGACCTTTTAGAATATTATGTCCTGTTAATTTATAAACACATGGATTGTCACAGCCTATATAAAATAACTTTCAAACACTGTGAAAGAAAAATACTGCTTACAACTAGAGGCTTTTAACCTAATTAGCATAACTGAGCATAAAAAAATAATCAGAGACTATAACGTGAAAAATAATTGAAAACAACAGCTATGTTTCACAACCGTACAACTCAGACCAATGGTTTGTCTTACATTATTAAGGTCCGAAGAAGAAGGATGGTAAATAAATGGGAAATAAGTACTGTAAAGATGTGTTTTGGGAACTTACGTTGAGAGTATGCAACCTAAATTACCCAAGTGGATTTAAATATTTGAGTTTTATTTAGATCTCCTGCCTGTATTGGCTAGGAGGAGAGTTAATAACAATCCATTCATGCAGCCCTTACCCATAAGAGTAAGGGCTGAAGGCAGCAGTTCTAGAAAGCGATGTGGAAGTCAATTAGTGGTAACACACATAGGTACAGTGTTTCCCTGGGGGGTCCTAACTTGTCTCAAAAAGCAGTGATGATAGCAGAAAAGGTGATCAAGACCAACAGAGGAACTTTTTTAAACTGACTGGTTGATACAAGCGTAAGAATAGGTAGTATTTGAGGGGTCTGGCAGCATGGAAAAAAGGAAATAAGGAGAAAGGAAGATCCATAGGGCTTTCTGTTGTAGGTCTGACCTGGCTCCTATTTGAAAGGACGCATAAAGAATCTCTCCTGTCATCCAATCCACCAGACTGAAATAGGAAGAAGGAGTATTTGACCCTAAGAAGTTTTCCAAATAATTCAGCCTTACAATTTCTGTTTTGGGAAGGAAATCTGTACCACAGTCTACTGTGTCTTACAGTTACTTAGCAGAACACATAATTCAAACTAATGCGATTTTGAAAAATAATTTGCCTTGGCAAAAAAATGCATTTATTTCCAGGAAAAAATGCATCATCTGTTCTTTCCTGCTATTTCTACCAAACAATACTTACTAGTTGGCTTAGACAATAGTTATGGAAGACTTGGCAGCTAAGATGGAATTTACCCAATTTGGAATTCCAGGAGAATTGTGTATTTTACAGTTGTCCAGCGATTAGTGGAGCAGGATTGCCATGTTATGTGGTCATAGCTTCCAGTTTAGTCAACTTGAATACAAGAAACAAATGCTATGCCCACCTTCAGCTCAGCAAGCAGTCCCAAACTTAAGAATTTAATGGAAATTAGCAATATAACAGCGTAACTAAAAAATAAAAATAAAAAAAAAATCCTATTTGTCCCTCCTGAAAAATACAGTGCCTTACATTGTACTATCCTCTATGTTGCAATGATAGAAGGCATTTGGTTGGAAGCAGTCACTAAGGGACATTTATGAGAAGGAAAACGGAAAGACTTGCACCTGTGGCAAGTCTTTTCATGCCTGCAAAGCAAGTTTTGCATAAACTGTTGATGAATGGATCGCCCCACAAGTAGAAGTTGTCATCTGTGTGACGACCAGAAGGTGGCATAATCTCTACATTGATTGAGGCCTGTCAGCTCCGCCGCCGAGCACACAAAAAAAAGGCAGCTTTATCTGCGAGCGAAGATGTTACGGGTGTTCTCGGGTTACAGATGACCAGACCTGCCGTTCCTGACGGTCACAGTTCGGGCTTTTTAGCTCGTTCCTTCTTACATCGCCATGAAAGTCACTTGGCTTTATGCAGCTTTAGCAACACCAGATATTCAGGTTGCGGTATTAATGCTTGAATACATTGTGTTATTTTTTTTCCTTAGTTTCTGGTACTTAGGTTATTGATTCTTTTTTTCTTTTTTTTTTTTTTTTTTTTTTTCTCCCCATGGAAAATAATCAATATTCTCTTTCATTGCTAACTGAGTCATGCTGTCTTTTAGTCATTGCGGACGGGATCCTGGACCTCTGAAGTCAGTGGAAACTTTGCGTAACTGTCCTCTAAGTGGTTAGATGCAGCCTTAGAGCCACTTGCTTTCAATTTATTCCACTTTGCATGCTTGAAATATGGGGATATTTTCTGAGGGAGCAGCCGTGCTATCTGTTGTGTGTAGACTATGTAATCCTCTTAAAATAAGGGGTCACTCTTCAGGGTAACACAGCTGTGACCTTTCTCAGGTCTCAAGTATTCACAGAAAATTTCAGGACTATTTCACAAAACTCACCATCAGTTGCATTCGCCTGTTTCCCCGATCTCTTCCTGCACTGACTGGGAAGTAAGAATACATTCATAGCTCTTTCTTCACTTATCTTTGGAAGTTTTGCATGAAGGGTGCTATTTAAAAATAAATCGAGTTGACAGCTCAATGGCCCAATCTATTTCCTATGGAAATAGAGATCTTTTAATTTACTGTTAAATCGCCTTTCAATGAAATATTGGATTACGGCAATGTAAGAGAGGCTTAGTGCAGGGAATGACTACTTCATTTTGTCTGTCAATTTGATTTCTGTAACTCCACTTCTGTGATTTGATCAGCATGCGTGCTTTACTACAGCGCTTCAAAAAGGAATGAGAATGCAACATTATAACGCAATTACAGAGTTAATCTGCAACACGGGGGAGTTTGGATCGTTCCTCTAGATTTTTCTATTTTTATTTTTTTTTTAAATCCATTAAAAGAGTTAGGGAGATGCCTCTTTGAGTTTCAGCATTTTCATTTTCAGAAATTATCACATCCTCAGCTCAACAAGAGAAGCTCCTGTGTCTCTCATCAGCACTTACGCTTTCTGCCCCGGCCTTTGGCACAGCCCATGGCTGCCTGAAAGCAGGCAGAGAGTCTCATGCACACGGGGACGGAGGAGAGGCAGTGCAAGGGGTGAAGCTCAAGGGTCCAGTGTTGCTCTGCAGCCTCCCTGGCTTCAATAAGACCTGCATAGGTGCTTTTGGAGGATTTCCCTACACAGAGTTCAGCACAGAGCCAAGACTTGGACTGAAATGGCTTCAAACATTGGAAAAAAAGTTGTGATCAGCTATTACTGTCCATTGCAATGGGAGAAAGTTATTGAAGAGGATTTAGAGGAACATCTACTTTGCTTTTTCTCTACTCAGCTCACAGGTAGCAGAGGCAGTGGTCACCAGGATTGCTTTTCATTATCTGGACAGACTAGACACGGACCTGACGCTCCGCTGTCACAGACACTAACCAAGCAAAGAGTACTTGGAAGGTTTCATACTGGAAATCTGAATGACATTTCACCAGTTCTTGAGCTGCCCTGAATCTTTCAGTTTTATTTAGAAACATGGGATGCAAAAGTCTCTTCTTCATAAAACAAACAAACAGACAACCACAGATCATTT
Organism: Larus michahellis; assembly: GCF_964199755.1. Taxonomy (NCBI): domain Eukaryota; kingdom Metazoa; phylum Chordata; class Aves; order Charadriiformes; family Laridae; genus Larus; species Larus michahellis. The sequence continues at coordinate 175,005,074 of NC_133896.1, forward strand.
AATAGGTGTTTCTAAGAATTTCTAGCATGACTTTCTTTCCTGCAGTTGTTTGTGAAAAGGGGCTGGGGGTGAGGGAGGGGGAAGCAAATCAATTACAGTTTCCAACAGCATTTTTTCATGTTGTTGAACTAAAAAACCACATGGCTTAATTTTAAATTTGAATGTTGACATTTTAGTTAATATATCCATCAAAACAGCTGGCAATTACATATATGTTCTAATTTAACCAACTCTGCTAATAGGATGGTATGTTGAAAGATAGGAAAAATCTACTTCTAGTCTTCAGATAGCAATTAGCAAGATTAATAAAACTTAACTTTGGAAAGAAAACCAGGTGAAAACACAGGTGATTTAAAACACAGGTATTTAAAAATGAACTAAAAAAATTGTTCTACACGCTTATTTTCACAGCTACTGGACCTATTAGAGATGTAAAAAAGAAAAAGTTACATATAATTTGATCATAAATATGCAAAAGTCAGTCTAAATTTTTTGTTTTGAAACCGTAATGCCTGCCATATAAGCCCTTTAGGAAAAAAAGCACAAGAGCTTCTAGATAATGTAATAGCTCAAGTGAGTTATGCACTTGTAGACCTTTGTCTGGTTCCTTCAATTTGGCAAAATCTTACACTTAGACTTTGTAAAGTTTCTTTTTCTCTCTACAGCCTGTTGAGAGGGACTGTTTAAAAGTATGAGGCACTAAGTCAGATATTCAGAAGCCCTTTATCTTCAGCTCTGCTTGGCTTAATTGGAGTAAAGCACCATTTTTTTCCCTATAATCCCTCAAGCAACTCCATGTGGAAAACATCTCTTGTGCTTTGTGAATAAATCTTGGGGGTTCAAACCGTGAAGTGAAAGCAATTGGACATTTTTTATTTAAAAAAAAAAAAAGAGAAAAAAAAAAGCTAAGAAACCAGAGTAACTAAATGAAGCTGAGGAATGAACTGAACTGAGTCTTTCCTGTCTCTGTCCCTTGGAAAATTCAGGTTCCTTCTCTCCCTTTTTGTTTAATACAAAATTCAAACTGCTGCTGAGAAACCCCGTCATTGAAATTATTGGACAAAAATTTCAGTGAAAAGTTTGGGCTTCAGTGAAACAGGATTTCAAAATGTTTCAATGAATAAATAACAAAACTGACAGTGTCTTGCAGTAGCATCTCCAAATTCACTACAATCTCTGTTGAAAGCACGTAAGTGTCAGCTATGCAGATGTGTAACTCTGGACTCACTGGCAAACTTCTGACTACATAGGTGCTATTTTGTTTTTAGTACCATGAAATGAGCTAGATTTTTAACCTAATAAGATGTAAAAGTCTTTCTCCTCTCATTACCCTACTCTTTATGTTAGACCCATAATATGGGAAGGATGAAGATCTTGATAGCAGATGCAGTTTTCCTAAACATCTGATGCTAAATAAGCCAAGGAGGTATTAATTTCAAAAATTACTATTTTGCTTCTTTTTCTCTTCAGATATTTGGGCAAGATCCCCATGCATTGCAAAGTCAAACTAATTTAAGCCTCATAGACCAATAAATCCTCTTTCTGAGGCCGCCTCCTCAAAATTGGCTGGCCATTTTTTCAAGCTAGAAATTGTATTTTGTATGTATGTATACACTGTGCACTTAGTGTAATCTCATAATCTCCATGTTAATTAACACAATTCAACATAATTAAAAATAAGAACAATCGATGCAGAAAACAATTGCTCCTTGTAAATGTGTAGTTGTCGAACAACTTGCTCCTAAACATATTATCCTAACGATGAAATTATTGAGCTCTGCTGAGCCAACGAAGCATAGAATGCAACAGATGAAATCTCACACCTATGGACGAGCAAAAAAACAGCGCTCGAGAGATGTGCTTTCTCTTCTTCTTACCACCTCCTTTAAATCCAAACCTGCAGATTGTTAGGAGCATCCTTAACCAGTTGTGACCGCCGGGACAAAGGAGGCAGGTAGTCACTTGAATAACTCAGACCGAAGCCAGCCAGAAATCCCCTGCCCATGGTGCCATGGCTTAGCAAGCAGATCACCACCTGCCACAGAAGCTGGCGTTTCTGAGCAGTTTTCAAGGTTGCCCCATACCAAGTGCACTGCAGCAGTCAAATCAGGAGGAACCAAAAGCACAGACCCTCCGGGAGCGCTCATCAAGATAGGAAAGTTCCTATTATCTGGCTGCCTGGGGCAACCAAAACCCCACTTAATTACTGCCCTTCAGACAAGGTGGAGACCTGCATTTAAAAACTGTATGTGCATCGAGTGAGCAGCACATAAAGCTGAAATGGAAAACTGGCTCCCTGCCTCAGAGTTTCCAAGTACATGTCCTTGAAGAGCAGAAAACTAGCAGGGGAGGCTGCCATCCTGCCTGCTATTTTCCTAACTTTGTCTGCTCGGTGCAGACAGCCAGTCACCATTGCGACTCTGTTTCAGAAAATGGGGATATGGCTAGCTCCCCAAAAGGTAAGCCATTCATTTCTTCCTCTCCAACAACAAATCTCTGGCCTATAACGTTTTTCAACAAGGCACAATACTTCTTTTTCTCCTAAGCCGTTATAATTGTATCTCTGTGACCTGATCTCTTGGCAAAATATTCCAAGCTGGCACTAAGCAGTCTGTGCTCAGTTTAGGTAAAGGACCTATAATTTGTTGCCACTGCATATTGTGAATGAATCGGGAATGCCAAATTCTTGTCAGTAAAACGACAACATTATTTGCAAGGAGACTTAGTTTTGACTTGTACATGTGCCGTATACTCAGTAGCACCAATATCTTTTTCAACTAATAAGAAAATGCCAGTTATCAGAACGCTTTTTTACGGAGCGAATTAAAAGCTCTTCTTCTAGCACTGCTGTAACAGTCCTGAACCACGACAAACTGCCCAAACCCCAAAAAACTTGTTGACTGCATGACCATAATTTCCCCTATTGCTGCTCCTTCATAGACGTTTGGGTTAGTCAACAAAAAAGAAAACTCAGGATGATTCTGAGATCCCTGTCATCGTATTTTCCTTCCCAATGCCCTGCACATCTGTTGCAGACTGGAGAAGGTCTGGAGTTATGGGTAGAGCCATGCAAGTCAATGGGTTAAGAAAAGGCCCACACACACTCAGAAAATTCTCATCTGCCAGTGCTCTTCCTTGTTCTTTTGTCTTTCTAGGAAAATAGACACATATTTGGATTTGGTGCTTGGTAATCACCTCCATCCCTCCTTGACCCCAAGACTCCTGGTTAAAACAGTATTAGTTTCCAAATGGCTGGGTTTGATCTGCATTGTATAGGGATGTCTCCAATTATGTACTGTCCTCTGAAACAAATGTTCCTCATCCTCAAAGCTGCAGCAATGAGCCTTAGCATCTTGCTCTGGGCATATGAGGCTATATGTAATGACGGCAATTGGTAATGTTGAATTTTGAAGCTTGAGTGACACCACTATGAATCTGGAAAAAAAAAATTAAAGGGAAAAGGGCATCCATCTAGGTACAGTGTGTTACATTGTCCACTTCCTCCTTGTTAATTTAGAGACTGTCTTAAATTATTAAACTTAATTTCTCTTTTCTCCTATGAAACAATGACTTTTGTGTAATAGTGCTGACTTGCACATTATCATTTTTGATGGTTCACAGTTGGTTTTAGGAGGAAAGGCTTTGACAGAGACAAAATACAAGAAGATACTCATCAGACAAAACTGTCTTTGCGTGGAGGGGAAGCATTCAAACATATACAACAAACAGATATATAAAATAATTTAGGGGACAGAAATTACAATGTACAATTTCGTCTGAGAAATTCAGAAAACACCATTATTATGTATGTGATGCAGCCCCCTGCACAAATATGAAAAGTGATCTTTTGGAAGGGATGTTTTGATGTATTATAAAGTGGGAGTCACATTTTTACAATGCTTCCAGCATCCAAGCCTTGCAAAACAGCTTTTCTTGGGCAATAAAAAACAAACATTCCCTCCTTCTAAATAATTAGTGACATTTGAAAGTGAAGATGAGTTGTCAAAACTGCTCTATTCTTTGAGAAGAGCATAGGAAGACGTGTATTTATCTCCCAACTACACAGTTGGTTTTCTGTGCAATTTGAGATTGCAGTGATATTGCTTTAGTTATCCCCTACAAAATAGCATTAATTATTCCTCACTCTACTGATTTAACATTGCTTCTCCACGTGTACCACAAAAAGGACAAGCACAGCGGGATTTTACTCTGTCTCAGTTCCACCTCTGTAATACATGCATCTCCTTACTGCATGTGCCTACTCCTTCATTTAAATGCTTCTTTTCTTCTCTGTTAAGAGGCACAGGAACAAAAAGTCTAAGGTGGTTGGTGTTTTCAGCTCAGCGTGTCAGCAGCTGAAAGCACATGCTGTGGCCCCAGTCCAGCAAAGCACTGGGACAGACACGCAGGGCAAAGCACACAGGTTCATCCCGCGTAGGATTTACCTCTATGTTTGCACTTCAGCAGGCTCTCAACGGCTTTAGCCGAGTAAAACTATCAGCAGCAGACAACGCCTGTGTTAGATGCGTCCAGGTTTTTCGTGTTGTAATGAACTTAGGCTGTTATAAATCCATGTCCTCGTCTTTCACCTTTCAAAGAGCATCTGCTACCATCCTCTTCTGATATCAAAGAAGTCCCAAAGAAGAAGAGGATGGAGAGATCTGAAAAGAAAGACATCTACAATAACTAGATATCATTCTGCTAACAAGGAATGAGACAAGCGTCGCTGGGAAGAACTTCTTTCACCTAATAGCACAGAAAAAGAGCAACAGAAAAGAAATACTGAGTAGTTCTTCAAAATCTGTGTCAGGTTTTATTTTACTAAATGTATGTGATACAGCAAAATTTGTACTAACTGAAACACATGTGCCTGCTGTAAGGGGTGATTCTCTTTCCTTCCAGCTACCGCTTGCACCCTCTGCAGGTTCGGGATTCATGTCACCAGACATGGACTGACGCAAGCCAGACATCCCAGGACCCCCACGGTAAACCTGGGGATCACAGGCTGAGTCCTCCTAATAAGCCTATGTTAAGAAGAGTTCTCTCCTCTTGATACAGACATAGACAGGAGCACAGATAAGTTGCAGTTTAGAAGTGGGTATTTCCTTCCATTGATGTGCTCATATGTAGGTATCCATTATAGGCATCTATACTTTAAATCAATTAGGTAATCCCAGTTTATTAGTCTGGCAAACACAGGACTTCAGGGTTTTTTTAAAAAAATTAAAAGCCACTGTAGGCTTATCTACTTTTTCTGAAGAGTGACATGACTAGACCAAAGCTGGGTTGGTTGTAGTCTTCTGCTTCACTTCATTGTACGTAACAATTTTATAACAAAAGTTAAAGTCACAGCAAGCAAGCCTCAGAAATTAGTTATACCTACAGAACACACAAAGAATATATAATAGCCTGACAAAAGGCAGATGATTTATTGCATTTCCTTGAGTTATTGATAACCTTTAACTCATCAATAATGAGTGGGAGAAATGATGTATTCAGAGAATGACTCCATGTTCTGTTTGTGCAACAGCGTTTGATGATGAATGTGTTGCAAGGAGGAATAGCTGGGCATTTGGAGCTAGAGAAGTTTCTGTGAAGGACTTTGCGGTCACCAGGAGGGAATAGTACCACCCCCCACATTTTTTTTAACTGAATCTCTTCTGATTTCCTTCTTTGGAGCAGGGGTCAATTTTGGGCTGCCAATAAGTGACAAGTAAACCCTAGTGAAATTCTCTGAAGCTGTAGAAATGGATCAGCAGGGGAGTAGTCTCTGAGGCAGGTGCAAATGTGTTTAGCTTTGAAAGACACCTGAGTTCTGCTTCTGTGCGTTCATTTCATCCCTCGTCCTGGGCAATATAGTGAGAACTACCAATAAGAAAAAAAATCAACCCTGATGGAAGAGTTTTCTGTTAGAAATAACTGGTTTGTAGAGACAGCCCCCCCCCCCCCCCACCTCCCAGCCCATTCCTGGAAGTGGGCTAATTAAAGCACTTGCTTCAACAGAGCAAAATCACTTCATTTTGATCTCTATCATTTTGACTTTCAAATTATATATTTCCATAGAATTTCAGATTACATTTTCCTGAGTGTCTGATTTCCTAGGAAATTATTTAAATTCCATCTTTTCATTTGGGTTGGAAAGAGAAGGAAACTGAAATGTAATAATTCCTTACAGGATAATTCTGTAATTTCAACTATTACTACTGATTGACAGGACTTCTTCTTAGGAATTAGATCAGAAGGTGTTTTAAGAGCAAGAAGAATTTCTAGTGAGGGAAAGAATTAGTAACAATAAAACTTATTTTGAATACATGTTTTAATTTATGAGGAAATAATCAATCATAAAATGATTGTCTCTGCTGCTTTCTACGACCTTGCTTCAACAGAGCACTTGCATTCATGCTTGGGATCGTCTTGGAGCATTTTAAATGAAAAATATGCACAATTCCTTAACTAAATAAAGACCCTTCTGTCTGAAGCGTTGTCTAATCTTCTTGGCAATGCAAGCACAGTAGCATATAATTCCTGTTGTAGAAGTATCTAAAGAAAGAAAACCTAGCAAAAAATATTAATTTAATAGGAAGGAAGCAATTTTAGAGACAGAGTTGTAAGGGTGTGGAAACAGTCCCACATAACAAGTTGTCTTTAGAGATTAAAATCTAAGCACTATTAGAAGTGCCCATAATAATGTCGACAGCCTATGTGAAAAGAGAAATGTTATGTCTAGCACTGTGACTAAGTAGGAATAGGAGTGATCTTAATCATTTGCATGTATGTACTCCTGTTGTCCACAGATCACAAAGTACTTGAGAAGCACAGTTGGTTTGAGGCTCAGGACGCTTAACTCTCAACAGACAGAAGAAGTCTGTACCCACCTACTCCTCACGGCTGAGGTGTGACAGATTAAATCCTCCAGCTGTGTGTGCTTCAAGACAGGAACTCTCAGATGTGGAGAGCTAGGTGGTTTGATTTCATAAGGAGCTGAATACTTCTACTTGGACTTCGGTACTACACCTATGACCCATCATGCACAAGCCTGAGAAAGAACTGCACCCCCAGGCAGTGTTATTTATCTGACATTTTTCAGTTTTTCAGTTTTTATAAAGGTAATATTAAGTTCTTTTTACAACCTTTTGTGGCTTGTAAAAGAGGGACATTGAGAAAAGATTTCACGGTTTTTAAATAGTAGGAACGAGGGAGCTAGGAAATGAGCAGACACAAAAAAATCAAACGTGCTTAATTTCTCCAGCCTCCCTAAAAAGTGAAAATCTCTTTTGTCTGAATTTTGGGAACCAGTGCTCTCTTTGCTTATTTCATCCAAACGACCTGACACACAGAATTAAAAATAAATGAAAAGTTAGAAAAAAACAGAGCCCTAAAATCACAATGATTATAAATCACTAAGGGCCTATAATGATTTTCCCCTATTGTGGCTTGCAGCCTAGAAACAGGATATACAGTAAGTGCTACTACTGTTAGCTAATGGAGATTCTCCTTCAGCTCAAGCGGTAGCGCTGTTGCTTTGGGATAGGAAGGTTGTGATGTCTTGCCTAAAGGGATATAAGTGTTGCAATTCAGGTCCCAAATGAGAAAAACTCTTCACATTGGTGCCCAATTAGTGATCCGATTCCTGGTGTTAAGTCTAATGCAATTTAGCACGCACCTGCTGAATAGCGCGCATGCCAAATAGCAACTGAACTGCTCCGGCTCTTTGTCTTTGTTCAGGGAGAGTTGAATGTTTTGTTGCAGGGTAGGGAGTAGAGCCTAGGGGTGAGGGGTATTTGCAAACATTTGCGCAAACGAAATCTGTAGATTTGCTTCAGCAACATTTCAGAGCCGCTCACATTCGCTCTGCAGCAAACGGATATGGATATTCACTGAGAGCGCAACCTCAGTGCATAAAAGTTATGCTTACAGTGGCATAATACCTGACTATCCCAAGCGATGATAATCTGACCTATTGACCTAAGAGCCACCGAAAGAGATAATCCTTGCCTTGACTTTACAGTTTGAAATATAGAGAAGAGAGGGCCCTGCAGACACCGTAGCTTATCTTACGTTATTCTTACAATTCTGCATTTCTTGTGGACGTTGTAGAAAAATGTAAAGTTTGGAAAGGATTCGAATGAGATCAGGTTAAAGGCTTTTGCAACACATAAACTAGTAGTGAGCTGACATAGATTTCTAAGGGTAGTGAGCTGACATAGTTTTCTAAGGGTAGCCACAATTAATTCATTTAGATTCGAATAATTAAAAAGATGCCTGTCTAAGGCTCTAAACTCCCTCACATATCATTAATAGTACAATAAAATCCCAGAAGAATGAAAATAAGCATACTAACAGGAACTCAGCCAAGCAGCATCCTACAGAGACTCCTTTCCAACCTTTTATCGTTGTGGGAAGCATACCTTCTGCCCTGTTAAAGAATGCTATTAAACAGGTGTCATTTGGAGACAACTGTATGGGGTTATTTTGTGCCAAAAAAGGGGCTGAAGCTTTAGAGTCTCAGGAAACCCCAGAAAGCACTTAATTTCCCCTCCATTGTGGAATAAGAGAGAATTCGACTTGGGCATCAACTGCCGACCAGAGATAACAACTCCAGTATACACAGAAAAACACATTTAATTCATTTCAGGTTCTAGAGGTGTGGCAATTCTTAACAAACATGTTAAGACACAGAGGTCAGTGGACAACCATGAAAATCCAGGGTGCCAATATAATTTTTGTAGCAAGAAGCCATACCCGGAAAACTAGCTGCTACATTTTGTCTCTGAAGCTGTCCTGATCTCAGTGTTCATGTGGCTTCAAAGCATAAAACAGGGTAAACCAGATGGCAAAAAAAGGTTCCCAAAACATCGAAAGCACAGCAATAATCTCAAGAGTATCAGTCAAAAGAAAAAGTTGCAATCTCTTAGCTAGACACAGCTGACAAAAAGGATTGGCAGATTTGCTATACACTCTGATTGACAAAAAGTGGTGGAGGATCCAATCACTGACTTGAATTTGGATCCTAACTGGAAGTGAGGGCACACTGAGCTCTCATAGGGGTTCTAATTGTTTCTTGCCCTTTCTTGAGTGCACCACTGTTCGTCGGCATCTTATCTGATTTGGCAAGATTTTGTTGGCAGCTCCCTTTTTTCCAAGTCGTCATTCTAGATATTTGCTCACGTAATCCAAGTTAGAAACACAAGCGAATATCATGCGTTTCTAAATGAAATTATGGAGTATAGCAAAATAACCAAATTATTTATGAGATGCGAACCAGTTTAAAATTAAGAACATGCACGTTTATGTGGTCTTTTATCAATAACCATCTTATGAGAACAGATCTGATTTAAAATTAGATCATATGCTGCATTAATTAAAGCATGCCTATGGTGTTCTAGGAAGTGCACGTAAGAACTTAGGCCTCTTCCAACTCTAATTTGTGGTCCAGCAGAAGGAACTCCAGGTTGGAAATGGGAGGCTCTAAGGTGCTGCCTCTAGTCCGGCATCCTGAATGGCTCTGATGGCAATTTTCTCCTTGTCTGCAGTAGGGCCAGAATGTTACCCTTAAAGTTAAAGTTGCAGATTCCTCTCCCAGAAGACAAATGCACTCCTGTTAGTAGCCTAAAAAGAAACAAAATCAGAGCATCCTATAGCTCTTGCAACTCCACAATGAGACAAAAAGACTGGAGGTGACAGCCGTTCAAAGTGGAGTAAGATTAATATTTTTAACAGTAATTATTTTAACAAAGAGACTTGTGAAAATAGGGAACGATGGAAGTTTTCATTGCCTTCCTGGAACATCTGTTTAATCAAAATTACTGGGCTGGAATTTGGGTGTTCTGGATGAAATACAGCAGGCTGGGCCGTGCAAGAATTCAAAATAGGTTATTTTAATTATTTGAATGATTTCTTGTGATCTTTAAACCCATGAAGAACGGATGTATTATCTAACTAATATCTATGATCTAAATCATAAAAGCTTTGATTTTAACAGAACTTTCTCACAGTCAGATGCAAACCACATTTGTGCACTAATCTTTAAACATCATTCAGTTGAATTCAAAACTTTTGAAAAGATTAACTCTTCATGCCACAGTTGAGAACTTTTCATCTTCTGTGCTGCCATAAGTGAGGCCAACAATATCTGCAGTTCGCCCTCTGCAATACTACTAGGACAAATGATTTTGCTATTGCTTTTGCTTGCTCACTGGTTTCCATAGAAAACAGAAAAAAGGCCACATTAATCGGTTGCACAAAATTCAGCTTGCTCGCTCTGAGAAAAAGCAACTTTTTTCTTTTAATTTCTGGACATCTTTTGATGAGCCACCCAGTACTGACTCAGCGGTGCTGGACCTTCACTTGGGGCCCAGAACTCTGCAGCTGCTCTAGCTCTGCGTTTGCCTAGAGCAATGTGCCAGCTGTCTCTGACTGTATTACACCACAGTAATGCGAACAACTGGAAGCAATAATGCGTCTCCCCATTTGCCTAACAATACCAACATGAACAATAATTCAGAAGACTGAAGATTTGTGCTGTAATTTAATAAACCCCATGCACATTTCTACAATTGAGTATCACATCTGTGCAATGGATCCTAGAAGTGTAATATTCTTTTATAAGGGACCATTAACCAATCTTAAGTTTATAGGTTTCCTTAAATCTTTTTCATCAGCTGTTAAACTACAGTAAAGAGAAAATTGCCTCTTATGAGACAAGGGATAGTAAAATACAAAGACTGTGATTAAACGTCAATCAATTAAGGATTATAATATAATAAAAATGCTGACTGATGATTAAAATGAGTACTTTCTGGCAGAATTTTATAAGCAATATTAAGAATTGTTTTAAAAAGTCAATAGAATAAACCCCACTTACATCTTATTATATGTCAGGGACACTGACTTAGATAGGACTATTTAGAGAAGAGGAGAAAAAAGAATTGTTATTCTGATAAAAATACCTAAGAAGCAATTTGTTGTCGATCTCTACATTAAATAGGAAACATTTCTTTCTGTCATTTATTTTATTACACCCCTGACTCCTCCATTTTAAATCCATTTCTGAATGGAGTAAATAATGCTATATATTTTAGTTTCAGCTGGCGTTTGGCAAGTTCATGCAACTAGACTACATTTCATGAAAACAGGTAAGAGATCATGCAGTAAACGATATAAATAAGCGACACACAAAATATTATTTCACGTAACAGACCTAAGAGAGTAGCCCAGCTGAGGCGGGGAAAGCAGTAAATGCAATGTTTGCGTGTTTATCTACTGAAGATGCTTTAGTGATCTTTTATGGAAAAATCCCATCAAATTTCAGATTGGACTAAAAGGATTCTACAGAAACTCTTACATTGAAAGAACACTAATAGCAAATAATAAGCTTTCTATAGTTCAAATGAAACATCCAGCAAAATGCAGTAGCAGGAATATAGTTTTCTATTAAATTCTACAGTCTGTTTGAAGAGAGCAATAGAAAAGTTTTCATCTTCATAAGGGAAACTCCATTTAATGTACGTCTTGCGTAATATTCACTTCCTGTGCTCCTGCTTGCCCACTGCTGAGTGGCTGTGGATAAAAACGACATTACCATAGAGAGTTTTTTATCGTTACATTCTTGGGTTTTCTCCTTCCAATTCACCATCTTTCCAAGCAGGCCATATTTATTTCTTCATCATCCCTAGACTGTGCGTGTGTTTGCCAAAGATCACCTCTACTTTACAAAACTGTCTGTCACTTCCGTTTCTGAATAGATCATACTAACTCTTTTAGAGAAATTAGTGTTATGCCACATTTTCTCACTTTCTTCCTAAAACCCTCCTACCTTGCCGCTTTTTGCTTGTTCCTGTCTTTTCAACAGCAGGTTAATTCTTCCTACTTGCTTTCTTCTTTTAACCTCTACATAGTCCTTACAGCTATTCTTCGTTCTCTCTCTTTCACCCTCTTTTTAACTAATTGTTTAAGTGGCTCTTGTCTTATCACAAGTATCTCCTAAGCTTCACATCTGAAAACTAGAGGCTATGTGAGCACTAAAGTGAAGAAAACCACGTTTCTCCGGAATTTGAGTCACGAACTTGAGAGATGGGTATTCAAGAAACCAGTCTTCAATTCAAACTTTGATTAAAATCCACCACTGGGATCAAAATTGTTAGGTAGCAGAGAAAGACTCAGACATACACACAGCGTGGTCATCTTCTTTCCTTGGGAAATTAGGCTGAAAACTACTCTTGTATTCTTTTTATCTGTTTCCAGCTACCACAGTCTTTCCGTTCCTGTTTGTCTCCATAGCCATAGGATGCCCAATGTAAAATCTCCTATTTCGGGTTCCTGCATTGCTCTTCCAGTCTCTTCCACCTGATTCCTCTTAAAGAGAAGTAGCACCAAGAACGTGATAAGCACTAAGAAATTTTGTCCTTCCTGGGGCTTTATCCTTCTTAGTTCTTTCTTGAACAGACTCCCCATTCCCATTTCCTGTAACTGTCCCAGATGCTAACTGTCCCAGGTCCCCATCTCTTTTTTGCTATTAGATCTTGCATTTAACAGACCACACCTATCTGCAAGCAGACCTTTCCCCTTCTTTTGGGTATCTTTTGGGTGTCTTACCAAAATTTAATTTAGGATTGGCAAGAAAATACTGGTTTTTTTGCAAAACCTCTTCCATCACTGTTGGCAATACTAGCAATTCCCTGTTCACCAGGACATAACATTGTTGACTTTTTAAGTCACACTCACTACAGTAAAGAAGAGCAGGATTTGCTGAGATAGGTATGTAATCAGAATAATTTGCCCTGATTCTCCAGTTGGTCATTATCGGGTGGAATTAAAATCATACATCTTTGGACAGATAATGCAGACATTATATCCAAGCTCATCACTTCATCTCCTTACCCTAGATTCCTTTTATGGTCAAAGTGTAGGAAAGGATTTCTAGAGACATGAGTTAACTCTGAAGATGTTAAGTAGTCTCACCTAAAGATCAGCACAGTGGGTCAGCCTCCTTAATTGACTCACACTGCAGTCACATCATCTCTAGACTCGATACCAAAGAAGGGAAGAGGAGAAGAACCTGTGTCTGATGGTGGAGGATGAGACAAGGCAGGCTTTCCTTTCTTAGAAGCAAATCATTTAATCAGTTCAACTATCACATCAAACCCTACTCTAACTGAACACCAGATTGGAGCTGTGAAGAGTTCTCTGAAGGTTCTCAGAAGTTCTTGCATGTAGAATATAATTGCAGAGTGACAGGGATTTGGGAGTACACTCACAGTCATGTGACATCATGAAGGTGTTCATGTTACAATGTGATGTCATGTGGTCGTGTATTTTAGTTTTTAATGGAAACCACTAAAGGAATTATGATCAGATCAGTTGTTACACACTGTATTTTTCAGTTCTGGAAATATTTTCTTCTATAAAATGGTGTCTGCTTCACATACAATCTTTAGAGTTGATACCATTTATTGAATGGAGGTCCTGCTATTAGAACTAGCACAGAATCAGGTCCTTGTATGTATCATTTAAAAGAAAAAAAACAACTGCATTTGATCAATGAGTTACAGACACCTAGTTTTGACAGGCACTATAATGTTAAAAATGCAATTACACCAATGTAAGACTTCACTGTTCCATACCCCAAACCTTTCATAGTGGCAGAGTAAAAGCGACTCTGACCCCAACCTGCATAAAAAGCTTCTCTAACTGACCTCTTCTATTATGTGCCTTTCTCAGTTTTGGCATCTCATGACAGTAATAACCTGAAAATTATCTTCATCTCCTGTCACTTCTTGACAAGCATACCAGAACATCTCCCCAGAGATGCTGTCAGTTCACTGAAGAAGAATACTAGTAATGATGATATAATAAAGGAAAACCGTATAGGTCACCAGTGCATGTATATGTTTGCGTCCTGGCAGGAGTGAAAACTAACTGAATGATTGTCCTGAAACAGCAAAAGATTCTTGGATTTATTTTGTATCCAAAACAGATTTTAATGTAAATTTTTGTTGTGTGAGAGCAACCAAAATAGTATATTAGAATGTATCTATTTTAAATTAGGGGCTTGTTCTTTATAATTTACAGTGGTCACTCCTCACTGACAAAGCGTTGGAATTTGATGTGTCTCTGAACTCAACTGATCTCCGAACTCTCTGGATCTCCGAATTCTCTGTATCTCCGAACTCTCTGTGTCTCCGAACTCAATTGATCACACATACTGAAGTAATAGTGAGGATTTTAAGTAAAAATAAATAGAAATAAAAATAAAATACATTTTGTGCAAGAAAGAATTTTATTAAGAAGGCTAATAATGCTTTGGATATTGTCTCTGAAATATAGTAAAAGTTTATCATTAAGTTTTCTCTGTAGTGTATTAATTGTCATAAATAAGATGGGTTGTTTTTTTTTCCTTTGCGTAGCGTCTCAATAAAAGCAGTTTTATTCAGTTTGTTATTCATGTACTGGAGTGAGTTCAAAACTAAGGTAAAGTTAATCAGAAATCAGAAAAAAGCTCGCAGGTTAGAGACTGAACTATTAGCTCCATCCTTTCCATGTGGTCATTTTTTGCTGATGCAAGACATGTTTTATCCAGCTATCGCAGCCTTTTTCCTCCAGAGATTGATGACTGAAAATGCTGCACTAGTGGTTATCCATCACCTATGCCTATGGATGACCACGGCCTTGTCTGTGATCCGTTCTTATACCAATTAAGTTTGGATCTCTGCCAGCTACAGAGCCTTGTTACGCCACTCAGAGAGAATCAAGGAACTTGAATGATTTCCTGATTATTATAGATTATTGAACCCCTTCCAGCCTACTCGTCCTGAAGGCTGGACTTGAAAAAGATGATGCCAAAAGTGAATGAGACACTGTAGGTTCTGTTCTTTATAGCACTGTGCTATTTTACTTAAAGCTAAGCAATGTCTTTTTGACTGGAAACTGAGAGGCTGCAGAGCCGGTTCAGGAAAGCACCTTTAGAGAAGCAAATAGTAGTACTGTAAAAGTGTCTTTTTCTGAGACATTTCTTCTATAAAATCCCCTTCTCAGCCCTCCAAATCAACAGTGTTAGGATGCATGCAACTCAAATTTAAAATACTCTTAAGTCTCTGGCCAGATTGTGGGTAGTAGTAGGACAGATTTAAGACAGAGAATGTTTTTTTTCTCGATTGCCTCAGTTTACTGTTTCTTATAAAATGTTATTTGCAATCATTTATTTAATAAGTACAATACAGTTATTCATCCCAAGAAAAAAAAAGCATTTTTGTGACTCAAATTTAGAAGTAGAACGTAGTAACTAATTTTAATTACTCTACCTTGCAACACTGTACACTCTTTAGAATAATTTGTGAGAATAAGAAAATGTTGCTGTGATTTATTTGCACGTCAAAGTGCAAGAAGGACTTTTCAGTTATGCCCAGAGGGATACAGCAAATTCTACCTTTACATTTTGATTTCCTGTGGTAGGTGCTTTTCTTGTCATCCTTCTCTCTTCTGAGCAGCTGAGGAGCATTATACTAGTTTAGTCTCATCTATATGTAGTTACTGGAGTGCACCAGACTAGGAGGTCATGAGCAAGGTTAAGGACTTCAGATTTTTTTTCATATTGGTCCTATGGTCACTTAGGCATAAAAGCATGATTGGACTTGCCACCTTATTTCCAATAAGTTGACAATATTCTTTACTATAGCTGTAGTTGTCTTTTACATCACCTTGACTGTGCAAAGAGATCTAGGCAGAAGTGAAACCCAGGTCCCAAATTTCTAAGTGCCTGATTTGGGACTTCAGAGAAAGTAGGGTCTAGATACCTATGCAGGAAAAGATAGATAAAAGAATTGAGATAGTACCAAAAGTGGAATATAAGCATGGCAGAGTGACATGATTTCTTAATTTTCAGTCAGCATGAATGTTGGGGTGTCCTGAACAGCATTTTCAGAAACCTCTTGCCCACAACTAATTATTCCAGGGAAGGGAACAGTATCCTTCATCACACCATGGATATGAACAATCTTCCATTAGGAATTAGGAAGGAATTTTTCCTACTGAACAAAACTAGCAAGAAATCTGTTGGATTCCTAAGGCAAGGAAATTCATGCGCATGTACTTTGTGCTTGCTTCTGTCCTATCTCTGGCTTTAGTAACTTTGCACAAATTTTTAATCACTTTGGCAGCAAATTTCTGTCAAGTTGCATAGTTGAGTAGAAGGAAAGCAGCCCAAAGCAAAGGACTGTCACACAGGAGTACACTGTCAAGACATAAGTTGATAAACTCCACTGGTTTCTCATGTTTCTTACAACTTCAGGAAGGTAGACCCCAGTTAATGGAAATAAGATTTTCACAAATTAATATTAGATACCTTAAAATATTACCTTGTAGCTGTTTGCAGGCCATGGAACACTGACAGAGATGATTTCCAGAAGAAAGTGAAACAAATTTTGGAAAAACGGTACTCAAGGTTGAATGTACCTTACAAAATGAGGATGAAAATGTAAATGTTTATATCCAGGTGTGCATTCAAGCAGAGATTTCAATTCACCTGTCCAAACATAGATGCAGTATTACTGTTTTAGTTCCTCCTGAGTATCTGAAAAAGTCATCTGAGTTGGCAGATACTGTACAGGACCTACAGGAGAAATGCATAGTCTGAAAAGTCATCTGAGGCCAGGAGGGACATGATAGGGCATCTGTAAAGGGGCATGCTGGGGCATCAGAAGACATCCATGTTTTGGCAATTTAATAGCATTACTGAGCTGTTCGGCTGACCAAACACAAGTTTAGTGAGCCAAAGAGTTTCTTAGACTCCATGGACTGTACTGACTGTAGTGCCAATGACTACAGTGGGAACTTAGACACATAGTTGACACACAGACATCTGCATTATAAACCGTAATTTAGGTATCTACATCTGTGAAGCTGTATCCTGTCCCTCAAGCATTCTCTCCTTCCTAACTGTTTAAACGGAAGCCAGTGACGTTATCAGCAATGAAGCAAAGACGGTCTACCCAAGTGGTAGAGTTAACCCAAACTGGATGTATTAAATGCTTGACATGAGCGAGGGGGTGGGCAAGAAGAACTTCGAATTAATGAAATCGTGACCTGCTGCTTAAAGTCTACCTGTTGCAGCTAATGTTCAGCTAAGAGCGCGTCTAGCTTGCTGTGACCACTTCTTGTGTGAGCAACCCCTGCTTCATGCTGTATCCAGACTGGATGTGGTCTACATGGAAATGCAATAAAACGGGGACATCTCGTCTTCTAGCTTTCTCTCCCAACCTCTATCTTCTCTTCTTCCGTTCTGTCCCACCCTCCCAGGCTCCCCCTGCTATGTTTTGTTGCACAACTACATGACACAATCAGTGTAGAGAGATAATTAAGTAATAAAGAAAAAGTCTTTCATTAATGGAAAACTTCTAGTATATGAAAAGTGGGATGCGAATTCATGACTGTGGAATCAAACACTAGTAGCCAGTTAATCAGATTGAATCTTTGGATAGCCACCATTCGCACTCAGGTTCTAATCAATATTTGATTTCAGCTGTCTCAGAAATCCCACCCTTCAGCTCTTTTCTAGCCTTTTACAGAGAAAAATATATTTCCTATTGCAATATTTCTACGGCCAATATTTGTATTTTAGTGGTTGTTTCACTTTTTCTTATTTCTATTCCAAGTTTCCATAATGAAAATGCTTTTCAAATATATGTATGTGTGATCCTTGATTTCATATAAAAGTACATTTTGAAAACACACACTGAATTTTGTTACTCCTAAGTAATAAAGAAAGTATAATAAATGGCTTTTTTTCCTCTCTTAAAAAATAAGGTCCAGGGAAGGTAATTTTCTTTACAAACCCAAGTACATGTTAAGTAGGCTAACACCTAAGGCACTGGAGATTTTTATTAGATTACAAAAAAAGACTTTCCTGGTTCCCACTTTGCTAGGGTTAATTAAGACACTGTTATGCATCTTTTCACTTGATTGTTATAGGAAACTGTACTTTTCCGCTATTTCTCCTGCCCTGCTAACCCCTAAGACTGAGGCAAAACCCACTGACATTCTTTCTGGTTAAAATCAAGCTATAATGAAATACTTTCTTGGTGACTCGAACAAGTCTCAAAGGAAAACACAATAAAGGAAATGTCAGGAATGCATCCTTTAATTTTTTTCTTTCCTGAAATCTTGCAGTAGATCCTGAGTGACTCCACAGCACTGGCTACAGAGTAGGACCCTTAAATAAAACATCACAGGTGTTTAAAACCGAAAGCTGTGTGCAGGGAGGGGACAGAACACTTTTAAGGACCAATATAATAAAAAGATCGAACATTCTGATCACTCTTCTGTTTTTTTGAATGTATTTCGAAAGGTCTTCTCAGTCCTGTTTCAGAGCAGTAGATCGCATTGTTGTAAAACACACATGGATGGATGGCTGAAACTGTGGTCTGCATACACTAGGTGAAATGTATCTATTGACTTACAAGCTGGCTGCATGTGTCAAAATGCAATCTGGTATTTTTGTAATAATAGCTAGCAGTCATAGTTGTAAATTATTTATGGAGACTATTCAGTGCAAACAGGTTAGTGCACACATCCTCTTCAGCTTGACTGCCCTGGTTTTAGATCACTCAGACATTCAACTCCTTAGAGATCTGCTCTTATCATTGCAAACCCTAAAAAGGTACCAAAACTGCAGTCATTTCAGCAACTCAAAGCAGCTCAGCCATTTGCTAAAGTTCTACCTCAAGGTTCAGTGAATAAACACCATTTCAGCCCACCTCTTTCACACCCACCCTGGCCCTGGTGATGTAAGTTAATATCAGACATGAAGAGAGATCGATCTCTAGAGCTAAGACTCCGGCGTGCTTCACTATCTCTGTGCAGAAACATGGAAGAATGTACATAGCAAAGGCCACCGATGATCTTAACACAAAGTGACATTTCACTAATGCTGTGTTTCAGAAGATGGGAAAACGACAGCCACCCAATGAGTACTTCTGGTTAGATCTAAATGAGTACAGCACCCTGTTGCAGTGCAATGCACTGATTTTCCTGTGCACACAACTATCGAATCTGATTAGCATTTTGCCCTCACCAGTCCATTCCAAGCAGCTGCACCTACTCTACACCATCAGAGGACTGGGAGTTACTGAATTTTAAGTTTGAACAGCACAGCACCGGACAGAACTAAGCCATCACATACACAAAAATACCAGGACTTGACTGCTGTGATAGATATAGTATGGTGGAATATTTACTGTGTATTAGTCTCTCTCTAGGACAAGTTCAGCTAGAAAGAACTTTATAAGGGCTGCTTTTGACACAATATATACCTGATAGTTCTGAACTTGTGATAGTGGCTCAACTTAGTTCTGCTCGGTCATTAGTTTGCAAAAGGAATAAAAGTTTAAAATACACCAATAGCACTGACCTCTACCACTTCTGGGTGGATTTTCTTGTGGATAATTATGCCAACCACCAGCTTCTGCCTCAGACTCAGGAATTTGTATTTTGGCTTTGGATTTATCATCCGTGACTTTGGGCAAAGAGGAAATCCTTGCAGTCAGGGTTGCAGGGTGAGAAAAAGAGGATGGAAAACCCGTACAGAGACAACAGGCATCGTTTCTCTTCAGTCCTTCAGCCTCCTTGCCTGGCTGTTGGTACAGCTTGTACCACCACCAATTGCTCTAGCATCCTCCCGTGTCGGGCCAAGAAGAGAGTCCCTATCCATGTATAAGCAGCTGTTACAGACTAGCCAAAAGTAACTCCAAGGCATATTCTCAATGACAAACCCGCCTGGGGCAGAGGAGATTAAGCAACTGAAATCAGCTCTTCATACTCACTCACATCTCAGAGCTCTTCTTGTCACACAGCTAGAGTCTCTGGGGAAGAATACAGGGCTGCTTATGCTCATTCTCCCCAAGGAATTTGGCCCCACACCTGACGTAATTTCCATGCAGATAGTGAAAAACCTGCTTTGCCAAAGACCCGTGAAGGGTGGAAGTGTGCCCAAGTAAACATGCACAACGTGGCATAATGACAAAGGGTAAACACGCAGCAGCGAGTAGATCTGTCTGCAAGGAGAGGAGAATTATCACAACACAATGCAGTATTTGTGTGGCATGTAGCAGAGCTGGTAAAAATGTGATATTGAGTTACTGATTCCTGTGGCATGATAATGCTCCCGGGTTTCAAATGGACCACATAGCAAGAGGTCACAGCCTATGTATGCCAGACACTATCATTATATTCACTTTTTCCCTTTTTTTCCTCTTCTTCTCCTGGTCCTGACAGTAAAATTATCTCAATGGGACTATTAACCAGAAAGTCTGGCTGGGAACGCAAACAGTTAACTAACGCCCACATCTCAGGGCTAGTGAGCAACATCTCTCTCTGGCTTTCCTCTGTATTACACCTTTAAGATAGACGGGATCAGCAAGATGATGCCAAAACAAAATCAGGAAAAAAATGCATACAAATAAGCATACGAACACAAAATTATATAATTAAATGTATATTTACTGAAATAGAATTATGTAATTCTCCAGCTATAGACATCTGAAAAAGAAAAGCAAACGCAGCTCCCTGGATGCATTTTGCAGGAGTCTGGGAGGGATCCTACAAATCATGTGAATTTTCTGGGGCAGCTTTCGGGCATAATTACTGTAGTTGTTCAATATTTTAAAACTGGAACAAGAAACAAACATCAGAAACAAAGCACAAGGTGTTTTTTCCTCATTCATACACTGTTCTGGCTTTTATTACAATGCCAAATGCCCGAGTCTGTATTCCCCATGAACCACACAATTCCCACTGCCTGCGCATCTCTTCGTTGCTCTGTGTCAGGCCCAAAGCGTCTCAGCATGGGAAAAAAGCTCGGTGCAGGAGAGTGTGAATTCAGAGTGCACAAACCCTTACTGTGAATAGATCAACCTCACGGGTCTTAGTGCTAAATTATCTGTAATCCTTCTTTAGAAAATGGAGAGACATCAGCATCTTCTGAGGAAGATTTATCCCACCTGAGATAGTAGCAGAAATTAATTTCCTTCTGCATGTGTCAGAGGGCAATTCAGCCCACGTATAATCTTGAGTAGCCTTTGGAGCTGCCCACATTCCTCCACCCCCTACAGAGGAAGACTCAGTGACTAAAATAAACTGGAATTGTTAAAAAGCTGAAGTTAGATGAGAACTTTCCATGCTAGGGATTCAATGCGCACAAATGGAAATACTTTATTTCAACGGAAGTGGACCATTTTGTCCTTGTTCCACTTTTGAATTTATCTCACATATTTTTATTTGAAAGATAATTTCTTTCCAATTGCAAAATTAAAGGCAATTAAACTGTTTTGAAGAAGACTAACTTCAGCCTTCATATGAGCTTCTCAAAAATCAAGATAACACTGGCATTAAAAAACATGTTGTAGTTTCTTTTTACAACTTTACTGTATTTTATTATTTTTTAATTTTTACAGGACACATGGTACTGAAATAGGGTATAATCTCCTAACCAAATTCCAATATTTTTAAATAGAGCAGTTTCCTGCAGAATTAATGGCCTGCTTTTGCTTATATCTAACATTAAGTAGCAAAAAATGTAGACACCTAAATCATTTGCTTGCACTGAACATTTAGACTGGCTTTATAAATTCTAGAATTTTTTGGACACTTCTGAGGCAGAAACTTGTCAATGTTTAAAATTGGTACCATAAAAGGAAAGAATTCTTCATATGGGATTTTGAAAATCAGATAGATGATAAGTTTAAGTCGTGCTGAGAAGGTTAATTAGTACTCTTACAGTGAAGGTATGGCGTATGCTCATCTAATTGTAATATTCAAAGATCGGTTTAAGGAAAAGAAAAGAATTATCCCAAACCACCAACAAAAATATGGAAAATGTGGAAAAATCTAAGACAATTCAAATGTTATCTCCATAAATTCATTAAGAATTTCAGTCCAAGCAACTCAGCTCCTAATGTTCAATATCATGTTCTCGATATAGATATGTATTTATACATGTACATCGATACTCATGTATGAAGGTCTAGGCATTTATATGATAATTAACATCTTTGGTCGCATTCCTCTTTAGAACAAGGAATTTATATTGCGTTGACGCAAGACCTCACAGCAACACTAATGCAGAAAGCTAAAAAAGGTTAATATCCTCAGTAGACAGTATCATTTCATCAATAAGAGAACTATTCAATGACCCTGTATTGGAGTGAACTCAGCATAATCAATTAGCTTTGTCAAGTAAACAGATCTGTCCCTTTGGCTGCTGCGTAACCTGATATTTCTTCCTGTTCTTACCGACTCTTTGAATGGAGAAATAAAATACCCTGAAATTATACCAGCTCTGGCTGAGGAAAGAGAGCTATTTAAAAAAATGCTTCACTGAAAGCGTCTGTCATTCTTAATCAGATGTTTTTGTCTTCCAGCAGAGAAGGGCAGTAGGACAGGGCTCAGTCCAGCACCACAGAATGCTTAAACAAAAACAATATTTTCCATGTTTTGATGAATTAGATGCAAATCAGTTGGCAAGCAAAATAAAATAACTAATGTGCCCTGCACCACTTGACGTAGCTGACTTGAGTAATTATCGTCACAATGTACCATCCTTTGCTTGCTTTATCATTTGTCTTTCTCTTGTTTTTGTTTTGGCTTTTAAAAAAATAATACTGTAATTACTATAACACTAATTTGAAAGTAATGATTTCTATACACATTAGCAGGCTCTGAGACACAATCTATGATAGGTCATGAGATAGTGGTCTCAGACTGGCCTCGTGTAGTTTGCATTATGAAAAAAAGCCTGGGAAGGAGAGATCATTACTCTGCATAATTAGCAGGCTTAATTAAAAAATGGCCTGAGATATCAGCTGTAGCACCAGCTCGACAAACCCCCTAGGGCTTGTTCATAGATTCTGCTGCACTTTGATTATACTACTATGAATCTAGAAATAGCCACCTGGAATCACTCTCTCAGATGGGCATTTGCTAAGTGCTAGTACACTGTTATTAAATCGGTTTGTTTGGCACAATTTTGTAAAATGATATGGGCTTTTAGACCTTTAGCAACGTGAAAAGAAAGCGTGGCCAGCAAGGTGGAGTAATTCACTCTGCGGGGTTTCCAGCCTTCCTCCTTTCTAATAAATGAGGGAGTTCAGAGATGTATTCATCCAAATTTCTCAAGTTCTATAAACCCCAGTCCGTTTGGGTTTGTCAAACAAAACCCGACTATGACAGCTTTGAAAAATTCAATCACCTCAGGTTTGAATATCTACATCTCAAATAAACGTGGACTGAAATCTGAATTCCTTTGTACACCTCAGATTTGTGATATTCACATAAAATCCTGCTCAAAGTTTGACACCTCTCTTCCTCTACTTTTATTTTTGTCCATGCTGGACAATCCATAATGCTTCCTTCTGAGGTACATCAAAACCTTTCCTGCACACTACTGACCACGTAAACAGGTCACTCATTCTGGACAGGCAATCGCTTTTGCAGAATACATGTGGGGCTAGATAGCAGTTAGGAACAGAACTGAACTTGTTAGGGAGTGAAGACTTTCCTGTGTTGTTAAACCTGAGATTGGTTTGATCCAGTCATAACACAGCTGTCCATAGTGGAACGCCACTAGGATATTTGAGCTAGTAATGATGATTGAAAGACAAGCCCCCTTTGATAGGTACATGCTTTACCTGTGTTGGCAGTTAAAAGTTGGGATCCCACCGGAAAGGCAGACAACTAATGCAAAAAGGGGTTTTGTAGGCTGACTGTGGGGGAATTTTTATCATTACAACTGTTATTTCTACCTGTTTAATAAAGCTTACTACTGCAAGGAGGAAAGCAGAAAGACTTTGTTTATTTAACAGTGAAGACATGACTTTGTATTCTTCCCCTCCAAAATGTCTGGGGCTGTGAACAGGCGAGGAATAGATTCAGATCCCTCAGGTCTGCAGCACCCCATGGAAAAGGGAGGACCTCCATCGCCCTGGGACACCTTGGGCCCATGACCTCTCCGGAAGGCGGCCCATCACCTCTCCGGAAGGCTGCCCATGAGCACTGGAGGTAGGATGCTCCCATTGGCACCGCTCTCACGCGTCAGGAACCTGCCCTCTCCAGAGACCCGTTTAAGTACAAATCCTATTAGGATATTTAGATAATACAGCAAGATGCTTCTTTTTATGCGTAGCCCTTCCAGCTGATTAGACAGGGAAATCTTTGCTGTCTAGTCAAAAAGCTTTCTGGCATGTTTAACGTCTTGGGAGTGTATTTTTGTGTTTCTTTAGGTTACAGATATCCTCCTAGGAACTCAGAGGAAGGAGGAACTGAGGAGTCTGTGGGGACCAGACAAAAGTTTGTGTTTCATGGCAGAATCCTGAACCAACAAAGTCCTGAAAGGGAATGAAATATCTCGCGTGATGTGTTCTCTACTGACGAGTACAAATAGTGTGCTTTTCAGCAGGAATGACAAGAATCTCCCTATTCCTAACTAACAGGCGTGAAGGAAAAGTAGAAATCACCAAGAAAAATGACTGAAGGATAAATCAATATGAGGTGAAAGGTCAACAAGCGGCCTGCTGTTAGTCTGCCAAAAAAATATTTAATACGTTCATTTGATATTATTCACATTAAAAAAAATTACATGTGAGAGAGATAGACATGCAGCAATACAGCCTTTTTGTCTCGGTGAGAGAAAAGGCTTTGCTGCGAAACATGTGCTGATCTAAAAGTGGTGTTTATCCCTAGAGCTTTGACACCCCTTGAGGGTTGGCCATTATTGCAAATGCAATGACAATCTTTCAATACAGACAAATTAGCTATTTTCTAGAGAGCTAATTCAGTTCTTCAAGTTACATTAATTTATCACGGTTTAATTACCGCTAAAATTATACTAATTCAAATTAGAGGTGGCAGTCGTGTAACACATGTTGTTTGGTACCTCGTGTGAATTCTTGAAAAACAGTGTTCGTTCTGTTAGGACAGAACCTAGTGATTTCCAGCTGTAAGGATGCACGCATTCAATAAAGATTTTTAACAGCTCCTAGCTGACAGTTTCTGTAGATTTCTGTCTTCACCCCACTATTCAGACTTTTTCATAAGCTGCAGTTTAGCCCCTTCTCTGGGATGGAGAGTGTTTCTTGGCATTTTTTAGTCTTGTGTTTAAAACTGTTACAGCTCTCTAATTAAAATACTGTTCTAACTACAAAGCAAGGAAATTACAAAGAAAATGAATAAAAGTAAGAACACCACAAAAATGTTTCCCTAATTCAGATACACCTATATGTCTGAAATGGGGCAAGACCAGTATTCCAAAAATAAAAGGTTAGACTAAAAATAAAAATAGCAGGGAAGAAAAGCCTGGAAACCAACCATAAAATGTCAGGAGGGTAAACAGCTGACACATATGTAAGCTCAACTGAGAGGGATATAGGAAATAGGTAGGAGAGGAAGAGACCTCGTGGGTCAACACAGATATCTGTGTGACAGAAGCCTTTTGATAAATGGATCAGATTGCTATTTTAAAACTACTGAGGCTTTCCCCGCCAGTATTTGTGCTGAAAAGCTGTGCCAGTGTCCTGTTTTAATGTGTGAACTTTCTCCTTTTCAACCTAAGTTCAGTCTCAGCAGCTCTAAATGTGCATGTTCTTTAGCAAACCCTTTCTCCTTTGCACTAACCAGGTCTTCCTTACCCAACATACTAACCTTCTTGATATATGGAAAACAATACTTTCCCTTTTCACCTTCCTAGTGAAGCTCGTACTTCCTTTTTTCGTTCCCCTGATTAAGCTAACAAACTCCTTTGCACCCGTATCTGGTTGGGTTCTGTTTTCTTAAAACTAGGGGAAACAGAACTGCATTCAATATTTCATTTATCTCACCAAGACCTCCTACAGACGCCCCATTAGTTCTTTTCCCCTGCGGGGAATATCTCTGCCGAATACTTGCTTGGCTTTGCCCCAACTAGGGCCAGCTGGTGACTCACAGACATTGAGATATCAGTCAGCAGCGCACGTAAATCTTTATTTCCAGTCTTTCACATGTGGTGAACTCACAGCTTGTAGCTGAAGTTCTTCTTATCGGTGTGTCCCCCCATGTACTACTTTGTTCTGCTCTGAAGAACTCTGAAACGTAAATGCAACATTTTAAATCTATGTGCTTCAGGATAGGCATTAAAATCCACATTTCATAAGGAATTCAATGGAAACTCTTAGGAACTCATCTGATCTAAAGCCTACCAATTTCTAGGTACTCAGATACTGTCTTTCATAATGAAAAATAATCAAATCTCTTTACCCTTCAAGTCAAAAAAAAAATTAGAATTTTATCCTCTAAACTCAAGCACAACGTTGCACCGTTTGTAGCATTGTTTGTCTTCTTTATTTATTCAGTTGTATAGTTTCAAATTTTTTAAAAATTGTATCTGAGTAATTGTCCTCTAGAAAGTTCCAGAGGTACCCTTTTGTTCCACAAATCTGTCTGAGAAGAGCTGACCTGCATGCTGTCTTAACGTAACAGAGTAAATCTAAAGACTCCTGAAATATGCAGAGCTAGAATATAAAGAGAAATGAATGAAAACAAAGTTACTGAGGAAAAATTTCTGTTGGTGGTTTTTTCATAGAACATTTCCACACAGTTCTCAAATAGCTTGTGTGATTCACCTCATCTAACTTTAGCCATTTAAAACCTATTCATGCTACCCTAGCTGGGTTTGTAGGCTTCCTCTATAACCAATGGAGAGAGACTTCTTACTCTTTCCAGCCTAAAATAGGTGTTTAAGATAGATGGCATTTAATGTTTTATGATTCGTTCCGCCTATCTTTAGATTGTCTAGAAGTTCATATCTTTCTTCACTGACTATAAAAGGAGTGTATCCAATTAGTGTAGACCTTCATGAGTAACTTAAGGACAGACAAGATAGACAAGATGAACCTCAATCTTTTGATCTAATACGTTATTTGAAATAGGAATGGTAATTAAGGTCCATGCTGGTGCTTTTGAAAAATCCAACTTTCACCTTTAATGAAGTAAAATTGCTTGAAATGAAACAAAAGAAAATGAGTTAAAATACCAGAGTCTTCAAATGGTCAAGCAAGAGACTTAGAAAACAGTGAGCCCTAAACAAAAAGGACAAATCTATAAATTAGGTACTCAGAGAATTCAGTAAGTGTGAGTATACATGCAAAAAAAGTGTTAACAACTTGAAAGTCAGAGAGAACTTCCCTCAGTGGGAAAAATCATCAGACCATAAACTGAAAATGAAAGCTCTGCAGGATCTGGGGGGCTCAAAGTGAGACTTAGATCTATTATGTATTGAGAAGAAAGCCTAGGACATTTCTCTAAGACGAAGTGTGAGAGGTGTTTGGTACATCAAGGCTACGTTTTGTCTGTGGGCAAGTATTAGTAACTGCTGGAGAGTCCATGGGAGCTATGCATGCTGGTTCAGAAGCGTTTTAGCTATAGGGACAGATGCTGTCAGGGTAGTATTCATTTGACCTACATTTAGCCCTCCAGAAGTCATCAGTTTTAGGCTAAGCTGTGTCTATTGCCAGCACAAAGAGGGAGAAAGAGAAAAAGAGACAATCATTTTCAGAGAAACTTCATGACATGTCCTAGCTACTTCATTTAAAGATTGGGGGAGGTGTAACCCCCATGATTACAGTGTAAGACTCAAGCACAACTGATTTTGTTGCAAATACACAAGATTAACTGCCGACTCCCATTAAATGTGAGAAACTCCTGAGCCCCTTCAAGCACAGAACCATGGCTCCTAACTCACTGTTACACTCACAGTTCACTAGCAGTTCCTGACTCACTATTCACTCACAGCATCCAAGATCATAAGCCACTGAGGAACTTCTGAAAAAACTTATGACTTCACATTCAGAAATCCCATTGGCAGTGACCATAAATTATTTCTGAAGCATTCCCTTCAGAGTTTATTTTCATTTGTGAGATTTATTTTGAGAAGTTTTATTAGAGGATAAAATTATTTGTTTGAAACGCAACAACCTTTTTGGTAAAAACAATAAAAATAATAGCAATCTCAATAAATAGAATGGAGATGGATATGGTAATATTAGTGCCTGATTTCAGATACAGCAGAGGGCTAAAGATGTTGGCAAACTTCCTATTGCAGAAAAAGAAGAAAAAAAAAAAAAGACCCATTAAGAAAATATCACAAGATTTTACACCCAGCCCTTTCCTCTGGTTCGAGTGTCATGATGCAGCCACATCTGTGAATGGCAGAGAAGTAACATTTTGTTTTGTAGGATGAGCCTTCATCTCCGCATCCTGAAACCTGCTTATTCTGATGCTCCTGATGTTGCGGTAGCTTCAGCATTCTCCAGTGCCTCTACACCGTATCAAGTTACCAGACGACGTGTCAAGGGGCACACTCTGGAGCACCATATGCCACAATTAGGGAAATCTATTGCTCTCTCCGAAAAGCAGAGCCACTGCTGCACAAGGTCACCAAACACTAATAACGGCAACTTCATGCCACTGGAATTTGTAAGGAAAAATTCTCCTAGGAAATACTTGGATGGAAAACAGGAACTTGTATTCCATTAATACCCATGGACAATGTAAAGATCCTAAATTTATTGTATTTACAAGAATGGTCTTCTTGTTAGCTACAATGTGTTCATGTATGAAAATCATGAGACGAAAATGAATGCTGAAGATAAATTTTGTTACTAATACCTCTCCTGTGAAAATGCTGAAGAATCAAATTCTCAAGTACACATAAAGAGGCATAAGAAACTTAATTTCAAGGTCTAGTTCTGACCAGTTTTCTGTTCCTTGTT
This sequence comes from Larus michahellis, assembly GCF_964199755.1. Classification (NCBI taxonomy): domain Eukaryota; kingdom Metazoa; phylum Chordata; class Aves; order Charadriiformes; family Laridae; genus Larus; species Larus michahellis. Next base: position 175,033,861 of record NC_133896.1, read on the forward strand.
AAAATAAGGGGCATTTTTTCCCCTTCAGGAACGCAGCATTTACAATACTAAAATAGTCCACAGGTCTATTTTATCCTGTAGTCTTCCCACAGTGAAGTTGTTACAAGAAAAAAAGATTTTCATAACCTGTTCATTACACAATGCTGGCTAGCTGGTTAGCAGACAAAATTTGCCTTTTAACGTGAGTAAGAAGTGATATTTATTTTAAAGAGCTTTTGATTTGTTCTTTTCATTTTATCTGTTCTATAATTATGGTAGTCATTTATTACTCTGTCGCGCTGAGAACATATGCCACAATCCTCGCTATGGTTTATGAATGCCCTGTTGGCATGTCGCTGATCTGTTACACAACATCACAAGTCCCTCTTATGTGTAATTATTTCTTCATTCCTTTCCTCAGTGGAAAAAATATTGCAAACTATTTACATTCATAGGTGTATATATTATTAATATTTGTATATTTTTAGATTCATAGATTTTTAAGTACACCAGGGACTATCATCATCTAATGTGACCTCCTGCACAACATGGTGATTCCTTCAGCTGTAGTTTATTTTTTAGCAAGATATCTAGTCCTGCTTTGAAGATTGCATACAAGGATATATCACATTCCTAGGTAGATATGATGCACTGTGTGCATTTATTATAGAAAGCAAGATTTTAAAAACATACAAATATTTTGTATTTGAAACTGAAAGTAAGAAATCGTAAAATCTTAGACTTTTACACAGAAGTTTGTAGACAACCACAATGTGCCAAGCAGTGCAATTAGAAGCTCCTTACTGTGGTTTGAACGTGAAACACTTGCATTACAAGCTCTGAAAATGAGAAACAAAAGCTTAAATATAAACATTAGTCTTCAGGAGGGTAAGCATGGCATGTGGCAGGCAGAACTTGCTCCTCACGTCTTTGGTGAGAGCTCTCTATCCCTGAGGACATGCATGAGGACCAGCAGAAGTAGAGAGGTGATTGTCCCCCTGTACTCTGCACTGGTGAGGCCACACCTTGAGTATTGTGTACAGTTTTGGGCACGTCAATACAAGAGAGAGATCAAGGTGCTGGAGCGAGTGCAGAGGAGGGCAACAAAGCTGGTGAAGGGCCTGGAGAAGAAATCTTATGAGGAGCGATTGAAGGAGTTGGGACTGTTTAGTTTGAGGAAGAGGAGGCTGAGGGGAGACCTCATCACTCTCTACAACTACTTGAAAGGCCATTGTAGAGAGGCTGGTGCTGGTCTCTTCTCACAGGTAATTAGCGATAGAACAAGAGGGAATGGCTTCAAGCTGCAGCAGGGTAGGTTTAGGCTGGACATTAGGAAAAAATTCTTCACAGAAAGAGTGGTGAGACACTGGAATAGGCTGCCCAGGGAGGTGGTGGAGCCACCATCCCTGAATATGTTTAAGACTCGTTTAGATGTGGTGTTAAGGGATATGGTGTAAAGGAGAACTTCGTAGAGTGGAGTTGATGGCTGGACTCGATGATCCCAAGGGTATTTTCCAACCTGAATGATTCTATGATTCTGTGATTATTGTAGTCAACAACAGTGGAAATTTTTTTAAAGGTAGAGATTTTTCTAACCATTTGAACTGTTCAGATGCATTTTAGACCAGAAAAACATCACATGTTGTGAAAATCACATCCTCTGTGAAGATGGAATGCAACCTCGTGGCTAGATTGAGTTCAGAGTGCACAAGTACCCTCTGAACACTGCAAAATGACTTTTCCTATTTGTGGGTACAGATATTCCATCAACAGATTATATGTCTTGGGTAACACCTTAAGGATGAAAATTGTCCACTCTGTTCATGTGTTAGTTTAGTCTGGTTTTCTTCGCCCAGCTGTGTGGCAATTGTGCTGTTGAACTTCAAAACACAGCAGAGGAGAGGGAGTCTTTGTATGGACAGGCCCTTTCAAATTTTGTAATGTGAAAGAGATTAACCTAATCCTTGCTGTTGACTTAGTTGGCACAGATATGTGAATTTTTCTCATGACAATAATTCACTTTTCTCCTATACATCAGCTCTTGGGAGATAAAAAACAAGCTATGTCAAGTTGCTGTATGCATTTTGTGATCTGTGTAAGAAGGACCTGCTAAGAATCAGTTTTGGAAGGATGACCTAGCAGAATACGGGTCTTCAAATGGACAGTGTTTGTATGCCCAGTCTAAACTCATAGGAACAAGGTGTTAAGATTTTAGACGATTAGGAGTTTTAAAAAACATGCTGTGAAACCATGCCATAGGCCACAACTGTCTTCACGAATTAAAGTGATGACTGCAGCCCTTAAAGTTTTCGTCTTGGATTTTGACGCTTCACAGAAGTTCAACCGAGTAAGCTCTGTGGTGGCTAGCAGGGAAATCATTGTACAGGAATTTTCTCTTGCAAAAGAAATGAGATCAGTCTTCCTAACCACAATTTTCTAAAATTTTTTTTAGCACAAGTAGAAATGGCAGCACTTCTGAAATTCCACTCCACTGATATTTTAATTGAAAAAACATTGCCTCAATCTGAAAAAAATCAGCACCTACAACTGTGGAGGATAAGAAAAATTTCTCAGTTTTAAAATAAATTCATGCTCCGCTAGATATCCTTCCCCATCTATAGAAACCTAAAGAATTCCAGTATCTTCCACTGTTATCTTAAAGTTGAAAGCAAAATCAAAATATTAAAGGATATGTTATGAGTTCTGAGGCCAATAATTGTTAATCTTAACAATAACAGAAACTAGAATATTATTCCGAAGATTATATCCTACAACTTTATCAACTCCCTGATAACTTGAAAAGTAAACTAAAAAGAGATAATGAGTACTAATTTCTGGTGTTCCTAGGCAGGTAAGTTTTGTTCCTTCTAAAAGTAAACAGAAGGTTTTGTGGGCACCAAATGTGTACATTTAATCTGGAATCTGCAAGTTAAACCGTGATCCTTGGGAATTTGAATCTGAATTGCTAAAAGGGAGGGAGGAAAGAAAGCTGTTTAAACTATTTTTGTGCAGTGAATTAAACAAATACATCTCTGAGACTACACAGACTTTGAGACTCTACTGAGAAAATACTACGTCTGTGCAGGCAATTTCAAGAACTGTAACAAACATTGAAAAATCTTAATATCCTCATCATGTCTCAAGCCTTCGAAATCCACCTGAGGATGTTCTGTGCCTCGGTCCCTGCCTCTGTTTTAAGATTTGTTAAAATATAGGAAAAGAAAAAACGAACACACACAGACAATCTGATTCCAAAATCTTCCCTCACAAAATACTCTCAAATTAAGACTTGTCCAGTATTCCTGTGTAACTAACATTTTCCTGCCTAATGTTTTGGAAAGCAAAATAATTAACCAATGTGAAAGCCACTGCATTTTTCCTTGGTTCTTCAGTTCTAATCCACTAGCTTTCCAAAATTTTTATACAGAGTATAAGTTCTGGTAACAGAGAGAATTAAAATAAATTATGGAACTGAATCTCAAACAGCATATTAAAAAAACCCCAACCTTAATTTTCCCAGGTACAAAAGCCATTTACGGCAAATATGCCTGAATTACAGGTGTTTGATGAAAGCACAGTTAGCAAACATAGATACCTGGAAATACAATGGTGGTAATGGTACATGAGCAAAACTGTTTTTTTTTTTCCTACATAACTGGCTCCTTTTCAACCTTGTTGAAAACCCAAGTTTCATCAGAATTTTCATTGAAGCCTCTTTGGTGTACCTCTAACATCTGCAGGCAGACATACACCTGACTTCAAGGAAGAGAGTCATAAACAAAATTGTGATTCAATGGGAAATTTCTAGTTTAATAGTCAGCCTCACACTAAATTTTAGGCCAGAATTGATCCATATTATCAGACCTAATTAACCTGGCTTAATAGTATCTGTGAAATTTTCATCCTGCTACCTTTGATTTAAAGGCAGCATTGAAGAAGAGGAACTGGGTCAGTGATAATTCTGGTGAGGTTTTAAATGCCAACAGTAGGATTTGGCTAACTTAACCCGGGCATTTTAGTGGCCGTTGTCAAAGTCAGGCTTGTCATCCTAGCCGGTGAAGTGATGTAATTTCTTCCAAAGAACCATTTATCTGATGGCTATACAGGCCTTCAAGACAGCTGAAATGAGTGTGCCACTGGCTAGAGAGGGACCTGCGGTGTGGAGATGGTACAAGCCTATTGAGTTCAAACGTGGAGGGGACGGTGGTGCCTCACTGCCCACCTCACCCCTGCAAGCAGTGGTGCCCTGATGTACTGAACACACCGATCTGCAAGCAGCACGAGCAACAAACTGCAGGGAAGAAACAGACATTTAAAAGGGCAAGAATGATGCCTCTCAGACTTAATCTTTCATGTTTTCACATGACGACAGCAAAAACCATAGGGCTGCAAACTGAAGGACAAAACATTGCCGCTAAGAGCTTACTGGTTTGCTAAAAGCTATTAAGAAAATGGAAGCTATTAACATCATGCCAAATAATGGTTCAATAATAGCAGCCTAATGTGAAATTGAGATACTTTGCATCACTCTAAAATGATCATCCAAATAATGAACTGCAAACTCTTCAGCAGGAGATGGTGATTTCCCACACATGTGCACAGCTATGCCATCCGAATGCAACAGTTCACACAGTTGTTTTTACGTGTGGATTTTCTATGGTGGCAACCTGTGAGTTGTACACCTACTTGGTAGGAGTGAAGACCTTATCTTACACTCCTTATTAAGGGAAAAATCCTTCTGAGTCCAGTTATCAGTAAGGACAAATAATTAGAAAGCACTTAAAATCCTCAACCCTCACTTTTCAGGAAAAGTCTGTTTTGGTACTAGCAAGTGAACAATAAGCTTTGAAATCTCAAATAAGTGTTCCATAATCTGTTTTTAAAGTATTCTTCATTATACTATATTACCAAAAAACATTGTCTGTAATATGAATAATATAATATAATGTATGCATTTTATATAATACACATAATATACAAGAAATATATATAAGATATTTACATTTTACTACAAGCTATAAAAATTATGTTTTACACATCTATAAAAATTATAGCAGTAGCACATTTTTAAAATATTCTCTAATAGAACTTCAGTTGGGTACCAAAAGGCATTTTTGAACCTGGGTGTTTTCTGCCTGTTGTTAGTGACCATCTAGAAATAATTGGGGAAGACACTGTAAATCGGATTATCAGAGGGCTTCATAAGGTGTTATCAGTTGTTGATATTGTTTATGGTCAACCTTGCATGGCTGAAAGGCATGCTACTTTTGCTGACCATCTGTTACGGCAGGCCCCAGTCTAAGTCTGTACCCTGTCCCCACCCAGAGTAGTGAGACAAGGAATCATGAAGGCAAAAATGGAGACACCCATGGAAAAGAAATCCAGATAAAATTATTCCTCTGTGGGTTCAAGGCACTTAAATTCTGCCCCATTATTCTAATAAGTGACAGTATAAAACACATTATGTCCTCCCTATCGTTCTATGAAAGTAAAGTCCATGATATAAGAAAAAGACTTGTATGAATGTATTTACCTGAGATGCAACAACTGAGAAATCAGAAGCTCTATTTTCAATTTCTTTGCATTCCTCCTGGCCAAAATCCTCTGAACTTTTCAGTATAAAAAAACCCTAACCTCAAAATAGTATATATAATATTAGCTGGGCTATCTTTTGCTAATTGTTCATTTCAGTCTTTCCAAGGTAGAAAGGAATTAGAGTGCTTTGATGAGAAATAATGGTCAAATATATTGATCCGCACTGCAAGATCTGCAACCGAGTCCAAAATGAAATTATCACAATTTAAAATCATATAAAAGAAGTATTGACTGTCTGCAAACTAATTCAAATGTGTCCTTACACAGAACGATGGCTGCTAGTACTGCTGGAATTGGGCCAGTAGTCTGACAAATTATTTGGATGCATTCTATTATTAGACAATTATTCAACAGAAATAGGATGGAACAATAAGGTTAATCCTGATGACCAAACAGTGTGGTTATGACTGTTTTAACCCAATGAGTTACACGCTTTTACTTCATTTGCAACGTGGTGGTGTTCTTTGAGGTCATAAACATGCCTTCATATGCATTGCGTGTCCCCATATAGATGTAAAAATATACTTACACTTATACATTTTAGATAGATAAGTAGATTGGCAGTTGCATACCCATACAATACACATGCAATGTATTTAATCAGAGCTGTGAAGAATATACAGCCAGAGCAGATGGATTAAGAGTATTTTTATAGGATCACCAGAAACCCTCAATAGCACTTGACAATAATCAAAGCTTTAAATACAATAGCAGGAATCGAATAGGAATTGAGCTGGCACCAGGGAGGCTAACTCTGCACGTCAATACTTAAAAATGGGAGTTGTTGTGTGAAAAGGAGTGCTAAACTGGAGAAGTGCCAGCTGTTGAAAGCCTACATTTAAGGCTGAGTCTAAGAACTGCCAGCGTTTCTGATTGAAGATGGGAAGAGCCGAGGATGGGTGGGAAAAAACAGTGGATGGGGCTCAGGACCTGCAGCCCGTCACCTACACTCCACGGCCTACTGTGTCAGCCTGGGCTTAATTTCCCTGCCTCTCCATTAATCCTTCTAAGAAGGATACTTCCTTTCCTTGCGAGATGTTGGGTACCTGTACACAAAAACACAACAGAGCAGATCAAGCCATTTTCAGTGCTGGGCTAAGGGATTACGACAATTTTTAATACCTGACCTGCCCTGATAATTGCTGAGGCCCTGATCCTGCGAAGAGCGGTATGTGTGCTCAAATTTACATGCTATAATTAAACCCAAGGAGACTACTTTCAAAGCCTAGAGTTAAACAGGGAAAAGTTTGTAATGAGAAGTCATATCTTTCATTAGATCTGCAGATATAATTGGAAAAAACAGGCAGACTTTCTTGCATACAAGCCCCATTTCATGTCTTCAGGTCTTGGCAAAGAGCCAGGTCTCTGCAAGATTGAAGCCTAAACGTTATTACAGCATTTCGCTAGGTATAAATGCCGCTGTAAAAGGAGCTTATTAAAAACTTCTTTGCTTAGAATCCTCCCCAAAACAATGAAAAAATACAGCTTGTGCTCCAACTGACTCCTTGGATCAGTAGGAGCAGTATGAAAAATTTTATGAAAGTATTGCGAGTACTCAGCTTGATCATTTGTTGCAAAATTGTTTGTTTTATTTAAAAAATAATTAAAAATTAATTGAGCCTAAGCATGAGGGAGAAATTGACTCTGTAACCCAGCATTTACAGAACTCATCTGGGATATGGGAGACCAGCGTTGAAGCCTCTGCTTTAACAAACAGTTCATTAGTTTTACAAAGCAGAACAACTCTATCAAAGGAGATTAGCGAGTCCTATTTCAGAAGAGCCAAAATCCTGGTGATGAGGATGCCTTGGGTTGATTCCTTGGTTTGTGGGATCCATAACCTCTTCCCAAAGTTGGGAGGCACTTTGGCTATTTCTAAGCTGTTAAATCACGCACCCCGTGTTCATTTCTGTCTGCAAGAATAATTGGTTCCTTTTTGAAATTCATTGGACCATTAAAGACAGATATCTATTGCTTTTTAAAAACTTTTTTAGAAACTATAAAAGCCGTTCATTTTTGGAGTGAATTCAGGACTTTCTAGTTTTTGCTTCTGGTTCTTGCCAGTAATTTCCAGCTCTAGTAAATTCAAATCAATACATCTCTGCTTTCTGAAACATGATCACAGCTGTCTCTCACCTTGAAAAAGTGCCATGTGTATGCACAGATGTCAGCTTCAAAGGTTTCACACAAAGCTGAGTGAAGTTATTATTTTCATCAGTTTCATTGAACTTCAGGTCATCCCCACAGGTGAAAAAAGGTCCTGAAAGAGGTGAGATTGGGTCTGCTTCTCAAAACGTGAGGATGGAGATGGAAATGTCTATGACCAAGCCCAGTGTAATGGTCCTGACAATGTCTCCAAAATACCAGGTCCCAAGGGAATAACTCTGCATTGGGGCTGCAGTATGTTCCAGAGAGCAGTCGGATTCTGATGAATGGTGAATCAGGACCACCAGCTTCACCACAAAGAACATATCTGTCTTAGTTTAAACACAGACTCTGAGCTTTATAGTTTGGGCTCTGGAAGTGTGCACACTCTCTTGAACTTGGGTAGAGAAGAAGTCAATCAGGGCACTGGTCTATCTTGGAAAAAAAAAAAAGAAAAGAAGTATTTTCAGGTATAGGATTCATAAAGAACCTGAATTGCTGTTTGCTGAAGGCTGAGATCCCATTCTGTATAAGGTGCAGGTACTTGTTGATGCTGTTTGTATGCTCTGCCCTAAGCATCATAACTGGAAAACAGAAACTGGACAATATAGACTCCCATCTCCTCTGATCCTGGCATTTCTCTCTTCTTTATATTCATGCCTGGAACCATCTGCTGACTTTTGTAGATGTACAAGCATGTTTTATGGCTTTGTCATGTTTATTTTACAGCTTTAGTGGTATCCACCACCTGACCAGACAACATGGGAAGTGGGACACAGCAAGTGCAAGACACAGCTGGTACACCAGCCCTGTGTCTGGGGGGGCTCTCATCACCTGGCTTTGAAGGTTGGGGAAATGGGCAGGAGGAGGGGTGCCTGGCTGGCCAAGAGCTCCCTTTCTTTTGCCAGGGTTTAAGCCGATTCCACTCCACTTTCTTCCAGTTAAACTGTAAAACCAGGGATATTTCAGATGAACAAAATATACAGCCTACAAAAGAATAAAAACTGCATTTCCTATGGAAGGGTTTCCACCTTAAACAACACATACAGACATGAGAAGTCACGACAAACTTTGATTTTTGAATAGTAATGTTTACTCCAGAGTTGCTGCCTCAGTGTACCTTGGCGTAACATTGACATAAACGTATCCCTGAGCAGTTACAGAGCTAAGCTAATTGTTATCACACTCTCCAAAGCCAGTAGTCCCATGAAACACTAATGCACTTTTCTTGCCCCTTTCCTTTGGGAATCAATTCAAAGCGCACTGCCTTAGTCTGGCTTCTGCTCTGTGTCCTTTGCTCCTGTGAATATTCTTCACGTTGAATGGCTGCAAAAGTTAACAAGTAAATGATAAAGGATCACTCTTTAAACAAATGTGACACACAAAACTTTTTACCATGATTTTTACCTTAACCCCTAACCTTCCATACACATTGTCCGTCTTTTGTTTCCAGCCATCCATGTGTTACACCTGCTTTAGGCCTGGAGGCAAGTAAAGGAAATTTAGGCCTCAGTTTTTACAAGACAGCCAAACAAGGGAGTTTGTTCATAAAGATTTGCCCATGAGGTCTTATCAACAAGAACTACCATCTTTCCACACCTGGTTCACTTTTACGTGGTAGCTGTTAAAAGTAGAAAGCCATGGTTCACTGCTTAACTAGCACCATGAACATGCAGTATTTTATTTACATTTACATGGTCATCATGTTCTGGAAAGCTAGCAATGCAAATACCGCTACCTAATGACTGCTAAAATTCATGGGATAAGAAAGCAAGTTGCTTCCTACAAAGAGCAGTGACTTATTTCTTAAAAGAAAATGTAAAAAAAAAAAAAAAAAAAAAAAAAAAAGGGAGGGAGATTCAAAATAGAGTTGGGAGGGGGAGATACTCAGACATTTCATCTTTCAATGTATACATCTCTTCTTCTGTATCACTACCATAACATTTGTATCAATTAACACTTTTTAATATCCTCAAATGCTTCACCTTTTTCCCATTCACTAATCGAGCCTGCTTATTTGCAACAGAGAGTGAGGGACAGATTTCATCCCCAATGAAGATTAGTCATTCGTTTCTTTGGAACCAATTTGGCAGCCCTTGATCACCTACTGGAAAGCACTGAATCAATTAGGCATAAGGAACCATACCCCAAAGTTCTCATGCAGACTTTTTCAAGGAAAACACGCTTCATTCAGTGAGAACTTAACCTAGAAAAGGATTTTGGAATTTTGGAATTGGGCCCAGGGATTGCACAGGGGATGTCTTGTAATCAGATATTATTAAGGTTTTGCTAATCAGGTTGTAAATGTAAATGTTGCATTTCATTTTTCTACTGTAATTATTGTGCTTTAGTATTATCTTAATATACTTTGATGATATGCACTGAAGGCTTTGTCCATGCAGTAAAGGATAAACTACCGAAATATAAGAAATCTGCAAAATATGGGAAGAGGAAATAAAAAAACCAACTGCTTAAAGTGGTAACACCTCTAAACAAAAAGTCTGTATGCTTGAGCTGCAGAAGACTAATTCAGTTTATCTGTCATTTATATGCAAATAAATAGTAATGTTACTACTATTTTTACCTTATTCAGTAAATGTAGGTGAACAAAAACTGACCCAGAAGGGAAGGTTTAGAGGTAACGGTGGGAAATATAGCAATCATGTAAATGGTGTTGGTAGCTGGTTAAAAGGGCATTTAAATACTTTAACTTCTGTTGATTCGTCAATATGTGTAAACTGGAAAAGTAAATTGTGTCCCATTACTTCAGTGCATGGTGGAGATCAAGTTACAGCCCTGGCATAACCTGAAATAGCTTCCACTGAAGTTAATAACAGTTATTCCTGCTTCATTCAAAGCTAGAATTGGTCTGCAGGGAAGATCAGAAAACCATGGCCAGCAGTGGTTGCGCTTGTATTTGTTGCCCTTACCCATCAATGCCTATAAAGTTTATACATTGGCCCACAAGATAGTTTGGGTCTTCTGCCAAACCTAAGAGAAAAACAGGTGGTTATCCTGAAATCGTGACATTTAGGTCTGATTCTGCTCCTGTGATTATGGCCCACTGCGTCTACACTTCTGCTTCCCCAAAAAGAAGCGGTCTCTTGATGTGAGGTCTCCACAGCAACTTCAGGCAACCGTAGTTGGAGTGCAAAGTTAATTCTGCCTAGCATAAGAACAAATGTTTGTTGCAGAGATGAGTGTGATGTAAACAGATTATTTTTTTCTCTGCTAGAATGAAAAATTATCTATTTTATTTCTTTGTAGTCTTTTCAGCAATGAGACTTATTTACTCAAATTATCAGTCCAAATTTCTCATGTGGGAATTTGCTCAAAGTGCTCACAGTTAGAGCTGATCAAATAATAGTAAATGTATTTGAATAATGCATTTGTTAAATCACAAAAGAAATTACTAAACTTAGTTACTTGGTAGTTGCTGAGTTAAAAAGTATATTCACAAATAATTTATTCAAGAGAAAATGCTTATCAACTACATTTATTTACAACAAATTCTTGATTATCTTTAGTGAAAAACTTTTTCCTTGCTTCAGAGATGGGCTCTATTTGTTTATTTATATGACTTTAACAGTCTTAGTGTTTTTATTGTTGGAATGTAACTATTTACTATGTAAGTAAAAAAGTGGACAAAATGTTAAAGGAATAGAGGTTTCTGTCCTACTTTTCTATTTTTTATCTTTCATCCAACATTTATATAATTTAAAATACAGCAATCTGATAGTACTGTCAAGATGTTCAGGCAGTCCCTCCCAGAAACTGTACTTCAGAGCCTGACACTCCCGTCTTTCTGGTACCAAGACATACTCAACAGGCTGCAAGGCTCTTAAGGAAAAAATCACCGCAAAATAAGTCTAAATTTTCCTGGTAACGGCAACATCGTGAATACCTAAAAAATATGGGTTTGCTTCACGAGCAACTGTGTTTTGGTTGAGAATCTGACAAATAAAAAACATGTCCAGCTAATAAATAAGTAAAACTAATAAATAAAATAAAACTAATGCCCAGATGTCATTTCAGAGATTAGGTTCTACAGAAACCCTTAAATTTGACATCCTTCATGAAATTTGGGTCTGAATCTACACTTTACAACTCAGGGCCTTTAGACTCTAAAAGCATTCCCCAAACAATCGGAAACCTGAGAATCCATCTTTTTTCTGATAACTCAGGTATGGCCACCATTGGCCTGTTCTTTAACCCTACAACACTGGAAACCACAGTAGTGAAGCTGGCACTTAAATTTGATCTTTAGTTATAAAATTCCAGAAAACATCACCTACTTCTTCAAGTCCTTTATCAAAACAATTAAATTTGAAGCATCTCAGGAGACCTAGTGCTGGACTTTTTGCCTGAGTATCATCCGCTCTCTGAAAAGAAAGCATTCGGTTGTTTACAAATGGAACGTCATATTATTTTTCGGGGAGGCTTTTTGCCAGCAGTATTTAGAACAAGTAGATCAACACATGCTCTAATTATATTTAGCATAACAACCTTATTTAAAATGTAAATGGTTATAGTTATTCTTTAATGTCACTTGTAATAAATCCACACTGCATTAATTCCCCAAGTAAGGGTGCATTATTTAGTTCATAAATTTAAAAAAAGTCTTTTAAAAATGTTTACTCTTTACTACTTACAAATAATGGTAAATACAGGTTCACAGCAAAGTTACAAAACAAGAAGGGGTTTTTTTCTGGCTTGGTTAGAACGGTGTATTTTTATTTTGGTGATTTCAAAATTTCTTGTAAATGTTTTACTTGCTTTCCCTCTTTTAAAGAAATCCCATCAAAGACCTAAGACCAGACAGACATCTCCTGTCACAGAACCTCTCCTAGCTATGCATTTAGCAGGTGACAATGTCAGTGAATTCAATACATATGCAAGTTGATCGCAAAGCAAAACACAATTGTCGACTACCTAGGTACTTGTACAGGGGATACATAATATTAAAAATCTCTTAAGGCAAAACCTCCCTCAAAGAGGAGTGCTAGAAAATTTTGCCTGCTTCCTCAAAACCTTCAGAAAGACAGCATCACTTAAGAACAAAACTTTTCTTACAATAAAAATGTGCCCAATTCTCTTGTTTCAGGAGAGCACTTTTAATTTCTTTAAGCTTTCCAAAATTGGCATTTTGTTACAATGAGCTGTGCTTATTTTCCATGTATGGGAGGCTTTTGCAAATTCGCTGTAAGACTACAGATTCCCTTAAGAACCTCAATGAACTTTTCTAGGGTCAGATTCCACACCGTCATTGATGAAAGCTAAACAAACTTATCTTGCTGATTACCAATAGGAACCCTTCTGCAAGGATGAAATTGCCAATATTAGACCACCCTTCATTTTACAGAGCCCATGTGAACCAGTTTCCCAACTCCCTTCAAATTCCAAATACAATCCAAGCATATCTGAGTTTTCTCTCACACCCCACCGTAGCCCATCAAGATGTTTTTCCTAAATATGTGAAAAAACATATTAGGGAACTGAGTGCAGCTGGTGATCACACAGTCTTGTTGATGACTTCCTACCCCTGACTTCCTACACCATGTGTGACCTTCTCTTTCTCATACAGTTAGTGAAAACATACAGTACCTCATGAGGAAGTAGGCAGGTGAAATAAAAAAAAAAATATTCATTTGGAGTAGACAAGAATTACGGTTTTATAAAGTACCCTTTTAACACCTAAAGTGTGGGAAAATCACAGCCTTTGTGATATGTAAGCCTCTTATCACTTGCTGATAGCATAAAAAGCATCAATGGCACCTACATGTATATCATGTTTAGGTGTGAAACATCTTGCTATCAAGTTGTCCAGGATGAGACAGCCATTATACAAATGTGTGTGTTAGAAAGCACAAACTATGCATATGAAAACATGAGAAAAATCAGATTGTCCATCTTTTTCATTTTACCTATTTCATTTTAGCTCTAGGTTTGTAGCAACACATAAGGAATGGGTAGCTGCACCCATGTTTAAAAAAAAAAAAAGAAAAAAGAAGAAAAAAACCTCTACCCATGGTTTATCCCACTTACAGCAATCTACCGAAAGAACGAGGGGTATTTGTTCTCCTTCCCCCTCAGAATGAATGGTGCAGAAAAACTGACACACGTTCACAGTCACACCAGCTGCATATCCCTCCCTCTCCAAGCACCAACTCTTCATCACTTTGGGGATGCATCTGTCACTGCAATGCAATCTTTATTTTTCATTATTATATTTGCCTATGTTTTCATATTTAATCTGGTTTGTTATTCTTCTCCCTGTTATTTTCTCATCCTTATACATATATTCAACTGCAGTTCAACTGGTCTGAAAGGAAAAAGCACTGGAAATATCATATTTCAGGTATTTCACATCTTTTTGAACATTTTTAGGTTGCACCACCACCAGCACTCAGGAGATATTTTTGACAAAACAAAACTTGGCAAACTAGTCACACTTAGTGCAAAGTACGGTTTCCAATACCTACTTTGCACATATCTGCAAGTTCACAGCTTCCTGAAATGAACACTGTCCCTCCATTTCTGGGAAGGAAAGCTGTACAGCTTGAGACAAAATTGTGTCACAGATCTCTCAGTCCAGCGTTTCTCTCAAAAGAAAATCACAGAATCACAGAAGGGCGGGGTTGGAAGGGACCTCTGGAGATCGTCTAGTCCAACCCCCCTGCCAGAGCAGGGTCACCTAGAGCAGGTTGCACAGGAACGCGTCCAGGCGGTTTTGAATGTCTCCGGAGACGGAGACTCCACCACCTCTCTGGGTGGCCTGTTCCAGTGCTCTGCCACCCTCAAAGGAAAGAAGTTCCTCCTCATGTTTAGGTGGAACTTCCTATGTTCAAGTTTGTGCCTGTTACCTCTTGTCCTGTCGCTGGGCACCACTGAAAAGATCCTGGCCCCATCCTCTTGATGCCCACTCTTTAAGTGTTTATAAGCATTGATGAGATCCCCCCTCAGTCTTCTCTTCTCCAGGCTGAACAGACCCAAGCCTCTCAGCCTTTCCCCATAAGAGAGGTTCTCCAGTCCCCTGATAATCTTCATAGCCCTCCGCTGGACTCTCTCCAGCAGTTCCTTGTCTTTCTTGAACTGGGGAGCCTAGAACTGGCCACAGTACTCCAGGCGTGGCCTCACCCATGCAGAGTACAGGGGGAGGATGGGGAGGATGACCTCCCTCAACCTGCTGGCCACGCTTTTCTTAATGGACCCCAGGAGACCATTGGCCTTCTTCGCCACAAGGGCACATTGCTGCCTCATGGTCAATTTGCCCACCAGGATTCCCCAGTCCTTCCTGGGAGACAAATGAAGCACCCTTCATAGACGTGAGGAGAGATACAGTGTGTACACTAATAAATAGAAGCTGTTTGTTTTCTCCTTTTGCAAATGCAGAGCTTTCAGCTCCAAACAATGAGAAAGATCTGGAAGAACTGGCATTTCCTTGGACAAGCCTGTGGCCAGAAAGAGATGACAGGAATGTAGTGTAGAGAAGAAAAAGAAAAACCAAGGCAACCCATTTAATTTTAAAAGGCTTCTTCCCGACACTATTCTGCCTGAAATGCTAGAAGGTCTTTGTGATACTAGCTGGAACTGCTGTGAGGTAATTATATGTAGTTACATAAAGCAGCCTAATGCTAGCCCAGCAAATTGTCTAAAAGAAGGGAACGTATTCCTTGTTAAATGTTTTGTCATGATGACCATGCCCTTTATTTATCTCTAACACAACATGCTTATTCTGCCCCATCTACTGTTTTCACCCTGCAAATTTATGAGGCTCTATTAATCTTCTGCCCTGCTGACTCTCTCTGTTGCAAAGTGTCAGCAGACTTTTGTACCTTGCTAATGTACAAAGTGCTTCCTATGAGTAATATCAGCATTTTGCCTTTTAATTGCACATATAATTTTTAGGTCTTACAGCTAATAAGGGAATTGAGACCACAGTTCATCATTGTCTTGAATGGTACTCCAGGGGTGTAGGGACTGTAGAAGCTCAGAGAAGAATATACTTGTCCTCGTTCCAAGCAATAGTTTCTCTCATTATAGCAGCCCCATTCACACCAGTACAGTTACAGGTCTGCCAGCATTTCCATTATAAGTCCAGCTTTTTGTGGTTTCAAAACTGTTGTAAAAATTTATTAAAACAAAGCATACATTCTTTCTGCTTAGGCATCCTTTATTATTATTATTATTATTATTATTATTATTATTGTTTCTGTATTTTATTATTATTATTATTATTTTATTATTATTATTACTTTCTATGTAAGTTGGTTTTCTTATTTTAAAGACCACATTACTTGCAGGGGAGCAAATGTTGCTTTGTGGTCCAACTGAAAACTGGTATTCCTCGTATTCAAACTAGGTCGTGAGTTTGTCCAGTGCTTGTTCCTTCTTTTCCATTCAAAACCAAATTAAAAAAGGGACAGTATGGTGCTAACTTGGAACAATGCACAGTAATTTTATATTAACAACCTTTAATAAGAAGTTTTCCCCTCATCTTGAAATGCACATTAGTGAGGAGTATTCTTATTGTTGAACCAGTTAGAGGGGAAAATATAAGTTTGCCTTCCCTTTTTTCTATGGTAGTCAATTAGAGAGAAATCTCATGTGTCATATGCTGGAGGGCTTGAAGAGCATGTGCCAAATTGCACAACTAAATACTTCTCTCATAAGTATGCAAAGCAATAAAAAGTAAACAGATTGACTACTGGAATATCATACCACAGGAGCTGCTTGTAAGCAAATGACACACTGTTCTTAACTATTGGGCATTGCTTTACTGTGGAAAAGTCCACAGAAGTATCAGAGATCTGGTATATTTTTCAGATTCTGCTAGGAATGGTGCAAACCAAGGCACCACTGTGAGCTTCTGGTCATAATGCAGGGAATGTGAAGGCTAAAAAGGAACCGTCGCTATATGCCCTCCAAAAATGCTTTTCTATCAGAAGATGAAATGTTTCTGTATGGCCTCAGAAGGTTTAAGCCATGCAGATCAGTTGCCCATTTTCATTTCCCCTGTTACTGGACACCTGCGATGTCTGGGTGAGATAACACTTCAGAAAGTATCCTGTCTTCCTTCTGATTTCCTCACTCTTGTCCTGCAGTTTGCAACATGTGCATCATATTGGCTATTCATCTGAAGGTTTTTAACATTTGGTCGTTATATCATCTCCAGTTCCAGTGTTGTTGTTATAAAGTGATGTATTATTCATGCAATCCATGGCTCAATTTTCAAACTTGTGGACTTCGTGCCATATTACCATCATAAACATTGATTTCAAGGCACCCACAAGCACTTTTAGTCCTTCACCAAAAACACAAAAAAGAGACATCTGTACTCCGTGGAGCATAAAATCAAAGGCTGTATACACATGGCACAATGGGATGTCAATCTAGAGATCCCAGAGAGATGTCCAGGCACACAGTGGGCACTTGGCAGATATGTGCCAGGGCCCACCAGCTGTGTAGCTGCACCTCCACACATTTGGAGGCTTAGACTAAACAACCGTGACTCTCTTAATGAGTTTGAACCCTTCACTGCACTGACACATCTACACTGCTTCCTCTTCTGGGGTCAACTCACTGCATGGTGGCCGCGTGCTGACAGATGGCTTTCATCGACAAGTGAGTTTATAGTAATACCAAAAGAAGGAGAGGAACAAAGGCCATAGTTTACATAATCTTGTCACTATTTTAAGCATTTGAGTGGTTTTGCCCTCTTATGAAAGCCCATACTTTTTTGCTAATTTGTGGGACAAGGATTGTGAGATGAACAGTAAAACCTGCATTCACTAGATGCAAGGTGAGAAGGGCAAGGAGGGTTCAAACAGGCTCTGGGTGAGCATTCACAAACTTCCTCATAAACTGGATCCTCACTTTGGCTTCCTGGCTCCTTGTTTGTTTTGGTGGAAAGATAACCGCAGTTTCAACTGAACAGATCCCAGCTATACTCTTTCCAGCCAAGTTTCTCACCCGAGTTAAGAATGACGTTGTCACCATATATCAATGACACCAGTAGTGTCTGGAAAACCACTGCAAAACAGTCTTAAGGGAAGTATTTGTGTGTGCGTGTACATATATGTATATAAAACTAGGTGTGTAGATATGTATATATCTGTGTATGTATGTATGTATTTACTAAAAGGACAAAGAGTAAATACTTTAATTTAAAGATCCGTATATTAGAGATAAGCAAGGTTTGCTATCCAGGCTCTCAGTCCACCTCAGCATTACAGTAAACTCACAACCCTTTCTCCCATTGTGAATACGTCTCCTGAACTGCGTGACCGAATTACAGGCCTTACACTTTCCATTAGCCCCTATCTATGCTACTTACTTTAAAACAATACCGTAACAATTCCTATTAACACAGATACTACTGATAGCAGGAATAAACCTAGAAATTTGCATTTGGTAGATGTGGGGGAAAAAAATAGAGCACTGTATAGGCTTCTAAGAAGGTTTTTAGGCAAAAAAGTAGCTTCATAAAGACGTCACTAGTTGTTCACAGTATAAAATGCGGATGAAATACAGACATTTCCATTAACTTTTCCAAAAAAGTTACCCAAATGTTCATCGCTATTTTTTCTTTCATTTAAATTGCCTTTATAATGTCTCTTCGTATTATTTTATTGCTAAACAATTTGAAATATTTTTTTCTTACCTGTCACAAAAATGCCCTTCCTCCAGTTTTCCTTTGTAGATGCCATTACTGTGACTCCCCTCAATGAAGAGTCATATTCGAAAGGAAAGTATTAACCTTATCTTACCTCTAGTTAAAAACAAAATTACTTCCAAACTTCTGAAGCTTACATTCCTTCAGTTCTTGAAATGTTTATGAAAAAAAAAATAAATTCCTACACCCACAGCATGAACTTGACTTTTTTATTTCTTTTTCTGGCTCCTCTTTTTAAACTGGGAGTGAGTACTGCACATAACAGATTATCAAATGCACTTAAAACAAAGCTAGCCTACATTAATTAGTGTTGTATGTGCACTTGAAGTGCGTAATATAGTTCATCCTCTGGCACTCAGCTCATTAATTTCAAAATGTATGTTACTAAACCTCTTATCTTGGTTTTATCTAATTAAATTATTAAGATGAAACTTAATAAAATCAGAGGTTTTTAAATGTCATTCAAGGCACAGCTACAATTAAGAGATCAAATATTCATCATTTTAGAAGACTCAACCCAGCAAGACCACTTTTTGGTGTATGATCAATTCTGTGCTGATTTTTTTCCAAACTGAACTGTCTTTATTTCAATAATGTTATGATTTGCAAAGATAGACAGGAAATTAGTACATACCACTCTGAACGGATAGGTTAATTAAGGTTCAGTCTGGTATTGATATGTACATATTATAAACATTTAGATAGTATAGATTAACAGTGGCCTTGGAGCTAAAATGGTGTTGCAGGCTCTTATTGTCCCCTAAATATTCCAGTGTCACTGGGCCGGCTGAAGTTACTGTCAGAGTGATCTGGGTGGCTAAACACAAGTGGTTGGTGTGTTTTAGATATCCTGATGTGTCCAAGATACTCGGTGGCAGATATGACATAGACACTACCTATGGCCTTCTGTGGTAGCAGCTGGAGACAAGGCCAGATAGCCAAGAGCATTTTAAATGGCAATAGACATCTGTATTGAGGCACTTGAATTATCTCCAGACCATCCAGATATTGCGTGCTGTAAAGACTTCAATACTTCTGCCTGAAATGTGGAGTAAGTTTGTTCTAGGAGGAGAAATATGGGATCACAGAGTAACCAGGAATTACTATCTTGCAAAATAACAAGTACCAGTCACAAAATCACAGACCCATTCAGGTTGGTTTCCTGAATTCCATTCAAGTTTTTATTCCAGTCTCCTGCTCAAAGCAGGAGCAGCTCTGAGATCAGCCCAGGTCGCTCAGTACTGTGTCTAGTCATGTCTTGAAAATCTCCAAGGACAAAGACAGCAGAACCTCTCTGGGAAACCTGCTCCACTGCCTGACTGTCCTCATAGAATCATAGAATCATGGAATTGCTGAGGTTGGAAGGGACCTTTAAGATCATCGAGTCCAACCTTTAACCTACCCTGACAAAAGCCACTTCTAAACCATGTCCCTAAGTGCCCCATCTACCCTTTTTTTAAACACCTCCAGGGATGGTGAATCCACCACCTCCCTGGGCAGCCTATTCCAATGCTTAATAACCCTTTCAGTGAAAAAATGTTTCCTAATATCCAATCTAAACCTCCCCTGACGTAACTTGAACCCGTTTCCTCTCGTCCTGTCACTTGTCACCAGGGAGAAGAGGTCAGTCCCCATCTCTCTACAACCTCCTTTCAGGTAGCTGTAGAGGGTGATAAGGTCTCCCCTCAGCCTCCTCTTCTCCAGGCTAAACAACCCCAGCTCCCTCAGTCGTTCTTCATAAGGTTTGTCCTCCAGACCCCTCACCAGCTTTGTAGCCCTTCTCTGGACACGCTCCAACACCTCAATGTCCCTCTTGTAGCGAGGGGCCCAAAACTGAACGCAGTACTCGAGGTGGGGCCTCACCAGTGCCGAGTACAGGGGGATGATCACTTCCCTAGTCCGGCTCACCACACTATTCCTGATACAGGCTAGGATGCTGTTGGCCTTCTTGGCCACCTGGGCACACTGCTGGCTCATATTCAGACGGTTGTCAACCAACACTCGCAAGTCCTTTTCTGCCGGGCTGCTTTCGAGCCACTCTGCCCCAATCCTGTAGCGCTGCATGGGGTTGTTGTGACCCAAGTGCAGGACCCGGCACTTGGCCTTGTTGAACCTCATACCATTGGTCTCAGCCCATCGGTCCAGCCTGTCCAGATCCCTCTGCAGAGCCAACCTACCCTCAAGCAGATCAACACGCCCGCCCAGCTTAGTGTCATCTGCGAACTTGCTGAGGGTGCATTCGATCCCTTCATCCAGATCATTGATAAAGATATTAAAGAGAACCGGCCCCAGCACCGAGCCCTGGGGGACACCACTTGTGACTGGACACCAACTGGATTTAACTCCATTTACCACCACTCTCTGGGCACGGCCATCCAGCCAGTTTTTTACCCAGCGAAGAGTACACCTGTCCAGGCCATGAGCAGCCAGTTTCTCCAGGAGAATGCTGTGGGAAACGGTGTCAAAAGCTTTGCAAAAATCCAAGTAGATAACATCCACAGCTTTTCCCTCATCCACTAAGTGGGTCACCTTATCATAGAAGGATATTAGGTTTGATAGGCATGACCTGCCCTTCACAAACCCATGCTGACTGGGCATGATCACCCTGTTCTCCTGCATGTGCCGTGTAATGGCACTGAGGAGGATCTGTTCCATGACCTTCCCAGGCACCGAGGTCAGACTGACTGGCCTGTAGTTCCCCGGATCCTCCTTCTGTCCCTTCTTGTGGATGGGTGTCACATTTGCTAACCTCCAGTCAGCTGGGACCTCCCCGGTTGTCCAGGACTGCTCATAAATGATACCAAGTGGCCTGGCGAGCACTTCCGCCAGCTCTTTCAATACCCTTGGGTGGATCCCATCCGGCCCCATAGATTTGTGCACCTCCAGGTGCTGAAGCAGGTCCCTCACCGTTTCCCTTTGGATTACAGGGGCTTCATTCTGCTCCCCATCCCTGTCTTCTAGCTCAGGGGTCTGGGTACTCGGGGAAAAACTGGTCCTACTGCTGAAGACTGAGGCAAAGACTGCATTAAGTACCTCAGCCTTTTCCTCATCCTTGGTCACTATGTTGCCGGCCCCATCTACTAGAGGACAGAGATAATCCTTAGTCCTCTTCTTATTGCTAATATATTTATAGAAACTTTTTTTGTTGTCCTTGACAACAGAAGCCAGGTTTAGTTCTAGCTGGGCTTTGGTCCTCCTGATTTTTTCCCTACATAGCTTCACTACCTCTTTGTAGTCCTCTTGAGTGGCCTGCCCTTCCTTCCAGAGGCCATAGATCCTCTTTTTTTCCTTAAGTTGCAACACTAGCTCCCTCTTTAGCCAGGCCAGTCTTTTTCCCCGACGGCTTGTCTTCTGGCACATGGGGACAGCCTGCTCCTGCGCCTTTAAGACTTCCTTCTTGAAAATCATCCAGGCTTCCAAAACACACAACATTTAGTTGCTAGATCGGTCAGAGTTTTGGCTCCCATGTATGACCCACCTGGCACTGGAAAGCTTCTTCACAGGATTCAACTGGAGTTCTGTGTGCTTCTAGCTGCACACAGAAGAGCTATGAGAGCTCAAAAGGTAAGCTGCCATGGATGCATAGTAGAAAGTGGTTGAGTGTAACACCCAAGGTGCAATGGTAGAAGGGTAGGGAAGACTAAGTCCCAGGGCCACATTATCATTATTTTGGTATATATGAGTCCGAAAGTATGGGTACTCCAAACATGACATGTTCTAACGTAGCTGGTTATGCATATCTGGACCGGAGAAACCTCCCCACAGAAGAGAGAGAGGCAGTCACAGCTCATGATACCTATGTCCCAATTATTACTATTCACTGACAATATCAACAGCTACAGTCTGCTTGATCTGATTCTCTGACAGACCCCTGGAACAGTGGCAGAATAGTCTTTAGAGTAAATTTAGGTATCCATGACAAGTGGCTTCGCTAGAATATTTAGAAATAACTGTAAGTCATGTTATGTGGGTACATTCCAGTTTGTTAGCACAAGTATTTCAGAGAAAAAAGCCTCTACAGAAACTAAGTTTGAGGGAACCGTACAAGAGAAGTAGCAACAAGGAGCACGTGCACATCACAAAAGGGGGATGTAGCTTCACTGGGCCGGCCGTATTTTGATCATTGAATTCTGTACACAGACAGTTCACAGCGTAAGAGTTGTGCCACAACTAGCTAATGTTCTGCAGATACTGCGTGCTAAGAATTTGGGGAATGGCTATTTTTAGGGTTGCAAAGTCAAGCACTCCAAAGGCCAGGAAGTGTTAGGGTTTGATACAGGCAACAAAATAACTGTTTGTTAGTCCAAAGCAACCCTCCTCAGACAGGCTTAACTAGAGGGTAATCGTGTAGGTATGTTTTGCTAGGGTTTCACAGACATTTCCTGACAAAAAAGGAATAGGATGGCAATAGTACTCTCTGTACTTAAAGGGATCATCTCAGACAAACACATTCTCCTCGTACTCGGAAGCTTCTTCCTCCTGCTCCATCCCTTGCAAATGTTTCAACCCACAGACTTACCTCCTTTACACCTTTAGCACCTTAACTTTCTGTGCCCATACTCAGCCTCCAATTTTCAGACTTGCCATCCCACCCTTGCAGAGACGGATGCTGCTACTCAGCACTTCTCATCTGAAATTGTCTCCTCTTTCCACTCCTGCTCTTAGACCAGTGAAGTAGCTTGAACCTTCTGTGACTTCAATTCTTATTTTCACTGAAGCAGACTGAAGTGTTTACAGTGTCCATCAGGCTCAGCAGTGAATATGTTGCCTGTCACAGGATGGGGTATATGTCTGCTTATGTCCCAAGCTGAACACCAAGCTAAATGTCAAGAAGCCAAAGGCCAGGGCGTGGATGCATGTAATAAAACATGTAAATCTGATGGTAAAACTTTAATGCATTATGGCTAGCATCTTTAATGCAGCCTGGGTGGATGCTGCCTATGGAATACATGTGTAATGTCTCCATAACCTTGATTTGGATTAAGAGAGGATTCCGTCGGAAGATTCCGTCACCTGTTTTCCCTTGGCCCCTCAAAATCTCCTTCAGTATGTTGCTTTCACATAAACAGTTGAATTTTGTTTTGACTGGAGTCAGACACCTATATTTGGCTGTAAATATTGCCTGGTACGTGGAAGAACTGGTGCAGTGAGCAAGCTGAGGGACATGGCATCTGGGGAGGCGCGTGTGGATACAGCAGGTTCCAGCCATGAGAAACCTCCTGCCACGAAGTCAAGAGCCAAGAGGTTAGGTGCTTGACAGCCTCATGCCTATTTAAGAAACAGTATTTCTAAGTTCTCACCAAATCTCTTTCCATACAGTTATCCACAAATTAAAAGAGACAAAAAAAACCCACAGTCCATTGCTCTGCCTTGAAAGCTGCCAGTCTCCAGATCAGTGAATGCAGTAGATCCAGCGTTGATGTCATTATGATTGTGGCTGCAAGTCCTGTTCAGGATAAATAACATCTTGTACAAAAGAAATAGCAAAATGCTTTCTATTTTGGAATGAGTAAGACAGACAGAACTGAAAGGATGATAAGAAGACGACTTGAAGGACATAACTATAGATGATCCCATTTTAACAAGGTAAGTCAGCACATCCATGATACTGGGCAGGGCGTTGCCTCTGCTGAAGTGCAGAGGATTGGCCACATATTAAACTATTCTATTGGTTCAGGATTGGAACAAAGGTATAAAATCAGTGGAACTGAAAGCGCCTTGTCTATCTGCCAGATCTATCCATGCACATCCAGAAATAAGTATGGCTGCTCTCACAGGAATGACAGTTATCATTTAGCAACAAAAATATTAAAAGGTATTGTCTGACTTAAAAAAAAAAAAAAAAAAAGGAAAAAAAGAAAACCAGAAAAATTTCGTTGAGGCAGCCGAGACGTCTGTCCTGCTTTGTCTACTTTTATCTTCTGAGGATGTTTAGGTAAACACCCACAATCTTCATAAGGACAGACCAGCTCAGTGAGTAAGGTTGGTATGCTATAAAAGACTCATTGTCTATATTCATTTTAGATTGTACCTACAGAGGATTTATAGAAACAATACCTAGGTGGCACTGAGGAGGCTATCAGTGCTATTTACAGACAATTTAAAGGAATAAACCTGCAGTTACGCCTGTGTTTGCTTTCCCTTGTGGTCTCCCTGCAACGCTTTCTAATCCTATTGTGACTTGATTGTTTCACAGCAAAGTGCTCCACTGAGGCCAGTAATTGGCACACAGGTTCAAATTAGATTGCTGTGTGTTTAGGAAAGCAGGGGTCATTTCCCATCAGCACCACTCATTAAGAAGCGGAGTGCTAAGTTTTCTATTACAGAAAATACTCATATGTAAGTGTGTGCGTGCTTGGGAGGGGGATTTTATGTATAACCTAGAGCAGAATGACTCTGTGATCAACAATATGCAAAGCAACTTTGGTAAAGGAATATATTAACTATGTACTCAGTGACAGTCTTCTTAATTCTACACCTCTCTGACCGTCATGCACAAATTCCTTTTCCCATGAAGTCAAACATATGGGTGAATTCAGAAGCTGGCTTGGAAGCAGCCAAAAAGTTGGCCTTCTGTGCCCCTGGCTCATGTGAATTTTAATCAGGCTCTCAGCGTTAATTGCACATCAGCCAAATTTCGGTTCTGGTATATTCGAGGCCCCAGTCAGCTCCTGGGCATTTGCTGTGGGGAGAAAAGAGAAGCCAGCATTCAGGAATGAGGTGGTTGGGCCCCAAATTAACCGAAGGAAGAGCGACAATGTCAGTATGCACCAGAAAGGAGAGTGAAGGACAAGTAGGATTAAGAAAAAAAGAAAGAAGAAAAAAATCTGTCAAGAAGAGACAGTTAGCAAACACCCTGTGCCACAGCCTTAATTGTTCCTGGCAACAGGCAACTAATCATTTGATAATGTTTAAACAGAGGAGAGGTATTTGGGTAATTCTTGCTTCACCTGAGATACCCTGGGCACCTGACTTGCTTCAAACGCTGAGTAGTGTCCTTTCCTCTAGGATGACTAAGGGAGGTGCCTATCTATGTCCTGCCCCTGGCTCCTTCCGAACCAGAAAGCAGGCACGGCAGCACTCGCCCCTCCGGGGAAATCTCACTTGCTAGGCTTGCATCAACCATTTTTAACTCACACATTATCTTTACTGTGGTATAGCCCCTGTTTTGCATAATAGCCTAGTGGTTAGAGGTCTCCTGCCAGAAAGAGGACACCCGGGGTGTAGCTTGAGGCGGCTGCAATCCTACACCGCCCCGCTGCAGAGGAGTCCCGTGGGTAGAGAGCGCCAGCCTTATTTCTAGCCAGAGTATTTTCTGCTCCCTAATGAACCATGGGGAGGGGGGAGGGAAGGTCACCGCGTGGAAACGGCATGAGGTCGGATGGAAAGCGAGCAGATGAGTGCTCAGGGCCCTGGTTCGGTGGCAGCACGTACACCTGAGACTGAGCAGATCTGAGATGTTGGTCCGTGCCCTGAGAAGTGGGTATGTATTTCACGTGGTGCCCTGGAATTAACCCCTGGAGGACTCCCCATCCCCCCCCCGCCCCGTCACTTAATTTCACGAACCTGCTTCAAGTTTCAAATCCCAGTTTTGCAGAAGCATCACACAGGAGACAGGTGGGGTCTGACACGCGTGCTGCTCACTATCGCCTGCTCCATCTCTAGTGGTCCTTATCTAGTGGATCCATATCAGCATCTTCCTGAACTCTTGCCCCATTCACTAGGGCAGTGCAGACCTGATGTGCTGAGGTCCGTCTTGCAAATTCTGCTCCTAGGGCACCGTTCAGAAGGTGTCCCCTTTCTTAAAACTACTTTCTTCTTCCCCTCATGTGACTACTAATCAAAATGTTTATTGCTTTCTTCACCAAGTCCTGAAGTCTCCCATGGTGGGGGCAGGACCTCATCAGGGCCACACAGGGGCCACATCCTGTAGCTTGTGGATGCTACATTTTTGGACTCTAGTAGTGTCCAAAAATGCATGCCTAAGAAAGATTATAACGACAAAGTGCACAAACATACAGGGTCCTTTTGCTAGCCTTCTCCTGGTCTCCAACTGCTTTCAGCTATGGGACTTCCTGAAATTGTCTGGGATTCTATGTCTCTAGTAAACACCAGTTAATTTCTTTTTCAAGGTACTTATCCAATGTCCTTTGAACCTTTGCAAGCTCTTTTCTTTCCAGGGGAAACTTATTCTGCTGAAAAAAAAATATATTGGGATATTTAAGTAAACTAACTCCTGCTTCCTCTTCCCTCTCCTCTCGCCAGCAAGGTGCATTTTTAACACATAAGAATGAAAAAAATCTGCTGTGTATGTGAAACAGAGATAGCAATCTTCATTTTCACTTGCTCCCTCTGACGTGAGCCTTAAAGGTACACTATAATGATGTAACCTGTCATGGAGAGCAATATCAAATCTAGTCTATAAAGCAAGCAAGAAATGATACATATCTGTGGAGTTTTGCTGTGTAAATTGAGGGGAATTTCAGTTAGTGCTGGCATTTCTCCTTCCCCCCTCCCTAGTCACCATCAGCCAGTGTTGTGCATTATGGGCTTTTATATGCATTATGTTTTATATCCAGCATGGCAAGTCACAGCTTTGCGGAGACCCCTTGTCTTTCGACCGGGACTGCATTCCTCCGTCTTCTCATCATAAGTCTGTTGAAATGTTGTAAAATCCACAGTCATCTCTGGATTGAAAACGTGTTATCATGTAAAGTGCTATAAAGGAATATAGCTGTTACTTCAATTCTGCTGAGATTTGCCTTCGTCTCCTTAGGATTTTACCACGTATTCACTAACATGCTGAGAATACATCTTTTTTTCCTGGTGTGGCAACAGAAACACTGCTGCTCTCTGAAATCCCATTCGTTCTGATTGGACTTTCACAACTATAAACATGTGGGAAAAAAACCTGCTTGTCTGCTTTTTTCCTAGAGAAGACAAACCGTGAGAAACCAGCATGATATATTCAGAAATATATATTTCCACGTAGTGTCACACCAGAATAAAAGGCACAGATGCACTTTCAAGAAACTGGGGGGAAGAAATGAGCAAATGGAAATTTGAAAAGTTGTAGCAAAAATTGGCTTTCTAAGGTTTTATTTTCTGATGCAGATCACTATAACAACATGAGAACTGCAGTATCAGTGGGATCAAAGTCCCAATTAGCCCAATATCTTGCCTCCAAAAATAGCCAGTATTGGTTGCCTAAGAGTCTAACCATGATACAGCAGGACCAACAACTAATTAAACTTCCGCAGAATAGTCTCTCTGTGACTGGTGATTTCTTAAATGGAGATCTATCTGATGGTCCTGAGTAGACTTCTCTTCCATTCTTTCATTCATTTTTTTTTTTTACCCAATAACGTTTTTAGCACATACAACATTTACTGACAAGTTCCACAGCTAAAAAGCACCTCTTTTCTCTGTTTCAAACCTACTATTCGCTGGTCTGGTTGATGCTTCCTACTTCTTCTGTTACAGATAATAAACATATTTGTCTTCATTCTGCTATGATTTTATAACCTTTAGGTGATCTACTTTCTAGGCTGAAGAATTTCCAATCTAAGTAATCATATCTTCTATTGGTACTAATAGTACCAGTGAACACCCCTGCCCGCACCAATTCACAAATTTATAGCTAATTTTGCTTTACTGTTTAATATGGATTGTTAATAAAGGAAAACAGCGACCAGGAAAAGGTGATTTACTGACTAGGTCCAACTGCATCCTACTCTTTGAGCTCCTAGTCAGCCAGGTACCTTCTTTTGTGGGGTTGGAAATGGCCAGTGGGGCCAAGCACAGACCCCTCACCTGCACACCAGTCCCATACCAGAACACGGCCAGGCATGTGAAGCCTTGGCCACCACCCAACAGAGCAACCACAACCAGTGACACCACCGTGTTGCTAACAGTTGTACCAGGACCACGAACTGCAGAGTCTGGAAGACGATGTTTGGGATAAACATGTAATTGCATTCTATTTTGGTGAGAAACTGAGGGAAGACTGGTTTGTTCTTCCCTCCCAGGTTCACAGGCCACAGGTCCCCATTGACGTGAGGGCCCAGCAGCCATGTCCTTCCTCTTTATATACCATTAAGATCACTCAGTCGCTTTGGAAAGATTGCCTTGATCTGGTGAGATTGCGCTGCATGCTGGGTATAAATGATGTGATGTTTTTCCCAGTGAGCTTCTGTATTCTGAGCTGCAGTTGCACGTTGTTGGATCTGGCAAATAGAAACCTTCTGCTTCACTTATGTCCCATATCACAAACCTGATGGACTGACCCCTGACTGAGAGTTTAGGTCTTTCCAGATGGAGCAAAATTAGCAGCAAAGTACGTATTGCAAAGCCTTTTAGGAAAGATGTGCTTTTATTGACTGTAATAATACCACAAGGTAGGATGAAACGACTTTGTATGTACAAACATACTTGAGCTATTTCTTTCCACACGCTTCTGGCTATTCAGCTTTACTGAGACGACCACAATCAGCAAAATTGCCACTAGTTGCACAGGTCAGAAAATTTAACTTAAAGTATAAGCCCTGCTGAAGTCATTGCATTTCCTCATACGCTTACACATAGGTGTTCTGTTCAGAGTGATGGTGAGACTATAATAAATCTCCTGTGATGTGTACTGCTCAGAAGTAACATAACTTTTCAATCGTTCAAAATATGGTCTAAATTCTGTTGGTCCCTCTATTATCTATCAAGATATTTTTTTCTCATATGCATTATTTCTAATTTATCTCCCCTCTTTTTAATTTATTCTAGAACTACTGTGAAATCAAAATAATTCAAAAATCCATTCAAGGAGTTAAATACAATAACTTCATCGTTAGAAAGGACATTATGTAACTATCAGGCCAAACGGTCTATCTTATGTTAAATGACAGGTCAAAGAAAGTTCATTTCTAATAATGCAAATCACAAATCAGTGTCTCAGGAACAGCATATATGAAATTATGTCTGAAACATCAATAGCAGGTTTTTTCCCTTATAATTATTATTAGCTTGGTAATAGTCGTTAGTGACCTATCTCTTTCTGATGATTTAGTAAAGTGCACCTAATAACAAGCAGGGGTCAAACGTACAAACCAAATGACACTGCATTCCCTAGATACATAGTGCAGTTCCTAATGATGTAATAAGTGCCTTGCAGTGTTTGTGTCTCACCCACCAAAATTAAGCCTATTAGAGTAAAATATGCCGATTGAAGTCATTATAAATCTTGCCTAGAATATAAACCACATCTCTATAAACAGTGCTAAAATAACAAACTACCTCTTGTGTTAGAGAGGCTGAATCTCTAAAGTAGCTTTTATTTCCATTCTCAGTTAAAAAATCAAGCCTTCAGAAATGGTGTATATTTGCTATATAAATAGCGAGAAAGAGAGAAAGCAGTGTCACATTACGGCCTCTTTTTTGCAAGGAATTAGTCATAGCTCCAACAAAAATACCTTCTTAAAGAATCCATCTTTTTCATGCGAAGGAGAAAGTATTTTCCTACAATTTTATACTTCATATGGATATTTTAGCATGGAAGAGATGGCCCTCTCTTAGACAAAGAGAGTTGGTACACAGTTGAGGGAAAAAAATAATAATGCTTGTATCCATCTCTCTATTAAGAGTATCCATCCATAAAATCTGTATCCATAAAATCAGCTGGTCCCTTACTTAACCGTGCAGGAACCCACTCAAGCCACTGAGTTTAAAACTGTGGTATTATTATTCTTTGATGTCTATAGCTTAGCAGCACAAAGCTGCTCTCCAAGCACTTACTCTCTATAAAGAAACACAAATGTTTGGCCTTTGGGCTGTAAATATTGTGTCACCATTGATTTTTAACATATAAAGTGTATTTTCCTGAATGTCAAGTATTCTCAAAGTGCAGGGACTCCCATGAGCATGGAGTGTCAGGAATTAAAGACAGTTTAAAAGCAGGAGCTACAAGCAAGGAAAGAAAAAAGTAATAGCAAGAAATGAGAGAAAGAAATGAAAGAATAACTAATATGAACTTAGCCAGGTATTATATTATCGTTTATCTCCCAGACGAAAATGTCACCTGGGGAGCGTAATATCCTATCATCAGTAAAGAGAAGACTGAACTGTGATACTATCAATAAAGCTTTTCTTACTACATAAGATACTTTTCTTTAAGGATTTGTGTATCCTATGCACTAGAGGAGATTGTTTTTCTCAGCTAAATAATAGGATTGATTTTGGGATCAGACACGCAGATGGTTCACAAACAGTGAAAGTGTCAGTAGCTGAATGCAAATGTGGCTCTGACAATTTCCTATTATTGTCTTATAGCACTTCAGTGTTTGTTTTTCTGCGCTGTATCAGCTGCCCTGACGCTATTTCGCTAAACCGATCTCCTTGAGAAGGTGGTTCAGGCTCTGACTTAGCCGAGGCGCGTAGACTAGGAGCAAGTCATCCTGTTCTCCTGGGACAGAGACAAGTTCTGCATCACCTCCAGCGATGTCTGCCTCCTGCCCGAGTGCAGAGGGATGGCTAGAGGTGAACACAGCTGCCCCCCGCGACTACCTGGGCTGAATCCAGGCTGGGATAACACCTCGCTCACACAGCTAGGAAAGCTGAGAGGGATTCAGCCTACTCGATGCAATGGCTTTTACGATGTAGCCTCAGGCATTGCAACTCTGCAGTGTCCTTTACGTAGGCTGGCGGTAAATCACCAGCCTGTCCAATAATGAATAAGAGGAATACTCCTTCTAGGTGATTGTTCAGAGCAGACCCATCGCCATAGCTTATTTCTATCACCAATGTAGACAGTCAAGGTTCCTGAGAGGACAATGCAGAGTATCTCAGGTCAGGTTCCTCCTCTGCTTCTTACACTTCCCAATAAACTTGTGTGAATGCTTCCCTAAGCCAGACCTTTGATCCAGACTGGAGGAGAGACACTGCCTTTCCTCTCCAGAAAATGTCTTCAAGCAGCTGTACTGTAAAAGTTGTGGTGGCTAAAACCCCGTTTGCTTTTATCCTTTCCTGTTCCACTTGCCGCTATCAGTAATCATTTGAAGGATATTACACACCAGAGTCAGAGATTCCTTTGAACTCTTTTCTCATTTATTGTGTTTACTAGATGTTTCTTTCAGAACTTCAAAAAAAGTCTGGCATCCATCTCAATTTTATCTGCCTAAGAACAGACAGGTTGCCATCAGACATTATCTCAGACATTTACATGAATATTGACTATTTAATGCAAAGCATTCTTTAAATATACAGGCACATATGCCAGCTCCTCTTAAAAAGGTTGAAGAACTCTGAGTTCTGAAACATTTAAGAAACGTTAAAGGTATCTTTTTGATAAAGGCCACCTCTATGAGACATGGTGAGAATTTCCAACTCCCAATGTTAAAGCACTCATCTCATCTCAGCAGCAGGCATGCAGGGCCTGGAAAACCTGCCCTAGAGACCAAAGGTGCTCCACCTATTTAGTTTATCAAGGTGAAGCTTAAGAAGTTATTTGACATGTTAACAAGTGCAAGCATTTTCCCTAAAAAGACTGATTGCAAAAAAACCACACCTGATTAAACAAAAGTGTACCATTTTCCCAGAGCTAGAGGTAGGTATGTTCAGGAATAAAAGCAGGATCTTATCTATTGAACTAACTAAAGCCGGGGAATTGCATGTATAATATTCCAGTGATCATATTTGAGATATCTAGCAAACTGATCCTCCTAAAGGAAAATGATCCTACCTGATAGATCCTGCTTCAAAAAAAGAATCCTATCCATCTAAGTTAGATACCTAATCGAGGTGTTTTGAAGTCTAAATAAAGTGATTATTTTTTAGGAACCATTTCAAGAGTCATTCAGATTTTCTGAGAAACATCAGTTTTTATTTTTATTTTTTTTAGTGCCTATGTTAAAATTT
Organism: Larus michahellis; assembly: GCF_964199755.1. Classification (NCBI taxonomy): domain Eukaryota; kingdom Metazoa; phylum Chordata; class Aves; order Charadriiformes; family Laridae; genus Larus; species Larus michahellis. The sequence goes on from NC_133896.1 coordinate 175,066,154, forward strand.
AATTTAAGAAGGCTATTTTATTAAACACCAAAACGTTTAAGGAAAAATTAGGTAGACAAGATCTTCCCTAAAGCATTTATTTTTATCAGTTGGATTAATTCCTGGATAAAACCTACAGATAACAGTTTTATTAGCCATTGGAAAAATGAACCGAGGACTGCATTCTTTGGCTGGAAGTGCCTCTAAGAGGCATAACCTCAGCTATAAGGTGTGATGGAAGGATCCCGAAGTGAAATTCTATGTTCTGTGGTGATGACACAAGATGCGTCTTCATCTGGACTTAAAACATTTTGGAAGAAAGTGAAGCAAGTGATCTACCTGCTAAGATGCATATCTTGTCAAGTCACACAGTATCAGCTCTTAGGTGCTGGCAATTGATTTCAGAGTAAAATTTAAGGTGCACTAGAAGCACTCATTTACTTCTGAGACCCTTTTTCTACGGGACTGACTCCAAAATTGTTTCACCCTAAACGCAAACACTTCTCTGTTTGAAAAACAACTACTGTAGACACTGTGATCTTCAAACGGCACCTGCATTCCCTGGTGATGAGAACTCCCGCAGCTGTGGTTGGGGAGCCTTCCTCTGGATTTTGCATGAGGGACGTCTGCTGCCTAAATGCTCGTGCATATTTGTGGCATATGGCTTCTGATCGGTACAGATGGTTTTAAAATTAGTACCGTGGATTAAACCAATAGAAAATAAAGCATATCACTTTGTCAAAAAGGAATTGTTGTGGCTTTCAGTTGTACTCCCCCCACAAGGGAGAATTATGTTTTTTAAATAAATGAAAACATCATGAGCAACACCCACATACTGCTTCTAAAAATGCCTGGGATCTACTAAAGAAGGCAAAGGTTGCGGGTACTACTATGCATTTTCAGAAAATGGTTTAACTTCATATCTTAGCAGTAATTTTACCTTTCTTTCTCTGTCTCTCTCTCACACACTTTGAAAGACAATTGTCAATGTTTTATTGTACACTGGGAAATATGACAATAGTTCAGGAATAGTTCTGAAAATCTAAAATACAGCTATTGATTGTCTCAAACTATTTAATCTTCAATTAGACATTGAACTTTAGAACTGGCAGAACATACAAGATTTTTCTATCCTTGAATAGCAGTTCATTTTTGTCTATGAATAATACATCTTGCTGCAATAGTGCAGGCAGACACTGGTATAATTAGATACGTTTCTGAGGTCTGCCTATGGTTCATGCATCAAACACTGATCCTTCAGGCTGCCTTGTATAGGTCTACAGGCTTGGGACGCTAAAGAAATGAACACAGTCATGCTAACAGTGCCCTCACTCCAGTTACAGATGTAAGATGACAGTGACTGCTCCAAGGCATACTAATTACAAAGTATTTAGCAGTCAGGCTCTAGCACACACCTGCCAGAAGCAGAGATGGGGGAAATGTGATATCCCTGTTTCTTATGTTACACAGAGCCCAGCTGGAAGTTAAGTTCTTAAGAGGCCGACGACTGTACAAACCATATGTTATCACAGCTCAATCACGCCCATAGCTTTCCCCATTTTAATGTATATTTGGCTTTACAGGATAATATGACTTCTTCAGACTAATCAGATGGATATCTTAACCGGTGGGAATATTAAGGTAATACAGTGCTACAGATAACATCCATTGCGTTATGTTAGTTTCGCACTTGTATTTCTGCATAATGGCTCCAGCTCCTAACCTGCTCTGACTATAAACTTTGCCAGGAGGCAGCCCATTTAATCTAGACACAGATTTTGTTATTTCAACTTACGCCTACTGTGGATCTTAACATCTTGGGTCCAAATAGCTCATAGAAAAAAAAAAAAACAAACCCAGCTCTGTTTGAGTGCAAATTTTGCTGTGTAGATCTACTTCTAGCTGAAAGAAACAATACATAAATTGGTTAGAAAAGTCCAAAGAAAAGACAAATTCGATCTGTCCAATTTTTTTGTTGTCTTTAATAACTAAAGACAGAATAGTATCACCTTTGGAAATTCTACTTGTTCTAAATTTTTATAAAGAAAATAGAGAAAAGGACCAGAAGGGAAAAAGGAAGAGCACACCCATTTACACATGCTCTGCAATGTAATTAGGAAAAAGGGGAAATAAAACAAAGAAAAGTTTTGCAGCACAGCATTTCACTGCGACTGATTAAACCCTCTGTCCAAAAGCTGTTTCCAGGAAGCCAGGCACTCTCACACTGGGGAAAAAATTGAAATTTTAAGTTTTTCTTCTGACACTGGTGAGGAAGAAATCAGCTTTATCAGAATCTGGAAAACACTTTGCCTTTCGCATCATAATATTCTCTTACATCTGCTGAACCCAATGTTTTCTATGAGAATATTTTCACCTGACTGCTTAGACCTCCGGCCACAGGGCTACCACAGTTGCCCAACATCGGCGGGTGGCACAGTCAGGATTGGAACCCACGGGCTCTGGTGACACGCTGGAAGCGTAGTCCTCTGGCTCACAGAAACTGCACTGGTACAAACCCAGATGGTTACAGAGCCGAAGGCACGGAACACTTAGGAGCATTCTAGCACCTGAGGAGAAAGAATCAGAACCAGAGAAGCAGCAAGCCATATCAGTGTGCTTCTGTGGGCTCAGAAAACCCCTTTTTTATATACGTGGGGTGTGTCATTAGCACTCAGGGGGACAGGGTGTTCAGCAGAAAAAAAAAAACAAAAACAAACTTTCCTTCTTTGACTACACATTTTCTATCTCAGTTCTAACACCTTTGGGAGGGGGCTCTGTCTCGCACACGCAAAACTTTCTGCTAGTAAATAAAAGATGCAATCGAATTGCTTTCAGCTGAAAATTTGGGGAGAATATTTTTGATGAACAAAGTAACTGTAAAAGATTTTATGGTTTTGTTCTCACTCTCTCCTCATCTCTGCAATCTCATCACCCTTTCTTGCTTTTGATTTTTCCGATGAAGAAGGGGGAGAAAGAGAAAGTAAAATAGAAATACTAAATCTGTTTTATGACCAAACACCTGAAGCTTTTGTACGTAGCTTCCATTTGACAAAAAAGCCTATGTTCATTTTTGTTTCAGTTAGAAAAGGAAAATTCATTTCAAACATCAACACTTTGTGAAACCCAGCTGTTTGCATTACCATGAAAGAGATTTGCAACTCTTTCAGTTCAGCTGTGCTGTTTATACATCAGTTTTAACTGAGTAAAGGGGAATGAGAAGTGACCTAGCTCTTCTCTTCCCACTGGTCTCTTCCCCCTCATCTTGCTCAAGCAAAACAACCTTGATGACCAAATGTAAGTAATAACACTGTGAAATCTTCTGATGACTTGCATGCTAGTTGTTTTTGAGGAAGGACTGAATAAAGGCTTCAGGACTTCATCAATTATGTGAGCTAAAGTGTATTTTTCAGTAATTTAGACGTATATATCCTGCTGGGTAGTTGGTGGAGGACTCAGTACTTCGCCAACAAAGTGCCTCCTGCCCTTCCATCCTTCAGGTGCAGATAACCCAGGCAAAAGAAGGGCTAAACCAGACAGGAGGAAAACAGAAAAGTTCAGAAAAGAATAGTCACAATCAGAAAGTTACCATATTTTCCAAGAAAACAGAACAACATTCTGCTTTCAGAAATTGTAAATCTACTACAAAATCTGCATGTTCATCCAGATCCTGTCATTTAGACTAACATTTCCCTTTGAAGACCTCAGCTGTACGTGTCAGCATGCTGGCAAACATCCTTATTCTCACCAGCAAAACTATCTCTTTTACCCTTTTCTCACCAGAGTACTGCTTGCTGCATTGTCAGGCAAGATAAATATAGACCCAAGTATAGCTTGGGTGTACAGCAGCTTGCCTCTTCTTCTTTTGTGTTCCCATGGGCTTTACTTGCTAGTGATGGAAAGGCAAACTCTTCATCCTTTATTTCTGCATGGTTGACCTTTTGCATTTAACTGCGCCTGCCTAGGAACTCACCAAGCCATGAGTTTGCTGGAATACAGTGTCAGGCAGTAATTCCAGTGTATGCTGGTTGGCAGAGCGGAGTTCGGCACTTTTCCCCAAAAACAGGACTTGAGCTGCCGAGAGAAACTGAGCGATTTCTCATCCAAATAGTGGTGTCCTTGCTTTGAAACTGTGTTATAAAGGAGCAGTAAGAGCAACAAGAAGTTGTATTAGATTACCACTAGATATTCTCACTTCTCATATGGATTTAAGTCTGTTAGTATATTTAATTTAGGCCAAATTCTAATTAAACACTAGATTGCGCATTGTATTTCACTGCTTTGCATGACGAATCTTGTTTGCTCACACGCTGTGTGGAATAGATACACGAATTACTCACTGACAATATGTTATATAAATCTGCAGAGTTATAATGAAAAAACCCACTACTGATGAGGTTTTGCGATTGTGTTATGCACAAAACACAACAGAACAGAGCAATGTAAGCAATGTCAATGGCTCCTCTTGGCACTTAAGGATGAGTTAGGTAGGAAAGAGGGTTACATGTATATTAATTCCCTGCCTGTGTAGCTCTCTGGGTGACTGCCCACAAGAAGCAATGGTTTCTGCACCCAAGCTCTTCTTCTGGCACCACAAGGAAAAGGCATCCAAATGGCCTGAGGCATCTGAGCCACTCGGATCTACTCCATCACCTTTCTCCAGTTCCCTGGACATCTTTGGTCATGACGGCCAGTTATCCAAATTGTATCGGTCATCTTAGTTAACAGTAAAGCAAAGAGTAAATTCTTTAGAATTCCTAGACTTTAAGAATGCCCACAAAGAGGAACCACGGATTGAAAGTGGTTCGAATTATTTTTGCAGTTATTAAGGCAAAACACTCCTTTAATACTTTAAACAATATTAGGGGTTTTTTTTCCTAAAACTGACATTTATTATGAATGTTTCTTGAGTATACACTGGTGTGTTTTATTTTTATAAAATAAAATATCAGGCTTTGCTTCACATCTATTATTAATGCAAGATACACGAATCTCTCTTAAAATTGTTGTATCAGGTGATATTTGCAGGTGCAATTGTTTTGTTTAGCAGTTGCTATTTCAAGAAAGGGAGAGAGGTAATGTTTCCCTCACAGTCCATGGGTTGGTATCTCAGTAGGGAGGAGGATGCACACCTGTATTTCATAATACACGCCCATCCCTAGATTCCATTCCACAGTGCCCTGCCTCCAGTGCCACAAAACTGCATTCACTCACATATTGCTATCTCCAGCTTCATGCTTTTCTATGTGCAAACAGCACAGAGTACGCAGCCCCATAATGGGAACGTCTAAGGGGAATAATCTTCACTTGCAATCAGAGGTCAGAAAACAGGCTGGAGTGTGCTTTTAAAGAATGGGTATACGCACTGCTGGTGTTGGTATAGCACACCTGGAAAGAAAGGGAGCCTGGTGGAGCTGGGATGCTGCCTATGGAACAGCAAAGCGCTGAGCTCTTTAGAAAATATGTCTAGAGAAATGTAAGTCCTAAAACAGGAGGCAACCTCCACTGAAAAAAAAATCACCCTCTAAGGGATACGCGCTTTTGAAATGTGGCCCCAGCTACAGTGACATTTGGGAAGCAAGGCCAGTGAATTTGAATTGCCGCTATCTTGCTGGATGTGTCATGAATGTGTTTGGACACCTTTCTTATTCCTCCTTTTTTAGTTAACTGCATTTGGGTTGCGGGTTTTATTTCTGCAGGGTAGTGCCCTGGGTGCTCCTGGCACAGGCGTTTGAGCTGAGACCTCTTTAAGTAAAGCAGGAATGGACCTGGTGAGAGGACCATGAGGGCTTCTCCAGTCCCTCATCTGAAAGGCCCAGAAACCTCACCTTTGCATTAGTACCTAGAAGTACTTCTCCTGTGTATTTATGGACAAAAATAGGCACTTCCAGAGGATCATTCCCCTCTGAAGCTGCACGTCTCTCTGCACTTCCCACACAGGTGATTACTCCTAACCCAGGTGCTCTACTGGAAAACTAACAAGTCGTTGGGTTGAATCAGGATCACACAAGCAGCTCTGCTGCTGTTCAGAAGAGACACTAGAAGAGCTCTGTATGAGGCAGAACATCTGAAGAAAATAATAGTTACCAGATGAAGCATAGAGAAAACAGAGGATATTTGTTTTCTTTTTACTGCCTGCTTATTCATAAGAGTTAGAGTTGTATTATGTATCTGATTCTTTAAATAAAATATTTTTTTAATGGTGATTATCTGTTAGTGTGTTTTGGCAGATATGTCTTGCTTTTTGAATCTAAAACCCAAATATTATTTAAGTCTGATAAGATCAAACTTTTTATGTTTGTATTTTGATTATTATTATATCTCAACATATATTGACACCATTAGATTTTCTCTGTGTTTCAAAATACTAACAATGGGACCCAACATTTAACCCCCGTAGTTAGAAAAGCTAAGAAAAAACCCATATAACAGGAGTTGCTGCTTGTCTTTTATTATATTGATCAGCAAAGAAAAACCCAAACAAAATAAAACCAACTAAGCTGGCATCCTATGTTTAATGGACGCAGAGACTGATGTGAAAGCTGTTGTAAATACCCATTCATGAAATCCTCCTTTAAGGTCAGAAGCAATGCAGTCTGTCATGTCTTGAAAGAGAAGTTAAGTATCCCTCCTGACGATTCAGACATCAGTAACTGATGACAGGGATTCGTGAGAAGAGGATATAAAACTCATTTAAATCGGGGGTACTTTGCTTGTATCTGAACAGCAGGATTGAGAGAGCAGGAAAAAAAGTAGGTAATAAGACAGAGAAAATTGTTCAAGGAAAGTCAATGCTAGAAAGTGACGCCACTCTGCTATTAGCTGCTAATTTTAAAAGTGACTTTTAAACTGCAATATTGCTGTGTGGAAGAGTTTTCTGGAAGCCATGTTCAAACTGCAGTGGCTAGGCAGCTAAATTTCCACGTAATATTATCTGAGGTGTGGAGGATACTGATACGATATAGAAACACAAAAGACAGCACATGACCACAGTATTCATTTCAGTGAGTTCAGGACCATCCACAGACAACTCATTAAGTGATGAGTTCTAGTTGGGAAATCCAGTCAAGCTGCTTGTGCCATTTCCCTAACTAAATATTTTATATATTAAAGCATCGCTGGGACCCAAACAGTGAAATTATAACGAGAACCCATGAGTCATTTTTTAGTGCCTGACACTCATCATTGCCTGGAGTTTGCAGCGTAGAAAGAGAAAAAGAGAGGACTAAGCTGAGTTAGTTATAAAATATATTTTCATTGTGTATTCTCTGATTTTGCCACCAAACCGAGTATGTAGCACAGGTGTGTGACCTTTTCAATGTGCATAACAGCCTCTACAGATTTCTCAGCACTATGTAAAAATTGCAAGAAACACATTTTCTAGTTAAAATTTCTAGACATAAACTAACACACCCTTCACTTAAGTCAGATAGGGAAATGCATTTTGCTGGTATTTGTGCTATCAGTACCGTTAAGGGGTGCCTTTAAATAACAACGGGCATCAGAAAAGACTGCCTCCTATCCCAGGACATTTTTAAGTCAGTAGGCTCAAGGTACCAAGGAAAGAAAAGCCAGTAGAGAAAATGAACTCTATAACTGACAAATTATATTAATCTAATGATAGAAGTTTCAAAAAGAAGATGGAACAAACAGGATGACGATTTTACTTTTACATGTGCTCCAAACCCGTCTTTAGTACTAAAGAATATATGGAGCACTGTGTGCAACTGTATAGCCAGCTGCATCGTATACTACTGCTACTGTAATCCATAGTGGATGTAGGAGGTAAAACTGCTTTTAAAACAGAAGATCACAAAGAATGCAGAATTGTTTGTTTACCTTTGTTTTCCTTTTTCAAAACATTTTAAAGATTCCTAAGAAATCAATTTAGCTGCCTGGGTCAGTTTGAGCAAAAAATAATTCAAGACTTCTGAAAATGTTAATATAGGTGCTAAAATTTATTTTGTTAATTGCTAGAATAATCAATAACTAATTTTCATTCGAAACTAGGTCCTTCATGTGTCTTAAATAACCCAACGGAAGATCATTTACATCTCAATAACAACCCTTAACAATGTCATGTCATTAAAATCCAAACTAAATCTCAATAATGTAGGTTAGTGACCAGTAAAGGACTTATTACCTGGGTCAAGTCCTCGGGGGCTGTGGTGGGCCAACTGGTGAAAGCCTTGCTTGTGTGTGGCTTGTAGTCCAAAATATGAACATGGTATCCCATAGGAATGATCCCATTATTTGGTGCTCTGTCATTTTCTAAATGGTTATACATTACACTTATTTCAGGAGCAGATTCCTAATATGAAGGTCAACCAAGCATAACAAAACAAAACAAAGCAACAATAAAAAAAAAAGCCTCCAAAAAACCAGACACCAGAGTAATATGCGGTAGAGAGCTTTAAAAATAAACAAATAAATACGGCTTTGAAAGCTTACATGGAGCTTCACCTTGCTTTCATTAAAATGTTTTTGTGTAAGATGGTAATTAGCAGAAGTGGGAAGTAAAAGTATATTAGCCTTATGTACTAGCTAGGAACAGAGAAAGGCATAACTATTTTAAGATGCATTTTTAACAATGCTTTTGTGATACCAACACACTTGCTGATGATATTGAAATTTTTATGTTAATTAAACAACCCCTAACCACTCAGTACATCTCAGATATATACACTTTGTAATTACCTCCATTATTGAAATAGCTAGTTTGATTTATCCTTGCCACAGTAACATTCTAGCTTCTGTTATTTTTGTCTTTAGAAAAACATAGGTCCCAGTGAGGGAATATAAAACTATTACTGTAAATTAAATATTAAAGCTAACTTATTTTTGCATAAGAACACTGTCAAATAATGGTGATAACTGTTCCTAAGAAATGAACTTTTTTTGCCTTTTTTGGAACACAAATTAAAATCTAATTTTCAGTTCTTTTGTAAATTTCATACAGTTAGCGTGTATAGTTTTACTGATGGCAGTGGCTTAACAGGGAGCTATTATAGTCTTAGCTTAGCGATTAAGAAATACAACATTTGTTGAAGAGCTAGGCCTTTTAGTCTAGAATGGATTATCACTTGATCCTTCCTTAAGCATTTTTATACAGGAGTGCATTATCCTTGGAGCCACCCTGGGCTCCATGCCTCATTAACCTGGGTGTTAGATAAATCAAAGGCAGCCTCAGAGACAAAGATAAGCAAACTGCAGGCCAGCAAGACGATGATGTATGGATCCAGGAGGCTAATAGGAAAGTATTGACAGGAAAATGGTGTGCTTATCCTGCAATCACTGCATATTGCAATGAGAGCTCCCAAAAGCAGATGGGATACACTTCAGGGAATGCAGGAGTAGGAGACTGTTAGGCAGAAATGGATCCTCACATCTTAAATTCTAACAAGAACTTTGTTTCTTTGCAGCAGCGCTTCAAGCACAGAGGTTAGTATCCAGGCAATGGCAAATTCTAAAAAGTGAATTCATAGCAGGGGTAAACATTATTATTATTTTAAGATTGCAATATAACCGCCAAAGCCGAATTTTGCATATGTCAAACATTAAAACAAACACACTCTGCAGAGACAATACACAGAACAACAATTCCGTATGCTCAGAAAAAGCATTTAGCACTAAGAATGCCCTATAAAGCCTCCTGCAGAAAACTACGTTTCAGCTGTTAATACCTTTCCAGTGAGGAAGGCAGCATGAGCGACAAAAACTCTTGCAAAACAGGGTACATCCTGTGATTTCCCCTTGTGCTTGTTTTCCCTTCAGTTCCAAGGGTAACATTTTCCAGTGGATTTAAGTCATAGCCACATATCACCGCTTAGGTCTGGTAGGCAGTCCGCTTCCACTGTTTGGAAATGGTGAAAAGTGCTCCAAGTTTTGTAAGGCCTGCTGCTGTTGTTCTGGGGTTTCTTCTCCAAGTACTCGGTTCACTAGATTGATTTTAGAAGGATTTTGTTTGTTTGTTCGTTCAAAGCACAGATTTAAAAATCACTGAATTAAAGGAAAGACCTGCAGAAAATTTTGGATCAATCTCAGTATGATCATACGGCTCCTGGAAAATAAAGCTGGGTTTGACATGACTCGTTCTCCCCAGTATTTATTTCTGTCGACGCTCGTGTTTTGTAAGACCTTTTCTCTTAAATGCGCATAACTACTCTTCCAAAATAGTAGGTGTCCTCCTCCATCTTAAAATCATAATTTACCATGCTGTCTTTTTCTCTCTGTACTTTGAATATCAGCCTACTAGTTTTAAATTAATATTCCTGTTGACTCCACTGAGAGCAGGATCAAACCCCAAGCCTTCATACTGAACACAGTTGGTCTTATTTTCCCCAGTGCTGTGACTAACTGGGGACAAGGACCAGGATGAAGATCACCCAGCAGCATTCTGGTAACAGCAAACAGCCTAAAATTTGAGCTAAGCGAAATTTGACACAAAAAATCTAAGGCTATTTTGCATAGCCTGGTCCGATGAGCCAGACTTTTCAATGCCAATAGATAGCTGGTGCTCAAAAAAGTAATGTGCAATGAAGGAAGGTGCAGTTTACAGAGGTCCTGTGTCCCTTGATGCAGAAGCGGGAAGGGACGTACACAGGAAAGGGATCAGGCGATGGTAGGAAGGGATTCACAGTGTCACAGTTGACACAGATGAGCAGCACCCCAGAGGGCTGGGTTCTCTCTCTGCTTCTGACATAGAGATGCTGACCATATCTCAAAACATTATTTTTTTTCCCGTGATTCTCACCTTTTCAGCAGGAACCTTGAATAGAAGCACTGTCACTGTAGGTGACCTGGTGGGGAGATGGGCATCTCTGAGGGTAACTATCAGTTCCTTGTGTCATGTTGCTCACCTCAACACGCCTGGGGCTTGATGCACTGAGGTGCTTAACAAAGGGAAATTTAGAAGGTGAGAAGGCCCATTAACTCAGCATGATCTATATATAATATCACCATAGTGTATGAATTCAGGTTTGGACTTGACACTCCTAGTTGGAACGTCAAATTAATGGGAGCTGATGGCCTTTGGTATGTTGCAACATTTTCCCTTCCTCTGTATTTATCCTTTGTGTTTCTACCTTCCTACAGCCCATATCCAGCCCCTCTTCTAAAATCCCACCTGGCTCCACGTACTACTACCTCCTCCTCACTCATAATCCAAGATAAACTCCTCCTTCTTCTTTTCATGAAATCTTGGCATGAGAACAAATGTGAGCAAGTCTCTCCATGTTTGCTACTAATGCTTGGCTGGCACCACGGACAAACAGATAAAATGGAAAAGCTTTGCTTAAGGGCTCAGGGAGCTCTGTGGAGGCAAAGCTTGTCTGTGTGCCTGCAATAGGTCCTCACAGTGAGGAGAAGGACCTAGAGCCCCCTGTAGGGGGGTCTAGGACCTATAGGATCCCTACAGGGCCTCTAGGACCTATAGAGAGCCCTTAGTGCTGACCTCGAACACCAGCCTCCTCATCCATCAATTCTGTCACGCCCAACAAAACTCTACAAAGCAAGTGAAATGAAATGAACCCACAGGTTTAAAATTTGGCTGAGTTTGGGAAGGTCTCAATAGGGATGGTGAAAAAGCGTTATCTATAGTTTCAGCAACATCTCTCTTTTCTGAGATGCTAGACCTTTTAAATAAAAGGTTGAACAAATACCATTTCAAAAGAAATACTATTTTTTTTTTTATCATCGAACCTAGTCTCAAAAAATGCTGAACAATCTTTGCTGATTATTTTTTTCTGAAGCAATTTTGTTTCAGGCAGAAACGCAGCATATAAAATTACAGTCCAAATAGTCAAAGAGCATCAGAGTTAAAACCAACTTAAAAGGGTCTTATAAGGGAAAAGAGCACAGAACTTAACCTATATGTTCATGAGAGCTCCACCTTGAACTATCATAAATACTTTGCTTTGAAACAACTATGGAGCTCTTAAAATTACTTTCTTTTCACTTGGTTATTCTGAAACAACGGTTAAAAGAAACATCTGAGTGCAGAATAGCTCAGCCACAAGAGAAAAAAAAGACATAAATAAACTATTTCATAGTTCTGAAGCTTTAAGTAAGTAGTATGGAACTTTTTCAGGTTGTTCTTCCTCCTGTTCTCTTATTCCCCCTTCTCTCCCACAGAATGCATAACTGCTAGATGGGTGACGTACCAAATCCTGACAGCTTCCTCCTCATATTCCAATAACCCCTTTGCAATTTTCATCCAGAGAAATACCAGATGTGGTTTTTGTTCTATCACGTAGCAGCTGCCTTCTGTGTGACAAAGTGTTGTACAGTGCCTTGTGCTGATTTTGGCTGGGATAGAGTTAATTTTCTTCATTGTAGCTAGTACAGGGCTATGTCTTGGATTTGTGCTGAAATCCGTGTTGATAATACAGGGATGTTTTTGTTATTGCTGAGCAGTGTTTACACAAAGGCCTTTTCTGCTTCTCACACCAGTCCACCGGTGAGTAGGCTGGGGGTGCACAAGGAGTTGGGAGGGGGCACAGCCGGGACAGCTGACTCCAGCCGACCAAAGGGATATTCCATACCATATGGGGTCCTGCTCAGCAATACAAAAGCTGGAGGAAGAAGAAGGAAGCGGGGAGATGTTTGGAGTGATGGCATTTGTCTTCCTAAGTTACTGTTAAAAGTGATGGAGCCCTGCTTTCCTGGAGACGACTCAACACCTGCCTGCCACTGGAAAGTAGGGAATGAATTGCTCGTTTTGCTTTGCTTGCACATGTGGCTTTTGCTTTACTTATTAAACTGTCTATCTCAACCCACGAGTTTTCACACTTTTATGCTACAGGTCCTATTGCTTTTTTCTGAGACACTGGGTTCTGACCAGTTTTGGAAACTTGACCATCAGCTATTGAGTTAATTAATCACAAATTTCTCTTTTTAGAAAATCTGGCCTCGTGTGTATTCTAGTTGTAAGTTATACGCTTTTGAAAAGAATTTTCTTGAGCTCTGCCGTACCAATCATTATTATTCCAAACACGACAACAAAACAGAATTTCCTAAAATACAGTTAGTGATACTTTTATGTTAGGCAAAGTAATGCTACAAATGTCCTCCCCGGGAGGGACACACGGACCATTTGTCTACGTTAGATACATTTAGAAACCAAGCTGACCTTCAAATTTACCTGAGATGTTAAATAGAAACACAATTTTAGAAAACCTCCAGCCAAGACTTTACATTAGTGATAGCAATGCAAATCACACCACTTTCAAAAGACCCTGCTTAATAAATTAAAACACAGTCTTATTTACCTACCTACTCACTTGTCAGTCCGCATGAGTCAATTCCCTGATAGGTTTACTGAAATACCACTTACTTTTTGGTTATCATCACTGACAACAAAAAAACTGGCAGGTGCGTTTTGCTGCTCAGCTGGTAACAGGGCAATTTTGCAAAGCTTAGTTATGTACATACAGTGTGTGTGTGTATATATATGTATGCATGTACGCATATGTATTTCTAAGAGTACAGGGCATTCTGAGTATTTCCACCCTTGAAAAATAAGACAAAATAAAATAACCTAAGCACGGCCAGAATGCTGTGCATTTTCCAGCCGTCTCCCTGCTTTTGATTTGTTTGTACTGCTTTATCTGGTCTCCTACATGATCCCAGGGAGCAGCTTGATTAATGCCCACTCTAAGCGGTGCAAGGAGCAGTCGCAGGCAGGTAGTTATTCAGAAGAGCTGCAGGTACTCGGCTGGTGCCCCGGTGGTCGCGGCGCCTTTAACATCTCTCTGGGGGTCTGCCTGTTATCTGCTTGCCCCTGCGGCCGGCAGCTGTGCTTCCCGATGGCCTGATGGACTGGCTCGTGTACCTGGGGACGCGGGCAGGGTGCATCCATTGCTCATTTGTGACAATAACCAATCGAGGAAGATGTAGAACTCAATTCCGGCAGAAAGACCTATAATGTTGGAGTCAGGAGGTTATCGCTGTGGGACCTGCACCTTGCTCCTTACCCCTCTTATCGAGAGCTTTACAGCCTCTGCTGGAGCAGCATCTTGTAAAGCTGAGGGCTGCAGATCTGGGGCCCAGATTAGCATGCATCTTCCTAAATGCTACAACATTTAATTAAAAAGTAGATGTTAGTCAAATTGTTACTGGCTGAGAAGATGCTTTTGGCAAACAGAAGGCAAAAGCTAAAGGGTTTTGCCACAGAAGTAGGTGGCAAACAATTTCTTTAAATCACGTATTTGTAGGAAATGACGCGTTTCTCTCTATTCTCATTTCACAGTGAAACTTTATACAAGGGACGAGCGCAATCCCAAATCCAATCCATAATGCCTGTTAATATAGGTGAGAATCTGTGATTAAGGATGGCAAAAAGACCTCAGCACTTGAAAAATGACAAGGGGCATAGCTTTGATAAGGCACAGATGTTGTTTGATGGCTGTCTATTCATATTTAAATGTTCTGAGAAAGATTCTGTCTTTTAGAGAGAAGTTAGTAAGAAAAACTCAGGAAAGATCATTTGGATATGTGCAATGCAAGAAACGGAAAACTCACTTGATGATTTAGAGCCTTTTCTCTAAATATCTTGATCCTGGGAGGGTCTAGGTAGACTTTTTAGGTACCTTAATTGTTTAAAACAACTCAAACTTCTGAAAGAGCAGATAGAAATAGTACTCATTTATCATTAATGTCTTAAATTATATTTAGGAAGCTCATTTAATCAGTCATACAGACCACAGATTCTGGCAGTATTTTAGCAAACTGTGCCTTAACTGGAAATGGAAAGAAATAGATTAAAATATGGTTTTATCAAAGATAGAAAGTGCTGACCTAACTGTGTAAAACTATTCATTACCAAAATACTGGTAGATTAAGTCACCATCTGCATCACCAGAATACAGTATAAGAATTTAATTTTATTCCTACAGAAGAATATAATCCTATTCACTTGGGGATAAATCATTCATTCTAATAAAAACAGCATTCAAAAATAATCTGTAATCTTTTGTACACCTTGGTAGAAAACGTATAGCATATTTTTAAACTGGGATAAATCAGGAGGTGCAATCACAGAATATTTAGGCATAAAACTGACTATCAATTTTATGCGTCTATCTCCATTTTTGTCTACTTTCTTTAGGAGAGTACTCCATGATATATGAATAACATTTTAGCATAGCTCATTTAAGTATCCTTTCCTCTGTATTTTTCCCACATTTATTAACATATTTTAACCTTTTTTTTAGCATTTCCAATGTGGACTTTAGCAAATATTAATTATTCAACAGCATCAAAAGCCCTGTAAAGGTAGGATGAGAATAGAGACAGCAGTAAAGAACTTTCTAATTTGCAACCCTAGAATATAAAATCAGCTGAAGCAAAATTATACTGCATCGGAAGAATAAAATCAGGAGAAGCAAAACTCAGAGAAATATTCAGGGCAGTGGGAATAAGACTATCCCTAAGATGGTGTGAAGCAAAGAGAAGGAGACAAATAAATTAGAAACCGGAAATGAGCAGAGCCAAACAAGAGCTCTGGGTATTGAAAAACCAGTATTTGCATGAACAGAGAGAAGCTTGCAAAAGAAAGATGAGAGAAGGAGGCAATCATGTAGTTACTGAGTGAGTGAACACTGCTGCAGCTGGGCTATTTTGCACAGGCTCGAATATCTAAGGCACCATGATACTAAAACAGCAGAAAGAGAGGCAAGACCTACCACAGCTGGCCAACAACCAGAGTATTTTCTTCCTCTCTGAAATGGCTAAACCAACTGCTCTAACATGCTGAGGGTTTGAAGAAGCAGGAGAGAGTTTCAGCAGGTTGTACTTAATTTAAAGAAGGAACATAGAGGAAGACAATCAGTCATTCCTGTTCTCAGCTGAGAAATCAAACCCCATTAGAGCATCAGGAATGAGCATAGTTAAAACAGCTACAGCTTGGCTGAGGATCTGGGGACTTACAGCTCTTCTGTCTGCTGCTGGAGAATATGAAAGAGGTGTCCAACCTCAGTCTTGTGAAAGAAGATTAAGGACGCTTCTGCCTTAAACTCTCTTGCAAAATGTTTAGACCTTCAAAATTTCAGGAAATTCCAAGTTCCTGGAGAAACAACAGAGCCTATATACATCCGGGCCTATCTGGGAAACAAATTGTGTCTGGGTCATGTGCTCAAGCACTGGTACTGTACAACTGTTGTCGTGCTTCATGACATGGCCATTGTGTGGGCCCACCAGTGCAATGCCTGGACACAATTCAGGGAATGGCACCAGCCAAAGACTGCTCTATTTACCTGGCGTGGATCAGACCATTATGTTTGGAGGCGAACTAACTGTGCCATGAAACTTGCTCAAAGGATCAGAGAATAGTCCCTGGCCCCCTGAGCTTACTAGTAGTGCCTTGATTTTAGGTTCCTTGTCCCTAAAGGTGTTGTAGTCTAAAAGACAGCATGTACAGACACTACAAGGGGCAAAAATCATAGAATCAGAGAGACATTTAGGTTAGAAAAGTCCTTTAAGATCATTGAGTTGAACTGTAAACCTAACACTGTCAAGTCCACCACCACTAAACCGTGTCCCTGAGTGCCACATCTACAGTCTTTTAAATACCTCCAGGGATGGTGACTCAACCACTTCCCTGGGCAGCCTGTGATAATCCTGTGATAATCCACTTGATAATCCTTTTGTTGAAGAAATTTTTCCTAATATACATTATAAACCTCCCTTGGCACAACTTGAGGCCATTTCATCTTGTCCTATCATTTGTTACTTGGGAAAAGGGACTGGCACCTGCCTTGCTACAACCTCCTTTCAGGTAGTTGTACAGAACTGTAAGGTCTGCCCCAGCATCCTTTTCTGCAGGCTAAACAACCCCAGCTCTCTCAGCTGCTCCTCGTAAGGCTAGTTCTCTAGACCCTTCACCACCTTCATTGCTCTTCTTTGGACATACTCCAGCATTTCAATGTCTTGTAGTGAGGGGTCCAAAACTTAATGATATGCCTTAACTCTGAATATATGTATATATGTAGTTGTGAGCATGACACGTACAGTAAAACTACTTCTGTTAAACTTTTCAGGCAGGATTCACCTGCCCTTGGTTTAGATGTCTTCAAGTTGAACATTTAAGTCTGAGCCAGTGACATATGGTACTTTAGAGTCATTAGGGAAAGATGAGTCCACTTCCAAAGGCACGCACAGACAGGTCGGGTTTGCAACTTAGGATGAGGTTAATTGTTCTCTGAAGGTGTTTTTTCTCCTCATTGGAAATCCATAAAGCCCAGAATTATGAAATCAGCCTTGGATGTACCAATTTTAGATGGCTAAAGCTAGGCAAAATTAGTTCTGCCTCTGACAATGTGGCTGTTCGGGCACTGCAGCGGTACGTGTGTACGCGTGTGTATTGAAAAGCCTAAACAGATCCCTAGTCTTCTCCTTGCCTTGCACATTAATGTCCCACTTCATTCTCCCTAATGGTGAGATTTGGTTTGACAGGCACAAACCGAGTTCCCTTTTCCCAACTCACTCTGCTTTGACTGCAGCAAATCCAAGAAACGCTTGTGAGATAGTGTCAAAAACAATACTGAAAGGAGAGACAGCAGGATGGAGGAATAACTACAGCTCAGGGCACAGGACCAGCAGCTGGGCATCTGAGAATAATACTCACAATGCAGTTAGAAGTTTATTTTAAAGTGCACTCATAGGTTTGGTGTTATCTAGACTGGAATGTCTCAAAATATGATATAGCTTAATTAACTGTAACCAGGGTAACAATACACTTTTCTGAATTAGGTTTCAACCCTCTAAACGAGGGGTGAATGTGCAATAATGTCTTTAAAGTCGTTTTTAGGTCAGCTGTAGAATTCATTAGGTAAGCATATGAACCTCAATTTAGAGATGAGGCAAACAAGTTCAGACCCTTGTGGTTAGATCCAGTCAGCTCACTCTGTTTTTTAATTGAATGCATCATAAACATTTTAAATCAGTATACAATAAATTCACATTGCTTTGTTTTCCACTGCTTTATGATCAACTGTTTACACTCAGTCACTATCCATGACCAGAATATTCATGAATGTAAAAAGATCTACCCAGTTCTGCAGCCCAGTTCTAATGAGCAATATTACACCAGTGAAAAGAAAAATGCCTGCACTGAGACTGTTTATTGTTTGTTCTAAAATTAAGCTTTTGACTATCTCTTTTCATCAACTATAAATGAAATCATGATCAGAAATGCTCTTTGTAACTCTGAAATAAAATGGCTTACTAGTCAGGACTAATAAGTGATGAACTTACAAAAGTAGATCTGGGTAGTACATCGCATGTATATCACAAGTGGACTGCTTTGAAATAACGGGTCTATAACAGGAACGTACTTAACTACAGACCAATGATAACATGTCTAACTGTGTCAGCTGTAATGATACTTGACCTTTCAGTGATGTACTAGGGTTTAAGGCTTTTTTTCTTTTTAGGATTTTGAGGTGACTCATGTTTTCTGACATCATTGCCTTCATTTGGAAGACCAGGAGAACTGGACTGCACCACAGATGAGTAACGTTTCCAAAACTTCAAGCAAAAGAAGAAAAATATGTCCTTAATTAATCTTGTAAGGAACTCGCTAAGAACTAACTGCAAGCCTAATATAGTACGTGTCTTTAGAAACAAAGTATTAACACCAAAAAAAGGGTTATTACCTATCTATTTATACCATATAGGACGTAGCTGATGGAAAGCTGCTTGGCAGAAAAAGGATCTGGGGGTCCTTGTGGACACCAGGTTGAACACGAGCCAGCAATGTGTCCTTGCTACAAAGAAGGTAAATGGTATCCTCGTCTGCCTTAGGTCCTTCCCCTTTATTCAGCACTGGTGGGGCCATACCTGGGGTGCTGTGTCCAGTTATGGGCTCCTCTGTAGAGTGGCATGGACATAGAATCATAGAATGATTTGGGTTGGAAGGGACCTTAAAGATCATCTAGTTCCAACCCCCCTGCCATGGGCAGGGACACCTCCCACTAGACCAGGCTGCTCAAAGCCCCATCCAGCCTGGCCTTGAACACTTCCAGGGATGGGGCATCCACAACTTCCCTGGGCAACCTGTTCCACTGCCTCACCACCCACAGAGTAAAGAATTTCTTTCTAATATCTAATCTAAATCTACCCTCTTTCCATTTAAAACCATTACCCCTCGTCCTACCACTACACTCTCTGATAAAGAGTCCCTCCCCATCTCTGCTGTAGGCCCCCTTCAGGTACTGGAAGGCCGCTATAAGGTCTCCCTGGAGCCTTCTCTTCCCCAGGCTGAACAACTACAGCTCCGTCAGCCCGTCTTCATAGCAGAGGTGCTCCAGCCCTTTGATCATCTTCGTGGCCCTCCTCTGGACCCGTTCCAACAGGACCATGTCATTCCTATGTTGGGGGCCCCTGAGCTGGATGCAGTACTCCAGCTGGGGTCTGACCAGAGTGGAGTAGAGGGGCAGAATCACCTCCCTCAACCTGCTGGCCACATTTCTTTTGATGCAGCCCAGGATGCGGTTGTATCTACTAAGGGAGCACACCAGTTCCATTAAAGAATCACTTAGCTACATCTCTAGCCTGTCTGGAGCCAAACCTCTCAGAGGTCACTGTCTTCCTGGAGATAGAATAAATGTATATATAGCTGAATTTCCGTATCGCTGTATTTGGTGGAACACAAAACTTCAAAACCATGTTCAAATTTGCATGAAGCATGAAAAGCCACTCCCAGCACATATTTACAAACAGGGAGGGAAAAATTCTTGAAGTTATTTCAGTAGAAACTGGTAAAAACATACAAAAGTTTTCAGATATCCACCACCTTTAAATGGCATTATGCCAACAAAATATTCAGTAGTAGAGAAAATAAAATTCACTTTAATTTCCTCAGTATGAAGGGTTCTGCTTCAAATCAAGAAGTCATAGTTTGGATGGACGGTGGAAGTTTGCTTGGAGTTAGATTCTGTTACCACCAAAGGAAAAGTGAAGGCAAAGTCAAAAGAGTATATAAATAAGAAGAGGTATTTATTATGTCTCAGACAGCTGAAGAAATGCTCAGAAGCCTGAGTGCTTTTTTTGTGTCTCTTCTCTTCCATGATAGATTACACTGTCTAGGTGGATTGACACCATATCTCATACAAAAATATACCTGATTGAAACTCTGAACTTTAAATTTAAAAGTCTAAACTTACGTTAAACTAAACTAAACTTAAACTTAGCAGTTTCAAAGGAAAGTTTCAAACCAGAAGAGAAGATTTAGCTTTGATTTTGCCAGGAATTTTCACTGTGAGAGAGGTGTGAAATTGTACAAATTTTGACGGTTTATGTATTGAAAAGCATAATTTTATATAGTTTATATCATTTAAGAATAATTGGAGTAGCAAAATAAAATGTAAAAACATTAAGAAAATACAATGCAATAGAAATTAATGGTAAAATATAAAATGCAACATCTTTTGAAACAAATATTAAGTTCGGAAACAAACAGAAATAAAGACTACATTTCAGATAAAACCTAAATAGAATTTGCTGATTTTTTAAAATTAAATAATACCTACTGTTTTACAAAACAAGCTGTCACTGGAACCAATACACTTCTGTAGAACAATTTGATGAATCCAGAATTTTTTCAGCAAGTTTATTCTCTCCTATAGTTCTTTCATGGGAGTCATATTGTTGTTGTTTTGGTATCAGGGTAATTTATACGGTATTGACTAAGTTTTAGTAAGTAACTAAGCCAAAGTCCAAGACTTTTCTTAGGCAGAATTCCCACTGAAGCTAGCAGGAGCTCTGTTCGAATTGAGGCAAGAAGCCTGACCCAACATACTGAAGTTTTAATGGTGCAATGGGCTTTGAAAAAGGGTCCTAATAAAGCCTAACTAAAAAAAAAAAAAACTTGTTAGTTGGTTTGCTGCTGTTAAATGTCATCATAATACTTAAGAGGTGGAGAAGCTACTCAGTTTGAAAGGAAGAATTTTTAAAAAAGAATAATGGTGAGGGAACTTAGCAAAATGCCAGCAAGGTAAATGACTACTATATTCGTAAAATAAATCTGTCCCCGGCAAATCTCCAGTCTTCCCTTTGCAGATCAGTATAGAGCATACACTTTAGCTACAGTTAAGTCTGCTCATACAGAAGCTCAAAGAGACCTGCCCTAGCAAAATGTGATTCGGTGTGGAGAAACAATTATATAATTAAATGTGCTTTTCCTGTATTTTCTTCTCAATGTGTTTGCCTGCCAATGTTTCCCTCTCCCTTTCCTTCCGTTATATCACTTGTAACGGAGATGAAGCAGCCTTGGTTTCCAGTGAAATGGAAGGATAGCAGCAGGTCCACAGGAAGAATTCAGGATGCTTGCCATAAACCATCTACCACATACAGCAAAACAGGATTTTTTCCAGGATTATTCAGAGCCAATGCAAGCCTGCAACATACAGTGAAACATTTGTCTTGAACACCCTATGGTGATTTTAATGAAGGAACAGTCGTTCACAAGTACATAGAACTCCCTTCTCTCTTTTTTTTTTTTTTTTTTTAATCTTTTTCTCAGTTTCATTGTAGGATCTTTTAAAAACTTTCCGGGTTATCCACTTTAAAAGTACCTCCATTACTGGCAAGTACAGAGTCTGTTTTACGGATCTTTTCGACATGATTTAAGCCTACAGTGCGCTCCTAGTGAAACCACACTCCGCATATCTTGTATGATTTCAGTTTCAAAAGCACTACCTCAAAACTCACATAGAGTTTGTCCAAAGTTTCAGAGACATCAGTGAAACGTAAACCTCGTATTTTCACTCGTTTGCTTTGTGGATTTGGGAACTCACATATTTCACTTTGTATAAAAATATTTTCAGTTGTAAAAAAACATAAATCAATCAGAAATATTAAGCACAATTTAATTTTACTGTTAAATAAGCTAACAGTAAAATGTAAAATAACATACTTTCAAAACAAAACTTGCGTTTGTGTCAGAAAATCTCTAGACTCTTGAAGACTAAATTCTTGTCTCTTAGATGCTACTTGGGCAAAACCAGAAAATATGGCTAAATATTGCTCTAAAAGTTCTGCCCACAGAAATGTAAAATCCAACATACAAAACCCTAGTATTTTTCCATCAGCTAAATACTTATTTGAATAAAAAGAAGTGGACTAGATATTTGGTCATTCTTTCTTTTACAGTCCTGAAATATGTAAATCACTGAATTCATCTTTTAAAATATAATCACAAAGAAAACAAACTTTTGTCTATTGAAGAGCAAAACATTTGGTTTACATTGATGTTGCTTTACCAGCTGACAATTTTTTTTAAGAGATATACTCTTCAATCCTACACAAACTTACACCTACGTTAGCATTTAAGCAGAGAAATACATTCCTTGAGAGCAGAAGTACAACAGAGGCTGGAGCTCTGGCCACTTTGAAGAGTAATAAAAGCTCTGCGTCTGGGTTTGGTTTTTTTCTTCCAAAAGTGTGGGGATTTTACCTAAGACAATGCACGTGCCTGAATCTGCAGACAATCTCCAAAAACACGAAGCAGCAGCAAGTGCCAGCTGTTTTGATGGACTACACAATATAAAACCATTGTGGGCCAATGCACTACCCTTTTCTCCCCCTTACTCAGCTGTCTGTGTAGCAAGAGACAAACAGAAGCTGAGAAAGACAACCAGGGCCTACCTAAAACCTTACTCACCTGCTCCAAAAGGTGCAACCGGCTTCTTGGAAGGTCTCCTGCTACATTTTTTTTCATCTGGAGGTGTGCAGAATGGCATCCCCAAGCTATTTCAGGGGAGGAGACTTGAAGCCAAGACTAAAACCTCACATCGCACTGTAGCTACAGCTCAGTTGAAGCACCGCAAACATGCACAAACGCAGTTAAACAAATGTTTGCACCAATACAGGAAAGGGATTTGGGGCAGAAAAGAGAAATATAGAGGCACGCCATGTGCCAGCAGCCTCTGCAGAGACTTACTGTGGTGCAGGATTTAAAATTCTCTGCATACAAACAGTTAATCACCGCAACCATTTAAAATGTCAATGGAAAAAGAAATGGTTTCCAAGAGCGTATAACTGCCCAGATAGCTTTCATCAGCCCAGCCACATGAAAGACCCAGAGGCAACTGCAAAGCCACCATCGACACAAGTGCCTGCGGAGTCCTCTCTGGTGCCAGATCCCGCTGCTTCGGGTATAAACAATATCTCCTATAGCGTTACATCCAGGATCTCTGGCTGCCAATCAAGCAGGAAGAGAAGGAGAAGGAAGAACTGTCTAATGCACTTGAGCAAATGTACTATCTCCATTAAGTGATGTATTTTATACCTTTGTGGAATAAGTGGTTTTGCAAAAGGACAAACATCCAAAATGTTAAAAAACTTGTTGCAGAGAAAATGTAGTGGCAGCTTCGACGCTGAATTTTTATGAATATGAACATTTTTATAGACTACAGTCTCCCCACAAAACATTAGGCTAATGGACGTAAGGCAATTGCTCTTAAGTAACTTTATGGTCGGTCATTCTTGCATGTTTGTGTCGATCCGGGTCATGCTCCTAGCAAGCAACAAACAGCAGAAGGTGTTTGCAATGCGCATCCCTTTTCCTCATTGGTCCTGACACAGTTGCTCCCACCGAGAGCAGGGTTTATATGCTGAAAACGGCCAGGGGAAGCCGTGGTTTCAGGCTGCACACACTGCTCTCGCCCGTAGCAGTGTCGTAATTTTGCACCTGTGTCTGAAGCGGTTATCTTGTTTCTCTGCGAGCAAGGCTGAACATGATGCTCAAACTGGGAACATCTGCTTTTGGCACCCAATTTTGACTGGTTTCTGCTCTCTCTGTTGGATTAGACTCCTCTAACGGCTCAAATTTTCACGAGACTCAACCCAGTCATTGTATTTGTGTTCATTGTCAACTCAGGACGCAACCGATTGCCAAAGAGCAGACTAGTGTTAAGGCTCCGGTCTGCAAACAGCAAGTGTCCAGTTTTCATTAGGTTGCAGGTTTGCCGCGGTGGCAGCGAAGCCACTTCCACAGGTCGAGTTGAATAAGGAAGGTGTGACAGACTGCAGTCCTGGATATCTAGTCTATAATTACTCTGTATTTATTTAGACGTGTCAGCAATAGCATTTGCTTCAGGGGTTAATTGCCCCTCCAGTTTTATGCTAGTAATTGACTGCAAGCCCAGAAGTGCAGGCAAAAGGGAAAAAATAGAAGCAGAAGGTAAAAAAAAAAAAAACAAACCCTACTGAAAGCTAAATGCAAAACTTGTTTCTGATAACTTTGGCATTACTTAGATAAAAGGGAAGCTATAGATAATTATTGCTCCAAAACTTCTACTAATGAAAAAAAAGTCTACTAGAAACATATTGAACAATTGCAGACTGTGGCTGAAATGGCAGTTTAACCATGTACCACTTTCTCTTCTTAGCTGTAAGCTTTTCTTTCAAATTGAACTAACTTCTCATTTATGGTTAGCTGTTAATATTTTAGGCAAACAACTGCCCTAAATTGTCAGCACTGAATTTATCACACATTATAGAAAGGCTCAGAAGATTCTGGCAGTACATAATTAAACAGCACGTTGGCGCCTTCTCTTTCTTTTTTTTTTTTTTAATAAAGCGACTGGCTAATCAGAACATTTAGAACTTTTTTGTAAAGTCTTCAATAGGACAGCTGTATGTAGGGGTGAATGCCTCAGTAAGAATATGGAAGGATTTTCACACACTCATTAAAATTATAAATACATATTTCTTATTTATGATACTAAATATAGAAAATACGTGAAGGTAAATTATATTAGCAATGAGTTGTTCATCTCTGAATTCTGAGGCCCCATCAGTTTTCCACTGAGGTGACATTACTGAAGGAAATAAATTTACTTTAGAATTATAAGTGAGATGAAATTCAGATTCAGTATGTCCCATGTTATTTCTGTATCGAACAGATATTGCACAGTTCAGAACCAAGTGCAATATAACACTAAAACAGCACAGGTGATTAATACTGGAGACTTGTTAATGCAAAAAGCGTCAACTCTGCCTAAAGAGGATTATACTATCAGACGTTTGTTTTATTTTTATCAATTAGCTTAATCTTTGATTTGAATTCTACACCCTCTGGCATCAAGAAGATGCTTGCTTCTCTTTTTTTTTTTTTTTTTTTTTCTTTAAACAAAGGATTATTCTTCCTCAAAAGGGGATTGTCTAGTTCTTTTATTGTTTTATGTCACACAGGGGAAAAATGCTTTTGAGGCATTACCTCTGAATTTAGCAGGGACGAGAGTTTACTGCTATATAATCATTAGTCAATGCAGTAGCTGAAACCTTAAACAAAAGAAAACAAACTACAAACAGGCAAGCATCCCCTAAAGGCACATCAGAACACCAGAGAGAGGAAGCATGGATTTCAAACACGGCTGCCCAAGCATGTGCTAAATATTGCCGCTCCTGACTTTAAACAGCACACTAAGGAATACAACATCACCTTCTAGTCTTTGAAACAATACTGGGAAGCAAGAGAAAAAGAATTGAAAGGGTTTCGCAAATGTACTTTACTTCTACTCTTTTTTTATTTTGAGACTTCATGAAAATTATATTTCCAAGCTAATAAAATCCTTCAGTATCAAGGAACTCTGTCATAAAGCTATTAGAAAGATATCATTAAGCCTCAAATGTCTTCTTTCATCACACGTGCTTCACCAGAACAAGCAAACTGCCTGATCCCAGTGAACTGTCCCAGACAATTACCGCTCATACTGGGCTTGTGAGCCGTGAGACATCTTTCGAAAGATTTTTACCATGGCTGCCCAATTGCATGTACAAACAATCGCCAGGGCCACATTTGCTTTAATATGGGTGATCACCAGCCTGGGGTAACTGTAGGTACTTGGAAGGAGCTAATTAGAGAACTGTATTTCATCCTGATATATGGCCAAATGCTATACAAATAATACATACAGTGAAAAGCATATAATTTATGCTACATGTGAAAAGGGAAGGTGATGTATCTAACACAAATGAGAAACATTAAATACATTCTATTTTCTTAATTTCTTTCTACTGGCATATTAACTATGAATTCAGAATATATTGTCGGTGTTATTCAAGACGGTGATTGCTTCATTAATTTAAGTATTTGTCAACCCAGAATAAATTGTAGGTTAGTGATTTGAATACAATCTACATCAGTAATGATCTGAGGCTGGATCCAGCCCCCTCTGCAGAATCATTTTGGCATCTGTAGGATTTCAAGCAGGAGTTCAAAATACACCATCTGATGATTGTTCAGTGATCTATGTGGCATGAGCTCCTCTATGAAGATAGGTGTCCAGCATGCAAAAGCTTTAATCTGTAAGTAATTGACTGAAAAAATGACTCTGTCACGCTCCATCTACCCAAGAGAACTGCCCATCCATTGAAGGATACTGGAGTAGGGAAGTGCTCTCCAATAACGGTACTTTATATGCTTTCTGAAAGCAGGACTGCAGAACTGATGCCTTAGTTTGGAAGAATGAAATTCACCACTTGTTTATCAGAAATGACAAGACAATTTGCGGGAGTCACAGGGAAAACAGAGAAGACAGGCAGCACTCACAGGAGCTTATGGGAATGACATGAAGAACAATAAAGTGATTCCAAGAAAAATGATGGATAAAAGGTGTTGAGAAAGAAAACATCCCAGGAAAGGAAGAGATTTTCGAAAAGAATAAGTATCAGTCATGTCTTCAGCAAGAGTTTTCCTGTGTTTGGTCTCCAGCTGTTTTTGTGAAAACACGGAAGGGCAAATAGAATCTGGCCGAGGTTTTCTGCAGGGACTGCTCCATAAGACAAGGTAGGGTTACAGAAGAAAAATTATTGGGATTTTTGCTATATTTTATTCCCCAGATTGATTCTTCCTGAAGAAAACGTAAGCTCATGGAATGATCTCTAAACTCACCTCCAAAACCCACAGCCACACGAAATCAACAGAAAGCAAACGTGGCTTCCCTCAGAGACGGATGTCTTGCCCAATGTCACAGCACTGTGACTGCATGGGATCTCCCATGCCAGGACCTCTTTCCCACCGTGGCCCCTGGAGCCCCCCTCAAGCCAAACTTGTCCTGTACTTGCAACAGCTTCATAGTTTCTGTAGTGGGACATGGTTTCAGAGGGACAGCAGAGCGAAAGGCTGTCTCTTTTGTACTTAAAAAGCATGGACCTGTCAGATGCCTCGTCATTAGGTAATGAAAGAAAAGGTCTATAAGGTTTAGGTCTAAGATAGCTGTTACTAAAACCACAATCCTTGAAAAATGTACTCTTTAAAGGTATTTTGAAAGTCTTTCATTTGCTGGAAATGTCCTAAAGATGACACAAACCACATGCTATCCTACAGCACTCAGAAAACAGACTTTTTATTGGATAATGATGTGGGATGAGAGATATTTCATCTTTCATACATTTATTTGACAATGATGAATTTAATTCATTCTATCACATTGAATGATACATTTATATTCAGTATGTAGTTTAAAATTTCATAAATGATTTAAGTCCTTGCCGTTTTAATTATAATATGAAGAGAGCAGCTAGAACTTATTTGCAGAGAATAATGTGCAAGTCAATAAATTTGGTGAGTACTCCTGACAACATATAAATGATGACTTTAGTTGCATGACTACCTGTGGAAGACAAGCTAGATAACAAGAGTCCTTGTGTTTCTTCTCCAGCAGAGTGAAGCTGGGGTTCGTTCACTTCCAGACTGCAACCGCCCTGTTTCAGCAACTGGTAGCAAATGATTCGCAGAGCTTTAAAAGTTGTCATACATCCTGCGTTAATGGAAAAGGTCAGTTTGGCAAGCAGAGGGATGCAGACAGCTATCATCCACCAAGTGGTGAGCTGTAATTTACCTCACTCGTGTAAAGAAGAAGATTCTTCGCCCTGGGAGAATCAATAAGGGCTCTGAATAAACAAGGCGAGCAGCTTTTGGCTTAGCCTTGCACTACGCAGACAATAGCTCAGCTTTCTTCATGCTCGCCCCTCATCAGTCTGAATCCCAGAGACCACCCTAGTTAATTAACATCCGCTAAGTGCCTGACCAAAGGCCTAATGGAAAGATTTCATTGACTCCTTTTGGCTTTGGATGAGACCCATGTGCATCAGCCGCTACAAGGGGACTATTCAAGCATCCAGTAGTGAGGTGAGTACCTGTCCACAAGGAATCGAACCAATACCAGCAGCACACAAGTCAGACAAAAATCACAGGTCTATTATTTTCTCTTCACCAAACTTTGGCTCAGGCATCACAAAGGTATTAGAAGAAACTTTGGATAAACTCGCACAACTAATCATAGAATCATAGAATATCTCAAGTCGGAAGGGACCCATAAGGATCGTCAAGTCCAACTTCCTGCTCCTCGCAGGACTGCCTAAAACTAAACGATAACATACACTCTTCTGGTCCATACAGACTCATTAAAAAAAAAAAAAAAGTTGAGGTATTGACCTTCACTCAATTTTGTTCCTGCCGCTCACAATCCCAATTTATCCTATCTATGTTCTTTTTTGACCTAAGAGGATTGCACAAAGTCATGACACTCAAAGTGTTTATTTTAGAAAGAATAATATTCAGAACCTTTTCAAGCTGAAAGCAGTATAAAAACTAAGCAAAGTGTTATTTTTTCCTCTAATCCTAATTAAAAAAAAAAAAAAGAAAAAAAAAAAACAACCACAACGAAAGCAATTTTGATCAAATTTTGTTGAAAGAGAAGAAAAATGCCTCCAGGCTGAGGAGTCGTATGCCAAAGTGTAGCCCAAAGCAGGCTAAACCAAAGGAATCAGAAAGTCTTCTGGAAAAGGAGGGCATATAATGGAAACATTGACAGACCTTTAACTGTAGTAGTGCTGCTGGGTGCCGCTATAATGAACTGAAACCTACAATCTCCTAGGGTTAATAAGACACCTGTCTTGCAACTAGCAGTCATATTGGTTTTCCAAGCCTGCCACAATACTTAAAGTCTTGATGAAGTTCTTACTGTGCCAAAGGAACTTACTAACAAAGCCACTGAGTCAATTTAACCTGGTGAAACTGGACCCTGTAGACTGGGTTATCAGAGTTTTGTGTTGAGATAATTACAGCACTAAAGAGAGCATATGGGCTGTCAAGGCTGGCACATGGCCTGCGCCAGCTGTTACCTGGGTGCTTTGGAAAATCTACTGAACAGCATTTTGGACACGGAACAGCTATATGTAAGTTTTCCAAGATATCTAATGGGAGATCCTCATAATAAATTCATTTTTTATATGGGGGAGGATTACACCCAATAACATGACTGCAAATATAATCCTAAACTTCAAAAACAATCTTGCATGAAAGTGAAGTGTACCAATAGCAAGCCTCACCTGTTAAAAAGAGTAAACTATGCAAGGAACTAGCTTTTGTACAGCCCGACTTAAAAACAATACACAAATACACCTATTTACAAGCTTTTCTGGAAACATGTCTCCAAGCCAATGGGATGTATCCTATTGTCCCTGGTATTGCTACTCCATAAAAAATGGCTTCCAAATGCAATGTCATAGCTAATCAATAATCATTACTAACAACAATTATTATTGATTAGCTGTGATGCTTTTACAGGGCTTGCCTTTATGAGGTAATATTACCAAGGAAAACATTTCAAATAAGATGTATCCAAAGAGTTAGAGAGAAAATATAAAGAGGAATCAACCAGAAATATGCCCGTACAGAGTGCAGCAACTGTAACAACAGACAGCAAAATTTTATAACATGTGGGGACTGGAAATTATGATTATTGCATCCAGGTGGATTATAGTAAATTATATTAATTATTTAGATAAGTAGGCTTAATTGCCCCAACTGAACTTCCTAAACTGCAAGGTCATTTTAACTAAGTCTGCAGCATCTGCAATGTCTGTGACCTGCGAGAATGACTTGGAGACATGAAGACTGACAAGTCATGGGGGAGCCAATGCTTAATTTCCAAAAGCTGACCAGATGCACCAGAGTTTTGGGAGTAAAAGTGTTCGCCATAGCTATAGCTGGGATTAGTGGCACTTTAGACAGCTCTGAAACCCACCTGCGAGATCCTGACTCTTGCTTTCTCAAAGCAAGTTGAACTTAGAAAGCTGAGGTAATGAAGCCCCAGCTTCAGTTTCAAATCACCTTACCATGCAAAACCACAGATTCATTCCTCTGACATCACTATCTTCATCAACCTAATGCAAATATATCACTATTTGTTTCGCATCGTTCAGTTTCATGTCTTCATGAATCTCTTGAGAAATTAATGGATGGAAAATTTAAGATTTACTATCCCTCTGAATATGTCATTTCAGAAGGAACATAGTTAACCCGTATTTCCTCCTTTTCTGACTCAAAAATGTATCAACTTCATCGCTTGTAAAGAAGGGTTTGTAATAAGTTGGTTCAATTAATAATTTTCTGCATGCTGAAATTCGTAACTTACCTTTGTTGATCTGCATCTATTTGAAAGCACTAGTAATGCACAGAAAAGCTCAAGGACTAACGATATTGGTATCATACTTTTTTCGAAGCACAATCTGCACTCTTTGAGCTCTAAAAACCCTAGCTGATTGAAAATTAGTGTATTTTGGAGTTGAAAAATTCAGTGATTAGGTTTAAATTTTTAAAACCCTATCCCTTAAAAACGTTTAGGAAATCCAGTTGTATTACATCAAAGAAAGCGCATTACCACGTTATATTTTGCAAGCTTTAGCAAATAAAAAAATCCCCCGGAAGAATCTTAATTCTTATCTATGGAAAACATTAAACTGCTAAGCGCTAACAACTGGAATTAGTCCTTAAATCTCTAATGAGAATAATAAAACATGAGTGCAGTTTGTGCTGTAACTTGATAAGGCCTGAATTTACTTGCTGTTAGTAAAAGTTCCTGATCCAGCAGTATGGCATTTTACTCCCTGAGGTACAGGAAACAATATCTGTCCTTTAGGAGCATCCTCTGTGGTAAGCACTTCTTATCGGGGCTATCAAAGGACTAAGATAGCAGTGTAATATCTAGTAACAGCAGCTTTATGAGCAGATCCATTACTGATTTAAATCAATCTAAAGCAGGTAGTTCTGTTTAACCCGTTCAGAACAAAGCTGACCTCCTGGCAAAATTATTCCTTCTGAAAGTAACGCAAACTATTTCTGTTCTCCTACATGCGATACGCACTGAATCTGAGCAGCAGCAGCGGAAGTGAGGAGGAAACACCCCAATGCTGTAAGCCACCCCCCCCAACCCGCCCCCAGAAATGTCCCTTATACTGAAAGCTTGTTACTCTGCAAAGATACAACACTTTGCAACAGTAAAATTTAGTATTCTTGAAAATACTGATTTGCACTAAACTAGGACACTATATGCAGAACTTAACGGAGTCTGTCTGAAATCATCTTGCTGTCAATTTGTCTGAAAATCTGGCTTTTTTTATAAAAGTCAATATCTAAATACACCGAAATTTTCTGTCAAAACACTTATTGGAAGCCAGTCTTCATATTTTATTTGCTTATGAAGATGTTTTTATTCTTTGCAATGGAGAATGTAATTGTAACTTTTCTTGAACTTCCAAAAGTAAACCGAAAATATTATGTTATCAGCCAGTAGTTTAGCGAGCCACAGCTATTTAAATTCTTAGTGTTTTCACTTTACATTATATCCATGGAGATTCCCTCCCAACTTAAAATAAAAAAAAAAAATCATTTAAAAGTGTAATTTATCTTTTTTCACATTAAAGGATTTAAATACAGTTTAAAAACACTGCAAATGTAATTTCTTTAAGTGATGATTTGCTAATTTTGCCGGTAATTTGATAACAGAGGTCTCGAAGCATTACTTTTTGATCAGTGTTTAGAAAGAACAAAAAAAAAAGCCCACTGCACTCAGTTTGACACAGCTGTGAAATGTCAATCGGCTCCCAGCCAGGAGAGGCCCACCAGATAAACACGGTGCTTCCAGAGATTAGAAAAGTGCCTAAACAATATGCATTGACGACACCCTCTCACTACTAACTTCAGCATTTGTACTAAACGGTCGCCTTCATAATTATCTTGGGCCTGATCCTGCTTTTCCCAAAGTCGGTTTGAGTTAAATTATTGATTGTAACAGCCAGTCCCTCGTGTCTTAGGAGTTAATGGGATCGAAGTGACATATAATCAGCATGCGTAATTTGAGGATCTCGAACTTCTTGGATTCCCTCGTGACTTATTTTGGAGACATGGCCTTTATTTCTGGACTATTCTTTGGAATAATAAGAAGAAAAAAAGAAATTCAGCTTCCAGTAAACAAGCAGCTTGTTTCTGATCCTAAAGAGCCATTTTCTTGCAGCTCGTTTAGAGCCTGACCTTGTAATCCTTCCATAACCCTTCCCCGGTGACCCGAACTATGCACGTACTTTCTCACCTTCAATCTAAATACATTCCTCTGCCAGAAATCAAGAAAAATCCAGGATACGGTAAACACACAAGAAGTCAGCATTTCTGGCTTTGTCTTCATTACAAAGGTTCAAAGACCAAGCGAACACTCTTACACATTTGAACTATTTTAATTAGTGCAATTCAGTATTCTCCGCAAATGCAAAAGGTTACATTCTTACTGATTCTTTGATTTAAACGTTTCCTGTTAAACTGTGTAATTTTAGTTCAGTAGGTGTTCTCTCAGTACTTTATGCAAACGTGAACTCTTTGAGATAACCAAATCAGCATGAATTTTGTATTAGAAATATATTGCAACATTAATAAAACAAAGCAGTGTGTTTTCTTATGATAACAGAGTTTAAAGAAATAGGTTTATTTTTTCAGTTCATACCACACAGGTGACAATCTATTTATTTAGTCCTGCCTTTATTGGTAGCTATACATTTCTTATTCGATAATAAATTTGATTCTCCAAACTATTTTGCTTGAGCATCAGAAAATATCCAAGTGCTAAAGGGAGAGTTGGCACCTAAAAATATGCTGCTGAACTTCTCTGTCTTGATAAAACTGGAAACTGCTCTGTAACTTGATCAATTTCTTGCATCTCCAGAATATTGTTTTTTAAGGCTGGTATGGGAGAGAAATATCAAAACAGGCAGAGCTATTTTCAGTTCTGCAGAAAGAGATAAAATTAAAAAGCTTTACCTTCAGTACCTTTTCAAAAAAGATCTTAAAAAGGAGAAAAATCTTTTTTTTTTTTTTTCCTATCTGACACAGGAATAGAATTCATGCTCTTTATATCACATATAGTTTTAACATTTACAAAGTTGCCATCAAAATGAAAGCTAAAACCAGGCCCAGAGCGATGCAGTATAGTTTTCAAGAGTATGTCAAATTATCTTCAATAGCCATTTTTTAAATAAAATATGAAATCTTGAAGCAGACAGCAAAGACTTGTATTGAGGGTAAAATCTTTCATTTAGACATAAATTTAAAGAACCCACATCCCCGAACCTTAAAAAAAAAAAAAAAAGAGGAATATTGTTTTCTAATTGCCAGCAGTATGTATATGCCAGCAGTATGAATGACTTTCACTTGTCAGTTTTAACAAAAGTTCCTCTGAATTTATTTCTTTAAACACGCTGTCATTTGGTAGGTCTGCAGACCTAGAGGAACAGATGAACAGTAGTATTTGTACGTGCTTTTTGTTCCAGGCTGTAAATGTAATCCTACATTTCAAGGTTACCAAGAGGGAAGAAAGGCATTATCATTGTTTCTTTCAGTCTGACTGTCCCATTTAGGTGATGTACATACTCTGAGCAAATTAATTGCTTTGCATTTTGTTTATATTTATTAACTGAGATTAGGAAAGGCAGTAAAATACTACATCAAAGCATTATGGAGAAAACAACTGGAATCAATCTTTCTGGTTTGTCACAGACAGCACTTATTTAAATCTAAAATATGTTCTTTGCCGTCCTTGGTCTATTCTGGTAGATAATAGCTTGTACCAAATATAGGGCTACAGATTCCTCTCTTCTTTTTGAACATAAAACCCAGAAACAATATTAAAAAAAAGACATATCAAACTTCTATTAATAGAAGAACAACAACAAAAAAACCCACCAAAAAAGCCTGCAGTCTGTTAGATCTCTCCTTCTTGAGCTAACAAGATTTTATTTCCGTTTTTGAAAATCGTTAAGGGCGTTATTTCTGCAGGGTTACTGCCAGAATTTAATCATTATGCCCCATCACTCAGACAGTCATTTGGGGGCAAAGCCCACGATAACAAAAAATTCAGAAGGGCCTTGTAAAAAGTCAAAATTGTTAAGTAATACAGTGCATGTTGCCTCTGTGAATAAGGCAGCTGCACACCACACTCCTCACTCAGACAATTGTGCAAGAAAAGCATCACCCGGCTGTAATTTCGTAAGCCTCAGAAATGCATTTAAAATAGACATGCTTGCATCTATCCAACGCTGATTCGGTCTCCCCAGTTTTCGAAAGTTTAGAATCTGAAACACTGCGACACTCATCATCGCCTGCTCACTGTTATTTTTTAAACAAAGTAATACTGAATCTCCCACATAGGAAGGAAGATAAGCAACAATATAGTGCAGGCTCCAAGTTAAATCTGGTTCAGACAGCGTAATAATGATGTCATTAAGGCTCCGAGCTGAATGGGAATCAGACAGTACTGTACTACAGCTGCAGACATAAATCTGAAAGAACTTTTTTGGCTACATTCTCAGACTTACCTTGAAAGATATTTAGGAGCTCCAGCAGTGTGAGTTGAAAGAAATGTTCTCAAAGGGAGGTTTGCAGACTGAAGAACCTATGTAGGCCTTATAGGCACTTTCTTCTGTGGCACAGGAAGGAACATTTTGTTAAATGAATAAACTAAGAGAAATAATTTCAGAAGAAGTGCAAACCAGAAAACAAATAAACCTTAATACTACCACAAATAAATGAGACTAAGGCAATTGTGGGACTGCTCAAAGCCTTTTTGCCTTGCTGAATGAAAGCAATCCCTAAGACTGAATGGGTAATGAGATCCTGGCTCCTGAGATTTTAGCTTTCTTAATCATGTTCATAATTAATTCAAGAACATTGATAATTTCATTACATTCTTTTTGTCTTATCAATAAATGATGTGCCTGCACTTTTGGTCCTGTGTACAGGGAGAAAGGAGATGCTTTGGGTAATATTGCACCAAGAATCGTGTATGTATATATGTATATATACATATATATTATCTATATGACCCAAAATAGGGATGTGGTAGTTATTATCCTTAACCAGGCCTCTATTATCAGAATATGATGACAAGCAGTTACAAATAATTAATAAGCTTTTTATGCAGAAATGCAAAACCCTTTAAAGAAAAATATGCTGCAAACAGAATTCTTGTCTGAAAGATATGTACCGAGAATAAAATATATTTTCAGAGATATTTTAGAACGGAATTTACAGGAGCCCAAACTACAAATATATTTTTAAAGCATCTCTAGATTCTGTTTTAAAAATACCATTTTAAAAAACACCAACTTTAGCTCCCCTTTCTGTTTGAAGAGATGTGCCCTTCTGTTTGTCCTTCCAAACACATTTTCAGTATCAGCTTACATCTAACACCAAGCTGTACTCACCCACTTAGTTGAAACTGTCTGGGGCTTTTTAGATTTTCTTCTTTTTTTTTCTTTTTTTTTTTTTTTTTTAAATGAAGACTGAAAGCTCTCACTTTATCTATCAGTCAATCAAAGGGGAAGCATCCCTTCAGGGTTTACTACTTGCTCTGTGTAATCTTCAACAAAGCAACAAATCTGTTTTGCTCCCTTTTGTTGTTGTTGTTGTTGTTGATTTAGAGGTATCATTGGTTTTAGACAGCAGACTCTGTTAGAAGCAAAAGTTTCTGACCAGAGCTAAATACTGTTGTGTTATTTGCTCTCACTTGTATCTTATTTCATTCCGACATCAGCGAAACCATCTGTGGAGAAAATGATCCTGCACAAGAGAAGGCACCACAAATGGGTCCCAAACAGTTTAGTAACAACCTTCAACACATAAGCTACGCTCAAAAAGTGTCTACCACAATTTAGCAATAATGGCTTTTTAGCTGATTAACTTTAAAATAATAATAAAATCAGGCATTTCATTCTTATGAGCAGGTTAAATGCCAACTTAAGGACAAAGATATTCTCCTCCAAATGTCCTCTTTTTCCTTTCTGATGACACCAGCTTCATGGGGATTTTACTCTACTGATGGCCTACCTGGTCCAACCAAGCCCAGAGGTGGCTTCTAGCCAGAACAGCACATGCAAGGTCGGTTACATGTTAAATATCCCCCAATAAAGAAAGCCCATTGATGCAGGTGTGGATAAAGGGTTTCCATTCTGAACATACTTATCAGGACTAGGCGAGGGGGGGGAAGCCTGAATTTCATGTATGTATAATGTTTTGCGGGCAAAACTAAGTAAACAGATATTGTTTACACTGAAAAAAAAACCAAAAAGAAGACCAAGAAGCAATCCCTGGTCCAAGGTCAAATGGCACCAACTGACCCCAACCCACACTGCTCATATCTAGCGTCTTTGAACAGAGGTGTCTGGGGAGACCTTACCTAGGGAGTCCGAAATACATCTAGGGAACATGCTAGTAATTCAGTGGGGTGGACAAGTGGGGTGGCCACACTCAGCCTGGTCTCCTAGCTTTCACTTATTTTTTATGCCTCCAAATGGAAAGATAGCCAGAGGTGCCAAAAACCTTGGTGTCAAAGAAATAGGCTATCCCTGGGATTTATGAAGCTTAGGAGAATTGTCAAGCAGATTTTTGTTAGGGGGGTTCCTCAAGGGATGGGGGAGGCAGCATAAATTATCTACTATGGCATAAAAGTAAATCTTTCCCTCTTCAAGTTGTGCGCAATGCTACATGAGGATAACAAGAGGCAAACTCAGGTAAACACAGCACGGATTATTTAGTATGCCTGATGTGTTTAGTTGAAAAGACTCAGGGCCTGAACCGTCCTTCGCACCATCCCTCCTAGATCACCCTCACTGTCCTTTGGGGATGTAAAAACAAATCCAAATTGACTCGGGCAATCCAAATACTCCTGTTCCCAGTGGAGACGAGAGTGTGCGAGTCTCGAAGAGGCATTTATCCCAGTGCTCCTGAGCCTCAGAAGGCCATAGCCATTAACCAGGACTGAGCCTGTACTCAGATGATCTGAATTGCCACCTTGGAGGGACTCATCTCCCCTCTGACAATATAAGAAGACTCTGACTATGCTCTCAGTTCAGGCATTTTAAAGGAATTCCTGGAGTTAGGTGGGAAACGGCCACACTACTGTTCTTGGATACAATGAAATAAGAACACTGAATAAATTTAAGTAGGTAGAAAACACTATCCCTTCACCCTTGCTGTTGTCAGAGGGCAGAATTCAAGAAAAGTAGGCTCAGATCCTGGATTAGGGTGTTCTTGCTGTAGGTCCGCATAGTGCCTTCAGGTAATACAAATCCAAACCGTATCGCTGAGATCAGCAACTGTAGTCCCTCTCAAATTTAGGGCAACATTTCTTTGAAGCAAATCTGAACTATAAATAACCTGGAAATCTCTCTGAACTTGATCATAACTTTTGCTGGAAGAGCTATTGACAAGGTGGCAAGCATCTCCAGCTAGCACATGGAGTTTTTCAAGAGGGTAGTCTCAAAACTGGTGCGGCTTATGTATTTGAAATCCCTGGCCCTTTTTTATTTAGAAGTTTAGATATAGCCTTAGATTATCCGTGCTTTATTCCTAATCTTTAAAATGTAAGTAGTGCTCCTTGATTTTGGAAATGTCTTATCAGAGCGGGAATCTTTAAAGATTCTAAGGGATTTGGAGAACCATCCTAAAATGCATGAGGAAAATCCACAGCATAGTTACTGCCAGCTATCAACATTTTTTCCAGTCATAAGCCACCTACAAATTCACAAAGACAGCCACTGTGTTCAAGTTTATAGAATTACATTTTAAAACTGAATCCACTCATATAAGCTTGGGCAAAATTGTGTGGGTTTTGTAGGACAAACTGGTTACAGGAGAAAGAGTTCCAAAAAGAGCAACACAGAATCACTTAGCAAGGCAAGCTGTTGCCTGTGACAGTGATGTATGAGACATGGGTGATATATATATACTGGGTGGCTTTATCAGTAAATCATTGAGTTATTTACTTCCCTAAGGAACTGGACCTGTCCCTGGAAGAGACTGCACTGTGAGATGCACCAGTGGGGAATTAATATTGGCAAAACAGTCAATTCTGATTTGTTTGCACCAAAAAATCATAAAATATATTTTAATAAATAATACACCACAGATGTACTTCCTTTTCTAAGTACTAGTGCTTTAAAAATGGTAGAATCTGGATCTTCCTGTTGTTTTCCCAACCAACTTGAAAGC
Source organism: Larus michahellis (assembly GCF_964199755.1). NCBI lineage: Eukaryota > Metazoa > Chordata > Aves > Charadriiformes > Laridae > Larus > Larus michahellis. The sequence goes on from NC_133896.1 coordinate 175,104,453, forward strand.
AAAAGTCTCCATAAAATGGGTTAGTTTTAAATAAAGTATTTAGCCAATGCATCCTTGGCAGGGAGTGAACAGTTGCACACTGAATAATAAAAAAAAAAAACAAAACAAAAACACAGTGTGAACCTCTGTAACTGAAAAGATATTATACCACTTCTATTTTCTATACATTGCATGTCAAGGGTAGAAGACAACCACCACCATGTGCAAAGAACAACTGTGAGGACAAGGGGCAACAGGCACAAACGGGAAGACAGGAAATTCCATCTGAACATGAGGACAAATTTCTTTCCTTTGAGGGTGGCAGAGCACTGGAACAGGCTGCCCAGAAGGTGGTGGAGTCTCCTTCTCTGGAGACACTCAAAACCCGCCTGGACGCGTTCCTGTGCAATCTGCTCTAGGAGACCCTGCTCTGGCAGGGGGGTTGGACTAGATGATCTCCAAAGGTCCCTTCCAACGCTACCATTCTGTGAGGCCACTGCAATTTTGAGCTTCTGCTACTAACCTTTGCTACAGGGCTACCACGGGGACTCTCAAGCACAGCAACGGGCAGGATGCTCCCCACAGCCCCTCAGCAGGCAGAGTGGCAGCCGAAACACCCACCTGTGCCTTATTGCTTCCCGAGCTGCTGCACTCGCATAGGCAGGAGGATCCCCTGTGCTCTGCACCTGGGCTTCGGCACCGTGCTCCCACATTCATCACCTGAACCTGCCACAAACCTAGTTTGAGAGGGAGATCAACGGGCGATAGGGGTGCTTAGCGTGACACTAAGTCCCTTAGCCCCTTAGTTCCTGGTCTTAAGGTAATTTGTTGTGTTCCCCTCACCTGATTTAAACAAATCTGAAGTTAAAGCCGGACTGAAGACTGAAAAACTGCAAAAAATGTACACGGTCAAACTGCAAAAATAAATCAAAAAATCAATCCAGCATTGACACAAACCCTACAGATACTGCTACTTGCTACATCAAAATAAGCAAGAAGGCTCAAATGCTATAAACAGTTGCTGTGCAGAAAACAGCTCAATGTTATAAAGTGTTATAGGAAGTATTTCTGCTAACATTAACACCATTTTCAGAAAAGCTTTGCACAAATAAAGAAAAATCAGACACTAATTTTCAGTGTAATAAAAGCAGTGACAACTTTATCATTGCTAATGTAAAGAAAATGGCAGTTGTGATGCATAGCATATTATGGCAGAAATGCAAACAAAATACTTTTTCCTCTTTAATTCCCCCCCATGGGGAGGAATGGCCATTCATTGGAATTACACCACATCTCCAGCGCCATACAGTGAATTCGCTTTATTCTGATTTGGGGCTGCTATTCACATGTGCTTTTTTATTTTTTTGTTATTACGTGAGAGCTTTGGAGAATCCCAGCCTAAAGCCTACACATTCCTATTGCTATATGCCAAGATTTTCAAAACAGAAGTGTGAAGTACACTGGATGGTGTGCTCACCTAGGTCATGAAAATATGACTGGAAATTAAAACATGGCCAGACTCAAAGAGTAGTGACCAGCAGTAGAATACCCAAGAGACATCTGGTTACAAGCAGCATTCCTTAAAGCTTCATGCTAGGCCCAATATAACATCTTGATTAGCATCCCAGACAATGAGGTGGAAGACATCCTCAACAAGTTCATGAATGACCTCAAAAAGGGAGGCACAGTCAATACGCTGGAGGGCAGCCATTCAGAGGGATGTGAACAGGCTAACGAAAGGGTCTGAAAGAAATCTCACAAAGTTCAGTGAAGAAAACTGCAAAGTCCCGTACCTGTGACAGAATAACTCCATGGATCCGTATAGAGGACTGACAGGCTGGAAAGCAGCTTTGGAAAAGATAATCTAGTGATTCTGGTAGACAATTAGTTGAGCGTTTGTCAGCATCATGCTCTTGCAGAGATGAAGACCAACTGCATACTGAGCTGTGTTGGTAAAATTGTAGCCAGCAAGTCAAAGGACATGATTATTCCTCACCATTAGACACCTCTCTGACTGCATCTGGAGTAATGTTCCGTTTTGGACTCCCCAGTAAAAGAAAGATATTGACATAGTGGACCAAATCCATCAAGAGGCCAGCGACATAGTCGAGGCCTTGGAGTTCACAACACAAAGAGGAGGTGGAGGCAGTTTGCTCAGGCTGAGTGGACACGGTCCCAAGCAGCCTGCTCTAGCTGAACCGCGTTGAGTGGGGAGTTAGACCAGAGCATCCCCTCCAACTTGGATTACGCTACTGTTCTGTGAGCAGAAAGGAGTTAAAAAATATAACATATTCCAGACCTAAGACCATAGTACATTCAGAAAGTGCTCAAACCATGACCTGTACATGTTTCCCATGTTTTAAACTCCAGAGGCGATGGTGTCATCAGTTCTTTATAGTACTTCTGCCCGTGCAACTCCTACCACTGACATTTTTTCATTAATCACTTTAAACTTCATTTAGAGAACAAATCTAAAAGGCATCAAAGCTTCAAAACAACTGTTAAATTTCCTCTCTGCTTAAACAGACTATCTTAATGAATGCTAAACCAATCACTACAACATAAGATATTAAACTGCTGTATGCAGTAGTTGTTCTACTTGCTCTGACCTAATCAAATTACATTTGCTTGAAGTATTTTTAATACCAAAGATGATCAATAATTTCCAAGTCACAGCAGCCATACTCGTCAAAGGCCTCTACAAGTGAAAGTGTTTTGAAGACGACCCCCTTTGCATAACAATTCTTTTATATAAGGGTTAAATATCATAAACATGTGACCTAATCCCAAACATCTGCATTCTACTCTTCTTCATTTGTTACTCTCCCAGTTTCAACTCCTTTTAGGTATCAGAACTCCATCTGGTTCTAGTAACAGTAGGAACATCGTGCACTTACTCTGCTTTTTCACATTACATACAGTGGAAGTCCAGTCATACTCATCATATATAGATCTTCACATGAAATATAAAAAGGATGCAGGTAAGTCACACATACATGAGCCAGAGGGATGTAATATATGAGGAACTTGTAAAAGAACGCTTTTTATGCACAGGCAACATTTAAGCATGCAAGAATGTATGTAATTGCAACTGCTTCAAGGAGCAGATGGATAAGTATGTGCATTGATAGTGACACAAAAGATAGAAGGTGAGACTGGTCAGCACTGAGAAAAAGCACATAAGAGCCAAAGAGGATAAAAATAGAAGAAAGGCGTGGAGATTACCAGAAGGGTAATTGGAAACACTAGAGAGAGAAAAATGTAGTTGTTGCGGAAATAGCAGAAACCAGAAGAGAAAAGATCTGCAATAGATAGACTTTGATTTAAATGCCATAATCACAGCAGATATTAAGCATTTGCATTTAAAAAAAGGGAAAAAAAAAAAAACAATACACCACAAAAACCCACCTTCTGATGTAGCTAGAATAGCAGTCTTCAGTTAAATAGCCCTGAAACTGGAAGCTGCATTTACAGTAATTTACATTTTAGAAGAAAAAAAAAAAAAACAACACAAAAGGTCATAGGAAAGAGAATAAATTCCAAATGCAGTTTCATAACTTTGTACAAAATAATAAAGTGAGGTGCTTTTGATTGAATTTGAATTGACAGCAAAAAATTCTCATTTACTGTTATTTGATGCTTCATTGAGTGACTTGTGGTTCGTTACCAGCTTTCCCAATTGATACATCACTCTGCAGCCAAATAATGGACAAGTGACATACGCTATGAAATATGCATTTCACTAAGAAACTGCTTTCCACATCTTGAAAATCCTTGGTAGTATTTATGCTTGAAATTAAACCAAACACTGAGCATTGATTTTAATATGTTTAGATGAAATCAAATTGCCCTAACTGTGTTAACACTGTGGAACATGCAGTAATCCATGTACCTTATGTGCTGATAAATCTGAAACTACAGCAAATGCATAATTATGCCATCAATGATATCTGTTTCTGGTGCCTATTACTCAGATATCATGCTATCTACAGCTTTATGCATGAAAGTACCACCAAGGAACCAATTTGTTTTTCTCAAGTTACCAAATCAGTTTAAATCAAAAATCGATGGCATTTATCAACTCCATTTGTAATTTCAAGGAACAGCCTTTTGCTTCCTTGCTGATTGTCTTTGGTGGAGCTCCCTGCACTAAATATTTGGAGAACTGGGAGTTTCTTGAATCCCTGCACATTTCAGTTCCTAAAGCTGACAGCAGTCCTATTCTCCCCATGCATATTAGCATGATGCTCTCAAGTCTCTTCTCATGTTAGCCAGAAAAACATTGTTTTGATAATTTCCCTTCCAGAACAGAAACAAAAAAAGGTGTTCAGGTAAGAATTCAAACTGCATATTGCTCACCTACAAATTGGTTGAAATGCTTGCAGGCAAAGTTCAAATAAAATAAAGGAAGAGAGGAAAAAAGGAAGGGGGGAAGGTGGCGAAGGGTGGGAAATGGGAGTAAAGGAGGGCAATGGGGAAGAACAGAAGGAAGGGGAAATGGAGTCACCAAACCACTGTTTCCAGATGATGCCACATGGACAACTGCGGGGTTTGAGTTTTCTTTTTTCTTTTGATGCTGCTGGACTGAAGAATTTCTCGATGTATTGTCAAATCAGGAAAAAAAAATTATTTGTAAGTTTTCACAAATTTTGAAAAAAATCAGTCTGCCATGTGAATCTCTTCTTTATTAAAAGCAAACAGATTTAAAAGTTAGTCTGACAAGGAGTTTTGAATTATTCTCAAAATGGAGGAGCTGGCCTGGAACTCGGCATCTGGAGGGCCACCAAGAGAGACAGCAGCTTCTGGGCTCTGTTTTGAGATCTTCTAGGTCTTCCGGGAACTTATCTGAGATCACTGGGGGATTCCTGGGAACCTTTCAAGGAACATCAGGGTGTCAGTTCTGCTCCAAGAAGAGGATGTCCCCTCCAAGATGTTCTAGATCGGGGACACTGTGGAGAAATTGCCAAGGCTCATCTGACCCTTGGACTATTATGGTCCAAGAGCATAGGATCCCAGATGTTTTTTCTCCTCCTTCCTGACAGTGAGGGTGAACTGCTGGAGGAGGAGTGGATGGATTTTGTGATTCAACAACTTGTTGCACAACTGCTATTGAATATAAGGGATTCTACTTTTATGACATGGGACCCTCTCTGAAGACAAGAAGCTCAATCTAAGGATCTCTAGCAAAGGAGGGAATCCACCTAAGCAAGCAGGGCAAATGCATATTTGCCACACAGCTGGAGTGCCGCAATGGATGTATAAAAGCTCTTTAGGAATGACAGGCCAGGATGGCAAGGAGGAATGGAATTAGGAGAGCCAAAGCCCACCTGGAACTGAATCTGGCAAGTGATATGAAAGGCAGCAAGAAGGGAGCCTTCAGGTGTATTCACTGGAAAAGAAAGACCAGGAAAAATGTGGGCCCACTGCTGAATGGGGCAGGGGACCTGATGGCAAAGGATGTGGAAAGGGTGAGGTATTCAATACCTTCTTTTCTTCAGTCTTTACTTGCCTTTAGCAATTCCAGGTCCATGAGAACAGTGGGAAAGTCTGGAACAAGGAAGACTTACCCTCACTGGAAGAGGATCAAGTTAGGGAACAAACTGGACTTACACAAGTCCATCAGACCTGATGAGACACACCCATGAATGCTGAGGGAGATGACCAACCTCTTTGAAAGGTCATGGCAGTCACGGGAGATTCCTGACAACTACGAGAAAGAAAATGTTTCTCCTAACCTCAAGAAGGAGGATCTGGGGAACAACAGGCTGATCAGACTCAACTCCTTTCCTTTGAAGATGATGGAACAGATGTACCTGGAAACTACTTCCAAACACAGGAAGGGCAAAAAGGTGCTTGGGATGGATAGATTTATGAAGCGGAAATCATGCTTAACCAAACTCAGAGCCTTCTACAATGAAATGACCGTCTAAATGGACAACAGCAGAGCAGTGGGTATTTATTATCTTGGCCTTAGCAAGGCTTTTGACACTATCTTCCATAATATCCTCAAACTAATGAAGTACAGGTTTGATAAGCAGACCCTGAGATGGATCAAAAAACATCTGAATTGCTGTGTTCAAGGAGTTGTGATCATTGGCACAAACGCCAACTGGAGGCCAGTAACTAGTGGTGTACACCAGAGTCCATAGTGGAGTCAATACTGTTCAACATCCTCATTAATGACCTGGATGATGGGACAGAGTGCACCCTGAGCATGTTTGCAGATGATACAAAAGCTGAGACGAGTGGAAATACTCAAAACCCAACTGTACACAATCCTGAGCAACCTTTTCTTTCTTTCTTTTTCTTTCTTTTTTTTTTTCTTTTCTTTCTTTTTTTCTTTGAGATGATGAAGATAAGCACTACATTTGGAGGTGATTCTCCCTTCTCATTGATCATGGAGAGCCCAGATGAGTGTTGGAGCGGGCCCAGCCGAAAGCTACCAAGCTGGTGAGGGGTCTGGAGACCAGGTCCTGTGAGGAGAGGCTGAGGGAGCTGGGCATGTTCAGCTTGGAGAAGAGGAGGCTGAGGGGAGACCTCATTGCCCTCTACAACTACCTGAAAGGAGGTTGGAGAGGTGGGTCTTGGCCTCTTCTCCCAGGTGAATAATGACAGGAGCAGAGGAAATGGTCTGAAGCTGCGGCAGGGGAGGTTTAGATTAGATATTAGGAAGAATTACTTTACTGGAAGAGTGGTCAGGCACTGGAACAGCCTGCCCAGGGAGGTGGTTGAGTCACCATCCCTAGAGGTGTTTAAGAAACGTCTAGATGTGGCACTTCAGGGCATGCTCTAGTGACAGAGATTGTAGGGTTTTTTTTTGTGTGTGTATGGTTGGACTCGATGATCTCAAAGGTCCCTTCCAACCATGAAGACTCTATGATGGTTTTCACAATTTTCACATAACTAACATGATATTCCTCAGATACTTACAAAGCAGGCATCTTACAGCAGATGTAGTTGTTGAAGTTGCTTGTTTAGTCAACAAAGAGAAGTCGGCATTGTTATTCTGTGTTCAGCTTATCCTGAATCTTATACATTTGGCTAACCGAACTGCTCCGTAGAAGCACTTTTCCTTTTTTCTCAACAGCAATTGCTCAGATACAGAGTTCTAAAATGTAAGTTCATACTTAATCGGATATTGTTTAGGTTTGAAACAACATTGAAAAAAAAAAAAGGAGGTTGGTTTATTTTCTTTTTAACTAAGCTGGTAAAACAGAAGTGTAGCTGAGTCATACCTGTCAGGAGACTCTTTATACTAATGGGTCTGGGTTTTTTTTCTGATTATAGCATAAGCCATACTGCCATAAAAACTGCTATATAATTGTTGCTGCTTGAAGGCGGTTGCCATTATTTCACTACCTCACCATAATTCATGCTACAAAACTCGAATACTGACAATGCTCAAATACACCAATACCTATGAAATTTAGTGCCAGATTTGGTGATAAGATAAAACCATAACTCAGTGATTTATAACATGGTTTGATATGAGCTGACTCTAGAAGAAGAGAAGCCATGAGCTAACAGATGCTTTTGATTAGCAGATTTCAGTTTGGCACGGAGTACAGGAAAAGCAAGTTCATATTTACCTCCAAAAGACCAGGTACTCCCTTCGTTACCTAAAAGCCTAGCTGCTGTTGATTCCTACCCTTTCCTACTCTGTGCAGAGGGAGCAAAGGATGCTGATGCTTCTGCCCTAAGTCCCCAGCTAGGCTCTTGAAGGAATGCAGTTGTCAGTCCAGGATGATCTAGTTTAGGCACCATAAAGCCTCTAACCAGACGGGATTCTGAACACCTAGAATTAACAGCCTGTGTTCATTCTTCACACAACACAGACTTGGATGTACTTGGTGTGGTGGTTCAGAGGACACAAGTAACAGAATGTATGTTTGACAGTCTGACCACCAAAATAATTTTTTCAAACTGGGACCAAGGTGGCTAAGTACTTTTGAAAGTGAATAATAAGATGTTTCATGCTAACGTGCATTGTGACTGTGCCTACAAAAGCCAGCTATGGATCAAGCTGTTACTATGTTTGATGAAGTCCAAAGATAACATAATAGGACAGCCCTGATTCTCTTTTTATAAAAGCCAGCAAATGGTATGGCTCTTATCATTAGTTCTAGAAATTTATGCCTGGATAAAATTAAATAGTTCTTACCTTTCTTTTCCTGCTTATAGTCATTGCTGCATAACCTCATGCTGTTTTGTTCTCAAGTCTGAAACAAAAATGAATCTATGAAGAACAGTTCCACAAGGAACACTACTGTAATTCTTTACTCCATTGCTGGAACTAACAAGATTTTTTTAAGGAACAAACTTCTTTCCAGTAAAACCACTACTAAAATAAAAATATAAACAATTATTGCAAATATATAGTCAAGACAAACATTAAATTTGTCTCTTAAACAGGTTTATTACTTCACTATGTATTTGAATAAAGATTTGTCTTCTATAGCTTTGGCACAAGAGCAGATTTATTTAGGTTATAGAAACAATTATTTTCTTCCATCAGCTACCCAGAATGGAATTGTTTAGGAGGTGTGCTTTGTCAAATGTTATTCTGACAAAAATAATCTGTTGAAGTATATAGATCTTTTAATAAACGTATAGGCTTCAGTATTGTTTATGGCTTGTTCACAAACGCTTCTAATTTATCAAGGCACTTCGTTGTGCATCCCTGGAGGCAAATGCAAGAGAGAGGCCTCACCTGCATTACTATTGCTGCTCTCGTCTTATGTTACTTACGGAAGATTCAACAACCTTAGTATTACTGACACAGTCAATACAGTGAAATAGACTCAAGCACAGCATCATTTTTAAGGGATGCCACTGCCCAGGGATGTTAGAAGCTTTAGGAACAAAAGACACTCTTCAAGCTTGGCCATCTGGCACTGGAGGAAGTGTAGTTACCAGTCCTGAGATTGGTATGATGTTTCACACTCCTTTATGAAGCTATACCTGTATGATTTTCTTTCAAAGATTTTACTACATCAGTGTCACCCAGCAAAATTCAGCGCCCGTGGATGTGTGGTCATCATTCCTCCTATTATAATTTTTGCCATTAAAAATCAATTCATCTATATGCTACTACAGCATAGGATTGAAAACTGAAACACATCTGCTAGTTATGTGTAGTGTATGGGATGCAATAGGTATTTAATGGTACCATTCTGCTTTGTCCATGTATTTCTGTAGCTTTTCCTGAGGAGAAGCCTGTCTGCATAATGCATGGACCACGCGTGCTAAGTAACAGCCAACAGGCCTTGGCCAAGCTGCCTTGATAGCAAAGGGAATCTTGTCATTGACTTCACAAGGCTGCAGGTGAGAACAGCCTTTTTTGTATTCTTGCACACCTGATGGCAGTAAAAACAAACTCGTTTTTATGCCTTCCTTTAAAAATGTTTAAAAACCAGCTGAGGAAATGGCTGTTAACACAACTGCCAGCATATTTAGCAACATCAGCTTCTAATTCCTAGCTCTCAATTTGTTTTACCCAAAGTTTACCAGAACTGAGGGTGCTTGGGTTAAATAGCTCCTGCACTGGAGAAACTCCCCTCTCTGCCATTGCTCAGGAAGCGCAGGGAATGAAAAGATGTCTCTTTGGCAGCTGGTTCGTTCAGTCTGCCAGCCGAGCATCGAGTGATTAGCAGTGCACTGCAGAATAGAAACTGGTACTGTACCAGCGGTGCAGTAGCTACATCATCCATAATGACTGAGAAAATACCCTTGGTTTATATTTCCTATCAAGTTCACACTCCGCACATTGTTTGCAGTTGCAATGTATAGAGAATTACATTTTCTAGAGTAACTCCTGACTTAAGTATCTTGACTCTCTCACAGGTTTAGCAGGTCAACGTCACTTAATTTCTCTCTCCTTAGTGTGCCTCTCTTTTTTCTCCTTGAAGTCTGTCTCTCTAAATTCTGTTACCCCTGTGTATGTGCATACTCATCTGGATACACGCCTCCTAAGAGATCTTCCCAGTTCACATAGAAGCTAAAAGTCACGTAGTGTTAACCAGAAGCAGCAATGTGTTTTCCTTGTTTAAATTAAAGCTCAGCCCATAAGGATTCTGGACACCATTTTCTCAGGCTTGAGTTATATTGGCCTCTTCTCCATTTGAATAGATTTCCATTCTATAAAAACTAATTGTGGTATGTCAAACTTTACAGTTTACAGGTCTTGTAGGAACTTGTAAATGCCTTGTTTTCTAAGAAATAGGCATACTTAATTTTTGTTTTGTCCAGACATACTATTTGTGCACTCCTGCCTATGTAGAGAACATTTCAAAATCATTTGTCCATAACATAAGCTACTTTCTAACTGGCAAAGTAATAATTAATTTTTCCATTTTATCATCACTGTAAAAAATGGAATCTTATTGTCTCATTTTGCAAATGAGAACGAATAGTCCATTACTCACAGTCATTCTAATACTCTCACACTGCCTATCTTTAGAGTGGAGTGAGCTCTAAGGAGAAAGGTTTTACCTGTTATTCACTCCCCTGGGAGCTGGAAGGCCACTCTTTCCCTTTCTGTGCCAGGGGATCCTCCAGTATTTCCCCAGGTGTGCTTCTCTTCTGTGCCACCAAGGTTGTGCAGAGTAAGGTGCTTGCCCTTTTAGCTTTAGTCAGCTCAACTACATCTTCACCAGTAAACTGGAGAGTGCCACAGGCACAGGCTCCAACACCGGCATGTACTGAGCCCTGCAATTAATCATTGATATATGTAATTCTGGAGCTATGCAAACTAGCCCACTGCCAGGTGATGGTTTAGTGTTGTTCAGGAGACAGACCGAGGCAGGAATGGTTCTTAGTAGGTGTTTTGGAAAAGGGAGCAGAAAGATGAGGTTTGGTATACAGGTACCCACTGTGCTCTGCCATTTCAATCATGGCCAGAAAACAGGCACTGGCCCACTTAATTTTCTAGTGTAGATATAACCTTGGCCAGTCCTGCTGTACAGTGCTAAACTGGGGTTAGCAGTGAATATCTCAACCTTTCTGATACTGTGCCTCAAAAGGGAGAGAAGGACAACGTGGTGTTAGTCGTCTTCTTGGAAATAATGCAATCTAATGCATCTAGTGCAGATGATCAGAGGGCTGGAGCACCTCTCCTATGAAGACAGGCTGAGAGAGTTGGGGCTGTTCAGCCTGTAGGAGAGAAGGCTCCAGGGAGAGGTTATAGCAGCCTTCCAGTACCTAAAGAGGGCCTATAGGAGAGATGGGGAGGGACTCTTTATGAGGGAGTGTAGTGATAGGACACGGGATAACAGTTTTAAACTGAAAGAGGGGAAATTTAGATTGGACATAAGGAAGAAATTGTTTACGATGAGGGTGGTGAGCCACCCTTATGACGAGGTTGGTGGAACAGGTTGTCCAGAGAGGTTGTAGATGCCTCATCCCTGGCAACATTCAAGGTCAGGTTGGATGGGCTTTGAGCAACCTGGTCCAGTGGAAGGTGTCCCTGCCCATGGAAAGGGAGTTGGACTGGATGTTTAAAGGCTCCTGCCAACCCAAACTGTTCTATGATTGTATGAAAATAATTACTAGAAAATTCAACAATCATCAACTCCCCTGTCACTGAGGAAAAGAATTGCACTTTTTCAGCACAAAAAAGGTTGAGAGGTCATTGCACACAACACTGAGACCGGGACAGCTCAGATATGCACAACTTGTCGGCTATGTAATTTTATAAATGGGCAACTAGACCACAGCATTAAGGAATTGCTGCTGTGTGACCCCAGGCAAGCTACATATCCTCCCACCTATTTCTATCCTGTCTGCTTGAAATAAAACTTTTCTGGGAAGAGATTCTCTTTTGCCTGTATTACTCAACATCTGGTGCAATATGGTCTCTCCCAGTTAGGACCACTAGATGCTATTGTGACACAAAGAGCAAATAATAATATTCTAAAGTATTTCAAGTCTACCTGGTTATTGCTTAAAATAGATATTATTCCCAAGCATCTTATAACATTATAGTTCTTTCCTTAAAATGCAATGTTCTTATCAGCATTTGCAGTCTACATTTTTATTGTCTCTGTCTAATATGCTATTTTCTTTCTGTCTGTCTGTCTATCCAACCATCTATCAAGGATATATCCAAGTGTCTCACAAATATCTTTTCATTTTCTTATTTTTAAGTCATGTCTGAACTGTCACATTTGCAATTGTTTTTTCAAAGCAGGGGCTCCCCTCCAAACAAAGAAACAAAAGCTGTATTAACAGATGGAGCGACTTACCCGTATGTATTTTCACCATTATTTCACACGACATTTTGAAGCATCCATCTTCATGGCATTGTCCCGTCCTGCTTGAAGGATTATGGCAGTCTGTATTCAAAGGACAAAAGCAATGCCAGGATTATCTGTGGAACTCCAGCCATCTCCAGTGATGTTCTGTCTTTCCCATCTATTAAGTACTAAGCTGGTCCCTGGAGGTCCTTATTAGGCCTTTTTTTGCTTTCTTAAAAGTTGTGCTTAAAAGATGATCATTTTAGATTTAGGATCACTGTACTTTCTGATGTGTCAGACAAGCAAAATCTGCAGTAACCAATTTGCAACTTTTGCAACTCCATTCCTTGATTTCTAATACGTTAACTGATTGCTTCTTATTTCTTTTGCTGTTTCACCATAAAAATACAAGTAGATGTGGTTTTTGACCTTCCCCCGTTTCCTCACACCACCACCTGCCAATGAAGACATTCTACAGCATAAATAATTAATGCTGTCATCTGAATTCCTAGGCTGCTACAAAGCAGCGTGGCCTCTTCACAGTTTCTTTTCCATTTCCTCACTCATTGCTGCATCCATAATGAACCACAACACGAACGTAACATCAAAGCTGCAAATTTAAACACACAGATGTTTAAACACCCTCTCACAATAGCACTAGGTGAGCAGAGCTGAATATGTCCACTGTTTCTGGCAAAGGTAAGGTCTTGCAAAAAAATCTGCTAGTTAGCAGGAGAAGGAACTTGACTTCACACAGTATGGACTGCCTCATTATCCATGATGAAGAACCGTGTCTGTGATTTCTGCAGTATATTGCTGGTAGCTGCACTGTGAAAGTTGCTCCCCAGCTTGCCTCCAAGCCTCAGAAGCAGGAAACACAAGAATTTACTTTCTTCTGCAATTACAAGGTAGGCTGACATGAAGCAGTTTCAGATTCTTCCCAGAAGAAACAAGTTAATGATGGGCACTGCTTATAAACCATCATTATCAGGGCCTGTCCCCCCAAGAAAGTGGTAGGACAATTAACCCAACAGAAGTGCATCTACACTAATGCACACAGCACGGGGAATAAGCAGGACGAGCTGGAGGCCATCGTGCAGCAGGGAAACTATGATGTGGTTGCCATCACGGAAACGTGGTGGGAAGACACACACAAGTGGAGTGCTGTAATTGATGGCTACCAGCTTTTCAGAAGAGATAGGCAAGGGAAGAGAGGTGGTGGGGTGGCCCTCTATGTTAGGGGCGGTTTTGAATGTCTAGAACTCAACAGTGTGAATGACAGTGTTGAGTGTGTATGGATAAAAATCAAGGGGAAGGCCAACAAGGCAGATATCACGATGGGAGTTTGTTATAGACCCCCTAATCAGGATGTAGAAACCGATGAAGTATTCTATAAGCGGCTGGCAGAGGTCTCGCGACCATCTGCCCTTGTTCTTGTGGGGGATTTCAACTTCCTGGTTGTCCGCTGGGAATACTACACAGCAGAGAGGGAACAGTCACGGAGGTTCCTGGAGTGTGTGGAAGACAACTTCCTAACACAGCTGGTGAAGGAACCTACTAGGGGAAGTGCCCTACTGGACCTACTGTTTGTTAACAGAGAAGGTCTTGTGGGGGATGTAAAGGTTGGAGGTCGTCTTGGGCAGAGTGACCATGAAATGATAGAGTTTTCAATTCTTGGTGAAGGGAGGCGGGGAGCCAGCAAAACTGCCACCTTGGATTTCCGAAGGGCAGACTTTAGCCTGTTTAGGAGCATGGTTGAGAGTGTCCCTTGGGAGGCAGTTTTGAAGAGCAAAGGTGCCCAGGAAAGCTGGTCATACTTCAAGCAGGTGCTCTTAGATGCACAGGTGAAGGCCATCCCCATGTCCCGAAAGACGAGCCGACGGGGAAGAAGGCCAGCCTGGCTAAATAGAGAGCTTTGGCTGGACCTCAGGAAAAAAAGGAAGGCTTACATTCTCTGGAAAAGGGGCTTAGCAACTTATGAGGATTATCAAGATATAACAAAGCTATGCAGGGGGAAGATTAGAAGGGCCAAAGCTCAATCAGAACTCAGCTTGGCCACTGCAGTTAAAGATAACAAGAAGAGATTTTTCCAGTATATCAACAGAAAAAGGAAAACTAGGGAAAATATAGGTCCACTGATGAATGAGACGGGTGCCCTAGTGGTGGAAGACACAGAGAAGGCAGAGTTACTGAATGCCTTCTTTTCTTCAGTCTTCACTGCTAAAGCCGTCCCTCACACATCCCATACCCTGGAGGCAAGGGGGAAGGTCAGGAGAGAGGAAGATTTCCCCTTAGTTGAGGAGGACCGGGTCAGAGACCACTTGGCCAAGCTGGACATTCATAAATCCATGGGCCCTGACGGGATGCACCCGCGAGTGCTGAGAGAGCTGGCAGATGTTATCGCTAGACCGCTCTCCATCGTCTTTGAAAAGTCATGGGGAACAGGGGAGGTGCCTGAGGACTGGAGGAAGGCTAACATCACTCCAATCTTCAAAAAAGGCAAGAAGGAGGACCCAGGGAACTACAGGCCGGTTAGTTTCACCTCTGTCCCTGGGAAGGTAATGGAGCGACTCATTCTGGATGTCGTCTCCAAACACATAGAGGAACAGGAAGTTATTGGAAGTGGTCAGCATGGATTTACCAAGGGCAAATCATGCCTGACCAATCTGATAGCTTTCTATGATGTTATAACGGGTTGGCTGGATGAGGGGAGAGCCGTAGATGTCATCTACCTTGACCTTAGCAAGGCTTTTGACACTGTCTCCCATAACATCCTCATTAGGAAGCTGAGGAAGTATGGGCTAGACGAGGTGACAGTGAGGTGGATCGAGAGCTGGCTGAGTGACAGAACTCAGAGGGTTGTGATCAGCGGCACAGAGTCCAGTTGGAGGCCTGTAACGAGTGGTGTCCCTCAGGGGTCAATACTTGGACCAATTTTGTTCAATATATTCATTAATGACCTAGACGAGGGGACAGAGTGTATCCTCAGCAAGTTCGCTGATGATACCAAGCTGGGAGGGGTGGCCGACACTCCAGAGGGCCGTGCTGCCATCCAGCATGACCTGGACAGGCTGGAGAGCTGGGCAGAGAAGAACCTAATGAGGTTCAACAAAAGCAAGTGTAGGGTCCTGCACCTGGGAAGGAAGAATGCCAAACACCAGTATAGGTTAGGGGCGGACATGCTGGGAAGCAGCTCTGAGGAGAAGGACCTGGGGGTCCTGGTAGACAGCAAATTATCCATGAGCCAGCAGTGTGCCCTTGTCGCCAAGAAGGCCAATGGCATCCTGGGCTGCATAGGGAAGACTGTGGCCAGTAGGTCGAGGGAGGTCATTCTCCCCCTCTACTCTGCACTGGTGAGGCCACAACTGGAGTACTGTGTCCAGTTTTAGGCTCCCCAGTTCAAGAGGGACAGGGAACTACTGGAGCGAGTCCAGCGTAGGGCAACCAAGATGATTATGGGACTGGAGCACCTCCCTTATGAGGAAAGGCTGAAAGAGCTGGGACTCTTTAGCCTGGAGAAGAGAAGGTTGAGGGGGGACCTGATTAATGTTTACAAGTATCTAAAGGGTGGGTTTAAGGAGGACGGAGCCAGGCTCTTTTCAATGGTTCCCAGCGACAGGACAAGGGGCAATGGGCACAAGCTAGAACATAGGAAGTTCCGTTCAAATACACGGAAAAAATTCTTTACAGTGAGGGTGACAGAGCACTGGAACAGGCTGCCCAGGGAGGTTGTGGAGTCCCCTTCTCTGGAGATTTTCAAGACCCGCCTGGATGCAGCCCTGAGGGATGTGCTTTAGGCAATCCTGCTCTAGCAGGGGAGTTGGACTAGATGATCTCTAGAAGTCCCTTCCAACTCTGAAGATTCCGTGATTCCGTGATTCCGTGATTATCTCAGATCCAGCACCAGTAAAATTGTATTAAACACCATGTCAGAATCTTTAACAAGACCTGTTCTCTGATGGATTTCAGTTTCTAAACAAATGCTTACTCAGATGTGCTCCACAGCTTTACAGAGGAGTTATAGTGTTGTTATACCACACTTGTCTTGACTTGGTTGGAAGTTGTCAGGTAAAAGCATTGCCCATAAGAATGAACACGGACATTAGAGTCATTGCTGCTGGCACAAACATGGGATGATACGGTATATGGGGATGGCATTTAACCATCACATTTAGAGTCACCTATAGGAAGCACAAATATACAATCTGCTTTATTGCATGCCAGAGAGGAGTAACTTGAAAAAACAGTGAGACACAATACTGGCACTCTCAGAATTCAAGAAAGTACCTCTGTTTGTTCAAGACTTCAGGGGATGGTCAGTCATCAGTTTATGTTATTAAAATGGAAATGATACCTTTGGTTTGATTCAGTTACCTTCCGCAGGCACCTAAAGCCATTTGAGATGCCCTAGGGAATCCTACCCGCACTTCTACTACTACTACAGAAGATCTCTGGTCTGACATAGCTCTTGTGTCATATCTGCCAGCCCCATGTACGTGTTTGAGATACTTTAAGGCATTTAAGATGGTGTTAGGCACCTACCTATGAATGACCAACTTGAGCCCGTAGCAATAGACTAGAATTAATCTCACCTAAAATGGGCATTTCCCAGGCTGTTGTCAGTGGAGAAATACAGGCACCTTCAAAGGATACTCATTTCTTACTAACACAGACATCCAAGGTGACTGAGATGAAATGTCTTTGGAAATTTACATTTACTTTGTCCAGGAATACAAGATTTATAGTAAGTGACTATTCACTCACTTATCTACTAATGTAATTTTAAGTATTTTCCTATGGATAAGTATATTAGAATTAGGATATATTTTATCCCAAATATTATTTAAAATAAGGCAGTTGTAATGTTAAAGTTACTAAAATCTCCAAACACAGTATTTTGACTTCTATTTTATTTAGTACCTTGTACAGTTTTCGGCTTTCAATGGAACAGAGTACTTTTTTCCCTTAATGTTCAAAATATTGTTTTCACAACATGGAAACAAGCGAAATTTACACTTTGGAGAAGGACTATCATGAGGCCTACCCTTGAGTTATATCTCCCAGTTCCAGTTTAGTGGCAGACACAGATGGGCCTGTCTTTAATGTAAAGATTAATTTCTAGACAACGTGGTTTTCTAAAGCAGCAGTTTCCAGACTTTTTACCATACTGAAAATCCCTCGTATGTATTCCAGTGGAGGCTCCAATCTACATACAACAGATTTAAGCAAATTACCAACAGTAGCATTTTCTTACTTAATTTAGGATGTATTCATATTTGTTGGTGAAATCCTTAATGTACGCTATTGGTTGAAGAAGATAGGCTACTAGTATCCACTTTCAAACTGCAGAAAGGTAACAACAGCTCCCAGATCTACATTTTAAATATAATTAATCAAATAAACCAG
Organism: Larus michahellis; assembly: GCF_964199755.1. NCBI lineage: Eukaryota > Metazoa > Chordata > Aves > Charadriiformes > Laridae > Larus > Larus michahellis. Next base: position 175,122,071 of record NC_133896.1, read on the forward strand.
CCTAAACAAGCAGATAAATTACCAACCCCTTCACTGGGGACTAGAAGGCAAGAAGCGTGTAGCCACATCCTACCAGAAGACAACACCCATGACACAGGTTCAAGTTGCTGTTTGGTTGGGTTTTTTTCTAAATTAATATTTCTTAAAAATCTGAATAAGATTTTTAAGACTTTTTTTTCCCTATAATCAGATGAGATGAACCCTACTCTCCCTTTTCGTCTGAACAACTGCGCATGTAAAAATAGCTGGAAATCTCAACAGAATATCTAGAAATATATAAGAAATACTGCTAATAAATTTAACTGCTTAACACACCTTATATTATCCCAAAAATTTGCCTTCAAATACAAGAAAGAGCATTCTCAATCTAATATGATTATTCTAAATGAGCAAGGCTGTGAATCGTATCAAAAGAAAGTGAATAAAGTTTTCTTAGGGAGACCTTCAAAAAATTTGGGAACTAAAGAAGCAGATTTTAGAGGAAAAGTCCCCCTGACAACGGGAGAAGTTTCTTACTGGAAGTGCTTACTGACCTCCTAATGAAAACTAGCTCTGGGAGAGCAGCTTTCAAGATTTCCCTTACCTTTGTTTGAGTGGAAGAGAATTTGGAAATGGAAATAAAAATAAATTTACCACAAAGCTAATGTGAACAGGAAAGATAATCCTGTTCCAGAACAAATGGTTCTGTCGTAACTGCTCATTATACATTGGCTCCTGTGCCTTCTTAATGAACTGATGAATGTAATACATACCAGCTCACAGAAATTAAGATACAGTGTCCCTTCAAATTTTGATGATGATGACGTCTCGACATCTGCTGTCAAAGCTTTTGTGTACCTCCAGCTTCTCACATGCTAATAAGTTAGATACCTCTAATTTTATAAGAGATTAAAAGGCCGGAGGCACAGAGTTGTTCCATGGTGCTTCAGCTGTACAAGGATAAAATTACCACAGTAAAAAAAAAAAAATGTATGTATACCCCACCAAAAACTGGAGAATGTAAGGAAAAAAGTACACTAGAAAACTAACAGCAGCATGTTAGTTAAAGCCACAGAATAAAAGCGAAGAACAGAGGCTAAACCATCCCTCCCTTGTAAAGAAAGACGACAGGAAGGAAGACTTCTCTGTGTTCATGTATGCAAGAAGACTGGAGCTCAAACTTGTGACAGCAACAAATGAAACTTCTTGACATTTATGTCACTCATTTTTAGGACAATGTCTGACACATCTGTTGTAACACTCACCCTTCATTATGTAGGCAAGCTACAGTGTATTACGATGAGTCTTCCCCATCAAACCAGGCTGGCCAGGGCCTGGTTGCCTCTAAAGACAGAGGGATTCAAGGGAGAAGGTGGTTGCAACAAATACTGAACGTGCATCGGACACCACTGGCAGAAAGGGATGTGTACACTTCACTGCCTAGTGAACTTCAGCAGAGGATTCACTGAGCTTTGTCTCTGAGCCAAATACATGAAAGAAAGACTCTATTCGCCTCAAGAGAGCCAGGGTTTCACCTCTAAAACCCTGGATGGAAATACAAATCAGGACTGGCATTATGCAGAGGGATTTCTCATTTTATATTGGTTAAGTCCTGACACTTTGACAAAGGGAAGAGTTACATACCAATTAATATCTCAATATGTTTAAATCATGGGGTCTGCTAAAATTTGCAGAATTTTCTTCACTCCCCAATGCAGTTTAATATCATCCTTAAAGTAACTATTTCCATTTTGCCTTTTTAGTGTAACCCTTGACAATATCAAAGTCCCTTGTATTATATCTAACAAGTGTGCTTAATAATCACTTGGTAATTTACTCAAAAATGCTTGCTTCTTACAGGCCACGCATTGCTTGTGTACGATTGTTGTCTATCACCCATATCATGAAGGGGAAAAAATCCATTTTAAGTGTGCTTCAGGGTGTGGTTTTGAAAGGACAGATTCACAAAATGGTGGTTTTCACTCTTTCACTGGGAAAGCTGAAAACCGGTCATCACTAAAGGGTGAAAACCAAGATCAAAGAACAATTTTCTTCTGTATACCTTTCCACCTATTAATCTGATTGGTAGATTTGTTCTTCAAGAGAAAGGAAAGATATTGAAACTTTCCTCCAAATTAGGTGAAACTCTATAAGTCACAGGTGGCTACTGTTGGTAACATGAAGGATTTTGGATTCCTTGTTTTCAGTTGTTAACAGCTAAATGGTTTGTGATCATAAATTTGTAGGAAGAGTACGAAAAAAACAGCACTGGATCTACTGGAGATCTAAGAGAAGATAGACAAAAGACTGTAGCTAGCATGATGTAAAAGCCACAAGCACAAAAGCTCCAGATACCAGGAAGAACACAAAAAAAATGACCAGAGGTAAAGTCAAGAGGGTTGGTATCAGCTCCAGACTAAATAAAGATACCTGTAAGGGTATCTGTAAGGGGCAGGAGTTAATTGCTCCAGCGTAAGTACATAGGGCCATTTGAGACGTCAGCACAGGACTGACCAGATATGACCCCAGACTTCTGAGATCTCATTTCCCGTATTTAGGCCAGGTGGGATACTCTACGATATCTCAAATGGCCTCTGTATCCCACCCTAGGTGCCTAAGTTGTCATTGTAGTCCACCCAAATCCGTCCCACTGGAACCTAGAGAGCTATTAGCTGACTAGATGTAGGTTAGAGTGAGCTAGGTATCTCTGCAGGCTTCACTGAATGTATTAACTAAGCAGTCTCCATTGGCTAAAATTGGCTTAACATATACCTCACAGCTAGGCATACAACTCCAGACATTCACATTTAGGAGTCCACTTTGAAGATGAATCCCACCCCTAAATGCAGGTTCTCAATTTAGTGCCTTGTCATAGGCTTTTAGTGCCATTTGAGATGGTGCTGAGATACGTGGATGTCATTGGCAGATCTGACATGAGACCTGTGGGAAACCTGAACCCTTTTGGGCTAGTGGTGGGAGGCCAGGCAGAACAGCTAGGTTGCCCAGGGCTTTTCAAATGTCTGTAAACACTAAATTTAGGAAAAAGGAATCAAGATGTATTTATTCAGCATCTGAACCTGAATCATGCCCACTCTGCCCCATTAAGATCTTTGAGAACAGACCCACATGAATATTCAAAATCCCTTCTAGTGATAGCTGTCTGCCAATAGGCCCAAGTCTACAGGGCCTTTCCGATCAATTTTCCAGCTGAGGAAAGATAGAAACAAACTCTTGCTTTAACCTCTGTATTACAAACACGGACATGGACCCCCTGGGACATGTCATGTTGCAGCAGGACAGAAGCAAGCTCTATCTCAGAAATATCAAAACAATACCAAAGTCCAGTTTGGGAAAAACTGTGCCTCAAGAATTTTATTGGCATAAATACATTCTGTTAGTGCATGGGTATCTTATTTATTGTACTTATCAGCTTCATCTTACTTTGATAAGGCTGCTTGTAAACAGAAAGCTTCCAGGGCCACAGGCTGGCAAGACCCAACACATCTCAGGAGCTTCTCACCTGCTAAGAAACCTGACAGATGATATTTAACAGTGTCACCTGCTGATACATTTCGTATCAAGGCAGTGTAGCTGGTGTGGGGGCTCACAAATAGTGCCACTGCTTGGAAGATTCCTCCTGTTGGTCTCTCTTTTGCTGTCATGATTTCACAGGAGAAAATGATGAAGTGTTACAGCGCACGTACACAGCCAGATAACTGACCTCCCCCCTTCACTCCAGCATCCTGAGGCCTCTGAGCACCCACACCACAAAAATGCTGCTTTGCTTCTGAGACCTCTTTAGGAATAAACCATCTAACATCCTTCAAAACAGAAACCAAGCGGAGTTTGGGGGCTGGTTCACCGTGGGGACCGCTGCCAAAAGACAGTACAGAGCAGACCGATCCAAAGTTGACTCCCTCAACCCTGCACTGTCCTGCTACACTGAAAACTATGAACAAGTAAGTGTGTGCCACTTTTCCCATGGGCTAAGGATCATTCCCTAAGGCAGATTCAGCAAGCAGTGTAGATTTAGCCTTAGACGCTAGCCCCAAGGGAGAAATGCAGAATTTCTTCAACTGTTCTTCGTTCCACTGGGATTTTTCATTGTAGACAAGACAGGAACAAGCCAGATAGACTGGATGGTCTTTCTAAATGTCACACTTCACCCACATGTGACAAATGCAGAAAAAGTTCTATGTTAGGAAGGTGAGTATTAGGCAAACTGTGCATGTTGGCTTGCAAAATGCCATTAGCATTAGCAATGCTGAAAGCAAGAATAGTTGTTGAAAACAACTAAGGAACCTCAAGAATATGGGGCAAAACTACCTGACACCAGGACAACGATGGACACAGAGAATGCTGCAACGCGAAGGGGCAATCTACCTCAAACGATGAGTTATCATAATTCAGAAAGACGACAGCCAATATGTAGTGCCTGGAAGGAGGAATTCAGAGAAGGAAAAGGAAGGAAAGGAGGAAGGTAGCTCAGGACTGGGAGTCCTCTGACTTTCAGGAGAACCAAAGAGAAAATACATCATAGCACTGGCTTCTGTATCTCACAAAAAAACACCCTCTACCCTTACGTTTTCCTTTTCACCTCATTCTGCTTCGTGCAACCTTGCATGAAATGCTGTGAAATACAAGTCTTCACGTCAGCTTAGGAGTAGCAAATATCTGGCTTGACGGAGACACACGGAACCAACTCATTGTTATTTGGGGGCTCTTTCCTCTTTACAAAGGGTGGCTTCTCTAGCGCTGTTTTAGACCGCAGAGGAGAGATGGAGAGAAACACCGCCATAGTATCATCAGGGGCTTTTTAAGACTCTACAAGGAAATCAGGCAACAGAGCACAATAAGTATTGTTCTTGTGTTGTTTTCTTTAGTAAACTCTTCTATTATTACAATTGAAAATGATAGTTAAAAATTCACCATATGGTATAGATTAATCGCACTTTAATTTACGACAGTTGCCACTGGATTGCAAACTGTTTCCCTGTACTAAGTGTTTACTATAAAATCCCTATCTAAGAACTGGAAAAAAAAGCACACAACGTTTAAGAAAAAGCACGAGCACTGGTCATCATCCTGGAATACAGTAGCAAAGTCTGAACTAAATTAGAGAGCTGATAAATATATTAGCACAGCACCGATAATGCATAATGAAGTCTTTTAAGTAACATAGGGAAAAGGAATAAAGTTATTAAAAATAAATGTCTTTTTCTACAATGGTACATGCAAGGGGTCTCCGCTGTATTAAAGCATATAAAAATAATGGAGAAGAAAATTGAGTTGTGAGCACTGAGAGTTTCTACATTTGCTTACTTTTAATGTAGAATTCAGGCAGGTGTCTAAGGCAATATACTACAATTTCATGTATAAATGAAGCAGTAAGTTTCAGTAACTTGAAATTAATTTAGATTAAAATTGAAGTTTAGCTCCAAATGGAATTGAGTTGTGAAATAGTCCTGTCAAAAATGAATGGAGATCTAAATTTAAAATGACTGTTGGCTAACAGAAGAGTGGAATATTTGTTAAAGACTGTGATTTGAAGCCCACGCTTCCATAAAAGCAGATAAAACCAAGTCTTTAAGGAGAAGTATCTGGCCCATATATGCCATCATTTCAACTTGTTACCAAGTTAGTGATATTTACTTTCCTTCTTAGTTTTATAAATATAAAATCACCTTTAAAACACCAACATACAAATCCTAATCTGACTTCTATGCTAACTTTCTGAAAAAGGTCAAAAAAATAAATATTTCTTTCTTTACCAGTAATGCTTTTAAGCCATATTTGCTCTCTCTTTATTTAAAAACAAGCAAGAAAAAACCTCTCCGTTTCCTTATAACAGTACTCACCAAATCATTTGGCTATTTTATTAAAATATACATCAATAAGAAATGTTAAAAATCAGAAGTGACATTATTTTGGAGGGTGAATTGCTAATAAAGCAACACAGATTTTCATCCTGTGTGAAACAGCTGGACCATGACGAGATTACATTAGCACTAATTAAAATGATATTTTTTTTGTGCAGTTTTTGTTAATCCAGCTTCATTGGACTCAAAAGGATTTTTGAAATCTGTAATAAAAGCTATTATGTAATCTTGCTCTGGTTCTCTTGCATCAGGTTACTGTGTGAAATTTCCCTATAATAAACCATATTTTCTTAAAACTCTCACTCAATAAAATCAATATTAAGTTTTTTACTATTATAGCTGTTTTTTCCCAATATATGATCCTCATTTAATTAAAAAAAATTAAAGCTTTAATTTATTTTTACTTGACGAACAAGAAAAATATCATATTAAAGGCAACATTTTGCCATGTTTCTCCTTCTCCCTCACTTTCCCAGGTCCCTGTTGTTCCCAATGTATAATTTGCAAAACATATTGCTTCAATACTTACAATGAGAGAGGCGGCCCAGCTGTGGGAGGGAAAGGACAGCAGTCTCCAATATTACCATAATAATCTGCCTAAGGTCCCATGAGCCCTCTGGAGTATACAATTCTCTATACTGCAGGCCCCAGCTGGAGTATGTTCTCTTGACATGTATGCCAACCTTTGCCTGCAGGCAAAATAAAAAAAGGCAGAGGAGTAATCATGAAAATAAAAAATCTTGTCAACTGTGGTAGGATGCAGTTTCCATGTTTTTTTGCTCACGTAGGCAGTCATTGTGCTAACAAAATGATAGGAGACTTTAAAAGACTGCAGCTGGTACGTGTTTTGCTGGAGAGGGGAGAACGCCATGTGCCACGCTAATTCTGCAATTCCAACTTTGGGGGAAAAAATGAGCAGTGATATTGTATTACTGTCAATATGCATGACAGCTTTATTTACCTCCTCTTCCGATGACTGCTCATTACAGGATTTAAGCAGGAAAGCGAAACCCTGACAGTGTTGTGCTAATTGCAAAGGGCCAGATTGTGATCCTCATTGTTTTGTGTTGGGTGGTTGGGGTTTTTTTTTCACGGCGATGAGGGCTTTCAGGCAAATAGTCTTGCTGGCTCAGTGGGACTAATTGGGCAGTAAACACCCATCACTGTGAAAGCCATGCAATTGGTTCGGCGAACTTTCCAAGAAAAAAAAGCATGACGTTCAATCAAATAATGCAGAAATGGAAAAGGTGGTTGGAAGACACATGTATAAGATCAAAGACCAAATATATGCTTTTGCTTTTCAGTTTCAAACTCAATCTGAACTCAAGAACCCAAGGTCTTTCTCCTGATTTCATTCAAACAGATATAAGTAAGAGGGACACCAGCATCACAGAGCTGAAAACAAGTCCCAAGTTTTCACAGATTCTCAAAAAAATACAAGTGGTCTTCTTTAAAGAAAGAAAGAATGTGTGTGTACCAGTCGCGGGTCAGAGGCTGTTTTCTCAAAACAGTGTACTAAAAGTAGGACGAAGGGTTATCTATCATTTTAACCTTAATTAACACTAAAACATGATTTCTCTTTATTCTCCTTTGCTGCTGGAAGACATATTCCCATTCAAATGCATCACCCATTTCATCTCACAACAACCCCATGGATTTTACAGGTGCATTCAAGGTGGAAAACTTTTGTTACTAAACCAGAACCCAAACCTAAAGCCTTAACCCTCCTGCCTGAACGAGTTCAGAATACAGCATCCATCAAAGAGTCATACATTTCTTTATCTAATGCCTTTTGTATACAGCAGATTTGTGTAACCATAAACCTGTATTCAAGGGGACTGAAAATGGCTGTGGGAAGTTAACAGCTCAGAAGAGCTGCTGCAGGCTCTGAGGACACAGGGGTGGGAGAGACCCAGAGACAGAGGCTGCTCCCAGCCGGGGAAGTTTCAATGCAGTCACCGTCTTCCTCTTCCCTTCCTCCTCCCTGCTAACCCACACGGAGTTTTCTTTATGGAATTAATAAAAAGAAGCCTGTTAATTTAGAAGCACTTTTCACCAACCTATGTGTGTGCACATAAATGCGTATTTTTTTTCTACTCCAAAATCAGTTTTCACCTCCTTTGTCTCCTTTCTTCAAGACACCTCGAAGGAACAAGAACATGTTTAGCTCAATAATTGCTCTTGAAGGATGTACAGTAGCAAGTTAAAGAGTTCGATTTGTTGTCTGAAAGTGGAAGTCATTACTTACGCTGGGTGGACTTGGGAGAGACCCTGTCTGTCTGGCACAGGAATGAGATCATTCTTTAAGTCTGCCAGCCAAGTGGAGCTTAATTGAAGACGCTGGAGAATTTAAAATGAGGAGAAAATGAAAACAAAATAAAATATATATTGAAACTACTGGGCCAAGATTAAACAGCATAGAGAATATTCCATGTGGATGTAAGAGAAAGAAGGAATTACAGCCTATTTAGACAGACTTGAACAATGTCCACTCACAAAACTAGTGGAACTGAAGAATATGACTGTCGAGAAAGAAGGGGCTTTCAGAGTCCGAGGCACTAACCCTTAGGAGAAGTTTTCATGTAGTGCAGCTTTGGATACAGGTGTCTAAACTGTCTCTCCATATTCATCATGTGTAGTAGGACATCCCAGTCAAAATGAACAAATAAATCCCACTTCTTGCCATGGAATGAGTAGGAAGCCTGGTTACTGTCACGATGCCCGAGTTAGGCATATAACCTTGCTACCAGACTCATCTATGTTCTCACAAAAATGAATGCAAGTTTGGGGTGGTATGCTTTCTCTGTTTTCTTACGTGTGTTACTTCTTACTGCTTGTTAACACAGCTCCGTCAGTAAATCAAAGATTCTCCAGTGCGCTGCCTAGCACTGTGGTCAACCTGCACCGCGCAGCCCAGATGAGAGCAATTAAACTCAAACCCTACAACTCTTTGCAACAGGGCGGCCTTATCCCAGCTGCCCGCTGGGAATCAGCAGTGCCCTTCATAAACTCCCAGATCGTCCCCAGAAGCAGTTTGGGAAAGTATTACTCAGCAAGGGCCAAAACCATGGGCAGAAAGATTTCCAGTGCTATTTACCAGTATAGATGCAGCATGAACACATTTTGCTTGTATTTGAAATAAATGTAATGGAATCCTTTCAGGTTAGTGAGACCACCATAAATGCATAAAAATAGTTACCACCCTGCAAAGCTACTGTAAGTAGTTCAAAAAAGTAATCTATAACTGGGTTACAGATCTCTGTGAAACATTTATACTTTATTTGCCAGTTCAACCACTTAAAAATTGATATGAAATGTCACTGTGACATTAAAAAAAAAAAAAAAAAACACCAACAAAATGATTTTTCACAAAATGTAACAGGAGTATATGCTAGCTTAAAAAAATGTGGTTGGTTTATGCCTGAAACAATTTTATGAATCCAACCCAGAAAGAACATATAATTTGTACTTGCCTGAATTCGTATTTTCCTTCAAGTTGATCTACTCAGAGATACTAGGCATGGCATTTTGGTTGATAATCAATGTGAGTAGGAAAGGAGGCCAGGGTCATTAGAAACAAAAAAATAACCTGTCTCGCAAAAATGTATTTTAACAACTGTAGGACTCACATAATCTCCAAATTACATAATTACATAATTCCATGTTTTTGTCTTGATGGTACACAAGTAGGGGGTTTGCAAAATAATCTCTTACCTTCTTTATTCAGTGAGATGAGATAGACTGGTCTAACCCATTTACCTTAGGCACCAATTTTGGGATGAAACCTGGAAGTTCTTGGCTCTCTGCAGAGACAGTCTAGTCATCTAGCTGATTAGACAGCCAACGTTAGGTAAAACAGCCTGTTTCTGCTGCTTCAAGTTGGTTTGGAAAATCCCTCTAGGTGTGAGATGTGCCAAGTGCCTTTAAAATTCCAGCTCCAGATCTCTGCAAAATCCCAACCACCTGTGCAATGTGCTCAGTTTGCGAGTACTTTTTTGTGCTTTCCAAACTCCCCTGGCTCATGTCAGCAGAAAACATTTGCAGCCAACCCAAACAGTTCCAACTGCAGATGCTGCTGAGAGGCTGGCTCACCCCTGCAGGAGGAGGTCGGGAGTGGGCACAACACTTCAGGACACTGACAAAAGCAAAAGCAAGGCAAAACGGGTATGTATGCAGCCAAGAGTTACCCAACAGCCCAGTGATGAAGGGAACCTACCACTCAAGCCTCCCACGCACACGGGATTGGGTACGCCACAGCAGCTACCACAGCCTTGACACTGAAGTTTATGGTCAGTGTCCACCTAAAGAAAGAAGAGAAGATCAGAGCATTCACCCAAACAGAAAGACAAAAGGAAAAAAAGCACTTCTGAAAGTGGGAGTAAGTATTTCTACCCTCCACTGAGTGAGAAAGAATTGGGGATCTGTTACATTTATCACCGCAATGGGCCTTTGTCACTTAAGCCAAGCCATGCAATGTAATTGCCCGAGAAATCTGGTTGCTACTCTGGGGATAGCTAGCTTCCTACCTTTCCTTAGAAAGGAAGTAGTAGACAACTATGTTTTCATCCTGGAAAGATAAAAGCTTTGCTCCCTATGTTATTTTGGAAAGAGATCGGGATCAATCACCGAGTGCTAGGCAGATTTAAAAAAAAAATCCAAAAGCAAAATACAACGAATGTCTTCAGTCTCTGCACTGTCAAATATTCTCCCATCCTCTCACAAACCTTTGGATGATTCTGAAAAGCCTCCAAACCTCTGTTATGATGCTTATCCCAGAGCCTGGGAGCTGCTAACCCATCAAGGGAATATTTGCCGAACACAAGACCCCATTCAGAGACATGACTAGGAAAACAGGATTTGTGAGTTGCTACAGAGGAACCACCGAAAACCTGATTGCAAAAGGAAAACAAAATATTTCCCTATGATACCAGAGATTTTCAAATAAATGAAAAAGAGAAGGTCTTATATAAGAAAATTGTCAAGCAACATCTGAAATACTGAATGCAGCATAAACTGGGTGGACCCTTGTCATGGTATGTTGCACTTCTGTCAAGGATATGAAATAAAGGGAGAGGGAGGGAAGAGTAAAAACTGACAGGCTACAGTTCACTGAAAGTCTGATCCAAAACCCGACAGAATAATTGGATTTTAAGGAGTTTTGATTCAGTCTCAACAAGTTTACTTCTGGGCGTGAACAAGAGTTTTGGAAGTAAGCAGGATCACTTATAATGCCACGAGGAAAAATGTCTACAGATGATCAAATTAGATGTTTCTAAGAGTGTTATAAAGCATGATAAGCAATAGGATGGGCTTTTAAAATTCATAAACGGACTTAAAAATAAGGCTATTAAAGTTAGAAAGTTACTGATAGGACCTTAAAAGTCTCTCCACAGAGAGGAAAATAAGAATAAATTGCTACAAAAAACTGACATAAGAGAGACACTCAAAAGATGCAGAGAATTGTGTTTGGAAATAAGAGGAGAACATGGAGTATGGAAGGAATGCAGGATTATGATGTTAATAACTAGATGAAAAGAAAGTTGTGTCAGGTCTTGGAGTCTTTTCTGTTTCTGAATTGCCTAGTATTAGTTATTTTTATTCTCTCCTTCTCCAGGTTTCCCAGTGCAGTCACCACACTGGGCTCAATTCACCTCCTGTTCAAGGAAGAGATCGTGATGCTGTGGCTGAGCTGGTTACAAAAGGAAAACTGACTGTGATAATTCAGATTAATGTACAGGCATCGGTTTTCCTTGGCAAGCTGTTAACACAGATGCAAGTCTTCACAGAGGCTCAACCCTCTTTTCCGCTACCCAGCCTCTCCCCTTTCCGATTCTCCGACTCCCACTGGAAGTAAAAGGGACAGTGCCAGGGTGGGTCATTTTGCTTCTTAGTTTCTTTCCTTGACATCCACTTACAAACCTAAAAGCATGTTTATTCACTATCTATTTTGCTGTCATAACGAAAGCCTTCCATCAGATACAAGAACTTGACTTTGAAATACACCAGATTACCCCTGTCTCAGAAAGCTCTCAGGGGCAAGTCTAATTTACTTCCGTAGAGTCGAAGGGAGGGGAGAAGCTAGTAATGGAAATGTCATCCACTGGAGGGCCAAAACATTGCACAGAAATAACAATATAAGTCTGTCCAAACAGGAAACGTAAGAATGCAACTCATACAACTGTAATTCAAAAATAAGAAAAATCTCAGATTTGGAAAGGGGAAGATGAGAGGGCAACTTATTGTCTGAGAGAAAAAACTCCATAACAGTGGCTGCTCCCAGGCAAGTCATTTAAAAAAAAAAAAAAAATTGTAGTGCACTGAAGGTGATCCAAACACCTGAGTTTACAGAAGCCATGAATTCAAACCAGGGCTGTTCTCTTGGTGTACGGAGAGTGCTTCTATGGTGGAGCAAAGGTAGGGAACCATGGCTACAGAATATCAAACAGAAAGAGACTTGAGCAACCATGAGACAACCTAGGCAGAATTAAAAATCTCAGACACAAGGCTCGTTAATCCAGAAGTAAAAAATTCAAAGCCTAGACTTAATGGCTGAAGCATCGAGTTCAAAATATGTGTGAAGTTCTGCTACTGGGATAATGCCAGATCTGAAAGAGAGACACTGGGATTCATGAACTACACATGAAAGTGTAAGTGCTGTGTGGTTTTCAATTTCAATTTCCACGCTTTAGAACCCCTTACAAAGCAGTGTGCAAAGACAGCAAGTAGCATAAGGGAGTTGGTGTCACAGAAAAAAGCATGCTCGGGTTGTTTGCCTTACGCGGCTGAAGCCAGAACTTACAGCAAGAAATCAGTATCAATAATAGCATTGCCCATTATTAAGGTCCAGGGACATGTTCTGGCCATATCTCAACTACGCACTGGGAGCAGTAGGCCACTGCATGCAGCGGCCTCATACTTTTTTATGCTGTTGTTATTACTTTGAGTTGAACATAAGGAAACCCAGGCTGCTGCCTGGGCAGGATGCATTTGGATCCAAACTACTCCCTAGTCTGCATGATCAGGGGATGAACGTTCCTACATACACAGAGGTGACGAAATGATGAGGGAGTGCCAAGTCCTACGTGCAACAGTTACTGTCATCTAAGAGGCCTAAGTAAGGCTCATGTCATATCCTTCCCACACCTCCATGCTTTTTGTTACAAAAGGAAGTTTCTCTTCCTTCTCTCCTTATCCATCCTCTCATTCTTCTTGAACACCCGGTCATCCTCTCTGCTGGCCTGAGAAGAAGCATCAGGTTTTTCCTGGGACAGATATTTGTAAGTGGGAAAGCAGCAATGCTGCTGTCAATGTTGAGCAGGAACGTATGCACTATAATAGCCAATGGAAATTCCTGTGGTTATTTTTCATATGGTATCCATATGTCCATATTCTTTATTGAATAGAAGGGACCATGGAGCATCTGCTTTCCTTAAAGACTTGTTTGGGGTTAAAAAAAAACCAAAACCTACTTTTCTAATGGATTTGTGTTACATGCATTTGCTATTCGATTCTTCAGTGTCAGGAATAATCGATAAATGCAATAAATCTAAATAGAGAAATTAATAAAAATTGTAAGTGTTGCTGTGAGGGTGATGCCAGAAGCTGTGATACAAGGGTGGTTATATAGCAGTGATTACACATTAGCTCAGCATAAAGCACTTCATTTCATACTCATGAACAAGAGATATTTGTATACCCTATGTCACATATATGGCAATATTAACTTGCACAACTATGTGAAAATTATGGTTTTAGGAATACTTGTCTCCTGTATGCAACCAATATCCATAACACTAAGTGTAACATTCCAAATAGGCAATAGTCAGTCATGTTAAATTTGCCTTTAAAAAAATTTATTCTCAACAAAAGCAGAGTTCTACCCACAATCACAAATCTCCATGAGTCAAGTGTGCAAAATTCATCTTAAAGTCATAACATTTTCGGACATAAAAATGTTAGGGTTTTAAGCATAATTTCCCAACCTGGTCATGCTAGAAATGGACATTTTAAGAGGAGAACCTTGGCTTTCCAATGGAACATTCCACATGTTTCTCACCCTGTACTGTGATGAGGTAACATATTTTAAAATCATGTAATGCTATATATTCACAGAAGATGAGATACCCAGGGTGGTTTCGCACAGAAGTTTCAGACACATTGCAAATAACATTGCTTACAACTCTCTAAAATAGTGAGTTCCCTTGAAATAACTTGACTTTAACTCTTTCCTAATGTGTGAGTGCTTGGCGTGGTCCAAACCTGTCACTGCTGTTCATTTTCAGGTGACCTGCAGAGCTTATTTGAGGTTTTGCTGCCTGCTGCCTCTGCACCTACACTAAACACATGCTGATAAAACTCCCCACCATACCATCCTGCAGTTTGTATGGATAAGGTCTGACAGAAGAACTTCCTTCAGGAGAGATGTAGTTGTTGGCTTCTTCACCTGTGGCACGTCCTCACCATCAGCAGCCTTTCACTTTCCAATGACACATTATTTCAGTTGTTCACTCCAGTTAAGAAAAAAAAAAAAAGGAACATCAGCAATGAAGGGATGCTTTAAACCTTGAGCACTGATCTCTAAAATAGATATATTGAGGCACTGAAGTGTTCTAAACATGATAGACAGCCTACATGAATGGCATCAGTTCCTACTTACATACTGACTGGATCGTTTATCCAGAGAGGTTATTGTTTTTCTTTTTACTGATACTTTTCCTATCACCTTCTTAACACCTGAGTGCAGCACGCTACTGCCCCTAAGAAAAGAAAACCTAGTCTCGGTGATACCTCATGGATTTCAGGTTTTTGTCTGTAGTTTCTAAGGTCTCAACAGCAATGTTTCAAATAATATGCCTGAGCTCTACCCCAGACACCTGAGCCCTAACTGAGCAAAAAAATTTTCTGGCTTAAGATCATCCTAAAAACAAAGTAATGGCCCTTTCCTGACTGAAGTGCTATAGAAACAGTATAATCACATCTTTATTCTTCAGACTAGGCATCTCCTGGACCTGTATTACCCATTGTATATGTAACCTATTCATAAGGGCAAATTTTGGCATTTGATTTTTTTGCAAATTACTTCGCTGTTACAATGACAATGAAAAATGTCCTCTCATTAAAAAGGTAGGTACGTATGTTGAAAAATATGACTCTATGAAATGTGAGCAATGAAAAACTTGAAAAGAGAAGTTTTTTGTGCCTTCAATGGAAAGGTCCGTCAATCAAACTTGGGATTGCTATCTCAGCTCCCCAGCCCATATGGATTTAATATATAAAAGACTCGTGTTTCCTGTGGAAACACAGCCAACCACAAGCATTCATTTCCACGTACTTAGGTATATTCAGCTGCGTGCACACAAACTTAAAAGCGCAGTCATATTAAAATATTTAAATTAGAAGTAACACATCATTTACAATTCAACACTATTGTATGTACAAAGGTATATCATGGTACCTGTATCCACTAGTAGACAAGTAAGCAAATGTGGAAAGGCATTTCAACGGATAGGTATGGTCTCACAACATGACTATTAACATATGGTATCCTTGGCAGCAGAAGTGGTCATTTAATGAAGCCCATTGTAGGCTGTGCATGTAATTTATGTTTTAACTTTTGTAAACAGCACCTAGTTGCTATGGCTGGAGGCTCTGTATAAATCATTAAACAAATATATTCAACAATTTATATGAAGTCAAGAAGCAGGAAATCTCCATTTCCATATTTAAATCTGCCTGCATGTACATCATTGCTTTATTTTATTAACTTGCCAATATATGCACCCCATCTGCATACTGTATTGAAGACAGTTGGCTTTTTTTCGTAGGCTACACTCATAGAATTTTGTATGGAGCCGTACAAAAATAAGTTGTTGTGGTGGTTTGTAACCTTTCTCTCAATAACCAAGTCAAGAGAGGTCCATGACCAGATTAATAAAATTGCTACTTATAAAGAAATGGCTGCAAATCACAAATAAATCGAGACTTACAGAGCAGGCATGCATGATCTCTTCCAAGCTCACACCGAGCCTCTTCCAGAAATTGAAAAAGCCAGCCCTACAAAGGCTTAAGCACAGGCTTTAAACTTAATGTGAGTAATCATGGTAGCATCAGTTGAACTTCTCTTGTGCTTAAACACGTGTAAGTCTTCGCAGGATTGGTATCTAAATTCATGTGGTTAGATTTTTGTGGAATACAAAAACTGCAGAGTGCATAACTCTATGAAAAAATGTACTTTTATCATTGATTTTACTTGCCCAAGCAGTTCAGAGTTCTAATAAAAGGCACACAGAAGAGTAGCATAAAATTATTCTTATCCCTTATTCTCAGTAGCATCAGTCAATGAGAGGAAAAGACTATAGCCTATCCATATTTAATTATAAAGAAGGTTTCTCTCTGATTAATTGAATCATTAAACATGCACAGATACATTTCATGGTATTAAATATTAGTTACCTTCCAGTATATTAAGAAGTAAAAATCAGAGTGGATTAAATGGGAAGAATTATTCTTAGTGTACGTCTTGCAGTGCATACAACCCCTCACTTGTTTCCCAGGAAACGAAAGGGAAGCGCAGACATTCAACACTGAACAAGAAAATGTGCATAGTCTGCAGAACAACTGGCAAAAAATCTTGCCCTCTCTTTAATTTATTTATGGTTTTAGCTACTGTGCTGTTTATTCTAGCCTTTACAAAAGAAGAATTCCAGCACTTCTCATATTCTGTACCGGCAGTTGGTGTTTCTATTAAAAATACAATAAAAATACTACTTTAGGCATTAGGAGATATGGAAAAACATACCCAACCAAAATATCTGCAGCATATGTTCATAATAGAGAAGGATTTATCACATTTTTATTTGAAAACCCCTGTGTTTCAAGTGGCCAGTAACTGCATTAGCAACCGCTGTGCCTCAGTTTGCAGATTTATATATATATATACACTATTTACACCCAAAGAATTTATTTCTGTCCGATAACTTCATTCAAAGAGAGTAAAAAGGAGAAAGGCAGGGGAAGGAAATCAGGTGTCAAAGAAATTACAAGGCTGAGAGAATAGTTTGGAGCGGAGGTTTTAAGCTGCCATGCTGTGCCTTTCACAGCTGCCTACACTTCACGTCATTAATAACCAGTAAATAAGATCTGCAGGTGGGCATACAGGGCACCCTGAGCCAAGAAGCTGTAGCTAGGGCTTCTGTCTCTAAGATGGGTGGCCGGGCTCATTTGCACAAGGCTGCTTATGTTTCCATACAGAAGTGTAACCCTACTTAGCATAGCTTCAGGGAAGCTGCTACAACACAGAGAATGCTAATTACTGTAACCAACTGGCAATGATGCATCCAAAATTAAATGGCCTGTGACTGCGCAGATGAACAATTTTTATAGCCCTAAGTTCAGGGAACATGGATATTCTGTCAAATTAACAGTCAGTCTATTTGGTCTTAATAGGTAAATTGAAGTCTTTTAAAAGACATTTAGATGTGCTATTAAGTTATCAGTGTGAGTACGGTTCTTCCAGTTTAAAGGTGTTCAATTTGAATCTAAAATACCTGTAGCTTATCACGGGGGGGGGGGGGGAAATAAAAAAACCCACAGCATTTTATAGTCCTTATAAGCTTAATTTTTCAGGTGAAGCTGCCACGTGGCCTCTGCTCCTACTCTCGGCTCCTGTTCATCTCTTTGTACTCAGGCAAAATTCCCACTGAAGTCGGTCACAGCTCTGAGCACAGAGGCCTTGGGCACAGACACTGCAGGCTGCCTCCTCGGGCTTCATTCCAGGGAAATTTGGGCTTTTTTCAGGAGCACGTTGCAAGGCCAAAGTTTTTAACTTGACTTTCTACAACGAGCTTTAACAAGTAAATCAAAGCCGAGGCCAGAAATACATAATCCTTGATTTTTCCTAATTGCACTTAGCGAATGAATTACCCATATATTTCAGCACAGATGATCTAGCTTTCCTACAAGGGCTCTCAGAAAATATATGTATTCATCAACTGACTATATTATCCTCTTTAAAGTTACCAAAACTCTATTTCTGAATAACAGAAAATACTTGAGAAAAGGGGGGAAAAAAAGTAAACAAACTATGTAGGAAAGAGTGCCAAAAGACAAATTTTATTGCAAGAGACCAATCCTTTTCAAAGGATATTTTGTAGCAAGTGAGACTCACAAGGAAAGCAGTTGGTGCGGTGTATCTGGAAGAATGGTTCCTTTATAGATTTATCAACAAGCAAGACTGGCTGCTGTCAGGAAAAGCAGAGTTGTAAGCAAGTCTGGCTTAGTCTCCCCCCAGAAGATAAACAGCTGATCTAAAATGCACAGCACTTAGGATATGATTACAGAAATGTCACTGAAATCAAGACCTTTAGTTACTTGTCATTTTGTGTTGACCATACTGAATTGAAACACAGCTGTTTCTTCATCCCAGCTTCCCCATAGAAAGTACAGGATTCACCTCATCGGTCTTAAGACACATCTACAATGTCTGGTCCGCTCAGCCTGGGGTCCCTTTGTAGGCATTGGAGGAAAACTAGGCACTTGTAGAATACAGTTCATCAAATCTATTTAAGATGTTTATCTGAAGATATGATGCATCAGATCCTAGAAAGCTCTGTTTCTCTGCAGTGACTCCCAGATGTGTCTGGTGAGATTTGCCCATATGTAGATACCTACATCTTTTCGTTGGGTGAAGAGGAATCCACAAAAAATTCTCACTCTTTTTTCAGACAACCAATATGAAAGCTGTGTACCCTGCATGGCCTTCAAAGGGCTCCTCGTGGGTTCCTTGAAGAGTCCATGCACACTGGGAGAGCCCCCTTTCTTGGCTGCCAGGACTCTCGCAGGGTGTCCTTCTCCTTCACCCCCATGAGGGGTGGGGAGAAGCTGCAGAGATAAGCTTGCCAAGAATAGAAGCTGCCATTCAAGCAGGAATTGATGGATATTGATAACATCGTCAGAATCTCTCTGCAGTTTTCGCATTGGCCTGCCTCTCCGCTTCTTGGCCGTTCGCTCCAATTGCTTCTATTTTGCTTTTCCATTTCTCTGTTTACCTTCTCACGTAACCCCCCTGGATAGATTTTAAAAAACAGTAACACAAAGCTTATTAAACTCCATCAGTTCCTGGATACATGTTATATCCTTCCCTCCCTTCCTCTTTTGTCAATTCAAGACCCATACAGCAGTCTATTTCTTAACTGTGTTTTTCCTGAAACTAGCCTCAGAGGCTAAGGCTGCATCTACCTGAGCTGCGTGTCCCAGGAGCACTCCCAAGTCTCTGAAGTGGTGTCTGACAAGATATCATCAACTATTAAAAATGGGGTGGGGTCTTTCTGTTTTAATCCGGTAACATTACCGTAACAGACAACAAGAAAAAATACTTGAATACTGAACATCTCTGCCAAACGATATTGGAATGAAGAGACAGAGAAAGCGGGAATGCAGATCTCAGAAGTCAGGCAGGAAAGACCTGGGACCGATATGGATCCGTAATATCTTATATATCTTGCTGGCAAATGCCTGGGCCTACAAGGAGCCATATACAATACCCTGGCTGCTGCTGCACTCAAGACATCTCTGATTTTGAGCCAAGGGTAAATATATATATAAACAAAACGCAAAACAACACTTTTTTTCCATTTTAACAAGATATCCATTAGGAAGCCTTTCAAAGATCGGACGAACTTATTAAATCAACCCAATCCAATTAATGCAAAATTTAGAGAGGCAGGAAGTATCTACTGCATGTATTTGCAGCAAAGACATTATTTTTCCCTTACAGTATTACGAAGTTGAAACAATTTCATTAAAATACACAGTTTTGCATATTCTGGATTAAAAGAACTCTGTGTGTTTAGGGAGAGATTGAATTTAAAAAAGAAAAAAAAAAGAAAGATGTATTTCCATAAACTAGTAGCTCATATTCAGCAACAGGATTCATTCTCAGAAGCACTGAAGTAGTTGAGCAGTGAGTTAGTGACACAATTCTTCAGCGGGAAAACTCCAATTGGGCTATTTTGCAGGTGTCTGCAGCAAAAAGCCAGGAAGAGCTGGGGCACGGTTACAGCCGTCTCTCTCTATTGCTTTGCAGCTTTTCCTTTTCTTCTTTTCTGCCAAGAAAGACCGTCCAGGATTACCGAGCTCGGTACAAAACTTAACACACTGCTCATATTCACACTAGCATCTGTCAGATCGCTGGATAAACAGAGAACTGGTTCCGACTGCCACACTACTGCAACGAAATGCTCAGAGGGTGATCCATTTACTTGATCTCCTTAGCATCACTCCCTTTTGAAGATGTCAGCCGCCATTGGACTCAGAATCTGCTCCTGATTACACAACATACGGAAAATAAATGGGCATCTTTTTAAGGATGTAACTGGAGTAACTTAACACATCCCCCATTACACACACTTGCTAGCACTTGTCTCCCGGAAATAACTGTCCCCGTAGCAGACAATACCCTTCTTGATTTGCCACAAGGCAAACCAAACAAATTATGTCCGGCATCTTGACAGCTCATGGACAGTGAAATCAAAAAAATGAGTTTGACTTTGCAGTAAACAGATGAGAACACGGGTAGCAAACAGAGGTGGTAAGATCTTAAACCATCACAGCTATTTGTAAAACAAATGGGTTATTTGGATGCCCCCTGCACATGTTGTCTCTGACATGATCCTTACAGGATGATTTTTCGGAAATGGCAGAAAAGCACTGGATAAACCTGAGATTTAAAGGAAGGGGTCTGAGAACTTCCTGTACTGTGATTTCATTTTTACAGGAAGAAAAATAGTGCTGTGGATACACCAAATGTACACAAGGATGCTACATTTCAGCAGAATATATGGTAAATGAGTTGTATACGCTGATTGGGAAAGAGGACTCTGAAAATTAAATTGTGTTTTTCAATCTTAGATACATGGATAGTCACAAAAATTATCCATTCCCCATATTACACACATCCAATGTCAGCAAAAATAAGGAATGCTGACAGGAGTTCACATGACTCCATACTGATGCTGAGGAGCACACCAGGACGCTCTGTTGCCCGTGAATTAAAGCTGTATTTCAGAGCCTTTCAGAAAAGCTGTGCCAGAATAAACATGGCTTTGGAGTGACAACAATGGGCAACCAGTTTTGATTTCAGGCATTAATGATGAGGCTAGGGATTTTTCAGAGATGTAAAAGATAACAGTTGCTACATGATCCCATCACTCCGAAATCCTCAGTCAAGTGAGATTTTAGGGAACAGTGACTTAACATGGTTTTTTTTACCAGACAATAAGAGAACCCAAACATGGTGCAGAAGCTGTACCAAGTTTGCCATTCAGATCTTCCTGGCATGAAGAAATTTGTCACTCTCAGCATGAAACAGGGCATTCAAAGCAAAACACAAAGTATGGGGTGGAAAAGGATTCATCCGCTCAGTGAATGCTTCAGGTGACTCTTCAGCCGTGTGCTCTTACCCCTGATATGTCCATATCTGTGTTTCTTAAACTACAACAGCAAGCGTAATCAAAAACACACACACACACAAAAAAAGGAGGTTCAAGATGGAGATTACTAGCGGTAACCGGACTGGGAATGTTAATTAACATTGCTTACATTGCTTCAGTACTGCTTCAGGTGTGCTGAACATGCTGAGAGAAGAATTGTTTCCTCTCCAGGTGCTTGGGACCAAAGAGCCCACACCCCTCCTTACAGCATTTCTCTTTAAAAATCCTTAAACTTCCACTTCACCAATGCAACTCCAGCAAAAGCAAGTATTGGGTTTACCCCCAGGTGTGACAGACACTGTAGCCCTCAAGAGCACTCCCAGGTACCTTCACCACCCTGGGATGGGTCATCACCTCACATATGACCTCCACAACGGGGACTACAGCAGGGCTGGGGATATTCAATGTATGTACCCACAAAAATACCTTTATTCAAGGTCAGGTTGGATGGGGCTCTGAACAACCTGATCTAGTTGAAGATGCCCCTCATCACTGCAGGGGAGGCTGGACTAGATGACCTTTAAAGATCCCTTCTAACCCAAACTATTCTATGATTCTATGAAAAACACCCCCTCACACAGCTTGTCTGACACTTGGGAGAGGCCAAAGAGCAGCCAGAGTCCTGTACAGCCACCAGGAAGGCACCACCAGCTGTGATGGATGACCAGGAATCAGGACATGGTCACTGAGGGTGGGACGGGAAACACCAGTACACTCTCTTCTCTCAAAATATCCACACTCACTATTAAATTACTCCTCCTGCCTGGGAGGACAGTGGCCTGCAACTTCCAGCTATAGAGGCTTTTACAGGTGACAGATGGCAGTCGGCAAGCCTTACGGCGTGAGCTGTGGGTACTCAGGACCCTTGAGGAGGAGGTGATAAACCTGCCGAAAGGTGGCACAATGTGCAGTGGCTGCACTGTTGGCTGGCTGCTCAAATTAAATTTTAATAGAACTTTTAAAAATAATTTCAGCGTAAACCACAATGTATGTGAGTGAGCCTAAATTAATAAAAAACTATCTTTCAAGAATGAGGAATAAATGTAATCTGAGATCAATATTTATGAAGCTGTGATTAATTGACTGATGACCAAATGATTACAAACTTCTGTCTGAGGCAGCTACTCAAATGTATTAGCTTTGACGAAAAAAAAAATTAAAAAAATACAAACTGGGTCAATGAAAAAATGCATTCCTAATCAATTTTTAATAGCACTTAAGATTTTATGATTTTTTAAACTTTCCTTTTAATAATTAATCAGAAAAATGAATCTAATTTAAACAAGGTGGTGTAAGGTGTTCTGTATCTGTTTGATGGTGTTCTTAATGAAGAAATTCAATTAGGGATGACTTTTCATTATAAATCTCTCGTTTTAAGGAATGCTCCGATTGGCTGGTAAACATTTGAGACTGGGAGAATAACGGAGGTGAACCACAGCGCTCAGCACAATCTACTCATTAAGATTTTACACTGTTAATTCCAGCCTCCCCTTGCTTCAAAAAGGGAAAAAAAAAAAAAAAAAGGAAAAGATAGTCCGTGATGTCTGTAACTTTTTCAAACTTTTCCGGTGTGTTGCAGCGCTTTGCCTTGTCACATCCTTGCTACATCCCGGGGGACAGATCCTCAGCTGATTGCAGGCGCCATAAAGTGTACTGAAAGGCCATCGTAATTACAGTTTAAATGTCATAATTACAGTTTAAATCAAGGCCGGTCACATCTGCATGGATATTTTGTCAGTAACATGTTCCACGGTCCAAACTCTGGTGTAAGGAGGAACATTAGAGGTTCAGCAGCAGACAAAATTTGCAGAATAATGGCCCAAACTTGAAGATGTTCCCCGTGTGGACAGACAGAAGCACCATTCTCCTGAAGTCAGCTACATCTCTGCAAATGGAAGGCTCAGAGAGATCTTCTATGCCTAAAAAGTAGCTAAAATTCACCCCTCTTCTCTGTTATATTGCCTATTTCACAAAGGCTCTGTATATACTAGCAAACAAAATAAGCGCAGGACACAAAGCATGGCCTGTTTATCCGTACCTCTTGATGGTCAGGACGCTGACAGGTACAGCTGTGGCTCTTTGCGACCAGCCTTCCCCCAGACTGTCACCTGAAAAGCCCATGGAGACATCCTTAGTCTGAGAGATACCTTTACAGGTGGGGCAGAGTGTGCCTGCACAGCATACTACTTCTGGAGCTTCTTCCTGCCCTCGGATAAAATATTCCTCCGAAAAAGGGTCCGATGGGAAATCAGCCTCTTGCATGACCGTCAAAAAGGAAAAGGGGGATAGCCTAACATCCCAGGCACGCAAGATGCACCGACTTCAGATACAACCCAGCTTTTCTATTGACCTGTTTGGTTGCTTGCTGACACACGGCAAGAAAAATGGCAAGTATCAAAAGAGTAAGACCAAAAAAATCTAAAAAAGGTAATAAAGAATGAGGTTTTTCTCACTGATCTTGGGACGCATAAAAGTAAGAAGCCTAGGTCTGAGCTAGTCACCCTGAATTCCTTTGTGGACCACAGAGCCCGAGAGCAGGTATATTCCACTTTAAGAGGAGATAAAATTACGGCGGTTGAACTCGAAAACTGCATCTGTAAAAGCGATTTGTCATCTTTTACTATTTCATGTGAAGAAGTCTAACTGCACCAAGCTTACACCAGACTGTCAATCTCAAGCATTATTAAATTGCAAAAGCTACGCTCTTACTCTGCCCCCAGCTCACTTACCCAACGGCCAGCGATTTACCTTCTGGCCTCTAGCATTCATTTTATTTCCTTTCTGGCAGCAGAATATTTTTTTTTCCACAGCCAAAAACCAAAACATTGTTTTAAAGAGATAGATGAAATTCGCCTTCGTTTTAAAATGAAAGCCACACAGGAACTCCCAAAGAGCAACGAGCAAGAGCAGCCTACAGTGTTCAGGCAGCATAGACAGGGAGTATCAGAGAGCTATGTATTTCCGCTGAGTGGCCTCTGAATGGCATCAAGGAGAAGGGATTTGGCAACTGGTGAATCCCCGATCCGGTGCCTCACAAGCGAGGCCATCACTCTGCAGGGCTCAACAACAGTAAAATCCTGAGCAGGGGGGACATGATTTCACCCTTTCTGAAAGTAGCATGTTTTAAGGACCACGGGTTTGAATTTAGGCACCCAGAATCGAACGCTTAAACCACTTTACTCTCGGTTAGGCAAATTTCACTCTATATTCCTCTCAATCATGTAAAACCACCTGGGAAACCCTTCTTAAAGCTGAAGATCCAGCCGTGTTTCTCGAAGAGGAAACTCTTCAAGGCAAACTCGCGCAGACTTCACTGTTGCAGAAGTGGGCAGTGAGAGTGGATAGCCTGGCTCGGCAGCTTCCAGTCATTTCTACCTCAGCAGAATGAGAAAGAAAAAAAGAAATCATGTTTTATATCTATTTGTGCAGGTGTAAACAATGACCTTCAAGTTAGGTTTTCATGGCACAAAACCACACATCCGAATGTACCCAAATTATTAGAACCGATACAACTGCATTAGTTACCTCTTGCTTATCAGCTGGGCTAATCAGCTAAGAAGACATGAATTTCACTGCTCACACCCTCACCCATGCTCCTCACTCTCTCTGCACAACATGCTGCTGGGAGACATACACAGATTTAAAATCCAGGTGACTTAGGCACTTGAAGCCAAAAATACAGTAACTTTATTTGACTTTATGAGGCAAACAATAAGAGTCTCAATTTGAAAAGACTTAATTGGCTCGATTTATTACTCTGACCCATTTATCTTGTCCTAATCAGTTCCTATCAAGCTCTCATCAAAGAACTTTTTGATTTTGTGATAGATAATGTTTCATATTTTCACTATTATTCATCTCAAGGTTTCTGAGATCTCAAGAGCAGGTAGTGAAGTGGATGAAGCATTTCACAAATAAAGCTCTAATTGTGGGACATCATTTGTGATTAGGTTCTTGACTTTTAACCCGTCCTTTTAACCATCCTTCCTCTGTAGATTTACTGACAGCAGCGGCCAGACACCATCTCCTGCCTGCCTGTTTGATCCTTGCACACCCCAGTGCCTCCGCAGAGGCATGCCAGGCATTCCAGAAAGTTTTTTATCTGTTTCATCCTGGCTCCAGCCCTACTGCAAAAGCACCCTCCATGCTACACAGATGCCGGTATTAGGTAGCCTGGACCTTTTAAACATTTGTTACCTCCTGCAGTCACATTATATTCCTCAGCTCCCCTTAGCTGCAGCAGATCGTTACCCCTCCAGCTCCTTTCTCCTCACTCTCTGTGGTCTCTCTCTCTCTCTCTCAGCACTACAGAATTAAATATTTTCCATGCCCCTGAAGAGTTGGTAACATCATCCCATAAATTTCAACTAAACCTCAGGCATTGCTAGATCACAAATAATTTTTGAAGTATTCGTTCACTGACTAGGCATCCAACTTCAGCAGAGATCTGCTAAGCAAATAAGTTTAACCTCCTTACACAGAAAATATATTCCTTTTAGCAGCTTATTCAGAAAAATAAGCTCCTTTACAAGCTATTTTTGGTTGAGAGAAAATATATTCATCCCAACAGAGCTTGTTCTCTAACAGGTCACTCTCCGGTTACATGTACTTTTTTGAAGGAGTGGAAGTCACGCCTTTGAAAGAGTTCCTGCTTTATCCCAGATTCGTTTAA
The DNA here is from genome assembly GCF_964199755.1 of Larus michahellis. Classification (NCBI taxonomy): domain Eukaryota; kingdom Metazoa; phylum Chordata; class Aves; order Charadriiformes; family Laridae; genus Larus; species Larus michahellis. The sequence goes on from NC_133896.1 coordinate 175,148,089, forward strand.
AAGAGTTTCACATGTCAACGGTAAGATGCATTTCCTTGCTTTTGATTTCTCTTTCATGCATTTACCCTTTCTGCTCTTTCTATTGTCTATTAACGTTTTTTCAATAAAAAACAATATGAAAATAAAGCAAAGAAAGAAAAATCACAGGGATTCACTGCATTCCTCTGCAGTTCACTGGCTGCACGATGAACACACTCAAAAAATTTCAGGCTCCAGTGGTTGTCTTGAAAGCTCAAAAGCCAGTAATTTTACATTTCTCTCAAAAAAATTCTCTGAACACCTTCTTACCCAAATGGCAGGTCAATCGTGCCAGGACTGAAAGCATCTCCTCACAGTGGATGTCCACTCACTACAGCTTATCGTAAGTAACTGTGTCCGTTACATTGCTAAATGGTTCTTTTTTTACTTGACGCTGTATCACTTTTTCTGCAGTTTATTGAAGTGTTTTAACACATGAATACTCAATATTTATCTAGCGCACCTTATTCAAACCTGTTCTTTCCACTTAAGGATACGTTGTCATCAAAGCCGCTAGGCCTCTTCTAAGCTGGAATGTCACTGTGGATTAGTTCGCTCACTTTATTTGCAGCGACTTACCTATGTCAAATTGAAATGCATCCGTGCAACTCTACTATGTCAGCCTAAGATACTTTCCTTGTTAATCATTGCATCCACAACTTTACGCTTGTTTGAATTAGCTGCTCAGCATTCTAAGCCTTTATCATGTGGCGCAATGTTAAATCACTCAGGTCTATAATTTTCAGCATGCTGTGGCACGTTTACAAGAAACTACAGGAATCCTGGGACTGAGGTCAAGCGAGCAGACTCCTAGGAGCCTCCTGTCCCGCCAGCACCACTTCCCAGCTGCTCTCCAGCAGCCCAGAAAGCGCAACGTCGAGGCTTCGCGATTTGGAGAGCGGTCCACGCAAGCCGGCTGACAGATGCAAATTTTCATTCACGGATTTGGCACCTCAGTTTCCATGGATCAGGACAAGATCTTCCATCAGGCATCATTAGGCAAATGATACCAGGCACAGCACTCACAGGGGTTGGGGGCTTATCGACATCCTCGTTTCGTTGCCACCCTCAAAGCCTCAGCCCCGTGGGCTGTGAAAATCCCACCTGAGACAACAGGGAATGCTTTGGGCCAAGAATCGAGGGGTTTTGGCCGAGCCGTCTGCGCAGCAGGAGGACAGCGTGGGAGCCAAGGGATGCCAAGTGCGAGACCACTGCCAGGTATGGGCTGCTCCAGCCAGACACGAGGTGGTGGGAAAGGGGGGCTCATGTCCCAGGAGTTTCCCCTGGAACATGTTCCCATTTGCTGTATCATATTTTGGAGTAGAACAAAAAAGGGATGTGGGGAAAAGCACAGAGAAAGGCTTGGGGGAATTAACAGGATTAAAGTTGACAGCTTATTTAATTTAGCACAATGAATCGTGGGTCGGGGAAAGGTTTATGGGAGGGAAGGGGAGCCCTTGTAACTGTGTTGCCCTCCTCCTGCAAAGGGCCTTTACCAAGCACTCCCTACGATACCCTATTTCATAGAATCATAGTTTGGGCTGGAAGGGACCTTAAAAGGTCATTTAGTCCAACCCAACTGCAATAAGCGGGGACATCTACAACTCCGTCAGGTTGCTCAGAGGCCTGTCTAACCTGAGCTTGAATGTTTCCAGGGATGGCGCATCCACCACCTCTCTGGGCAACCTGTGCCAGTGTCTCACCACCCTCATTGTAAAGAACTTCTTCTTCATATCTAGCCTGAATCTGCCTTCTTTTAGTTTAAAACTGTTAGCCCTCGTCCTGTTGCAACGGCCCCTGCTAAAAAGCTTGTCCCCATCTCTCCTGTAGGCCCCCTTTAAGTACTGGAAGGCTGCTATAAGGTCTCCCTGGAGCCTTCTCTTCTCCAGGCTGAACAACCCCAACTCTCCCAGCCTGTCCTCATAGCAGAGGTGCTCCAGCCCTCTGATCGTCTTTGTGGCCCTCCTCTGGACCCGTTCCAACAGGTCCATGTCCTTCTTGTTCTGAGGGCGCCAGAGCTGGACGCAGTACTCCAGGTGGGGTCTCACCAGAGCACAGTAGAGAGGGAGAATCACCTCCCCCGACCTGCTGGCCACGCTGCTTTTAATGCAGCCCAGGCTGAGGTTTCCCGCAAGAAGGCCGCGCGTAGGCCAAAAACTCCGCGGGCCCCAGGAAGCGGCCTGAAGGTGGCTGCGGACCTCCTCGGCCTGGCCTGCCCTTGCCCCGGCCGAGCTGCGGTGGCCCGCGGCCGGGCTTTTTGCGGCGGCAGAACCGTGAGGGGGCCGTGGCTCCCGCCCGCCCTCCAGGGGAGCGCCGCAAAAAGCGCGCACCGCCTTCCCCTCCGCCGGGCGGCGGCTTGTCCTCGCCGGCTTGCCGTAGCGGGGCTGGCGGGGGAGCCGCCGCTGCCATCACCGCCGCTGTTGCCGCCGTTAACAGCCGTGCGGGGCTTCCGCGCTGCTGAGGCCGCCGCGATGGCGCAGCAGGGGCCGAGCGTCACGCTGTCCCTCACGCTGCCTATCACCTGCCACATCTGCCTGGGGAAGGTAACGGCGGCGCCGCTGCTGCCCTTTTCCCTCAGCCCCTTCCTGCGGTGGTGGGTACGGGGGGGGGTCCGGCCTGCGGTGAGGTCGGGGCTGGGGGCCACGGCGGGGGCCTCAGCCCCGACCCCGCCGCCTTTGTCCCTGGGAAGAAAGTTGGGGTGGGGGTATCCCGTCTGAAAGGGGGAAAGCGGGGGTCCCGGCCGCGGGCGAGGTTCGTTGCCACCGTTCGCATGGTGGCTACCGTGCCCCCCCCCCCCCCCTTCAGGAGTCCACTGGGGGCTGTTAGAGGGGACCCCAGTGCCCCAGGTCGCTCACCGTCGTGCGCCCCCCCTTCCCCCCCCCCCCCCCCGAAGATCTATGGCTCCCAGGGTGAAGATTTTGAGGGTTGGGGTTTGTTTGTTTTTTTGTTTTTTTTTTTTTTTTGGGGGGGGGTGGTGTCTGTTTTGGGGTTTTTTTTCCCCCTTTCTATATTTGTAGCATAATCCGTTTTAAAATGCCGGGTGAGTTTGTGTTGGGGCGCAGTGCTGTGTCGTAGAGGGCAAGCAGAACAAAGAGGGGATGTATAACCGTGGACTTTTTTTTTTTTTTTTTTTTACTTTAAAAAAATAAAAAACTGTCGAGCCACACTGCAGCAGGCTGGAGAAAAAGTTTCCGCTTCCACTTTCTGACCCTTTCTCTCCGTCCTTTTCTCTTCTCCCTGGGGAAGTGGAGGGCTCATGCTAGTCTTTTCTGAAAGCCCTGGAGCTGATTTCATAGCTGTCACTAATTGCTTCTCAAATTCTTTGCTCATTCCCCACTACTCTGTTTTTTCTTGTTCCCTTGCTCTCCAAAACAAAACAAACCTCTTAAAGCACAACAGTAATTACAAGGGAAGAAATAACCACCTATGTTTGTAACTCTGGCATTTGCTGTCTGGTTTCTTTCTACCTCACGTGGCCTTTACTCCAAGACCTTTCTTTTCTGCTGGAGTGGTAACAAAAGAATAGGTGTGTTTGATGTATAAAGTAGGTGTAGGGCTGGTAGTGAAAGTAGGCAGACATCTCCCTTTTCTCAGCTTTCTTAGCTCTGACAGAAAGTGATGCTTTTAGCAACCATGTTTACTCATTTCTTGGCTTTTCTGTGGAAGCCGAGCAAGACTTCCTGGCTGTGGTCCTGTTACTTTTCCTTTTCTATTTATCTGTTTGATGAAAATGGAGGAGGACACAAATTTACTGTGTCTGTAGTGCAGTGTGTATCCTCTTGAGAAAGTGGAGGGTGAAATCAAACTGACAATATATTTGCTATTTGAATCTGATCCTAGTGACTTTCTAATCTAAACACTTTGATAAATTTGTTAGGTATTCACTCATATTTTGCTATAGAGCCACTGCGTTATTTCAAGCCACTTTTTCATACTTCCACTTCTTTTCTGGAGTTGGTCAGTTATTGATGTTCCTGACTTTTGGAAGTACTGGAAGAGATTTCCACATTCTTCTTACTTGGTGTGTTGCACTGAGGTGATAATGTTATACAAGTGAATCTACTGGTGATATCAGTAATAAAGGTGTTTGAATGCTTTCCTTTATAGATGCGTGAAGCTGTTTAAATTTTGCCAAAGTTGACAGCTCTGGCTGTCTTTTTTTTAATAAATATCTTTGTCTCTAGCTTGGAAGTATATTGGAAGACTTAATCAGAAAAAGCACTTATCAAGAGTAAGGTTACAGGAAGAAAAAGTTATGCAGTTTAAATTAAATCATGGGAAAAATTTACTGGTTTTGTCCTATCTTGTAGGGGTGTCATGGTTTAACCCCAGCCAGTAACCAGGACCATGCAGCCATTCACTCACTCTTCCCCTCTTCCCCGCAGTGTGATAGGGAAAATCAGAAAAAAAAGAAACATCATGGGTTGAGATAAAGACAGTTTAATAGAAGAGTAATGGAAGAGAAGATAATAATAACAATAGTGATAAAAGAATATACAAAATGAGTGATGCAGTTCAGTTTGCTCACCACCCAGTGGTCAGTTGCCCAGCCTGTCATAAGCAGTGATTGTAGATTCCTGCCCCCCAGCCAACCCCCATTTATCTACTGAGCATGACGTCTATGGTATGGAATATTCCTTTGGCCAGTTTCTCCTGCCTATGCTCCCTCTCAGCTTCTGTGGGAAGCTGAAAAAGTCCTTGACATAATATAAGCATTACTTGGCAACAGCTAAAACAATGTGTGTTATCAACATTATTCTTAAACTAAATCCAAAACACAGCAGCTACTAGGAAGAAAATAATCTCTATCACAGTGTAAGCCAGGACAAGGAGGGAGCAGAAAATGTCATGGGAGTTGACATATTCTAATACTTCTGTGGTTTGTAGCATAGGCTTCAAATTCAGTAGAAGGCCCACCCTACACTCAGAATGTACCTCTTGCTATCTCTGCAAAATTTGCAAAGGACTGACTGCAAAACAGAAACTATTTCACAGTGCATGATGGTAAGGGGATAAAAAGAGATATTGAAGACAAACCCATTCAATAATGTCAACCACTCGTTGTTAATGAAGCAGAAATCTTGGGGGGCGTAACATTACACCATTTTGTTAATGTGAGCAGTGTCGTAAAGTATATTGTCAGGATGTGCAAATAACCATTTATAATAAGAGTTAATTGCTTGGATAAATTTCATGTTTGTTACCTGAATGCTCTTTTAACACGGCCTGGGCTACCTTCTAACATACTTATTCATAATTAGCAAGCAGATCAGAAGCCATCTGCATTGGGCCGTTAGTTTTACTCCACCTAGAATGACTGAGGGTCTCCTGTTATTTTTGGTGTTGACAGTTTGCTTGGGCTCAGGCACAGGATTCTGTGCGTGTTGAAAGCCCCTGGGATGTCTGGGCATTCATTCACTGGTATTGGTGTGCCTACTTTTCCGTGTGCCTGCTCCTCCGTTAATGCTGCTTGAATGTCCAGAAGTGCCTTCAAAGTGACATAGGTGTGTACGGGATTTGATTTTGATCTGCATAGGAATCACATTATGTGTGGGGAAAAATGAGGAAATTGGTAAAAATCACCTAGCTGATAAAGCCTTCCCAAATGAGCTGTAGTCTTTCTAGACACTATAGTCGATTAAGGAACTGAAACTGTGCTGTGCGATCTCCCACCCCCCCGGGCTTGTCACAGTCAGTGGCTCAGGGACTCGGTGAAGGGCAGCGGCACCCCCAGCCATTGTGTGACATTTCAATAGCAGCTTCTGCTGTTGTCGCGTGGGTTGCTTTGTGTGGATCCTGAGACAACGGAAGTATAAACCTCAGCCCTGAAATGAAACTTGTAAAGGTGTGTAAATCAGTAGCACTGTACCCTAGAGAGTAATAAATGTGACTTACTATTTTGCTAGAGATATGGAGTAATCATTCACTTGCAAGAAGTGCACTTCTGTGTCAGGTTTGGGGTAACTGAGGGTCTCTTGCTCCCTGGGGGGGGAGACCTGCACTCCTGTAATGTCTTTTCCTGTTTGGATTATTTTATGTTATTCTGCTCTGTATCCTATCGTTGCCATCCATAGAACTATTCTTGGGCTGCTTCTGAGTAAGAAAGAAGTATGGGCAGAGAAAAAGTTGTTTGGTTTTTTTTCTTCTAGCTGCTGATGGGAAAGCTGGAGAAAGCTCTTTTTTGAATAAAGAAAAACAGTAAATAACAAGATAACTTTTTTTTAATAATTAAAATGATACTATTTAAACTTTTACAAAGCATGGGTGTGCTAATGCTTGCATTAATCACAAAAAAGCCTCCTTAATTAGAGGTGAAAATGTGCAGAGACTTGGAGAAATCGCTTAGTCTCTCTCTATTCACACCTTCAGTAACTTGAGTTTCTGTTTGTGTATAGATAAATCCTTTGGCTCCCAGGGCTATCATAGGTTTTAAAAATATTGTGAATCCTGTAATGTGACAGAGTCATAGATAGTAAATTGGAGAAGCAGCTGACAGATCTGGGCCTTAATTCAGATTCATGTGTATTGCAGTGGTAGAATGCTTGGGGTTTAGCTTGCGCAACACTAATTGTATGGGTGGGATTACTACAGGCCACATCTAATCTGTTTTCCGAAGTGATTTTTGGCTGTGAAGTTGCTTGCTTCTCCCTGCCAATGTTTCATTTTTCATTTTTAGTTTGACTACTTCACTAACAGAATGAAAGAGGAAGATCTTGGGGATGATGAGGACTTTTTTTAAAGTTGAAAGTATTCACTTGGGTTTTAGGTGCAACATAGTAGACTCTGAAGTAACAGATACTGATACTTCTGTGTTTCAAAACACATTTCTTGGGTAAAGACAGGGGTGGAGGAAAAACAAATAATTATTTCTAAGGCCCCTAACACAGACACTAATGTTAGGTCTTAAGAGATTTGAGAGTGTGTATTACAGTAAGCTGTAACAGAAGCTGCAGTAAGGCATAGATACAGGGGAAAGTCTTTTTATTCTGTATCATGTTTGGTCCCTCTGCACACACTTACTTTCAAACAGGGTTTATAGTTAAATGACAAGGGAGAATAAGGCATTGTCATTAATATTTTCTAAAAGTTTGTTTACCCTGCTATTTTGGAAGGGGAGGGAAAGCTTCTTGAAGGGATCAGTGTCTGATTGGAATATTTAATCCTTCAGTTAGCTGCCCCATTCTTGGGTAATGACTTATTTAGTAGCAATGCATATCTAGCAGGAGGCTTGAATTAGTGATTGCTGGTTCATGTTTCTGCTCTGTGGTTTTGGCCCTTATCCTTTTAAAGCTGATTTCCATGAAGCTGATTATGTGTGGGCTAGAGTTAATCTGTAACACTATCCGTTTTAGTGACACCTCTTCCAGGGCAAAGTGTTGGTTGTTGCTAAGAGCAATCACTCATTCCCTGACTTTTGGAAATCAGTTAATGTGTGTCTTTTGGTCCCCTTTCTACCTAGGGAGGCAAATGCATTTCACTGCAGTGGTTGGCTGCATTTCCTCGAGGTTGAGGGGTGAAGGAAGAACTCCTGCCACACTTTTTAATTTATTAATGAGCTCCTAGAATCAAGGACCTTAGTTTTGCAAAAATGGTTATAGCTTTGGTGCCTTCAGTAATAGGGAAGTTTGGTATTTTAAGTCAAGACATCATTCCTAGCTAGCCCTGTAAAACAAGCATCTCCTCCCTGCAAGACCAGACTTTCACTGAGGAGTAGTGTATTTTTGTATTCGGTTACCTGAAAGAGTTTTGAAGTAGTCATAGTGTCTTTCTGCATGTTTTTTCTTTTTTTTTTTTTTTTTTTCCCCCTGCTTAATGCCAAAAGGTCCGTCACCCGGTCATCTGTGTCAACAACCATGTCTTCTGTTCCATTTGTATTGAAGTATGGCTAAAGAACAATAATCAGTGTCCAGCTTGCAGGATTCCCATCACGCCTGAAAATCCTTGCAAGGAAATTATAGGTAAGGACAACTTTAGGCTTTGAAATAACTTTCTGGTATTTACAGCTGAAGGAGATTCTTTTGAGTCCAAAGATGCCTGGATGTTTTTTCCTCTGTGTTTTTTTATCAGTGTCTAAGGAAGGTCTGACTTTAAGTCTTTCTGGAAGCATACATAATAGCTACCAGGTAAAAATTCCAAAGGTAGTGTGTATATTAATGGCTAGATTATTCAACGGCAGCAAGTACCCCGTGGCTCTAATAATTGTTTTTTAAGTCTTGGTTGGATGGTGCCTTTAATTGAAAAAAAAAAAAAAAGCACCTTGCTTGAAGTACTCTACCTATGCATTGTAACCTGTTGACCTAAGAGAACAGCATTTAGCTGAGAAATAGTGTACTTAAATCCAGAATCTTGAATGAGTATGTGGTCTTTTTTCCTTTTTTTTTTTTTTTTCTTGTGTTTTGATTTGTTCACCATTTCTTCCCCTTTGCTTTATTTGTAAGAGAATGTCTCTTAGCACAGAAATAAGACAAAGCTACAACACCTGAATGAGGATCTGAACTTCCCCAGACCTAGAAAATACTATGGTGTTTATTTGACATAAAGTGTCAGCTCTGCTATTTGGTTGTGAGATAAAATATATCTGAACAATCTCACTTTAGAAACTTACACGATCTTGTACTAATTTTATGTATGCTTGATTTTCCCCCACCCCCCTTAGCGCTGTTTTAATAGTATGGTCTTAAATAAGATAGGATTCTGTCAAGGAAAATACAAAATTGAAAAATTCAAAAGATGTCTTCCTGCTGTGAGGCAGGATTTTGACTTCTAAACATCATTAATAGGTACTCCTGTGTAACCTGTTCTGAAAACGAAAGGACTTTTAATCTCCCATGGCAGTAGATTGGTCCAATATTAGCTGTATTTGTAGTTGATAATATGAAAAGCACTATAAGGTGGGTTACTAGTATTGAATTGACTGAAAAAGAAACAATAATAGTGTTTGTTTCATCCTTTGCTGCTTTAGGAGGAACGAGTGAAAGTGATCCTATATTTAGTCCAACCGTCAGAAAACACCTACGTAAAACAAGGCTTGAATTGCTTCACAAAGAATATGAGGTAAGGACATGGGGAGTGTTGTGACTTTCCAGATAAACTGCAACTGCTAAATTTCTTCAAACAACTGGTCCTTTTGCTTTGAGTCCCGGTGTTTTTAATTTGAATAGAAGTTTATACTGAATCTGCATGAAACTCAGCTGCCTTAAAATCCCACCTTCTGGCTAAGGTTATGATAGAGCGTTTGCTGGTGCTTGAAGTGGTCCCACTGAAGTCATGGTGATGTTCTTTCTATGCTGCAGGTAGCCAAGTACAGCCAATTCTATAGTTTTGTGGGAATTCCACCCTCAGGTGATATGGGAGGGTTTTCTTTATGCATATTGGGTGTTGGGGACTTTTTGTTTCGTCTTCGATAGAAACGCCAACGTTTTATGAAGTAATTCCCTGTTGTTTCATCAAGGAGATGAAATTCCTTCTTCAAGAATATTACTCACTGGAACCTTCTTGCATAGGTTAATTTTTACTATTGTTGCTTTATTGTTTTCTGAAAGTGAGTGAATACTTGAAAGTTTGTCTCCACTCTCCTGCTGGAAAAATATTCTCTTAGAAACAAGGTGAAAAGGTGTTAATAAGGAGCGTGCTTAGTTGTTTCTTTAGTAGCAGCAGTGTGAAGAAGTGGCATATTTTGCAAGGAAGCCTGTTTCACAGGGAGGAGAATGAGAGAAAGGAAGCGGATGCTGTATATATCCTTAACACTGGGGAAGTGAGGGCTATCTTTTATGACAAGCTTGCCTGTAGCTCAGTTTCTTTCATCCTCTATGAAAGGAGTCAGGAGAAGGAGGTTTCCTGCCTTTCTATTGAATCAACTCCAAAATCACACAGATAGGCATAGGATAACATAAATCTCTCCAAAAAACAAAATTTAAACTGGTTGTTCTTATTCATGGGGTAGGGGGCAGGGGGACCAAGCTTGATTATTTGTGAAGATATGCCTTGGATTTATTTAAATGCCATATAAGGCCTCCTTTAGTAATCTGACCTTGAGCAACTCAAGTATTTAAGTTGGTGAACAGTGTAGAAGACATGTTTTCAGGATAAATTATTTCTTTTATCTCTCTAACAATGGGCTTTTGAAGGTTTTTGCTTCTCTGTGGCTTCAGACTGATATAGCTAAGAGTGTTTTGAGAGTCTTTCATAAGATGTTGCTACTTCTGTGTAGCTGGAGCAGCCTCTTCCAGGCAGTGTTCGGTCTGTTTTGAATCTTGAGACTTTCAGTATCTGAACATGTGATGTTTCAGAATGATATGAGAGAAACATTCTCAAATAACAGCAAATGAGTCAGCAGTGGACGACCTTAAGAACACTCTTGATACAGGAAACCCTCCCACAGAGTGCCCTAATAATAGATTCATGTTGCTGAATGCTTTGAAGCTTTTGGTCTGCCCGCCAGTTTTTCAGGGTCCTTTATGTAGTTGGGGATTCCCTTCACTAAAACCTTCACTATGCTTGAGTATGCAGGTTGATTAAAATCCTGCCTAGAGCACAATACATAAGCGTACTTAGATATATGTGTAAGTGAAGGCATGCGTCTGCGCTTGCCAGAACCCATGTTTCTAAAGTGCTGTGGGAACTTGCCAGTATTATTTAATTAATCTTACACGTTATTTTAATTCCTGTGAATTTCTGACACCTTTAGGATGAAATCGAATCCCTGCAAAAAGAAGTGGAAGATCTGAGAGGTAAAAATCTCAGTTTACAGACACAGCTGAAATCTCTTCTGGATCCTACGGCATCAGCTTTGTCTTGCCAGAACGAGGAAACTACCCAGTCAGCAAATGAAGCAAGTACCAGTGGCCCAGAAACCCCAGAGGAATGGAGCAAAAAGCTGAAAGCTGCCAATGATATGTATGAAAAAGTGGTGGATAGTGTGGAAAAGCTAAAGGAGGTAATAAATACGTTTCCTCAGCTATCTTGTAGTGTAACTGTTTTGTGTTAGTTAAACGGGAGTGAGAGCTAGCATGACCTTTGGGTACTTCATAGATCTAGAAGAAAGAGGGAAAAATTGAATTCCAGTGACTGTTGGTGTATCATAGTATTTCCATATAGCCTTTGCAAGTGTCAGATGTTATTGCTTGTTCTAGTGAGTCTTGCATGTGACTCTTCTTCAACTCCTCTGTCACTCTGTGGCTGGGTAATTGGATTATAGTAGCACTTGTCACCAGTATTGATGACCAGATTTTTCAGGCTTGCAATAATCTATATAATATATCTATTTTACAACATTCAGTGGCCAAACACAGTACAGTTGGCTGAGGCAGATTTTGCACTATTGCCCTCCTTGCTAGCCGATATTTTTGGTGCAATTTGCTGAGACAGAGTAACTTGACCCTTTGACCGAAAATAGACAAGCTTCAGCATTTTATGACCAGAAGATCCTTTACTGGAAACCTGCGGCTTTTTTGTACATCTTGAATGTAATATAAAAGAAAACCTGATACTGCAGAAGGAGGGATGCAGGAGATAGTCATGCAAAAATACATCTAAATAAAAATATCTTGCAAAATCTACCTGTGGGCACAAGAAGAATCACCTCAAACCCTGAAGATTGAGTGAAATTTCAAGATTAATTTGAAAGTCAAGGTGGAAAGAATTGGACTTGCATCTATTCGAAATGCTGCTTTTGTTTCATCTGTTAACAATTCTGGACTGCCTCCCGCAAAACCAAAGCGTTATGTGGTTTAGGGCATCTTTTTTTCCCTCTGTAAGCATTGATAGTGTTTACACTTTTCCTGTGCTACAGACTCAGAGGCCCACATTATACCATTCTGCCATTCTGTTGTTAATGGGACACTACTAGATTTGCCTCTGTAGTTTAAAGCAAATTCTGGCCCTGCTTGGACTGTAAACACTAAAAGGATTAAACTGAGTTTCCAAAATTAGCTTTTTCAATAGCTTAGCTAGACTCAGGCTTCAGCTTTACAGGCTGGGACACATCTTCTGCCCTCCTAAGGGGTTCCCAGGAGCTTGAGAGTCACTTGTAGTTGACAAAAGGGGATTTGCAGCAAGGAGTTCTGTCTGCCTGATATTTTTGTATTTTTTTTCTCTAAAGTTAAACTGTACTGCCTCTCTTTTTTTTTTTGTGGTGACTAAGTTTTTTAACTTTTACCCTAGGTAAGTAAAAAGAATAAAATAGCAGGGACTGAGGGAAGGGTGTGTTTGGGGTTTTTTTGAAGTATAACTTCAGCCTTAGCAAGAAAGGGTTTTAAATTTATGGAGTCTCTGAATTTGGTTAACGGTTAGATACGAATAGAGATTTAGATGGGTTTTAGGGACCAAGTCTTAAACTGTGGTCATAGAATTATTTAGGTTGGAAAAGACCTTTAAGATCAAGTCCAACACTCTCTTCCCATCTGTTCCCTGTTCGGTTTCAGAGGTACCTAAAGCCACTTGGCTCTTCTTTTAGAACTTGTTTCGCTTTTGAGCATGCACTGACCAACCCCAGTCTGAACAGCAAGACCTCTTTCCCACATACACTCAATCTGGAACCAGAAACCTTCTTATGCCCTAACGTACCTGACCCAGGAGCTTCAACCACCCATCAATTCCCAGCGAGACAGGGTCCCTCAGAAGATGTGGTTGCCATCACTTTCTTTTTAAAACCAGACTGAGTCAGGAACTAGCAGCCACCTTTATCACTTAATGTCCTAGAGCAGAGTCTCCCATTTATTACTTTGAGTAGATTCATAATGAGTATGGAAGTGGTGATATAAACCCAGTAGCAGAAATACTAGACAAAGTATACTCATTAGTAACACGGTTACATGAACTCATTAATCTAGACATTGTGCTGCAGGTGGGGATCTCTTGCAGGTTACTGGCTTGGAGGGTAGAGCACTGCCTGGAGGAAGGAGGCCGAAGAGGTTCAGTCCTGCCTTGCTGTGTGCCAGGTGGATGCCCTACCTACCATCTCTACACAAGTCATGCAATTTCCTATCTGATTGTGTGGCTGAGGGAAATGTGTCTCTGGGAAGAGTGAAAGGTGTTGGCCATGTTGACAAATGGTTTGATGCTCCTTTGGAAGCGACGTGTCCTGGATTCTTACTCGTTCCTTTCAGGATAGTTTTTTGTGCATTTTATTTTTTAAATACCAAATAGTTGACACTCAGACACCCAAGTCTTGGGCTTACCCTTCCCATTCCTTCTTTATCAGAAGTTTCTATTTACTCTTTCTGCCCCTAGGAATATTGTGGTATTTGGGGGTGGTGGTGGTGTTTGGGGTTTTTTCTGCTCCATTCACCCTACCTCCCAGTGTCTTAGCCTCACCTGGAGAGGTTGCTGGGAATATTTATATAAACATTCGGAGTTTTCTGCCTCTTTCCTTGCACTGTTTCATGCTTCTGAAAAAGTACGTTCCACTCCTGAGCCCAGTTGCACAGCTGCTTCTTCGGATCTAACTCTAGCTCATACTTTTATTATGCAGTGGAAGCGTCATACAGTTGAGGCTATGAATTCCAAGTCCTGGACCGTGGTGCTGTTTTCAGCATACGGAGATTGAGCAGACTATGAAGTACAGCGAGTATTTTCTATTTGTTGGGATAGTGGCATTCATTGTTCCGAAACACGGCAGCAGGAAAACTTCTCTTTATATGAAGTATCTTGTTAACAAGGGTGTCTGCTGAATTGAGAAGAAGAAATTGACCTCAATTCAAGGAGTAAGAAGGGTTGTGAATCAGGAGTCTTAATCACAACGTCCTGGAAGAAAGTGAAGAAAGACTGCAAATAGCTTGTCATAATGGATTTACATCCCTAGGATAACTGTGCTTTAAAAACAACAAGCTAAAAAAACCAAAGTAATCTTACTCTAATTTGGAATGGGGGAAGCTGTTCAACATTAGTTTTGCTGATACCTGCACATTGTAATGTTAATGTACTTAACGTATTTAGTCATGTGGAAAAAAAAAAACATGGAATTGCCATTAGTACATCTCCTTAATGACTTTCTGTACTAACTAACATAGCTGTGTTTATTTCCCTAGATAGGACACTTGTGATGTATTTTGGGAATATAAATAAAAAATGTCTGTTCGCTATTCAGTTTTGCAAGCCATTTCCCGTGGTGATTTTTAAGTGGTGTCCCTGTCTGAAGGCTGTTTCCTGCCTTCACATTTCTAGTTCTGTCTCTTTAAAAAGGAGAAACAGCTTGTCCTATAAATATTAAAGTCATTTCTGTTTTACTGTATACTTATTTTTTTCCTTTTCTTTTCCGTAGGCAAATAAGAAACTGAGCATGGAAAACAGTAGCCTTTTAAGAGAGAATTTGCGACTAAAAGCTGAAGTTGATAGTAGATCACCCCAAAAGTATGTTAATATTTTAAAAGCTACCATATTTTATTTATAGACTGTTTAACCGTTGTAAGACTTTAACCTAAAACCGTGGTGTTGTATATGGTATTGCATATGTGTCTCCAGGTAGACTTTTGGAATTTTTGTCCTCATAGACTTGGGTGACAAATGCAACCTACAGAATAGCAGCAAATCTACAGTGAAGGAACATGATATGACTCCAAGTGCTATTCCGGGCGTTATCTGGGCAATATTGAACAGCTGGGTTTATTAGTTGAATTCTACAGTTAACTTATTTTTGTTAATGGGAAATTTCTATATCTGGTATATGGTCAAACTCGAAGGCCTGTTACTGAGTGCAGAGATTCTGGTTGGTTGTGTTTGGTTTGTTTTCTTCTTCCTTTTGCTGCCTTCAGGGTTTGTTCTGTGGACTTAAGCTCCCTATTTAAGGAAAGTCCCTGATAGCTTTGTGTCTGGGCAAGATATGTAGAATCGAACTTCTGTATCATGAGAACATAATTCCCGGAACTGACACCTGTGCTTAATATTCTGTCTTAAGTGGTTAAAATATCAATGACATCAAAAAGCAGAAACTTTGCCTACTGATTTGCAGCTGCATGCTAAGGTACCTCTCCTTGGAAGTACTATGTGAAGCAACATGTTCATGTTTTCAAAGTTGCATTTCTTGCTTTCTTTTGTTGGTTTTCTACCGGTTTTCTCTCATTGGTTTGGAATTTAGAAAACTAAGAGCAGCATTGGCCCAAGGTTTGTGCAGTGCTTTTGATGAAGGCAGTTGAGAGGTACCTGTGTAATGTGAGAAGAGAGCTCTCTGGATTTTGTTCCAGTTCACAACTCAGTTGCTGGAAGATTAAGTTCATCCTTATAGAGAGCTTGCTTGCCAGACTGCTTGTCATTCAAGACCACAGGAAAGAAGATGCATGATCCTTGTGCCGTGCTGTTAAATGCATAAAAGTACATTTTGCCCTCAAGTCCTCTAATAAGGGTGTGAGAGCCCTGTTTAAGGTCTTGGCAATGGAGAAGGCTTTAATGGCATGGAATATCTTTTCCCATAAGATTTGAGAGCAAGTTGGCAAGGGTGGCAAACTTGAAAAGTAAATACATGTAAATAAGTCCTAGAGGAGAAGAGCTAGAAAAGACCAGGTCATCTAACTTGACTTTACTGATTGCAGGTAAACTCCCTAGTGGAGAGAATTTCTGTGTCTTCTAGCTTGTGCACACTTCACCATCCTGTTGGTCAGAAAAATTAGATATTGGAGGGGCATGTGGGTGAGGAATTAGTCTTCATTGTAAGCAGATTATTTTTCCAGCTTTTACCAGCGTGGCCTAAAACAATAGCCCGTTACTTTCTTCTTTAGAAGCACAGATATAGCCAAATGTTATTAGAAACTGAACAGTGTCAAGGTCTGTTTTGCAACCCAGATGCCACTTAGATTGGCCTGTCCGTGTCTCTACCGTTAAAAATTTATTGGTTTTTTTTCAGTCTCCAGAACAAATGGTGACATCCTGCCTGCCTGTTGGGAATGATCTTTGGCCCATGCTAACTCCAGAATTGTGCATAGGAATTGAGCACATGATTTGAATTGGGCTTAAACTGGGCCAGCAACAGTTCAAACGCTTCAGGAGTGTAGACAGATGCATGTCAGTACCCTGCTGCTGCTGCCTTCAGCTTAGGTTTTTTTTGAGTCCTGTGGTGTACTACAAAAATTTAAGTATATGTAAGGCAAAACTTGTCCTGGAAGAAACCCTTCTACACCTTAAATTTAGCAATTTTGATTCACCCTACCTATACCCGTTCAGTCCTAGTCATGTCTTATAGACTGAATTTGTCCAGTTCTTCTAGGTAAGTGTGACTTAAGAGAACATGTAAACTTGTGATTTACTTGGGTTTGCTGTATTCTCACAGCTCTCCAGTATCTACTGTTTTCAGAAGCAATAATGCTTAGAACTGGGTACTAGATTCCAAATGAAGTCTCAGTAGCACTAAGTAGAGCAGAAAAACTGCCTTTTGTCTTACCACAACATCTTGTATTGATATATTGCAATACACTTTTCGTTGCCTTTTACCTGGCACTTCTAGCATGAATGGCCAGTACCAGTTCTGCTAAATAGCTACTTAGCAAGTGCCTTCCTACCTCATTTTGCATTTGTGTTGCTAATGTCCCCTCCCAAACTGTGGGACTTTACCCATATATTGGCTTTCTTCAAGTTGATGTTTTGATGCACGTGTCAAATTTAAAACAGTTATTTCAAATTTCAGTCACATCCTTGAGGTGGTAGGAAGTCTATCCCGTGTTAGTGTTGTTAGCAGATTTTATAAATTAACTTTCACCTCTGTAGTAATTAGTCTGGTCAATATCTAGACCACACATAACATCAAGAGATTTTTTAAATGTTCTTCCAGTTCTGATGGCAAACTTTGATAGTATCTAAAAGGTCTTTCAAATAGGCTTCATAAACCCAACAGGGGTTGCAATAGCTGTTTTCTTACCTTGCTTACGAAATCAGAATTGAAGGCATAAGCATCAGAGCCCGATAATGTCACTGTAATTAAACGTTTTGTGCAGGTACACTGATTTGCCAGTAGGGTTGTTTCAGTGTACTTTATTCAGAATTGTTCAGAAGGCAATTTTTGGAAGAAGTTTCTGAATGGTTTTCTAGTGCAATTTAAAATAGCTGACAGATTGGATCTTCATAATTTGGTATCACCACCGTTGTTTCATTTGTCATAAATTTCTTAGTTTCAGAATGTCAGGTATGGATTAATGCTTAAACAACTGGCTAGGTAACTAACTAAAACTTGTATCAAATTGTTTTTGAAAGAATTTGTCAGCATTCAGTCCCCTTATGCCACATGTAGTTCATTTTGTGCATAATGACACTGAAGCTAAGTATCACAACCTAGATTATTTTATCAGGCTTTGCTTTATAGCAAAGGAAACACTGATGGCAGGTGAATGATTCCTTTGTAACACACACTCTACCTCTGACATCACAGGAAAAATATAATTAGCTGTCTTCAGTGGTCAATAAAAAACTTTTCTTTTATCATAGTTTTAAGTTGTTTTCTCTTTCTTCATATCCATTAAAACCTGCTGAAAAACGTCATGTATGTCAATAAAATTGACATTATAGCCATGTCAGGGATTTTTACACAATTTTTTAATTGATGATGCTGATTGATTACCTTTTTTTTTTCCTGAAACATTTTTGAGAACAGATCTTCACCAGAATACCATACCAGCATATAGTTGGGACGTAGGTTTGAGAAGCAAATAGAGCTAAGTTTCTTGCTCTGATTCTTACCAAAGACCTGTGTTAGTCTTCCATTTCTCAGGCAGATCAGACTGATTATTTGGTTGGTTGTTGCCTGCTCTTTGTTTGCTCTTTCTCCTGAGGAATGTTCAGTGACTTCCATTTTCCTGATACAGAACAGGAAAACTCCTAAAACTTAAGTTTTGCGGGATGATAAAGACCTATTACTTCCAGCTCTACTTAAAATAGAAAACTGTTAGGTCTATTGGCAAGGCACAATGGATCTAAAAGCATTTTTGGCAAAGGGATGTTTGCTTTTTACCTGAAGGAAAATAACTAGCAAGTCCATCTACTCCAGGGTATAGTGTATTTTATGAATGGTTAGATTCAAATTAGCTTGAACCAGACTTCTAGGCTTCCTAGGAGTCTTTTCCCTAAATATTTAATTTCTTCTGCCAGTTAAAATCCCAGTCTGAAAAACTATCTGTAACATGCAGAAAGTTGTTGCATTATCCCTTTTCTCTGGTTTGTGAGTTGTCTTACTGTGGTTGTTTTGGGGTCTTTTTTTTTTTCTCTTTACTTTCTCCAGTTTTACTGTTTATGTTGTCTAGATTTGTGACTTCAGGTACCTGCACACTGAAGTGTTGATTTTTGAATGATACAATACAATCAACAATAAGGCTGTTGATTCATTCTGTACAACATTCGGTTTTTATCTAACTCAAATATTTCCGCTCATGCCAGACTGTGTAATTCATTCTGCATTTCACTGAGCCTACAAATAGGCTTCTAGTAACCTGTGTCCAGGGTGCAGAGGGTAAGAACGCTGCTATCTTCCTTGATAGAAAACTGGGCTACTTTCTCACCTCCCTGCAAGCTTGCTGTCCCAGAGGGATGGCCGTTTTCAAAGACCAGCTGCAGCGTGGCTTTAAAAGTAAACAGGAGAAAATGCTATTTCATAGCCTTCACAACAAATTTGAGTTCTTGAGTCATAGCATTAAATCCTGAGGAAGCACCCACTCCTGGTGTGAACATCTAAACCTTAAGCAGATGGGTAAGGATATTCAGATCACACTCCTTGGTTTTGAGGGTTTTCTGGTGTTTTTTTTGTGGTTTTTGTTTTGGTTTGGTTTTTTTGTAGCAATTCTGAAGTAACCTTTTCTGGCTTATGCTATTCACCAACCTGGGGTATGACCTGGCTTTCTTATGTGGAAGACCAGTGCTGCTTCACTGAAATATGCTAAAATGCTTGGAGAGGCTTTGCATATTTGTCTGATTTCACCCAATTCCCTAAATGAAAGGAGAAGCTTCTTTCAAAGAATATACCTGACTTAGCTGTTCTTCTGTTTAAATCCTGCTGCTCTACAGTCATCCAACAAACAGTAAAGCTTAGCCTTACTCTTGTGATGTGAAGGAAGTGGATTTCCGTGACGCTCAGGAGAGATTTCATGAGGAAGACCATGCGTCTTCAGATTGATTTGTACTCTGTGAACTGTGCGATGAAGGGGGTTTAGTGCCCAGTACTTGCTTATATTGAAAATAATTTGTTCTTTTACAAGCTTAGAAACTTAGCCGTAGCAAGTGTTTCTACTACTTCCTTCAAGAAGGAGCCATTGTACACTTTCTTCTGTCAGCCAGCCTGGTCTGCAGAATGGAAAGCAGTAGTAGGCTATACCCAGGACTACTTCTTCAGTGGAACCAAATTCCACTATTGATTCATTTTTTTCCTGGCTTCAGATCTTAATAGAGAAACCTGCATGAGGTATATCTCTTCTTGACTTTTTTTTGCGTGCTAGGAAAAGGACAATAACTGATGTGGGGTTTTTTTCTTCTTAAAAATGCCTACATGAATATGACACACTTTTAAGGCAATTGTATATAACCTGGGACATTGTCAAGATGTTGCTGTAGATCACCTTTCATAGTTGATGTAGAGGATGATTGCAGAACTCGTTCTCATCCAGCTGCATCTGGTACATGATATCACAAAAGGTTTGTAGAAACTAGTAGGGCTTTCAGATAGTTTGTTCTTGGATTTCCTACCTCTTTCTTCCTATCTAACGTAGAACCCAAGTGAAAATGTGTATCTAAATGATGGGACTGTGTTTGGTTGTACACACTGGCATTGTCCTGATCTCGAACTGTGGCAAGTCCTGACTGTATGTTGTCATCTCTTACTTCTCACCCTTTGTTTTGTTTGGGGGATGGATCATGTTCATGTATCTGAGCTGCAGGGCAGCCCCCAGTCTGGGCCATCAGCTGATTAGAACTGGAGAGTCATCTTCCGTGGCATCCTTGCAGCCCCAGTCCTCTGTAAATGGTTATACAGGAAAGCTATTTGCTGCAGCTGCTTACTGTCCACAAAGAGAAATGTTTATATGAGGTTGTGTGGTTTTAAACTGAGTTGATATGAGTTAAGGGCTCAACTAGACAGATCTGCTACAGTCAGTAGTCACTGATGTGTGGAAATGAAACCCTAAAGCTGAATTTGCAGAACTGATAGATAAGAACAGAAGAAATAACTAATTTTTTTTTTCTTTGGTGGGTAAGAGACTATTAAACTTCCTAAACAGTTTCTAAATGGACATCTTTGGGAGTAGTTGAACATAACTGAGGGAGTAGTTGTGGAATAATGTGAAAGAGGGTTACTGAAACATTATAGCTATAATGTTAGTTCTTTGCGCTCACAGTAGATGGGAGCTGACTGCAGCTTTCTGTTTGGTGTCAAGTTAGAAAATGCTGGGACAAGAAGAAGGATGCTGAGGAGAGGTCCTAAAATGTGGGGTTCAAGTGCTCATCTAGACATCCAGTGTCACCTCAGACACTATAACGTATTCAATACACCTGCCTGGACCTGGCAGCTGTGATACGGGACCTATAGGAGACCTCTATTCTTCCAGAGTGATAGCTGGAGGCCAGCAGCTGTGTAAAAGACCTTAGCCTATCTAAAATGTCATTAGGTGTCTGTATTGAAGGATCCAAATCCCACCTGGAAAGTCTTTCTATTTGCTTTATGAGTGACCGCTAGTTTCTATGGGTTTTCAGTTTTCTATAGAAAGGGTGTACTTGAAACAAATACAGTGAGATACAAACTCATTGTTTAAGTGATACGACTAAGGAACACGATCCTAACCCTGAAAAGGCTTTGTCCATGTGGGAGGATATGAAATGTGCTCTTTGCACGTGTATACTGAGTACCTTAACTTCTACTGAAGAACGTATCAAGTTGTTACCACGTGTGAAATGGTTCAAGTACTTCAGGAACGATAATTTATCTAGAGTGTCAGGCCAAACTTTAATTTATTTTCATGTAACTGTACTGCATTCTATTATTATTATCATCAGACCATAACTTGTTGGCTATGGCACAGCTCACTGTAGATCTGAAGGGAAGAAGAGAAGATCTCTGGTTTGATTTGATTGGGGAGGGTTCTGGCTTCTTTAACCAAAATATGCATGTGTCTTAAACTGTCTGCTGACCTGCCAGATCAGTCACTAAAACACCTATGTCATGCTCTGGTCTGGAGTAATTGGTTTAAATATGTGCGTTGTAATATGGCTGTTTTAAAAATCCATGTCCTCGAAAATTTGGGAAATAAATGCATGCAAGTCTCAAAGCAGGAACAGAAAGCAACTATTGTGCTGCTGCTTAACTGCAGAGGGAACTGTTTGTAGGCAGTGTCACATACTCCTTTTCTGAAAACCAAAATTCCCAAGCACATCCCTCTACAACAATTAACATATTAGTGATGCTGTTTGGCTTTGAACAACATATTGTATTTTTTTTTAACCTGAGGACACTTGTTATAGAAGTCGCACTTGAGAATACAGTGCTTCTTCCTCGTAAGCAAATCTCAGGCTGTCACTAATGCTACTTGCATTAAATAAACATATTACACCATTCTTCCATTAAAAAGGAATTGCCAGGTATGCATATAAATGTAAACATGTTTAATTTTTATGTCAAAGTGTCTGTTACAGCAGACCCCAGAAAATACTTCTTATTTTACATAAGCATTTTCCCCCATCTCTTGCTTAGCTATTAAGCTAAATTGTATTTTTGGATCATTTTTATATCCTTTATTAAGCAGTGTAAGGTTTGCTCCTGTAAGGGTGTGTGGACAAGTCTGTTAGAGAAAGGCAAAATAAATACTTTTGAATCACCCTAGGAAGCAGGAAGGGTCTTGCTTGGGCCGTGCGGTGCTACAGTGGCTCCTTCAGTATTTTAAAGCAAAATCTGAGTTCTTTCTACTGAAGGAGGGAATAAGCCAAGGTGTGTTGTATATGAGGGTGCTTCTTTCATTGTAACCCCCTTCATCTGGAAACACAATTGGAATGTTCCTGAGCTGTCTGTGATTCTGCTTTTATCTAGTTTCATAGGGGAAAGGGAGGAAATCCTGTGCACCCTTTCTCCCGTTTCCCTTTAGAATGCAACCAGAAATTGAAGAACTGCTATAATCAGTTGAGAAAGCCTGTTGCTTGTTAGAGTAAGCAAATAAAAAATGGTCTGTCTTCATTTTTATGAAGACAAAGGGAATTGGGTAGATGTAATGCAGAGGTGGGGGGTCCTTGCCTCAATAGACTTCCAATCCAGACAGCTTCTTTTAGGGAGGAAAAAAAAAAACCCAACAACTTACTAAGTGAACAGTCCTATTCTAAATATGAAGCTACTACCTTGCCTTTTCATGTCTACAAAGCAGTGAGTGGTGCGTACCAAAACTGTGTGAAGCTTAGGCTGGTCTGATTTAAGAAGTGGTCCGGTAGCAGCTCTGACTTAGACTGTTGTGTGAATCTTCCCCACTACTGAACCATCTACACCAAAATCTTCAGAGTCTTTTAAATATGTAGAATCAGTTGAATGGTGAAATATGTCATTAGATCTGGTCGCTTGTGCCCAGCTTGTCTGGGGCTTCTGATATCCCTTATTCCTTTCCCTGACTGCTCACTTAACAGTATTGCAGTTGTCAGCATAGAGCAGTTTGCCACTGCTTTGGGCTCAGGAATTGAAGAAACAAAATGCAGTTCGGTTCTTTGCTGGAAACACACGTGTAGATTCATAGTCTCAGGCCACAGATATACCACCTCCAGACATTACTGGTTTAAGGGCTGCAGTGGGAGCATTTTGTGAAGGGGTGAGGGGATGGAATGCGGAAAATGGAATGGGAATTCCCTGTGACTCTGAAAGATACTGAAGGAGGGACAGATAGACAGACAGATAAGAAACAGGGTGGAAATTCCCGGTAGTGGTTGTGCTGGAAGAGTGAATATAAACTTGTGCTGTAACGTGGACCTGCAAGATGGAAAGTAGATGTTAGTGTGAGCCCACATGCAGAATTGTCATTTGTCTGTGATATAAAACCTTATGTGTCAGAGTTGCAGGGCGGCTGCAGGTCCTTCCCTCCTTCCTAATAATACCACAACTTTAATTGTTTTTTTTGTTTCTGTAAGTGGAGAGCCTCAGATTGGAGAAGGGAATTCCCTGGTGACCACCTGTCAGTGACAGGTCAGAATTAGTCAGGGCATATAGCTGAAACCTTCACCTGCCCTCTGGGGAAGGTCAGTCTTGAAAGCCGGTGGAGGATGGGGAGAAGGCAAGTCCGTATCTTGGCAGTTGAATACGTGCTCAAGCTGGAAGCTTCACGAACACACAACTTTCACAAACCACAAGTAGCAGTTTTTTTGTGTCAGGGAAGAAATTAGTTTGTTCCGGTTGTAAAGCTCAAAAAAACAAGTAGCTCTGAAGTAAGTGGAAGTACCATCCACGCGATGGCTGAGGAAAAGCTGTATATCTAACAAGAACATAATTGAAATGGTCTATATAAGTATTTAAACCACCTCAAAGGACTATTGCAATTTCTGAATTTCGTATTGGCATTTTATATTTGACAAGGTGACATTGTGTAAGAAATGTATTGTAAAACACTGCTGTACTGTAGGAAAATGATTGAATGTAAATATTTCAAGATGTGGACCACTGTTCAAATGTTATCATAAATCTTTGCCATTGTTTTAGGGGATAATTCTTCATGCATATTTGAGTTGAATTGATAGAACCAGCCCCTGGAAGGGTAATCTGCTTGTTATTGCCTTACTACCACTAATAGTTTAATTCTGGCTTTTCAGGTATTCACCTCCACCTGTAAATTATATACGAAGATTTTTTTTTTTTTCACATAACTACCAGAGAAAAGTTCCGACTTTTGTTTTGAAATTAACACAATACTTAATAGCTTTTCTCTTTCTTGAAACGAGCTTGCAAAGCACCACGAGAATGTCTTTTTCCAGCTTAATATTTTCTTTCTTTTTTACTTCTTGCAGGTTTGGTAGGTTTACAGTAGCTGCGCTTCAGTCCAAAGTAGAACAAAGTGAACGTGAGATGAACCGTCTAAAAAAGGCACTGGAAAGAAGCGATAAATACATAGAAGAAATGGAGTGTCAGCTTTTACAGCTGAAAAATGCAGGCGAAGGAGCCCAGACGGTGAGTGCTGTTAGTGAGAGAGCACTTTCCGCGGATGCTAAAGGAGCTGAGAGCAGTGAAGACACAACATGTTTGAAAACCCAAACTGAGGAGAAAAAAGCTTTGACTACCGGTCAAAGTCCTGACAGTCTTGAACAGATGACGAGCGGTGGAACTTGTTTAAGCTCTTCTCGTCAAGATGGTTCAAATGGCTCAAATACCCAGTGTGCCCCAAATAAAGAATTATTTCCAGGGTGTCAGGGGGTTCTCCTGGATGAAAATAGTACAAATATGGATGCCTGCTTAGAAGAGCAGTGGAATAAAATTGAGGAATGTACCCCGTATAAGGATGAAGAACTTTATGATCTTCCACCGCCATGCGCTCCTTTTCTGTCTCTCAGCCGCCTTCAGTTGAACACTCCCGATGGAAAAGAAAATGCAAGGAAATCATCAACATTCCTGAGAAAACTGAAATTTGAAGAGTTTTGTGACACTTCGGATGATTGCAGCAAAGATTCTCCAGAGCACAGCACAAGCAGCTGTAATAGCGAAAAGAAGCTAAACTGTTTCACCACAGGAAAATCAGGGTTTTGGGGGACCTGCCCAACAAATTTTGCTGATAACTTAGATTTTGATGAATCAGAGCAAAATTCAGTCGCTGGTCAGTCAGATGAGACATCAGCAAAGTCCAGTGATAAAACAAGTTCTTGCTTACCTAAAAGGTTACATACTCTCTGCTCTTCCGAAATGAATCGCACAAGAACCTCCAGTGAGGCATCTATGGATGCTGCCTACCTCGATAAAATTTCTGAGTTGGACTCAATGATGTCCGAATCAGACAACAGCAAGAGTCCATGCTATAATTTCAAGTCCTCCGATCTTGATAATTCTTCAAAGTCAACAGAGTGCTCTAAGCTTCTGAATGAAACTGAGAAGAAACTGGAAGAGATGAATGAGGAACAGAGTATGAAGTGTCCAGAGACGAGCGATCTAGCAGTTGATAGAACTGGCTGGAAACCTGCTATGTTTTCTATCCTCTCCCCATCTGAGGTAGATATGAATGACCACTTTCCGCTGTTTACAAGCCAAAACGTAGTAGCTAGTGATATCAAACCTCCAAACTGTTTATTTCAAAGAGACTTTTCCCAGAGTTCGCTATTCAGTAACTCACAAAGGTTGTTTGAGGAACAAAAGTTTGGTTCCTGCTTTCTAAAGATGTCGTCTGACCTGCACAATCCGCTGAATCCTCCTTGGGTGTCCTCCTTTATAGCTGAAAGGAAAAATAAAAATGCCAGTCAGTCGACCAAGAGGAAAATACAAAGCAGCCTTTCCAGTGCTAGTCCGTCAAAAACCACCAAAAACTGACTTTGCTTGGAAATCGAACGTGACTCAAAGTCTTCAACCTGCAAATGTTTAATATTTACAGGTGAACTTAATTTTTAATGACTTCCATGCAATCTGATCCTGTCTTTTTCGACTATGTGAAAACTGAACGTTCCCTTGTCCATTACAAGCTCTTTCTTAGGGAAGAACCATTCCAGATTCTTTTCTTTGGCTGGGCACTTTGTTTACTTGGGGGTTTGGGGTTTTTGGGTGCTCTTTTATGTTTTCAGGTTACATGATCTTCCAGTTGTGAGCGCAGCTAACGGCTCCCTTGAACAGGAGCCGTTAAAACTCAGTTCTGTTTTAAGTGGTCTTGTCAAATCAGTCATTTATGTAAGAATTTGTTTTAAAGGTTACGTTTCCCATTCCTAAAGATTACATTTTGCGCGTGTAAGGCAGCTACTGGCTATATATCCTATGGATTCATGAAACTGCTATAAAACAATGTCAGTTGCCATAAAACTTGCCTCCCAGAGGAAATGTTGCTGCTTGGACTGTTTCATAGCACTGTACTGTACTGAAACTCTTGTTTTAAGTGGGTGTAAGGTAACAGCCTTTTTCTTTTCAGGGTTACAGCACTTCAGTTAGAAAACATGTCTTCTTTAACACTGCAAACGTGGCTTGTATTTTTCGAAGTTAAGCACAATTTTTAATTTAGTTCCTAAAAAGCATTGCTATACTAAATGTGTTCAGTATGCCTGTATAGACCATAAAAATGGGTTTGTATGCTAATGATTTGTTTACCTAATGTGCACTGAACATTTTACATTAATACTGTACCATTTTACATTAATACTGCATGCTTTTCTATGTGAATTGAATAAAACATATTATAAGCACTGTAATCCTTGATGTTGCCTCAAATATTGAATTAGCAAAAGGAGAATGGGGAAACTTTTTTTTTTTTTTCATCATTTGGAAAATATCTAACTTTTGTAAAACAAAAATGTGAGCTTATTCGCAAAAAAAAAAAATCACATCTCCCTTCCTCCTCCTTGTTAGACATATTACCATTCTAGTGTCAGCATCGATACAGTTGATGGAAATGGCTTTCGGCCTCTCTGGAGGTGACTCTTCCATGAAGTATTGCATAGGTCAACATAATGTGATGGCCTACTACAGGCAGGAGACCTAATTAAGCAGCAGAGCAAAATTGGTTTCTTTGCATTATTGTGTTTAAGGGGTTTTTTTAAGGGCATATTTAATTGTAAGATGCAGGTTTTTCTTTCTATGTAGGCCTCTGATGGCATTTCTTACAAACAGACATCCTTGCTTCATCAATACCTATGATATGAAAAATCTATACGCTGCCTTTCATCCCTTTGAAAAGAGGGATAACCGTTTGGAAAATTTCAATAAACTGGCTCATCTTCTGTGAAGTTAGGTCCTGTAAGCAGTTTGAACAAGAACTACATTTCACATTGTAATGTGTGGATGCATCTGTGCAAGTGGTGTGTTCATTCTAAACTGGGACTTCCGTTTTTTTGAGAAACGGGTTTAGCAAAGGATCACCATTCAAGCCATACGTGCAAGGACCCTTTCCTGGTAGGACAGGCACAATGACCATTGGGCTTTCATATACCGCTTTCACTATACCATCCGAATTCTAATCTTCACAGAAAAAATCCAGTCATTCAATTTTAACGTATTTTTCAGAAATTAGGGAGCTTGCAAAACTATCTGGACGTGAGCTGCTAATTGATTTGACTAGTTTTACTAATAAGTCAAGAAAATACGGCCTTGATTTGGGGAGACCTTATAGCGCCTTCCACTACCTAAAGAGGGCCTACAGGAGAGGGGGGGAGGGACTCTTTATCAGGGAGTGTAATGATAGGACGAGGGGTAACAGTTTTAAACTGAAAGAGGGGAGATTTAGATTAGATATTAGGAAGAAATTCTTTACTCTGAGGGTGGTGAGACACTGGAACAGGTTGCCCAGGGAGGTTGTGGATGCCCCACCCTGGAAGTGTTCAAGGCCAGGCGGGATGGGGCTTTGAGCAGCCTGGTCTAGTGGGAGGTGTCCCTGCCCATGGCGGGGGGCTTGGAACTAGATGATCTTTAAGGTCCCTTCCAACCTGAACCATTCTGTGATTTAACCCTTTGGGAGAAGAGGTTACAAATACGACTCTAATACTTTTCTGAAAACATCCTTGTATTGCAAAGCAATGACAAATATGCAGTAAATAAGGTGATCATTTTGTTTCATTGTGGGTTTGGGAGGGGGTGCGTTTATGAGCTTCATTTTATACTCCAGTCTACTTATGATACACGAGTAATTTTCAGTGATGGAAACATGAATACAACTGGTATCATACCTGAAATCAAACTAAAATCAAGGAAAGTGGTTTACTTTTTCTTTCGTGCTACTTTCTAGTCCTTTGGACAGGAACACCGCTTATGGGCTTCCTCTTCAATATGGATATTTTGATGTTACAGGTCATGCAACTTGAATGGGTAGAAAAGAAGAGCCTAAGGTTAAAAAATTGCTGAAGGTCAAGGTCATAAATTTCGTCTCTTATCCTCAAGCAGGGACAGAGAGCGAGGCATTTTAGGCAACGTATTGGCTTTACGCTTGGAATGGTCGTGGAACGCATATTGTCACCCACAGCCTCCCAGCTCTGGGCTGGTAACTTCCTACCTTGTGGCAACAAAGTTAGTGTCGTTACCCATAATTACTTGATTTCCAAGCTCTCTCGTACCCTCAGATCTCAACTGCAGATACGGTGAGCACATTGTGATTGCATCCAGTGCTATATAAGTAGAAACATTTTACGTTTCTCAACTTGTAAAGCTGAAACAGATCTAAATTCTTGTGCCTTACTCTAGTTTTGTTTGGCTGGATTTTGCTCGGCTTTTGTTGTTGTTTTGGGGGGGGGTTGTTTGTTTGTTGTGTTTTGTTTTGTTTTGTTTTTTACTTGAATGCCTTTAAAACAACTACCACACTCTAAATTCCGCATTTTACTTGGTTAATGCAGACTGAGGTTTGACAGAGTGATTGGTGCGATGGCAATTTACAAATTTAAGCTGTATGTAATGACTAGGGTTTCTGCAGTTATAAATTTGTTAGCCAAACATGGGGGGGGGTCGCAGTTCTCCAGGCTGCGTTCTGTCGGTGCCGTGCTTGCTTAATCTCCTGCTGCACTTATCATGCTCTCTGATTAAAAGGGCCTAAACGAGAGTCCATTGCTGTTAATTTTTTACGATAGTTACCTAGTTATGTAGTAATGAAGAACTGGAATACACAAGATCTAAAACTTAACTCTTACAATTTTGATTGAGACAATGGATGTTTCAGAGTGATGTAGAAATGAGATCTATGATGTTGAATGATATTTAATAGCTCATAAAATTTTTACTTCATCTAATAATACATACTGTACGAAATACGAGGCAACTTGCAGGTTTTAACACAGGAGGATGCTCTCCAGGAGCATTGGTAATGCAGGAGAGTGAGATTGCTATGGGCCTCAGTTCATTGCCGGTGAAATTTGATGGGTTACACCTAAGAGCAAGAGCACCAGGGGCAGGTTTTCACTTCGTTGCAGGCAGTTTTGCCTCCACGCAGTCTGGCAAGTGACCTGCTTCTCCACGGTTCCCCGAAGGCCTTGTGAGAGCCCAGTTCTGCTCGCTATTGCTTCCTCAGATGAAAGGCTGCTCTACCTACCAGCACCAGATACTGACACCTGACTGTGTTTGGTTTTTAATGGGCTTTATTGTCCCTTTTTGAAAAATCTTTAAAAAGGTGACAAGGGGGACAACACATAGCTTGGATACGCAATGCAAGGTGTGCTAACTTGCGTCTCCCTTCATTCCCCCTTCTTCATTTTACAGTTGTTTCCCTCACCGAATAATGACATTTAAAGGCAGTTTAAACAACGAAGTCTGATCCTAACTCCTGCACAGCGTTGAAGTCCTGCCTCTGACTCCCATCCGCCATAGGCTTGAAAAACGGTCTTCATGCACCTCTCCTGTAGCGCAGTTATGGTAAATGTTTCACAAACTGTGAAGATGACACCCCTTCCTTGCTGCTCTTGGCATAGGACTGTCCCATGTAAACAGACTAAGGTTTCTCCCTTCTCCCCTCCATCACAGGAAAAGCAGCTCCAGGGTAACTTGGTGGGGGGCTTCACGGTTATTCCAAGGATTGCCTGCAGTCGGAGGTGATAAGCAATCTCCTCTGGTTCCTCATCCAGGTCTGGCCCTATCTGCGCCTTGGTGCCTTGCAGCAGTCCTGTGCTGCAAGTGACAAGCCACCAGCTTGTCAGGCCTGGCCTAAAGGGGTCCCTGTCTGTCCTGCCTTCCTGCCTCAAGGCCGGGCTATTGCCTCAGTGTCCCTTAAACTGGAAAAGCCATCTTCAGCAGCTGAAGGACAGAGGGAAAGCCTGCATGTGCTTTGGGAGTTGTGAATGCAGTGGAAGAGAGTAGGGGAGGATGAGACTGGGCTGAAAAACAAGTGAAGTTTAGTATTCCTGATTTATTTCAGCTTTTCTCCTTTCTAATGCTTTTACGGGCTGTGTGAGTGCTGTCTGTTGTTTTTCGGGGCAGCCAGACAATGTCAAAATCCATTGGGTGACTACTGCTCGCACCTGATGCTCATCAGCCAGGTCGTCGGGTGCCGGTTTCCAGCCGGCGAAATGTGCCGGGGAAAGCCTGGGGACCGGACACGGGCGAGAGAGGAGGTCCCTGTCCTTTTCCCGAGTCTCTGTCCTTTTCCCGGGTCCCTGTCCCTTTTCCGGGTCCCTGTCCCCTTGAACCACGTCTGGGCGCCGGAGCAGCGGGGACCGGCTGCAGGACCGGGCGGCCGAAAACGGCGTCAGGGATTTTTTTCCACCACCTCGCCCCGCTTCCCGCCCCCCCCCCCACATCGGTTTAGAGCTGTCTCCAAATTTTGGGGAGAGAAGCGTTGGCGCTGGCTCCCAGCCGCCGGCAGGACGGCGGGGCGGATTCCTTATCCCCGGCCCGCAGGGTGGCGGGGGGACGCGCCGGCCACCGTCGCCTCCCGCCCGGGTCTCGCCGGCACCCGCCTCTACCTCCTCATCTAGAATTAAGTTAATGAACCCTACCGGGCACCACCCGACCCCAGCTACGAGAAAAAGGCCGGGGGAGGACGGGATTATCCCCCCCCCCCGCCGGCGCTGCCCTTCCCTGAGCCCCCCCGCCCCACGAAAACCCTCCCCGCGGGATGTGTGTGTGTCCCCCCCGCTTCCCCTTCCCTGTTAACAAAACCTGGTGATTAAGACGCGAAACTAACAAAGAGTTTTTCTTCCACCTTAACCTTGCACACAATCCTTTAACAAATTAATTAATCCTAATGAATTAACACTTCATTTATTTAAACGCGCTACAGTTCATGAATTAAATTTTCATGCAGTGATTAAAGGCTGTTAAAATATGCATGATTTCGTTAAAATTTTATAATAAATCAGGGCAATGTGTTACATGACAAGGCAACTACTTCCCAGCCCCTCGGAAGGTGCTTTGATTCGCGCGGGGGGGGTGGGGGGGAGCCGAACGCTCCGCTCCCGGTTTTGGCAACCGAGAGCATCCTGGAGCGCGGTGAGAGACTCGGCTGAGGACCCACCCCCTGCACCCTCCGAGCCCCTGCCCGGGTCTTTGGGAGGGGGGTGGAAAGCGGAGTTTTTCCGGCTCCCCCATCGAAACGCGGCGTCCCGGGAGCGGGACCGATGGCGGGGCGCGGGTGAAAGCCAGCGACCGGTTCGCCCACGGAGCCGGTGTGGAAAGGGAGCGTGGTCTGGGGGGGGGTGTTTCTTTGCTGGTGGGGCTTCTCGGTGGGCTTTGTAATCCCCCCGCATCACTGAAAAGGAAGAGCGAGAAACTTTGCTAGCAACAGGACCTGCAGCGTTTTCCAGCGCACCTCTGCCCGCATCCTCTGGTCTCCTTACTTTCCCGAAAGGGGACGTTGTGAACTACCTTGGGACTTAAATCGCCATCAAGCGTTTCAATTTTTAATATGACAACATTCTACACTTTGGCTGCAAAAGCAATTATTGCGGCTTGTACATCAGTAATTAGCAGGTCTTTGCTGATGTCAAGAAAGTCCTCATTAGGACATGGAAATACTTTTTGTGCATTCACCCAAAGGGTTGCTTGGGTGGTTTGTTTTTTTTCCTTCTGAAGGTTGATTTTTGTCATCTAAAGGGAAAATAGCTTTTACACTAAATGGGATATTGACTTTCCGTGAACTTCACCCAATAACATATGTACTGTAGGTTTTCTCTCAGTGCTCTCACTGACACTCAGGGTAGGACAAATACCGCGACTAAAAAATGTAAAGCTAACGTTTGGTGAAATAAAAATATCCAGAAGGTTTAGAGTGAGTGGCTCTATAAGCTCCACATTAACTTTTTTTTTT
Source organism: Larus michahellis (assembly GCF_964199755.1). Classification (NCBI taxonomy): domain Eukaryota; kingdom Metazoa; phylum Chordata; class Aves; order Charadriiformes; family Laridae; genus Larus; species Larus michahellis. The sequence continues at coordinate 175,179,927 of NC_133896.1, forward strand.
TAAGTCGGGATATCGCAAACGCTGATCAGACGTTAATACTTAATATCCCGAGCTTCACTATATTCATCTTTGGGGAATCCTAAAAAGAGAAATCAAATACAATGGGTTACAGTAATTAATTTATAAATTGTTTCACTGTGGGAATAAGGGGTTGCTTTATTACTTTCTCGAGATAGGCAGTTCAGTCAATTAAGGAAATCTGCCTATTTCTTGCATTTGAAGCTGGAGAAAACTACGGGAGACAAGTAAACACATATATATACATATTATATATATATATGCCTCCCTCGCTTGATTGAGCATCTTGGGCCGTAAAAGTAGGGCTGTAACATGGTCGTATCTCCAATGAACTCGCCCCTCAAACCCTGCGAGTTTATTACCACCAGTATTCATGAGGCTGGGCGTACCCACGAGGAATAGAAATAACAGGGAACATTAAAATAAAATCTATTACCAGGCCCGTGCGACGCTGAGCCTGGCTCAAGCCGGCTGCGTGTGGCGGCGAGAGGGGGGGGGCTGCCGGGGGCCGGTGATAAGGCGGGGCTGGTCCCCGGCGAGCCCTGGGGACGTCCCCGGGCAGCTTCTCCCGCTCTCGGTGGGGCAGAGGGAACGGGGGGGGGCTGGGGTGTGGAGGGCCAGCATCAAGGAGGGGCTGTAATCTGTAATGTAAAGCGTTGCTTTAAAGGCTAGCCCTGCCCCTCTTCCAAAAAAAAAAAGTCCCAAGAACTACTGCGAAGGAAAGTTTTTCCTCTCGGGCTTGATAAGCGACATTGATAAGCGACAGACCACACGGTGCCTGCAAAAACTTCCCTCCTCCCCCTGGCCTCTACCCTCTCCTCTCCGCACCTCTGAAAGATCAGACAGAGCGGAAAGTTGGCTGCGACTCCCCACCGCAGCTTCTGCCTCCGCGACCGGTCGGCTCGACGCCTCCCCGAGGTCCCCCCCCCACCTCACGCTGTCACCTCCGGCCCTCGGGCTGCCGCCGTGATCGCGTCCCGGGAGGTTTTAATGAAGGACCCAGGAGCACCTGGGAAGGGGCATCTCTCCGGCCGGGCGGGACTACTTCACCCTCTATTTGTCAAACCGAGGAGAATCCAGCGGGATGCACATCGCAGATTGCAGAGACAAAGTGCCCACCGCCATCCCTGCCTCCAGAAGACCCCGGGAGGTGGAACAGAAGATCCTGAGAACATCTGGAGGTCTTCGCCTCCTCAGCCTACGGCTGGCCCTCGGGGCGGGGGTGGGAAAGTGGCTGAACTTTCTACCTTTCTGGCCGAAAAAAATAAGCACGTGAATAGAGGGGGTCGTTTCAAAACTACGGAAGGAGTTTGATGTTCCTCCGGCCAAGGAGAAGGTCTCACCCACCGGCGCCTCCCCAGCCGCCCGTCCCTGCTTCCGCTGGTGCGGGCAGGACCGGGACCCGGGCTCCCTGCAGCGGTGGAGAGGTGTCCCAACCTCTGCCAGCCCACCGCCGGAGAGGTTAGAGACCCCGGGGGCAGGGGCAAAGGAAGCCCGGTGGCATGTGGGGAGGAAGGCGGGTCATGGGGACCAGCCGAGGAGCCCCGCGGTGCCTGCGTTTTGGCTGGCTTCTCGCCGCTGGTAGGGAAAGGCAGGCTGCTCGGGCCTTTTTCCTGGAGCTGGTCGCTTGTGGGCAGCTTGGCCAAAAGCAGTGGTGTCTCCGACTATTTTGCTCCTCTCCATCCCTTTCCCCAGGAGGCTTTCTGATGACAAGGCATGGTAGCTTAGAAATAGCTAAAATAAGTCATATGGCTTTAAAAAAGAAAAAAAAAAGAAAAAGGAAAAGAAATCCACATAAAGTGTGATTTGGCTATTCTGATGCAGTGATTTCGATATATAAGGAGAGCCTAACCCCGCTTCAGACCAGCGTCTTTCCGTTTCAAGTTCACCCCCCCACCCCCCCCATCAGAGATGAAGTTGCATTCCGCCCCCCCAGGGGACGCGGTAATGGATGGAGACCTGGCTCCCTTTCGCACAAGTAATTGGCAGCCGTTCCCTCCTTCCTCCCGGACTGGATGGGGAGCTGGGGAAGGGCTTATGAAGACAAATGTGGACTTTACCTGGGGTTGTGGTGTGTGCTCTGTGCGTGTGTGTGTGTGTGTGTGCCTGCGTGCCCTCTCGGCTGGGTTTATGCGCATAAATAAGAGGCGTTGAGGAAAAACAGAGCAATTCCGATGCACTCCGAGGCTGTCACATCCCTGATGCAAACAACCCCGCCGCCTCTCCCCGCTGCCTGCCCGCCTGCGGCCCCGCTGAAACGAACCCGGCAGCATCTGCTCGGTGACCGGGGGACGGCTCCAGCGCGCCCCAGGGGACAGGATTCACCGGGGGCCGTTCCCTAGGGAGTCACGCTAATCCCACAGGCACAGTAGCAGGTTCCTTCCTTCGACAGTTTTAACTTCAGCTTCGTAAGTAGCTAAAACAGCAAAAAAAAAAAAAAAAATCTACTCTAAAAGGGCACAGTAACCCCGAACCACTCATAAAAACAAGCGTGTGTTAATAACCCTAGTGTCACTCCTGAACTGTTTCATTCAAATACAAGAATATTCAAAGAGTAAACCTCAGAAAATAGAGAGGAGAAAGAGAGAGAGGAAGAAAGAGAGGAAGAGAGAAAGAGAGAAGGAAAAAAGGAAAGGAAGAAGGAAGGGAGGGAGAGAGGAAGGAAGGAAGGAAGGAAGGAAGGAAGGAAGGAAGGAAGGAAGGAAGGAAGGAAGGAAGGAAGGAAGGAAGGAAGGAAGGAAAAGAAAGAAAGAAGAAAAGAAAAGGAAAGAAAAGGAAAGAAAAGGAAAGAAAAGAAAAGAAAAGAAAAGAAAAGAAAAGAAAAGAAAAGAAAAGAAAAGAAAAGAAAAGAAAAGAAAAGAAAAGAAAAGAAAAGAAAAGAAAAGAAAAGAGAGAAAAGAAAAATCATATGCCCAGACCACTCTCTTTCTTTTTTTCAGGCTGAATAAGATGGACTTGACTCGGTTCTTGCATAAAAAGTACCTGGGTAGCAAGAGAAAGAGAGAAAGTGGGAGGAAGGAGAGAAAGGACAGAGAGAGAAAGAGAAAGAAAAAAAGAAAGAGAGAAAGACAGATGGGGGAGAGAGAAGGAGAGAAAGAGAAAAAATGAAGGGAGGAAGGGAGGGAGGGAGGGAGGGAGGGAGGAAGGAAGGAAGGAAGGAAGGAAGGAAGGAAGGAAGGAAGGAAGGAAGGAAGGAAGGAAGGAAGGAAGGAAGGAAGGAAGGGAATTCTTTATGTGATTATTTTCTGCTTCAGACCACACCGGTGAAACTTGGGTTTTCCCACGGAGAAGGAAGGAGCGAGGGCTGGCTGGGAAGCCAGGAGGAAATGCACGATTTCACCTCCGCGGTGTTTCCCGTGCAGGAAGCACACGCTCCCCGTGGGCGACGCGGCTGTCACCAGCCGTGCCCGACACCGTAATATTTGCAACAAAACTACACGGGGTGGGGGGGTGAGGCAGAGGGGAACGAAACGGTGTGGAAATCAATAGCCTCCGAGTGCTTCAAACAACCGTCCGCCACCGTGGTTCTCCTCAAGGAGCCGGTGTGGGATTCCCGAAAGTAGCGGGGTGCGGCTGGAGGACGCCCCTTTCTGCGGCGAAGGGTCCTCAGGGAGGATTCGCCTCGGCAAAAGGGGCAACGCACCTTTGTGCTTGGCTGCCGAGGGCCGGGCCCGGTTCCTCCCCGCCGCTACGAGGGCCGGGAAGGGGCGCCGGGCCGGCCCCGCCCCGGGGGCGCCCGCCCGCCGCCGCCTCCGCGCCCCGCCGCCCATCCCCGCCCCGTCGGGGCACCCCGGGGCCGCGCTGGCGGCCGCGCAGCGCGCACGTGTGGCAGCCCACAGGTGCCGCAGCCACCCCCGGTCCCCGGCGTCGCTGGGGCTATAAGAGCGGCCCCGCCGCCGCCGCCCCGGCGAGACGGGCGAGGGCTGCGGGAGATGCAACAAGGCGCGGGGAGGCAGGGACCGGGGGCAGCGGCGGCGGGAGGAAAAGGAGGAGGAGGAAAAAGAGGAGGAGGAGGAGGAGGAGGAGGAGGAGGAGGAGGAGGAGGAGGAGGAAGGGGGGGGAGACAGCTGATGCCTGTCAAAGCCGGAGCCGCCGCGCTCTCGCGAGAGCCCGCCCGGCGGTAGCCACGGGATGCGGGGCTCAGGTGCGGGCAGAGCGCAGCGCAGCGCGCCCGGCGCCGGGCAGCGGCAGGCAGCCGAGTGAGACGGCGGGGGCCGGAGGGAGCCTCGCCGCCCGCTCACCCACCCAGCCCAGCCCCGGCCACCGCGGCAGCGGCGGCGGCGGGGGCAGGGTCCGCTGCGGCACACACCGCCGGCACCGGCTCCGCCACCACCGCCACCCGCCGCCGTCGGCGGCCGCTTCCCCGCGGCGGGAGGAGAGCGCCCGGAGAGCACTTTTCCCCCGACTTTAGGAGTGTTTGTGGATTTACATGCCAAGCCTTCAAGATGATGTCCATGAACAGCAAACAGCCGCATTTTGCCATGCATCCCACCCTACCTGAGCACAAATACCCCTCTCTACACTCCAGCTCGGAAGCAATAAGAAGAGCATGTCTACCAACTCCACCGGTAAGGGACAGACAGCTGCAGCTCTCTTCTTTCTTTCTTTTCTTTCTTTCTTTTTCTTTCTTTCTCTCTCTCTCTCTTACACACACGCACACACTCTTTCTTTCTCTCTCTCTCTTTTCTGTATACTGCATGTATGTGTATGTGCATTAATAAAAAAACCGCTGCGAGGCACATTTTGACAAGCGGCGCTTAATGTTTTTTTCATGTCTTCCTCTGCAATCATCTGAGCGCCTGTGATCTTTTTTGAAAGCGGTGTTCACACGAGTCTCCGACTTCATCCACTTTCTGTATTAATTTTTATGACTCGGCCTCTGAAAAGGAATGCGCTTTATGTGCTCTTGTGTTTGACACAATTCCCCAGCTGAGAGTTACAGATCCATTTCTTCTCCTCCTTTTTCTTCTTCTTTCTTTCCTTTTTTTTTTTTTTTTTTTTAATTTATTTGTTGCCTTCACATCCTCGTCCTCTCTTTTTCGGATTGCCCCCCCCGCGGCTGCCTGCCCTTTCCACTCTTCGTTTCTTCTCTTCCTCTTTTGCTCCCCCTCCTCGCTTTCCCCCCTATTATTCTACCCCATCCCTTATTTCCCCTCACTTCCCCGTGCTGCCTCCTGCTATATACCGCTTCCCCCATTCACTTGGCTCTCCCCCCACCCCGTACCCCTTTACACGCACATACTGCTGCCGGCTCCCCCCCCTCCCCCGCACGGTCACCCCAACTTTGCCCCCTCCCTCGACTTCCCCCCCTCCTTCCCCACCTCGCACCCCGTCCTCCCGCAATCCCGCACTTTCCCCCTCCACCGTCCCTTTCCCCTCTCCTCGCTTTGCCCCCTCTCTGTACCCCTCCCCGGCGCCCCCCTGCCCTCCTCTCCCCGCACCCCGCTCTGTTTTGTGTCCCTTGCAGCTGCAGAGCAATATCTTCGCCAGCCTCGATGAGACCCTGCTGGCGCGGGCCGAGGCTCTGGCCGCCGTCGACATCGCCGTCTCGCAGGGCAAGAGCCACCCGTTCAAGCCGGACGCCACCTACCACACCATGAACAGCGTGCCCTGCACCTCCACCTCCACCGTGCCCCTGGCGCACCACCACCACCACCACCACCACCACCACCAGCCGCTGGAGCCCGGCGACCTCCTCGACCACATCACCTCCCCCTCCCTGGCGCTCATGCCCGGCGGAGGCGGCGGAGGCGGCGGCGGCGGCGGCCACGACGGGGCGGGCGGCGGCGGCGGCGGGGCCGGCGGCGGCGGGGGCGGCGGCGGCGGCGGCGGGGGCGGCGGCGGCCTCATCTCCACCTCGGCCCACCCGCACTCGCACATGCACGGCCTGGGCCACCTCTCGCACCCGGCCGCCATGAACATGCCGTCGGGGCTGCCGCACCCGGGGCTGGTGGCCGCGCACCACGGGGCCGCGGGGCAGGTGGCCTCGGCGGCGGCGGTGGTGGGGGCGGCCGGCTTGGCCTCCATCTGCGACTCGGACACGGACCCGCGGGAGCTGGAGGCCTTCGCCGAGCGCTTCAAGCAGCGCCGCATCAAGCTGGGGGTGACCCAGGCCGACGTGGGCTCGGCGTTGGCCAACCTGAAGATCCCGGGGGTGGGTTCCCTCAGCCAGAGCACCATCTGCCGCTTCGAGTCCCTCACCCTCTCCCACAACAACATGATCGCCCTCAAACCCATCCTGCAGGCCTGGCTGGAGGAGGCCGAGGGGGCCCAGCGGGAAAAAATGAACAAGCCCGAGCTCTTCAACGGGGGCGAGAAGAAGCGCAAGCGGACTTCCATCGCCGCCCCGGAGAAGCGCTCCCTGGAGGCTTACTTCGCCGTTCAGCCCCGGCCCTCCTCCGAGAAGATCGCCGCCATCGCCGAGAAATTGGACCTCAAAAAGAACGTGGTGCGGGTTTGGTTTTGCAACCAGAGACAGAAGCAGAAACGGATGAAATTTTCCGCCACCTACTAAGGGCGGGCGGGGAGGGGCGGCCCTGGCATCGGGGGCACCGGGGAGGGGGGGGCCGGAACGGGCCGGGCCGGGGCCGCGGGGGACGCCCACGCACCGCCGCCGTCGCCCGAGACGCCGTGGGAAGCTCCTGGGGACCAAGGGACGATGTTAGAAATTAAAGGCGAACTACTCGATGAGCGGGGAGGGGGGACGTTGCCGGGGGGTGGGGTGGGGGTGGTGGGGGGGTGTTGCGCTATCAATTATTAAAAGAAAAAGACACCGGGACACCAACGAGAAGAAGGAGGAGAGAGGAGGTAAAAAAACGCTCTAGAAACCCGTGGGGGGTCACTTCGGCGGCCCCATCCCCCCTCTGCCCCCCCGCCACCCCCCGACAGAAAGCGGGAGAAAGAGCAACTTAAAGCGTAAACACACACAGACACACACCAATAAATACCGTGACAGCAACAACCACAAACCGAGAAACCTAAGTCACCAACTTTCCGAAGGAAAACAAAACCGACCAACAAACCCGGAAGGCGAAACTGTCGGTGATGACGCTACGTTTGGTTTGGGTCTCTTTTTCATTACTTTCTGGTTTTCTTTCTTTTCCCCGGCTTGGTAATGAACGAGGACGGCGGTGGTTCGGTGTGTGTGTGGGGGGGTCTCTTTCTTTGGTTGGCTTGGCTTTGGGTTGTGTTTTGGGTTTTGTTAGTTGTTTGTTGTTGGTTTGTTTTTTTTTAATTTGTTTAGTTTTGGAATTTTTGTTGTTGTTTTTCCCCTCGAATGCGGTTTTTTTTCGCGAGGCTTTTTGGCGATGGGTCTTGTCTGTGCCGGGGCCGGGGGAGCGGCGGGAGCGGGGCCGGGGCCGGCGGGGGCAGCCGGCCCTCCCCGAGGCTCGGGAGCGGTCCTTTCCCTCTCCCCCGTCGCCTCAATAATCCGAACTAGCTCAAGGAAAACAAACAAACAAACAAACAAAAGTTACTCCACAGCCCCTTTTGTTTCTGTGCCCTCGCCTGCGTGGTTGGCGTTTCCACCTATGCCCAAGGCCAGGTCCCTGTCTCTGCAGAGATGTGTCAGGAGATACCTGCCTGAGCGGGGATGCTCTCCCAAAGAATATGTTCGGATTGATTAAAGCTCATGGTTAACTATGTCCTCTCCCCTCCCTCCACAACCCCACCCCCCTCCGCTCCCCCCCGCTCTGCCCCCCGGCATCCCTACTACCACCAAATCTGCTGGATTTAGGTTAGCGGCGGGCTGCGGTGGGGGAAAAAGGTCCTGCCTGGGTTTTCTCCCGGGGGCTGGGGGGTGACTGCACCCAGTAGGCAAAAGAAATCACCGGTGCAGGGTTTGAAATGACATTTGTTTCTGAGGGGTCTGCATGTTGGGAACAAACACGCAACCCCCACCCCCCCCACCCCATTTGGTCTTAAGAGTCGTTTATTGTAAATAATAAACGTCAGGTAGAGGATGGCTTTTTGGGGGGTGTTGTATGGGGCGATGTTTCAATTTGCACTATCACAGTCTCCCGGATTGGAAGCGATTATGTTATTCCGTAATAACGATGCTGGTACTACCACTAATAATAATCAAGGTGCATTATATGTGTCGCGGATTGGAAATTTAAAAAAAAAAAAAAAGAAAGAAAGAAAGAAAAATGATCAGAGCTCGTTTTTGCACGCCAGCTACGTGCAAAAGCTATTGCTGACTCTGGCTGAAACAGAAAGACTGTTAAGGCTTTAAAGTAACCAGGAATTTCGGAAAAGAAAATACCCTCCCCTTTTAAATCAAAACAAAAAATAGACTGAAATTATGCATGACCTAGTAAAAAAAAAAAAAAAAAGGAAAAGAAAAGGCATAGAAAGATCCGTGATAAAGTCTCGATATTATTTATTTATTTATTTATTTATCTATTTATTTTATTATTATTATTGCTATTATTAATATAATTATTATTATTTTGTGTATCATTGTTTGCAGCGCAAACATTCTATGCATTTTGAAACTGAGCACTAAATAGACTAGCTTCTGGTAGAATCTTTTGTGGATGGTGTAATTTCACAGTTTAACTGCCTGTTTTCACCGAAAACACAAACATTCTTGTCACGTTCTTGTATTTAGACTTAAAAGAGGAAAAAAAAAAAAAAAGAGGAAAAAAAAAAGAAGAAAGACGATTGTAAATATTTTCTTTAATGCACAAAAAAAAAAAAAAAAGGTTACAAACTGCAACCACGTGTGGATCCTGAAATGTCTCACTGAATAATCTACCTGTCCATGTATGTTTGCTGAGCTTTCTCCTTGGTTGTGTCTTTACTCTATTACTTTTATTTCTATCAGAAATATTTCTGTACGCCAAAATACAACAGGGAGATGCGTCCCAGCATACTTACAAATAAAACAAACGTGAAAACAGAATAGTTATTATTATTGGGTGCATTGGAAAAAAGAAAAAAAAAATTATTTCCGAGACGCGGCTGGTAAATTCAAGGTATGGCCGTTAGACGATAAGACTAATTCTACCAAAAAGAAAATAGTGAGAGATGTATTTTTCTGCTAAATCCAGAAATCATTACTTTGAGATAGCTCTTATGTGAAAATCGGTGCTCTGAATAAAATTAACTATATATTAGCTGCGTGTGTTTCTTGAAGTTTATTCTATAACTGCAGAATATAAATCAAAGTAAAATTTTAAGAAGGACTTCTGAAGTATTTCTTTTCAGTTTGCTGGAAAGGATTATGCACCTACAAAAATATGTATAAAGAAGAAAAGCTTGGGTGGTTTCAGGTTTATATGTTATTCTGACTGGCCTAATTGCACTTAATTATGTAACAAGATACTTTATTTTTATTTTGGGTTAATAAATATGAAAATCCTAAACTGATCTCTCCTTACGTTGTAAATGCAATTGTTCATTAGGAACGTATAGGATGCCACCTACTGCTTCAAGTGATCAAAGAACCTCTTTCTATTTTCTGATGACCTGTGACTAGATCAGATGCCAAATGTAAAAAGTTACTAAATAGCTGGGATTATTTCTTCTGTAGACATATTTTAGCCAAATCTTTTTAATTTCGCCGGTAAATCTGTGAATCAAGACACGTGATGTTCAGAAAAGAATAATACGTTCAAAAAGCTGTGATTTTAAACAACTGTTGATGTTAAAAAATAAGCACTAAAGGTATTTTTAAAAAAAACATAGATCTCGTCCACCGGAAATCGACTTGTTTCTGTTGTTATTAACTTGAAATGTCATCAGAATTTTTAATAAATGCATTTGTAAAAATATTATTTTATAGAAAAGTATTACCGGATATCATTTTTGGAGAGTCAGGAATGAACAAATAAAAATAATTACAGATGTTGGGTTTTTTTTTTTCATCTGCCCCAAACGATTGAAATGTTACAAGCGATACAACATTTGTATTATACAGTAATGACCGATGTATGTATTGAAAAGTTAAGGAGTTTGTTTTGTAATAAGTACAATCCTTATCGAGTACAAAGAAAAAAAAATAATATGTTAATAAAACAGATCGTGAAAATAAAAGCTTTGCAGAGTTTCCTATTTTTCATGGTAGGAAACTGTGCAAAACCGGAATGTCCTGCTTTCCGTCGAATGAATCTGAATAGTTTGTAAAACCACGAAATACTCATGAGGCCTTTTTAATGAATGCCTCACGAAAGAAAGAAAGAAAGAAAGAAAGAAAGAAAGAAAGAAAGAAAGAAAGAAAGAAAGAAAGAAAGAAAGAAAGAAAGAAAGAAAGAAAGAAAGAAAGAAAGAAAGAAAGAAAGAAAGAGAGAAAGAGAGAGAGAGAGAAAGAGAGAAAGAGAGAAAGAGAGAGGAAAAGGAAGGAAGGTAGGTAGGTGTTTATATTCGTGTTTGTAAGGTCTAACCTAAGAACTGTTAAAACTTTTGCATCCGAGAAAAAAAGTAAGAGAGAAAAGACAAAGAGGCAGAAAATACATTGGCATTTATTCCCCAACAGTATGCAATCGCCTGCATACAGAAATGCAATTTGTGACCAAAAAGACACACATTTCACCCCCCGTACCCCCACTTGTGATAGGGGCAGAGGCCGCTGCCACCTCTGATGGCTCCTGAACTTCAGCCAGTCCGGCATCTGTGACCCTTTGTGCCGAGGACACTTCGGTGCTGCCGTCCCTTGAATGGCCTTTTTCTCCACACCTGAGGTACGTCGCCGCTTTCCTGACGCGATTTTTCCAGCCTCAAGTCCGCAAGACCCGGACTGACTCCCGGAATTTCTGCTCTCCGATTCCTTTCAACTTAGATTAGGCCATCATAAGTGAATAACAGACACCCACTGCCACGGTCGTATTGATTTTTACTCTCCTGTGATATTAAGACTAATTCGGTCCTGGTTCAACAAGTAAAAAGGCTCCCCAGAAGGGGAATGAAGTGTCCTACAGCACAGATTTTTATGGTTTATGTGCCTCCCTCCCCGCCTCCCCGTGTCCCCCCTTTCCTCCGAAGAGAGATAGATTTGTCGAAAGATAATTATTTTAACTCTGACGGACTCGAGCGCTTAAAGCTTGATACCGCCGCTGCTGCCCTGTGTTATTCTGGCATTTCCCAAACGATTTTAAATCCCTCCAGTTATTTATGTCTCGTTTTTCAGCCGGCGCTATTTTTTTTATTATTATTTATTTATTTTTTAAAGCTTTATTATATTTACCTGCTGATTCTAAAGCGGAGGGTAAGCCTAATTGATTTTTAAAAAGATCAGCGGCAGAATTCTAATCCGCTTGGGAACCTGTTTCCACCTGCCAGACGAGCGTCTGATTATCGGTAATTACGTTATTTAGGAGTTGATAAAACACGGGAGCCCGCTGCTGCCTGGGCCCGGTCCCCAGCCCGGGCGCGAAGGGGACCCACGCGGGGAAGAAGGAGCCGCCACCCGCCATCATCACGTGCGCCGCTGCAAACACAATTACCGAGCCGCCGTTAATAATTCATGGGCTGAGATTTAGAAAATTAATAAAATGAATTATAACAAGAGGCTAATTAAAAACTTTAGTAATTGTTGTCAAGACAGCTTGATGGGAGGTGTGCTGCACGACACCCCCTCCCCCCCCCCGCCTCCTTCCCTCTTCCCCTTCCGCTTTTGGAAAGCTCTTTTTCTTTTTTTTTTTAATTTTTTTTTTCCCCCCTCCTTCGCAACCCCTTCGCACCTGACGGAGGATCGGTTTGGAAGAAAAGCAGTGGATGAATATATAGGACAGCTGAATATATAGGTCCCAGCGATGGCACCGAGGTGGTAAAACTGCAAACAAGACTTTTTTGCGCCATGGCAAGGCAGATAGACAGGGAAGCGGTGGGTGGATGGTCGCACGGGCGGATGAATGAAATCCAGGGCCCAAAAGTTAATCTAAAATAGGATGTCACATATAAATCACTGAAGAAGCAAAGACAGCAGCACCAGCGGAAAGTGGCTCCTGCACCGGCGGGCCCCAGCCCCGCCGCCGGGCGGGCAGGCAGGGGCAGGGGACGGGCAGGGGCTGGGGACAGACAGGGACAGGCAGCGTCTGGGGACAGGCAGGGGCTGTGCTCAGGCAGGGGCAGGCAGCAGCTGGGGACAGGCAGCGCCCCGCGGGCAGAGGCACGCTTTTTCCGCCTTTCCCTTAGCACCGCCGTCGGTGCGGGACCCTAACCGCGCTTCCATCAGCGGGGGCGGAGGGGCCGCGGGATGCACACCGCCCCCCAACCCACCCCCCCGCGGTGTATCTGTCCTCCTGCCGGTTTAAGATGGAACTTTCAGGCGGACTCAGCGCGGTGTTTCCGCGGGCAGAGGGGGCCGGGGAGCCCGGTCTGCTGTAGCAGCGCGGATTTATGGCCATGTCACCAGCCAAACCTCGGCCGGGAGCTTGTCGTGGCTGATCGTCAAGGGGCAGCTGCGAATGTAAAATCTGCTTCCCAAATCGTTCTCTGGACTTCCGCGGAGCCACAGCCCTTCTGGGAAAGCAGGAGTCCTCTTCTGAACTGCGTTTTAACTCCCTCAGCCTGCTCTCCGAAGTATACCAAAGCATCTCTAACTCTGGGGGAAAAGTTGTTAAACACCTCCTTTTAAAAAAAAAAAAAAAACAAAACCAAAACCAAAAAGCCATATCGGGAAGAAAGGGGGGGAATTATTAAAAAAAAACAAAAACAAAAACAAAAACAAACCAAAAGAAACCCAAAAACCTGGTGTAAGCTGTTAATCAGTCTAAGGACTGAAGTGTTTAAAAGGCTTTTTATCAAAATTAAATAAATAAAATTAATAAAAGCACTGCCCTGCTACATTGAAGATAAATTGTAACTTCGCACGGAGTCTCGCGAGCGAGTCATAAAAGCCTCAATAATAGTCTCCGGCAGTGGGAACGCCGAGAGACCCTCCTGCTCGTACGGGGGGGTGTATGTGTGTGTAGCCCAGAGCGGTTCCCGGTGCGGCGACAAACCGCCCCGCACCCGGGGTCCGCAGCGGGAGCCCGGGCAAACGCCGCGCTGTGGGCACCGAGGCGCGGAGAGGGACGGAGGCGTACGCGCATCCCTCGCCCGGACACAAGAAAGCAACTTAAAAGTGTAAGCCAGAGCTAAGATATGTAAAAGCTGTGGGTTTGGGGTTTGTTTATTTATTTATAAAAAAAAAAGAGATGTTCCTTGACAAGAGGATAGCGTGTCAACATGAATACATCCTTTTACCGGCTGCGTGTAAAGAAGACAAGGCGCCGATATACATAACTTAGCCCTTGATTATGGTCATTATGTAAGCCGAATTACTAACAAAAGTTTGTTTGGTAACTAATTATAGCTCACTAAATCTCTGCCTCTCTTCAGTTCCAGCGTAATGTATACAAACTTTTGTACACGCGGATCAGAATAAAACAAAGTGTTGACAGCATCCAGCAGTGGAAATTCACTTACACAAGTCTTTTTTTCACTGAAGTGTTGACAATAAACATTTAATGAAGGCAGAGACTTGGATGTCTCCAGACAGTGTCAGAATACTTTAAACAGACCATTAGCATGGCTTCTTCTACTTCAAACAGAGCACACTATACCATAACATTATAAAAATACGAAGTATGAAACAAATAATCTGTTTATACAGATATTTTAAGCTGTTTTCACCAGCTCTGACATCCCCTGTATTTAGTAACAGAAACTTACTCATTTCAGATTACTCGCGCTTAAAAAATGTTAAATACAGTTAATGCAATATTAATCGCCCTTTGGTGATATAAAATGCAATATTTTCAGGCAGCTATCGAGCTTTTCTAGAGGAAGAGCTGATGAAAACAGTCACAGCTGAATAGTGGAGAGAAAAAAGCTCTGTATTTATTGCTTTTGTTTGGCTTTTGGCTACAGAGACAGGAACATTCTAATGGGGTAAGGACATTTATTTTATCTGCAATCTATTGCTGCTAGAGCAGGAGTGGCAGATGGGGTTTGGTGTTATATTCACAGAGTAATTTAGAGCAAATCCTAATAACTAATAATGATTTATGTTAATTTCAATCACTTATGTGACTTTATTAAAGCACTGCTGTAAGAGGAATAGAAAGGGGGGGGGGTAGGGGGGTGAAAGGAGAGGCTGGAGAGAGGCAAGCTGTGTCTGTCTGAAACCGAACTGCATGCTTGAAAGGTTGCTGTGGTGGGTTCCAGCGAAAATTCTGACCTGGGGAAGCAGCGACAAGCACCAGCTACCGCGCAGGGCTTGCTTTTGAGACTTCTGTATCGTCGGCGCGAATTTCTGAAAAGAAAAGCCCCGTGTAGAAACCCCGGCCACCTACGAGAGGCAAACAAAAAAGAGAGAGAGAGAGAGAGAGAGAAGAGCGTGCGAGGGAGACTGGCGTTATGCAAAATGTATTGATTGTGTGCGAGGAATCTGTGATGCTGATGTGCTGGGCTCCCGAAAGAACGGGAGGAGGCTACTGGTAGAATAGCTAGAAAGACCCCCAAATGTCCAGTACGCGAAACTTTTACTCTGGGCTGCTTCAGCCCGCCGGAGGTCTACAGTCCTCCACTCACGTTGCATCGGCTTTACTTCCTCACCGCAAATCCTCTAGGATTCTTTTCCCCACGGGATTTTATATTCTTCTTAGGGAAAAAGAAAAGAAAAGGGAAAGAAAAAAAAAAAAAGGAAAAAGCAGCTATTGCAACGAGCCTTTCGTATTTCCCCGCATAATCTTCAGTGTCATTAACAACTGATAATACCAGAGTGCACACACGTAAACACAGGCGCACACGTCGTCGTGTGAGCATTGAAAGGAGAGATGTTTGCAAAAGCCAGGAAATCTCATCCCGGCTAGTGCTGCTCTGCCTAGGATCGGTTTGATGTAGGAGAGAGGAGTACTTACACGATTTTGAAAGGGAGGGTGCTCTTCGCTTCTGGCGATTTACTTTCCCAGCTACCTTTATGCTTTTTTCTGCCTTAAGGCATACAGTCTGAAAGTAAAACAACATCAAAGCTCCTTATTAACACTATTTCCCTGAAATCAGAAGATGAAGCTACCTGAAACGTTTAATCTAGTGTTAGCATTCATTTCCCAACAAAACAGCCAGAACAAAGTTCAAAAGAGCTAGGGCAGTTATCTACAGGAGACTAAAAGGCAAAGTGCAGGGAATGATTTATGTTTTCTGCCAGAACCCTTGAAATGGATTAAACAAACCTTAGGTTTTGCCGCATTCTCAGCCACTGTATTGTGTACTGTAATTCCCGCTTCCAAACAACACGGCTGGGAGTAACCCCTGTCCCCCACTGCCAGGTGCTATAGATGGGAGTTTCCTAACTTTTGGCTTATTTGCAGAAAGCTCTCTCTTCTGCTCTGCGAGTTGGCATTGCATTTTAAATGTGACCGGTTTCCACACGAGGCACCTTTCTCTGTAGGAAAGGTTTTATATATAGCAACATCTTTTTTCCTTAGATAAAAAGAAAAGAAAAAAAAAAAGAAAAAAAAAAAGAGCGAGAGAAATCCCTGTTTTAGGGACTAGGAGTGATGCTGCCGTCGCTTGAAAGCGGCGCAGGACTTTCACAACATCCCTGTGTGTCTGTGTGTGTGTATGTGCGCGCCCGATTTTTTTTTCTGGTGTTTTTTTTTTTTTTTTTTTTTTTTGAAACTCTTATCGCGGCGGAGGCTCCGCGGCGCGGGCGGGCGCGTTTGCGCGGCGGCGGAGCTTCAGCACCACGGAGAGCTCCGTCGGGGCCGTGGGCCGGTGCGGGCGGCGGGGTGAAGGCTGTCTGTCTGTCTGTCTGTCTGTCCGTCCTCCGTCTGCGCAGGAGCCTGTAATATGTTAATGGCCGTAGGGTATGCCTGAGGTACCATCTCAAGCTGCTTCGCACACCATATGTCAGGCCGTTAGCCACATGGATCTATTAATCAAAGGGGGAGAGAGGGAGAGAGGGAAGAGGAGTGAGGCCGGGGGAAGGGGGGGCGGAGGGGGGGGGAAGGGAGCTTTAAATACCCCACCCCATTTTGCTGTATACTCTTTCCTTTCATTTCTCTCAGAGATAAAGACCCCGAGTACCTCCAACACACATCTGTAATTCTCTTTTGATCCGCTCTTTTATACCCTCCTGTAACCAGCTCAGGTCAGCCGATAGCGAGGTTTGGGGGCGGGGGGGGGGGGGGGGGGAGGAGGGGAGGGGAGATGTGTCACATTTCCCCCGGCAAAAGGATTTGGTTTTAAAGTGCTACTCAACTTCTGTGACAAAGGGGATCTCTGTCTGCCCCTTCAGCCTCCTCCTTGCGCAGGGTGCCTCTGAGGGGAAGGCTTTTTTCTAGCCAGGCAAGCATCCCCTCCCCTACACGCAGCCGTCCTCACCACTTTCACTTGTGCCCTATTACCTATTGCAGCACGTCATTTCTTCACGGGAGGTTTGGCTTTGTCCCACGGTGACTAGACCCCTGAGATCCACAAAAGCACCGGAGCCAGAAAATTCCCGGGAGCCGGGGGGGGGAGAAGCAATCTGTGTAGGAGAGCGATGTAAAAGTCCGCGTGTACGTGGTTTTTTCACGCAGCCCTCAAAAAGGGACCGGCGGGTCCACCCAAACTTCTGCGGTTCAGGCAGATAAAGACGCCCAGATGCACCCAACGCCAAGGCTTAGCGCCCGAGAAGGTGCACGGGCTCTCGGGTCTGTTTTCTGCTCTTCCCGTGGAAGATGGGGTGTTTTGGGGGACTTTCTCTTCAGGGTTAGAATGAACATACTCACACGGGCTCCTCTTGGACCCTGCTGGCCAGTCCGTAGGTGGCACGTCGGGGCACAGCCCGGGCAATCAGCACTCCCAGCCTAATTCCGAGACTGCTGCATTATTATTTTTTCTTTCTTTCTTTTCTTTCATCATGGATGAGGGGCAACACTAAAGAGACCGACACCTTTTCGCTCAGGCACATGCCGCATAAAGTTTTGAAATTCTAGATTATTATAAAGCGCTACAGCGGCTCAGGAAAGTTACTGAGTGGTGGAGGTGGGGGGGGGGGTTGGACGGGGGACAGGACCACTTCGGTATGCCGGGACCCTGCAGCAGGGTCCCCTCGTGGGCGGCGGGCGGGCGGATCGGGCAGATCCCCTACCCCTGATCTCCAGGCCAAGCGGCAGGCACGCACGTACTGGAAATGGTTGAATAAACACACGCAGAAAAGGAAAGGACGTGGGCTAGACCAGGGACACGGAACACAAGGATAAACTCTGCTTTCCGTAGGTTTACAGAAAACGCACAAGACTCTCCTGCTGGTTGAAATTCCCTCTGCTGGTACAGGGCATCGCAGAGAGGCAAGTTAGGGGGAAGAAGAGTTTAGGACAATTTCTGCGGTTGCAGACACGGGATAACATCCCTGTATGACTGTGTTGTATGGTACGGTGCATAAGTTATGTTGGAGTCAGTCTTTAAGACAGACTTATTTTCTGACCTTTTCTCCCCTTTTGGGGGCCGGAAAAATAATGAGTGCATCTGTGCTTAGATCTAAAGCTGGCACCCGTCTTGCGGAACCTTTACTTTAATATAGATTACATTTAACCTGCAAAAAAATATGAAAGCCTTTCTAAGCAGTACTTTGCGGAGGCAAATGCACGGGCTGAGCATCAGTTGATTCTGCATTTCCACCTATCTAGGGAAAAGCTCTTATTACCTTTAAATTTTGGTGCACACACCACCCATCATTTTCTTCCTCTATTTAAAAGGTAACCCATATATCTGTCGTTTTAGGTTTCCAAAGACTCGTAACTTAATTCCTTCAGGCTATTCATCAGCACAGTAATTAAACTAGCAAATGGATGTAAATAAAGTGAAATTGGTTTCATGACAGATGAGCCGAAGAGGCCTCTGACATGAAACAAGCCAGGACAATAATTATTTCTGCACCGGGCTATATGAGGAACTCCATCTGGATTTATTAGGTGCTGCAAGTTATTTGCTGGGAGCAGGCAAGACAGGAGGACTCACTTTAATTTGACAGGATTTTTTTTTTCTTTTTGCATCCTAAGTAGGTTACAGAAATATAAATCTGGAATTAACTTTGGCAATACTCTGAGAAGCCTCTACCCAATGTAAAAACTCGGCAGTGAAAATAGGTAGTAGGAGAAAGGCTTTTATTAAACAATTTCTTCCCAAATGCTAAATATGAGAAAATCTACGTTAAAACCCTGCTCTCCAGCTATCCCCTATTAAAAAATAATCCAGATCACCCTGGCAGACAGTCTCTTTTCTACAAATATGCATGCGATACAGTGGAGGCAACAGAAAGAAGGCAAATTTGGGGAGCTTGGGAATTCTGAAGAGCTCCTCTTAAAATATGAAATAAAATTATGATCTCAGCTAAATGGTGTCTGGTAAGATCTCCCCTCTCCCTCTTCTCTGTCAAGGAAAACTTTATACCTGCGGAGAAGAGGGGAGCAGGGAAAGGGGCTGCGAAAGGGAGGGTGTAGATTCCGCAAGGCTCAACTGTAATTGGAGCCATCAGGTCCAGCTTGAAGTGGAAGTAATATACAGAATAAATAAAAAAAGGGCTCTCACAGCAGGTGCAGATTAGTCCCTTTTCCCCTGAAAAGATTAGAAACTGACTGCTTCATGCTTAAACGTACTCTCAATTATTTAAGCGCCCCTTCGTGATTAGCAAGTAAAAGTAACGCTCCAAAGCGCTGAAGAAATGAAGCAAGAATAACATCGCTCTCCCACAGCTCACGTAGGCTTTTCAGCACACGCCAAGCTCCCTGCCGGCTAACAACGCTCAGACCGGGGAACTCTCTTAGATACATACACCTGTAGGGTGGGGAAGGAGGGGGGGTGGGGGGGATGAGAGAGGGTGGGGAGAAAGAGGGAGGGGGCAGGTTCAGCGCGAAAAAAAAATCCGCTGGCGAGGCTGGGCAGGCTGCAGCCCTGGTTTCACAGGCGATTGGGATCCGTGGAGAGATTTTTCCCAGGAATGCCGGACACCCGACATCCCTTCCACTGTGCGCGCGTGTGTGTGTGGGGGGCGAAGTCTCACCAAAATCTCAAAACAAAAAATAAACCCCACCAAACCACCCTCTTTGAATGGGCTGGAAATGAACCGCGGACGCCTGTGTTTGCATACGGCAGTTTGATCAGGGTTCCCATCTTTCCGCAATCAAATCAAGAGGCGTTTTCCACCCTTCCTCACGGAAGGGACTGTGATAACCGCAAAGCCGGGGAGAGATCCTAAAGGGACTCAAAATCCCCTTATGTCTGAAGCTTTCCCTTTTAACACACACCAGACTAATTATTTAAAAGTTCTTGTAAAATTAGAAGACATAGCCCAGTCCTTTAATTAGAATACACTGTGAATAGGGATAGCATATGGAGGGGAATGTCAAGAAGAGGGTGCCAGGGGCAGATCCTAGGAAATCTGTATTCATTTCTGCCTCCTATTTGTTCAGTAATCTCTACCATCATAACTAAATCTTGGAGCACTGATGTAGTTCGAGTTGTTGTTGACTCAACGTCAAAATTCAATCACTGGGGGTTTTGCATCAGCCGGGCTACTTATTTGTCTAATAAATCCGTCATTTTGTAAGAAAAATATTTGAGCAGCCGTACTTGACCTCTTGGTATCCACAAGCCACATTTATTTCTACCAGTTTACAAATGCAAAATGGAGATGATCATCTTAATGCCTCGAGGTACTGTGTTGATTTCTGATTGGATTTTAGATGGAAATGTCTATTTTAAATACTCCGTGATTAAATTGTACATATAATAGAATTCATGCCTCTCAAATCAAACGCTGATTTGCAAACCCCGATTTTATTTTAAAAGAAATATTATTTAAGCATAAATTGTTTTCTTAAATGATTTGTTAACCCCCCCGCCGTAAGATTTTATTATAGCCGGGCATCTTTCTCACTGGAAAACTTATTCTGACCCTGGCCCATCCGTTTCTGATTGAAAGGTGTCAGACAAGGGCGGGATGGAAGCGCACCCGTTTGAGAGCCCTGTCTAGTCCGTGACATTCCGCGCTGGGGGATTTACTGCCTGTATTTTCATGCATAATTCTTTCGACAAGGGGATGTGGGGGGGTGGGGGTGGGGACGGCTGCACAAGTTTAATTGGAGCGTGTGTGTGTGTGGGGAAATAACTTTCGCGAGAGCTTTTTGGGTTGGGTGTGGGGTGGGGGTGGTGGGGGATAGGAAGGGAGAAGGTCACTTTCGGGAGGGGAGAGATTAGGGAGCCTCCCGTCGGGCGAGAGGCCGCCTTCAGCCACCAACACGAACCCCAGGGAGCCGAGGCGCTCCCCCCACGGGGGACGCCGGCCGTGGCCCCCCTGCCTGGGGAAGCCCCACGGCCGTGGGGCTGCCGGCGTGGGGAGGGCTGGGCCCGCATCCGCCCGGGAGCTCCGCCGGGAGCTGCTTTTTTTTGGGGGGGTGGAGGGGGGGTGGAGAGGGGGGTTTGTTTCTTTCAATACGCACACCCCCCCCACTCGCTTTTTTTTGACTCCCATCCCCTGAGTTTTCCCCTTGGGCGGCTGCCGGGGTCTTTCCATCTCCATGGAAATCTGTCAGCCCGGGCAGCGGTCATTATTCCCGCATGAAAATCAGCCATCGATTCCTTCCCCCAGCACCCACTCGTGCTGGGACCACGGAGGGGCCGCGTCTGCCGAGCTGGAGCCCGCCGGCTCCCGGGCCACTCGCCAGGCAGCGTTCCCTGGTAGCCACCCCCCGTGAACCCCTTAATGAAGTTAAGGGGAAAGGGGGGGGAAAACCTGGAATATTTCAACATATTGAAAATATTAATGTTGGCTTGTAGGAATTAATGTAATGGGCTATAGTTATTAACAACTTATAAAGGCTTAAATCAATATAAATTAATTTAATTATGATTTCTAATTGCATTATGCATGATCAATTTGAAACACTACATTAAAGATAATTAGAGCAGGGTGCTAGTCACTAATCACTTCCCTAATAGCTTAATGAAAAGGAACATCATGTATTACCTATGGGGTGGATCCATGAAATAATACAAATGCTTATTTTCCAGTAGAAAAATAATTGTCCCTTTTAATAGACGTTTTAATCACTTTATTGTAAACACAAAGCGGATTTGGACTTTTTACGTGGCCTTGCTTAAATTTTATTGGCGTTGATTGAAGTGCTGATGCATCATCAATCCATCTATTGATGGCCCGAAGGAAGACTAACTTTTATGTAAAAGTATCATGCTGTCCTTAGAAGCTAGTGCCAAGAGGTCACAGTAGATGGAGGTCCTAGCTTAGCATAATGGGTTTAACATTTCCATGACATCATCAGGGAATCTGAAAAGGAGTCTAAGGATAATCAGAGTGGTCATTCAGAAGCAGAGTAAATATTTTATGAGGATATATAGAAGACAGGAAAGAAGGTGGCCAGAAAGGTGAATCTCTACTTCTTCATGCTCTGTGAAGAAGGTTTTTCACTTGGTACCAATTTTGATTGAAAACTTGTGTATTGTTAATACAAAAAAAAGGCAGACCATGACCCTTGGTGGGATGAATCCCAATTTGTTTTTAGCAGCGATCTAAATATATTTGTATTCATTGTCACCTTTACAGGTTACAGATTATTTCTCTCTTACTTTTCTGGTGTAAATACTTCCTTCCTTGATTCTTCATTTGCACTGCATGTTGTTGCTTACTCAGGGATCTGTTCCTACTTTAATAATAAGAGTTCATTTATTGTTAAAATTAAAAGCATCCACCATAAATGAATGCCTTGTAAGTGGCCGGTGTGAGGCAGATTAATTGAAAATGCTCTCTCTGTGATTAACTTTATTTTCTTATCTTTGCCTAATAACTGAAGCAGTACTTGCAGCTTAAGTCTTGGTTAGACTCATTACCTGACTCAGAGTTTCCAGAGAAGTAGCGTGTAATTAGGGAAACTGAGATTTGAGGGGAACAGTAAAGAACAGTAGCATATAATAACCACATTTGTCACAGCAAGATCTGTTTGAAGAATTTTCCTTCTATTAGGGCCTGATTGAGACCAAGAAGCTTTGGGACTCTTGAGGATAACACTATCTGAATAAAAAGGGTAGAGCCTAAATGTCACCCAAGGAGTACAGCCCTTTAAGTCTAAGTTATTAGAAACATGCGCATTTTAGTTCTGAACTGTAAGGGTAGATGACTCGGTGGATGGAAAGATTCCAGGGATACCCAGTTGTTCTTTTTGAAAAGACTCCTGTTTAAAAGAGCACAGTAGAATAGTTATTTTCCCCCTCTATGTCCTGCAGAGAGAAAGTAGAAGCAGAAATAAGCTTACTTTGCATAACAATTTCTAAGTATTCCAGTGAAGTGGGACAAATTGCAGTATGAGCCTGGTCATTCCCTCTGTTGTTCACAGCTTGAAATGATGTGGCCTCATACTGCCAAGATCCAGTCACAAGATCTGAAAGCAATCCGTGGAAAGGTTTTAAAAAGTGCAGTTACTCCAACCTCAAACTTGCTGTTTTTCTTTAAAAATATCCTCCACAGAAGACCTCAGCTCCTGCAAGGAAAGTTTTGATATATTGGAATAGCAATAAATGTATATACGGAGTCTAATGAACTAAAGATGGGATATCAACACAGCTTAAAATATACATGTGACAAATGCCTTAAAAATACCAGTGGTGAAAAACTCTTGTGGCTCCTGTGTCACTTCAGCTATGGTAGCTATTCCAGCTGCCGTGACTTTCCCGCTATGTTGGTCCATTATCACCCCCTGACCTCTGCCCCAGATGAAATGATTTCCACAACTATTGTTCGGTCTCTTGTCAGGAGTGAGGATTCCCCCAGCATGACTCTTCCGTAGCCAAAGAGCTCACTAGGAAAAAAATAGCCCACCGGGTTTCATAGATCGTCTCAAGGACTGAAGTCCGTATGTAAAGTCATCTTGTGATATACCTTAATTTTCTCTGCCGAGAACAAATATCACACCACCCTAAGTTTTTCATCCTGCCCTGGAGTTGGGGAAGTCTTATCTACAAAAAGGTTGCAAGTGGGGTTTTAGCGAATACAACCGCTTTTGAGAATATTGATTTTCCTTCCTTTTTTTTTCTTTACATACAAGCACAAAGAAAATCCTTGCATGTGCAGGGGACCCTTGGTTATAAAAGCCTCACCTATACACTGTTTGAGTGGTTAGATTGAGAACCACATGGAGTCTGTGTTTTATGCTGTTCTTTCATATGGCAATTGATTTTAGACAGCACCGTGAACCAAGGGTGGACCATGAGCGCTGTTTATATGCCAGGGAAAGCAATGAAAATAGCTACGTGAGATACAAGAGACAACTGAAGCATATAGCTTTGTAGCTATGGAACTATCCTGTGCTCCTGTATCTAAACTAAATCCAATAGTTAATAAAACAAATATCTTTGTGGTTCAAACGCATCTTTCCATCCTTATGGGGAGCCTCTGAATGAGGGGCACGTTTGCAATCACGGCAATTCACCAGCATCCATTTTGGAAAAAATTTGCCCAGGTTTTTTTGTTGAATATAAAATTGATTTTTCTCCTCACCTAAAACTGAATGGAAGGAAAAATTTAATTCCTTTAGATGGTTTATTAAAAAAAAAAATAAATTGCATTTGCTGCCTGAGATCTCAAGGCTTCCCCGTTTTGGATTGACTGATTTTTGCACAAGCCACTGACAGCTGCAGGCAAATGTGTTAGCACAAACTTAAACAAAGTCTTTGGTTTTTAAAGCTTCAGAACTAAGCTGGCAGTTTTGGTTCTCATTAACAGAACTAAGTGCATTTTGATCAGTGGCTCATTTTAGTGCTATGCAGGTAGACTAATTGTGTCTGACCATGTTGTCATCGTGATCTTGGTGGTGAGCTGCCATGCTCGGTGTGAGTACGTTGGGTTGCAATGCTATATTTTTTAAAAATTGGAACAACTCAGAGGCTGTGCTCTTGGATTTTGGGTATCATGATTTTTTGAAAACGCACAGGGTTGTGCTAGAGAAGTTTTTAGGTAATATGAAGCAAGGGAAGGTCTTTTCAGCAACCATGGGAGACTGAGGAGGGCGATGCTCTTAGCATGTAATTAAATATTAATAATAGGGAGAGGTTGGACTTATTTTTATTCTCTAAAACATTGTTAGTAGGTCTCAGTCTGGCATTGAAAACATTAGGCACATTGCTCTGTGTCTCACCTTTTTAACCCTGTTTGCATGTTTAAGTAAACACATCTTAAGGTCTTTTGTGCTCGTGATTGGTGACAAAACCAGTCTGTATGTTAAATCAGTGCCGGGCTCAGGAGAGAAGCCTATTCTGGTTCAAATTCATCCCATCGCAAACCGAGTAAAGCATGATAGACACCAACTATTCTGTCTGTATTTGAACTGTGTATAGTTTGGTTGTCCAAAACAAAGGGTTACAATGTGGAGTTTACACATATCCACAAAAAAATGTCGAAACATTAAAAAAAATAAATTGGATTAGGAAACAGATGAATATAATGACCTTCCTTACTCTCAATCATATGCTGCCAGCTAAGTGTTTGAGTCTGAAAAATTGCACTAATGAAGCTATTTGAAGGCTTTTGTGGACAACTGCTTCCTCTTTGAAGATTAAATGAATGATGTTGATGTGATTAATCTTAGTACAGGGAGTGATGCAGCAGCCAGAAAATACCTTGGTGATTTTCATAATTAAACTGAATCAACATTTCAAAGAAATGCCAGTGTTATCACTTGTATATTAGAATTACATTCATTAGACAGAAGAAACAAATAATTTGAGCAAACAAGATTTTCCTTTTGGTGTACTGAGACTTCTGTCATGTCTCAGAGTATCTTACTATAAATCATCATTACTGTTTAATTTTATCCTTGCTTTTTCAGTTGCTTGTTTTCTGTTTATTTTTTCTTAACGATCCTAATGATTCAAGGCTACTTGCTTCCTGATTACTTATTTCAGTATTAAATAGCCTTTCCCTGTTTTCCAGTTAAAATTGCCTGCCCAGTATAGGATTGCAAATCATTGTCACTGAAAAATGATGTGAATAGTTGCTGGTTTATGTGGATAATGGAGTCAGACATTCCAACGATCTCCAGCTTTACAAGGGCTCATCTACAAAGGACAGGACAAGCCACAGAATATATGAGAGACAGGAGTGACAGCAGTCTCTGTATAAGACTGAGAACACAAACAGTAGTTCATAGAGATCTGTGGAAATAACAGTTTCGGTCAGATTCTGCGTTTAACTCAGCTGCCGAGAGTCTTATAGATTTCAGTAGGACTGCCCAAAGTAATAGCCCTTAGCAGCTGTTAAAATGGCAGAATCTGGTTTCACGTAATTGAGCAACCCTGAGTGGTCTTTAATAGTGCATATTTAAAATATTTGAATAATATACGTGCACTATTTTGTAACATAAAGAACTTAAAAGCATTAAATATGTTTCCCAACACACACGCTTAAACACATAGACGAACACACATATGCACATATATACTCATAGACAGCAAACTTGCCAACCTGCCAAACAGCTTCGGTAGGATTTAAACAATTAATGTCACAAAAATATAGCCATCTGCTTCCTTAATGCAAATGACAGTGAAGGTGCAGGGTTAATGATTGTTGCATCAATGCTGATTCACTGTATTACTCTTTCTATCACCACTTCAGATTATTTGAAAGGTTCCTCTGTGACTTTTGGTAACCCTGATATTTACAGCGTAGCTCTAGTCATTGCACAATCTTTCTTTTCACAGTTGCTTAATAGAAAAAAAGAAATGACTTCTTTAGCATAGTGGATGAAAAAACTAGCTTTTCACCTTCAGGACCTCAATTTTAGTTCATTCCGTAATCTGAAGTGAAATGAGCTTGGTGGTCTCCACACAATCTCTAATGGGCAATAATCAACACCACCAAGCTGAAGTTTTCCCCCATATTCAGTTTAAAAGCAGCACATGGACTTGGAGCGCTCACTGATCCCAAGGAAAAGGTTTCTTTGATACTGTCTAGATAAGATACAAAGAAAACATCCCCCTCACCCTTCTGACCTTCAGTCCTTTCACCTAACCTTGTCTTTCCGCGTAGCTTACTCCATTTACCTCAGCTCCTTCTTCCTATCCCACCTCTCACTTTGTAGAGGAAACACTATATTTACTGTCATCCCACGTATCCTTTTGTCTATATCTTTTACTGTTCTTCTTTTTCCTGTGTTGTGTGCCTTAGGTTGGGCACAATGCTTTGTATACGACTCAGGAAGTGTTTCTTACTATCAGAATAAATGTGATTACCACTGCTACTAAGTCATCTGCAGGTGGGAGACCCCAAGGTACATGCTGTAATTAATGGCCCAAATGTGAATCCAGTGGAGTCCGCGTGTTGACCGATTTCATATGCACATCTGTCATGCTGTGTGGCAGCTCTATAGTTATCAGTCGGCACAGAATGAACCTCGTAACCCAAGAAAATGGTCAATGAGGTGTACGTTCATCTCACCCACCTTTAACCGTAAAAGAGATAAGTTGCCTAGTCTAAGCTAACAGTTAGCATTCTGCTATTGCTCATGAATACAGAGGTAGGCATTTCTGAACAGAGATTTGTTTCATCTGAAGATAGCTGACTGTGATAGTCAAGATGAATAGCTCTCTGGAGGTGCCTATCCTTTCCACTGGCTTTAGCGCAGACAGAAAGCCTCAGCTGGTTAACCTGCCTTGGAGAGCTATACATCCTCACCTCATCCTTTGTGGCCTAGGTCTATATGGCTTTCAGGTATGTCTCAAAAGAGCTTGGGAATATAGGGAGTCTGTTCATTCAGGAATTTGTTTTGTCTGCAGATATGTGAAAAAGACTGCCTGAATGAAGGTTGTAGTGAGGTGGGGGTTGGTCTCTTCTCCCAAGTAACAAGCAATAGGACAAGAGTAAATGGCCTCGAGTTGCACCACGGGAGCTTTAGGATGGTTATTAGGAACAATTTCTTCACAGAAAGGGTTGTCAAACATTGGAAAGGGCTGCCCAGGGAAATGGTTGAATTGCCATACCTGGAGGTATTTAAAAGACAGGTAGATGTGGCACTTAGGGACATGGTTTAGTGGTGTTTTTGGCAGTGTTAGGTTAATGGTTGGACTCGATGATCTTAAAGGTCCCTTCCAACCTAGACGATTCTATGATTCTATGAGAATTACTTTACAGTCATTCGTGCAGAAGGAACAGCAACAGGTTGGTAGGTTGTGCTTGATGTGCTAGAAGTTTTCATTGCCTTATCAGAGATCCATCCTGATTTCTTTGCCTTGAAGGGGAGGAGAAAGAGGACGGGAGAGAAAAAGTGGATAAAAAGAGGACAGTGTCCTGTTACCCCTGCCGCCAATAGCAAAATGTATTTTGTAAGACTATATATTTAGCTGCTTTTAAATTTTTGTTGCTTCCATTTTGCTCTGAAAAACGACTCCAGTGGGAATCCCTCATGTTATTTCAGATATTGTAAACACAGTCTGCCTTCCCTTCCTCTCCCCCTTCCCTCTCCAGAACTTGGCTTAAGGCTACATGAACCCAGCAGAAGGCCTAGGTAAGATCAAGGGTCAAGTGCTATGTAGTGCGCACACTGCCAATGTGAGGACACTGGTCCTGGTCAGGATGGTGCTGTACCACCAGGCCTGTGAGTCAGAGGTGATTTCCTGGCATGGATGCATTTAAGAAAGTAAAAGTAGCTGAGATAGCTGTCCGTGATAAGTAGCTCTCCCAGAGAGACAGTGAGGAAGCAACAACAGATAGCGGGTGTGAGGGCAGCATTACTCTTCAAAGTTATACTATATTAGCTACTCTGGTATCATCAATTCCTTTTGTGTTGATACAGTTGTACTGATATCTTCCTTCAGGACAGAACAATTAATTAGGACGGGATTCCCTTCAGCTGGCTTTAGACATTCAAAAAGTAGGCATTGAACCTGAACTGGTTATTCAGGGTCTCTTTGGAGTCAGTATAAAGAGATAAACATCTCATGGGAATTCAGTTCACCTCTGAAAAAGTATCTCATGTAGGATGGATGAATCGCTCCTTGGAGGTACCTATTTCTCTTCATTTTTACAGGGTTACAGCTAGGGAGAATTAATTCTTTCCCTCCTGTAAAGTATTTACATGATTTCAATAGCCATCTGACCATAAGAAATGCAGGCAGGAGTATATTGTACAACATGTATCATAGTCTATGCATACACCAGTATGCACACGTTCATATGGCTCCAGAAGCCAGAAGCAGTAGAGGGTCTTGAAGAGGTTCATTTGGGAGAGGAACAATATCAAAACAGCTTCAGTGGAGAAAATCTAAAGGCAAAATTTGCTTCCTCTGTTGGAGTAGGTTTCCAGTTCAGTAGCCCTGTTAGAAGCTGAGAAGCCTATGTTTTCAGACTCTTGAACAGCAGACAGATTGGAGAGGGTGGAAGTTATAGGTGGGCATTTATTAAGCCCCAACAGACTGCTGTTGTAAACAAGAATTGTAATGACTATTGGTTGAATCGTACTATTTGTAAAAAAAAATATTTAATATGTATGGATAGAAGGGGCATTAAGGGTTTTAACAACAAAACCAATGAAAATATCTTCAGAAATAAACACTTTAAAAAGGAGTTGAAGATTCAAAACCAGACCATGTTCCTACTCATCACAGTATTTATAAACACCATGGTCTTAAAAACAAGGAAGGCAGTAATAATATATTTTATCTTACTTTGCCCATATAATAAACATTCATATCAAACAAGAAAGATACAACATATAAACCTTAACTTTGAATTATTTACTGTTAAAGTTTCTTTATGTAGTTTCTTTATGTATCACTTTTGTGTATAATATACATTTTTATTTTTACCTATTTCTAAAGGTATGAGAAAATAATAGACCTTAAAAGATATTATTTTATAACCAGTTTGTTGTAAAATATTTATAGTAGTTGTTTATCCATAATAATGTTGTATATTTAACACAAAAATGAAAAAAATACAACATTGTTGGCTTAAGGTAAAACTATGTGTTTTTTACGGTTTACATTTCAGTATTAATACTTAATGAGTATACAGTTGATTTTGTTTCCCTTTTAAAAGAGCTTTCTAGGACAGTTATATTTCAAAATGACTAAAGAACTAAATTTTAAATGTTTAACTGTAAAATGGTTTGTGGTGAAATACAGATGGCTTTATTTTTTATAAGAATGTTCCTTCCTCAGTCACACTAAGTGGTACTGCTAAAAATGTCGCTACTCCGGACCTTCATGTGACTTTCACAAGTGGTGACGTGGAAGTCTCAGACAGAATAGTGACAGGTGATTCTGTTCATTGGATCAGGACACTCAAAGAGCTTGGTTACTTTTCTTACAGAGGTGCCAAGTGCCATTGGAGACATGGTAGAGTAACCAAGATACCTGCATTGTGTGTTGGACCATCAGGTACAAACAAGGCCCTATATACTTGAGACTTACCGAATTGCAGCTGAGGCCAGGCATGATATCTTGTGGTATCTGGAATGGCACTAGACACTATATTTAGGAAAGGGAGTCCCTCACTGACCTACTTTAAACATTGATTTGTATGGAGAGATGACTTGCACCCTTGAAGTTGCCTTTGTCAACGATAAAGGAAATTTGGAGTGACAGGCCTAGTCATGGCATTTAAGCTGTAGAACTAAAGTTAGGTGAGCTGAATTCTACCTTTGAGACCCAAGTCCAAAATCTAATTCTCTAAACTTCTGCTCAGCTGCCAGTTTGACCTCGGAGGCCCACAAAATATTTATGTTTCTAACTCTTATTCATTGCCTGAATTTCATTGGGAAGTTGGGTAAATAAATTAGGATTTAGGATCATAAATTAATAGATCTCCAGCTCCAAAGCAAAAAGTGTATCGATGCCATATCATCTAAACAAAGGTCTTATTGGGTTACAGCTGTCAAGTATGCCAATTAAAACACAATTGCAGGTGATCGTCCTGTTTTCTCTAAGAAAGCCTTATCATTAGGATACTTGTTCAAGATTTGGGTTCAGAACCTTCTGCACCTTGAGATGACTTGAACCTCACCTACTACATCCCAAGGAATATTCTGTTTATTACACTGTCAGGTCAGCAGGGATTAAAGGCCTTGTGTTCTCTCCTGTTAGAGATGGACAACCAAGGAACACCCATTAGTCATTGGTCACTGTGAGTGCAAAGAAATTCTAGCGTAGGTGGGTTGCTTTTTGGGACTTCTTCAATCTAGTCTCTTCTTTTTGTATAATTTATGAATTGTACTCAATAATTATATAAAATGAAGTAGACACACATTTTCCTAAAAATATTGGCCAGTTCACTTTTTAGTTTTCTTCCTCCAGTAGAGAAGCCTAGCCACCAGGTTTGAGTCATACATAGTTTCTTAAGTCTGCCTTCCTTCTGTTCCCACAAATCTTCGTTGTGAGATATTATTCCATTGTAACTGATTGCAGTCATCACTGTCATATGAAAGCTGCTCTTTCAGGAGGTTATCTTCAGCCAAGTACACTGGATTCCTGCTGTATTTAGTCACCTGAGTAGTTCTCTGAACTCTGCTGTCTGTATTGGCTGAAGGCTAGATTCAAGTCTCCACTTGTTGGCTCCCAGTGCTATCTCAGATATTCTACTTTATTCAAGATGGGGACACAATCTTCGTTCACTTGGACAACTACCTTACTTCACCTTAGACAACATACTTGCAGACTCCTAAATTTACAGTGCTACAGTCTGGTATCGAATCTTTTACTCAAGTTTTGATTCAGCTGTCCATGCAGAAGTCCCTAGTCCTATTTCAAATACCCTAAGTTTATCTGTCTGTGGAGCTGGTGGACATGACGTAGCATCTAAGTGAGACCTTTGTTCCTCTGGCGTGTCAGCTAAAGGGCAGCTGGAGGGCTACCCTGCACCATCTCATACAGCTTTAGATGCCTATGTATAGGCAACTGGATTACGCTCCTAATGTCAGTGTCTAAACTTCAGAGGGAGGCAGTGATATAGCTATATTCTGTGGCTAATGTTTCATAACAGCTATCTTTAAGTGAGTCTGCTCCCAGCAGGTAAACTCTCTGGACTGCTCTTTGGTGCTTAGTTCTCTCCACTAATCAATTAGGAAGCCTAAGCACCCAATTTAGGCAGTCTGTGACTGCCTAATTAATGTTCTTAATTTTCCTAACACCTAAAAAGGAATTAGGAGATGATATACTTTCTTGAGTCTGTGCCGAAGCAGCTACTATTTCATCATTAAAATTATCCAAGAGTCTAAAATCTGCTTCTGGACAATCTGATAATTGCCTAAATCCTGATTGGCTAGATGTAGAGGACATGCCTATGCAACCTTTAGATTTTAAGTTACTTTATCCAACACAATTTATTGTATATGCAATATGATAGGAATAGGTTTAACTCCTGATACACCTTGTGGAGTTCTGTGGCCCTGTAGGTGAATGGGGGATGCCAAGTCCTTCAGGATTTGTTGCATGAAAGTAGAATAGAGCATAAGCTTTAAGTAAAGTCTGAACTTGTTTTCATTTAAGGTAGAAAATTCTGATTCAATTCATTCTATTTTGTTAGGGATTTGAAACTGCATCTCTCACCAAAATGTTCTAAGCATCAGGCTAGTAGATTTTCTGGGGTTGGCTGCTCACAGCCTCTCCTTGCAAGATGTGATGTTCCACTTCACAGAGAGTGATTAAATATTCATTAAGCTAGTGAAAGAACAAGCTTCTCAGAAGACAGAAAGAGTCTGGTACTTAAGGCAGTCATCTGGGAAAAAGTGAGATCTGGATTCCAGTCACTGCTGTAATGATTACTTAGTATTAAATACATACACTGGTTCACGAACTGGAACCCAGCTACTTCTTTCTTGGGGGGAGGGGGATTGACTATCAAGTACTTCTCACTTTCTGTCTGTTGTGGTGATTACTTAATTATCCAGGAAAGTTCTGGCTGGGGAGAAGGAGCACCCCTCTGGGAGGTGGGAGATTGTAGTTCCATGTGGCAAAGAATACTAGATGCGCATTTCTCAGACCCTTTATTATCCAGAAGCGCCCTTTCATTAGGGAGTAAAACGTTGTAACTTAGGGCTTTAGAACCATGAATTCCAAGTGGAAGAAGGTACCTCCTCTAATCCAAAAATAAGCTTCAGAGCAAGGAGAGGGTTTAAAGCATATGCTTAATCTCAACATTTCCTGAAGTGCTTCCTTGCTCAGAATGTCCTTGTGGATTCCATCTTTCCTGTATGATTTATAAGGAAGCAGACATCTAACTCAAGATGGCAGATTCTACTACAAGGGTGTACCTTTCAGATAGGTGCTGTGATGTCTAACTAAAATCCTTTGCAGATCTGCCCTTTCAGGTAAAATTCTCAAAGACATTTTGCATTGCTTCCATAACTCCTATAGAAGTCAGGGTAGATTTTACCATGGATTTAAGAAAGGGCAGAACTATACCAGCAGGGATGTCTTTTATACCCCACTTTTCCCATGAGGTTTCAAAAGGAGAAATATTAGAGTATATATTCTTTTAAATAAATCTCTCCATGATCGTTTGCATTCTTGATACAAAGCTGGTGGATTTCTTTCTTCGATTGTTTTTTGGTTGTGGTTGCTTTTCTTTTTAACATGTATGTTTCTATGCTGACAAATACAAAATTATGTACATTCATGTGAATAATTTGAACTTCTGGCATGCCTCATGGAGATGTGTGTCTTTGATTCAGCAGCAGATGACCTAGGAAGTTTCAGGGTTTTGATGCATGGGGTGAATCTGAGCATATGCATTAATCTAAGTATATGAACTTGCTGACTCAGGACCTGAATTATCTGTATTTGCTCAAGAAAAGACCTGTTGGATGTTGAAACCCTCGGGCATCAGGCAGTGAGAGAAAGAAAAGCAAAATAAATGTGGACTTGCTTATAGAACACATTGAAAAAGAATTTAAAAAGACCAACCAGGCAAATCTTCTCAATGTCACAATATGAACTAGAGGTAAATTTTTACCTTAAAAGATGAATAACCTTTTTTTCTTGCCTCAGAAAGAAGCTGGAAGAAGTGGTTCAGGAAAGAGAAGGGACTAGATTTATTTTTTCATGAAGATAAATCGAAGTAGACATGAAATACCTACTTTTTCAAATTTTGTATTTTCTCCTTTCTCTCTCTCTCTCTCTCATTTATTCCTACTGTTAGTCCTTTACTGGTTCCTTTTCTCTTTGATTTCCTCCCTCTTTCTCTTCTTCTCTCTTTTCTTCCCTCCTTTACTCTTCTCCCTCTATCCAACCATAGTCATTCTAGACTCACTTGCACAAAACGACCATCAAAATCCTCTTTAAATGAAGGATTTGTCTGCAAACTCACGCACAGCTACTTTTTCTGTCCCAATAGTACAAAATATTTATCCAGAAAACCATGATAGGAGAGCTAGGATTCTCTTTCTCTGAAAACACGGTCTTTGAGCTTTTCAGCCAGAGGAAGTTTTCTGTTGGCTATCACTTATGAAAAACATATTGGCTTTGTTCATTTTTGTTCTTATTCACTAAAGTTCAACAACCTAAAAGAAATATCTAGGCCTTGATCTTTGCATCTACTGAAAGCACAAAGGAGAAAGAGAGGGGACTAGAAAGGAAAACTATTAGGCTACAGCAAGCTAGTGTGTGCTCTTCCAGGCTGAAAGAGAGCAAGATTAAGGAGGAGACATGGATAGGATGGGGCAAGAGATACAGCAATTCTCCCTAAAGCCTCTGTACTTCTCTGCTGTTAATGACCTTTTTAGCTTCAACATGCCAGCAGCTCTCTGCACTACCTGCCTTTCTGAAAAATAAAACTATGGAAGACATTTTAAATAATTCCAAATTTAGCCATGTTAAGAAAAGAGAGAAGAAGTGAAGAAATGAGAAACCAGCAAGCAAGCTTGTTCCTTGGCATGGGTCAGAAGAGCTGATGCACATGGCTTAGTCTGAGGGGGCAGCTGGCACTTTTTTGGCTGGTGTTCCACTCCTGTCCTGGCATCTGAGATTCATGTTCCAATTAACCCCTAAACTGGGAAGTACTCAGGGTTGCTGCTAGGTCACATTTTAATTAAAATTCAGAAGGTTCTTGGAACACATGGGGAAGCTCATCAAAGAATTTTGCTCGTAACTATTTTACTATTGTCCTCATTCCCCCTTTCTCCCTAAGCCTTCTTCCTCTAATCAAGCAATCAAAGACAGGTCTCCCACCTGGCAATGCAAAGCCTGGTCCTCACCCCATGACATGCTGCCATTCATTTTAAAGGAGTGTCTCTGAAGTAATTTAAGAAAGCCAGGCTGTTCCTGTATCTATGCGGTCGAAGCAATGGTATGGAAGAAAAATCCATCGAGAGCTTTAAAACATCAGAGATTCCACTTCTGTTCCTACATTTCTGATTCAGTTTCTGGCAGTCATCCTACCTGAGATATTCTTTCCAGATTTGAAAGGTGTGACACCATAAGAGATGGAAGTACCAAAAGAAGAACTACTGATGCTCTGCAGCGTCGGTAGGACAAAGAGTCAATAAAGATGCTTGAGTGTCAGCAGGCTAGGTAAGGTGTCCCACTCTGGCATAGAGAGTGGCCAAAGAAAGATAATTAGACACCTATGCAGGGACTCATGAGAGACTGCGTGCTGATTTCTGTGACACCAATGGCAACCAGTAGGAAAGGGGCAACAAGGGGAAAATGTATACCTGAACTGCCTTCTCTTAAGTACTTATACATCAGAACTTCAATTAGTGACAAAACTGGGTGTTTAGAGCTTCTAATGAAGAAGAACAGGTATTCCACAGCCCCCTCAGTCTGAGGGTATGAATATATAGGTATGCATGCTCTAATTGTGCCCTTCAGCCCAACTTCAGAAGGAAAGGTGTGAACACACACACACTGAATATACACCTACAGAGTGGAGGATCTTCTCAGGGTGGTACTGCAGGCTGAGGTGCACCTGGAACCTGGCTACTCCACCCCCTGGGTGGATACTTTAAGACTAGAATAATAATAGTATAACCTGGTTAACTGCTTTAACCGCTAGACCAGTGTGTAATAGTTGGGAGTCACACTGGTATCATATTCAGCAGAGTCCGAACAAATAAAAGACAGACAGTCTGAACAGGTCTAGCAAATCAGGTTCTCCTGGGAACTTCTCTTATTAGCATTCCAAAGTGCTGATAGACACAAAGCTGCATTCTAAAAAGCCATCACGTTTAAAAAAAAAAAAAAAAGAATAAGAAAAAAAAGAATGTGACTTACACTTAGAACACTTAGCAGCAGAACCTTTCATTTCCATGACTGACTGTGCCTGCAAACTGTTCAAAACAGAAGTAGTCAAGGGAGAAGTTGAGCATCATAAAGAACACTGGTGTCAAAATATTACAGTGACACAAAAAGGAGGAATAATTGCTAAATTACAGAAGATATGGGGTCTCAGTTACAACCGCCATGGTCCTCAGCCTTGTGGCAGAAGGCAGCAGAAACCAGGATGTAACGATTTTGAAGTAGTGAGCAACAATATTAATAGGTCAATCAGAACACGGAGCTGAGATTGCAGGAGAGTGTTTGGTAGATGGAATATATGTACTCAAGGTAGAATTCAATCAGAATCATGCTGGAACATTTAAATACCATATATTTATGTGCATATTCGATATAGACATGTTGCCTGTTATACTATCTAAGCATATTAAATAAATTAAAAAAATACACTATTTACCATTTGCTGTTAAATCTGAAAAATAGTAAGTGAAGTCTATGAACTTGGGGACTGCATGGAATTTATTTTTCTTCTGGTAATTTGCTTAATAGCACTTTCAGGCATTAGTCACTACAGCCTAGTCAGAACTCCTGATACTCTGGAGACATTCCTGAAAAACTGAAATATTCCAGGCAGATTTTACCCCAAAAAGTGGTTTATATAAAGGAAGAGGTATAGACAACTGTAGTTTGACTGGGCATTTTTAATAAAAAGAAGTTTCCAGGACACAAAGGTTTTGACGTACTTGGGCCAGCCAGTCACCACTTCTAGATACCTTTAAAGTCACTGGTTTGGAGAAAAGACGAACATTTGATGAAAAGCCATCCCCATCCCCTCAACCAACTCAGAATCTTTTCAAAATTCACCCTGCCAAGTACTACTCAGAATTAATGAAAAACAGCAGAGAAATTAACCGCAAATTACTTAATTTCTAAGATGTGAGAAGAATCACAGCCTATATTAACGAAGGTCTTAGTTTTAAGAGTCAAAACCAAGTCCTGTAGTTCATCATCACAGAGAAAATGAAACTACGAATGGTATAAAAGCAGCCAGGCAGTAGAATTTGAGAAGTATTAGGTTGTGTACTGTCACAGTACTGTCCAGTCTGGCATGATATCCTGTCTTTATTCTATCTGTAAGTAAAAGGAAGAAAAGCAAATTCAGAGTAGAATAAAAGGAGTTGCGGTTTCAATATATGCTTGTTATTTGTGTGCACGCTTATACGATTAGCTGCATTGACCACCTAAATACTGTAAGAAGAAATGGAGCTAGAGGGAAAAATCAGGGACTACTGTTGTTTTCCACTGTCTCAAGGAAATATAAACTTGCTGATGTAGATCTTCAGGTCTTTTCGCCCTTTCTTTTTTTTTATCCTTCATACTTTTCCTGACCCAAATGCATTTGCTCTGGACTTCAAGATTCAGCACATTTGCCTGCTACTTTTTTTTTGCTAGAAGCCTCCAGAGCCCTTTCTCTGCTTCTCCTTTATTATCAACTAAAACACAACCCATGTGCAAGTTTATCTCTGTTGCAGATCATTTCACTGCCAACAACGGCTTTCCTTGACTCATTGCTACCATCTTCCTGGCACAGCCGGTGTTGAGCCCACATCCACTGGATTCAATGTCAGGAAGACTGTTGTCCTGACACCTAACAGGTGGATCAATGTGACATGTTTTAACAAACCAGTGTGTAAAACTATGTTTTAATTGCAAGTTTTTGAGTATAAGACACTGCCTTGCTTTCATTTCCTCCGATGGGTTTATACCCAAAAGAAAATACACACCAGTTTATACCAAGATTGTAGACATGTAATGGACAAGGAGGCTGAGGGGAGACCTAATCAGTCTCTACAACTACCTGAAAGGAGGTTGTAGAGAAGTGGGGGTCGGTCTCTTCTCCCAAGTGACAGGCGACAGAACAAGAGGAAACGTCCTCAAGTTGTGTCAGGGAAGGTTTAGACTGGATATTAGGAAAAATTTTTACACTGAAAGGGTTATTAAGCATTGGAACAGGCTGCCCAGGGAAGTGGTTGAGGCACCATCCCTGAAGGTGTTTAAAAGATGGGTAGACATAGTGCTTAGAGGTATGTCAGAGGTAGGTTAATGGTTGGGCTCGATGATCTGAAAGGTCCCTTCCAACCTAGGCAATTCTATGATTCTATGATTCTATGACAAAATGTATTCATGTTATAGAGGTTGTGTCTAAGGTAGCTCATTCTTGTTAAAGTATTTTGGGAATGGTGAAGGTCAAGGGAAATGGAAACATATCTTTAGCTAGTTAGGGTGGGATTAGCACTGCACGCTTCCATCAGAGCTAATTGCCTAGACTCCTTTTGCAGGCATCAAACAACAAAAAAAATACATTCTGGGGAGGGATTCTCCTCTTCCGAAACTGGATGTCTAAATATGTCAGGTGAATTGAGATCTACAAATGTCTAGTGCTCTCCATTGCTTAAATATCTAGACAACTAATTTATATCCAAACGTCGACACATAAAACATCTCAGGCTGGCTGAGAGGAACCTCACCCATATTGGATTCCTTCAGGTATAGATTCAGGAAAGCATCCATTCTAGAAAATCCCTTAAATAGACCTCTAAAATGTACAGAGGTATTTCAGCACTCTCATCAGCTGGGCCTTCTTGTATGCCAGCTTTGTTAATCTTAACACATCCCCTCCTGACACCTTCTAGAACAAACTACTTTTTGAAGGAGATGGTTGGAGTGGTCCAAAATGAAGCAGGGGAGTGATGGGGATCAAGCAGGGGAGTCAAGTGGCACGGATGGCCTGAGGTACTCTGTTTGACCTATTCTGCTGCTACAGGGATTAATGGTATATTAATTATACAAAACTACATTACATACAAACAAATTTATTTGTTTGTTTTTTGTGGACCAAAAAAGAGGAAGCTATATGAAATCTTTAAAATTAGCACAGTTGTATTTGAACAGTAAATAAATACTTTTTGTAATGGTTTTAAGAGAAACTTATTTTTCATATGGTCTTTGGAATTTAGTGCATTATTTTTATGGATATTTTGAGATTATTTTTAATTTAGTGCATACTTTGCTTATACTGAGCAATAGAAAACAAAGCTTTCAAGAAAACACTCAAATTAGAGGGAAAATTAATGCAACCAATTCAGTTTACTTCCCCTGGTTTCACATATGTAGTACCTTCAAAAATTTTGAAGTGACGGTGTATCTCTGATTATATCTATC
Organism: Larus michahellis; assembly: GCF_964199755.1. NCBI lineage: Eukaryota > Metazoa > Chordata > Aves > Charadriiformes > Laridae > Larus > Larus michahellis. The sequence goes on from NC_133896.1 coordinate 175,218,351, forward strand.
CCCATGGTTTGGGGAGTTCAGCCTATTGGAAGGGACCTGTCTTTGCTTGCTCATTGTATTGTCCTCTTGATTTTGTTTGTCACCCTCTTATTTTTTTCATTCTCCTCTGACTGACTGGAAATTGATTTCTTTCTGAGTAGAATGGTTATTTCTGTACTGTTTAGCTAAGTATTTCATTTGATATTTGATTTTTTAAAAATTTTCCGTCTGTTGTTGGCTTGTCTTCACTGTGCAGTGTTTTAATGATTCTTGGTAGGCTTCCTATGCATTGATTAATTCAAATAAATAAAATGTCAGTATTTATGGTAAGAAGGAATACACATACATATATTTCCTGTATATTAGTAATCTGACTCTTTTGTTCTCTTTCTCCCTCTAAATGCAATTACATCACAAAATTGATTTTGCTCCTTCCCAATGCAGAGCTATAGTGAAACAAAAAAATTCGACAATTAATGAGAATCCTAATTATTTCTTGCAGGTGAGAAACAGTTTATTTTTTAACATTTGGAAGGTAAAATTGATTTCTTTTTCAGTCTGCACAGCATGAATATTATGTATCACAAATGTCATAAGATAACCTTTTTTGTCACATGTAATCCAACCAAATAATTATTTCTGACAGTCTGCAAAGATGTTTAAAACTATTATTTAGAGGTAAATCTCAGAAAATATTTTCTCATTTCATTTGGGAGAAACTCTGTTTTGCTACTCTGAGTATAAAATAGACATATACGATAAAGAGCAGCAAGACAAAACGTCTCATCAACTGAAATGAAAATTCTCATTTATCTAATCACACACTCCTATTATATTTTCATTATACCAAAGTGCATCAGTTCATCTGATGTAAGACTGGGGTAAGGAATATAACAATAGGTGACGAAAAAGGAAAAGTTATGCGCTTAATTCCTTTGCCAGGCAAGGTTTCAAGATGCCGTCATACGCTGTGAGAATGGCAGGACTGTAGAGCCAGCTACAGGAGGGATAGAAGTGGATATCTTTATCTCTGTGGTGACTTATCTCTTGAGGACACCTCACAAAGCTACTGCCCCATCCAGAATAAATTTTCTGGAAGAATGCACATTAGATCATAATCAAGACCAAAGAGGCTTCTCAGTTGGATGATAAGTAGTTACCTTTGCAGACCCCTATGTCAGGACACAATACTTCCTTTGCAGGTATTTACATCATTATTGACAATTCAGACCAATTTGTGACTATTCTGTGTTGGGACCTGCCAGCACCTGTCTTCCATCTTCCAAAATAACTCGCAATAGCTGCAATGGCAAAGCAGTGCCATCCTTTTCTGCTACCTTCACTTAGGGTTCTCTGCTGTTAAATATCCAGAAGCACTTGGTGGTGTTGATTTGACCTGCCAAGATACCCTTTTTCTTGAGTTAAAATGTCTGCCTTAGCATATAGTTTGTCAAATAGCTACACAAGTCAGGGTGACGGAGAAATGGTATGTAAAGAGGGTAAGAAAATAGGAACAAATGTTTATAAGAAAAATCACAGTTAATGAGTATTTGAAATCAGACATCAGAAGTTCACTGGAAAAACGTAGCTGCATTCTTTAGTACTAAAAAAAGTCAATTAGTAGAACTGGTTGGAAAATGAGGTTTCCATTTTACAGGAATTTTCACATTTCAGAATGTGTTTCCCTTTATAATGTGCGAAATGCTGAAATCTCAAATTATTTCCTGTCATAGAAAACCTGAAACATTTTTTATTCAGTAACTTCAAATAATCCTATTACAAATAATTACTTTGATAAAGCCAAAATGTTTTATTTATAAAAAGCATAATATTATCATCTGAAAGAGGTATAACAATATTCAAAACTCCATTTTGGTTTTGATCTATTCAGAATCTCCTCGTGGATGGCAAAAGAAATTTTCTAATGAAATAACTCTGAACACTTCCCTCAAAAATGTTTAGATCATCTCTTAACTGACACTGTATATACAGCAATCGAACGCGGAAATAGTGCTTCCTAGATACGATAGCATGCATCCACAGCTTCAATTATGAATCGCATGTTTCAGATATCCCTCCATGGCAATACTCACAATCCAGCAGAGCTAGCAATATAAATCACAGGGCATAATGTAACGGAAAGGCAACTTGATGGAAAAACATCCTGCAATTTTAGCAAACAGCATGTGCGCAGCTTTGGTTTACGGCATGGAGGGTGTTCGGTAAATGCTGATTAGCTTCTACACAAGCTGCAAAACCTACTGAGTCTGACATGACGTTTCCCTGTATCCACAAGTGCTGTTTCAGAGGACTTTGGCGACAAGCAACAGCCAACCTTAGCTCTCACATTATGTAGTGGTATGGATTGGGCCAGTTGACCATTCGGCTAATGAGTGCTTCTTAGATTTGGCTTAAGTAGTGAATCTCTTTGGATGGTCCCTAGAGGAGGGCATAGGAGGATTCTGCCAAGGACCATTATATACGAAGTCATATCTGTTTGACAAACAATCTCTATGGGTAACTCTCACACGTCTAATTTCCCTTTTCCTCCTAAAATTTCTCCTCAAATTTTCACATTAGGTTAAATGCTGAACTTGCCAAGCACTTAGGAAACAAACTACTGTCATAAAAGGACAGGCTGTTAATGAAAGACAGCGAAGAACTGCATCTCCATACAGTTACCGGGATGAGGCTCTAGGGGACGCTGCGGCTGACTGTGTTCTCAGCGTGATATACTCTACCGGATACTTCCAGAAAAACTGAATGAGTACTTTAAAAAGTTTAATTGCAAAGATTTTACTTTCCCAAGAGTCTCTAGACTTCCCCTCCCAGGCTGAAATAGCAGGTGACAGTGAGTTTCTAGCTGAAACCTTTGCATACAAGGTGACACAGCTTCAAAAAAGAGATGCCTTGCTACCCAGGCATCAGAGGATTGTGATACCTTCCCTGAAGTTGCGGATTCAAATTCCTTTAAGCAAAAGAGGGCCTGGACCCTGATCTTGCACAACATGGGCAACCACTTTACCAAGAGTCACCATTACTCATTCTTCCACCTGTATTCCTTAGGGAGCCTAGCTTTTTAAATATGTTGGAGGCACGAAATGGGTACTGCACAGCAGTGGGGTGCTTCTGGAATGGGAGAGGAAGTTAGTATTCTTGGGCAACCTTGAATGCCAGCAAGTGGGAGCATGATGGATGGGGAGGGCTTTCAGGATCAAACAGGTTTTAAACAGGGATCCTAAAGAAATAACTTCTGGATTTAAATGCACAAAGTCATGGTTAGGCACTTAAGTGTTACCTAAATCCATTTGTGAATCTTTCCCTTACTCCCTCTACCATTCTTTTGTGATCCCACGTGTCTTTTGTAACTAGATTTAAGTATCATTATTCTCTTTATAAATGAGATCACAGCGTGCCAACTATTGAGGAGACTCGCCTATCTTTTGTCCATAGTGTATGTGATGCTCAGTCACAGTTTAATTTTTTCAATTGTGAAACTCTAATATGGGCCACAGATTGCAAGATCCATTTCGGTACCCATGTCACCCTGCAAAGCTGGGCAGTCCCAAAGCGCACTATGCTGACCCTCAATATTGCTTTCAGTTTCACTCTCCTTAGCACTGAATCTGCCATGCTTTTCTGAATAAATTGACCATTTGAAAGGAAAAGGAAAAAAAAAAAAAGGAAAAAGAAAAGACTTGCTGGAATTCACAGGTGTGCTCACCCTTTTTGAATGTTAGTGATAACATTGGAATATGAAGTTATTCCTGCTGCATACCCTGCTTGGAATGGTTGGCAAGGCTTTGTGACCAGCTTCAGTCCTTGAGATATTTTATAAAAAAACCTGAAAACCTTCATAGCCAGATTTGAGTAAAGCTAGTCCTCAATGGGTACAATCAGAATTGGGTGTTTAATCTGAATGTGCTTCAGGTCACTGCTCAGAGTTGTCCTTTATAAGAATACTGCTTCCAGTTGCCTTTTCTAGTAGCTATAGAAAAAATTTTCAGTGCCTGGAAACATATAATCTCTTAGTCAGTTTCAAAGTAAATAACCTTTTCTATGTCGGCTGCTCTGCCCAATTTAGTTCTCCAGACAACTCTACAGTTTTTTAATATGAATTTTGTTAATGGTACTTTGTCTGAAAAGATTATCTTGCCCCCCAAAAGCTTTCCACTTCTATTTTGCTTCACTGTTGCTTTCAAACTAGTCATTTGTAGAATGATTTGCATTTCGTAGGATCTGTCTTGACACCCCTTTCTGATAGATTTTTCCTCAGACATGAGAGTTCTTATGGAAATGACACTTGGCTTTATGCACTTGCCGTTTCTTATCCCTGACAGTCGGTGCAACTCATACAAGCCGGCACGTTCTCAATCTGTGGCGCCCAACTGAGATTATCATCTTTGTACAACTTGTTAATGTCAGTGGCATTTAGAAGTCTCTGCACTGAGCTATGAAATAATTCAGATGCAGAGATAATCCCCAAAATAGGCATTTGAAAAGAGTGCCTGCAGACAAAAAATGTTAAACATCTACTATCATGAACCTTCCCATTTAAGGGGATTTTGCCAAACAGATCTGATTCTCCCAGAATAAAAGTAGGGCCATTGGCCAGCTCTCTCGGGATGTCTGGGCTAGTTAAGATGACATAATACTTCCAGCGTGATGCTGGTTCTCAGTTCCAGATGCTTTTCCTGTGACCATAGAAAGCCAGTTTCACCCCTCCCTTCCCATACCCTTTAAAAAGTGTATATTCATTATGTTGGTTCTTCAGCTTTCTGCTTACTGCTCTTGATGTGATGTACTGCCGCTTATTATTTGGCCTTATTCTATCCCACTGGTGCTCTAAAAGCTATCCATTTGTAGTAAAACAGGCTTTACTCTAAGAAAGAAGGAGGCTTTGGCTCTGTTCCACTTTACCCCTTTTATGATACTCCAGTGATGAAAAGGCAGAAGAGATCCATAGGATATGGAGTTTGCCTTTAGGAGTTTGCTCAAGAAAAGGCAACTTAGCTTCAAATATTTTTAAAATTCTTTTTCTTTTTTTTTGTCATCTGCTTTTAATCATACTGGAGAATCTGCTTCTCTAAATTCTGCTTTTTACCTTAAGCCTGGACTGTACATAAAAGCACAACCTGTGTTTACTCTGCACCAAATTTTGAAGAGGGGATAGCAATGTTCGAAACTGGAGGGTGATAATTTGAGTCCGCAGCTACTTCAAACATGTAAGGGGAAATGTATGTTAACGTGTGTACAAAATACCTTACAATTCTGTAACTGCTTTCTTGTAAAATATAAGATCTTACTTTAGCTATTTTATCACCCAAAATTGTGGGGGTGTGATGACTACAGATGTCCCCTCTCCCCAAAGGTATTTTAGAGTATTTGTCTGAATGTCTCCTGGTAGACGTGCAGCTTTAGGGTTATACTCAGCACCATTTGTGACCATGAAATATAAGCAATATTAAATTAGAGCATGCTTGAAAAAATGGCTTTTGTCTACTTGCAACATACTCGGTTTGAGTGCTAGGCACATTATGAAGAATTTTATTTTGTTAGATTACTGACGGACTGATATTTTTCTTGAAACAAAGTTATGCAAATAGGTCTTGATACTGTCTTATATCAGAAAGACCCAAACAAACCTTGACATTTCTTGAGGTATGCCTGCATTAGGCAATTGGATTTATCTGACTACCACTAATTGCAGCTGTTATTGCTGAGCGATGCAGCACCATGCAGAACAAATACAAGCTTTGGTCCTGGAAAAAATATACCCATATTAGAGCACTATGGGACTTGAAACAAGAAGTCTTCTTTCTCTGCAGGGCTAATTAGTTTAGTTCAGCATTGTGTTCCTGTGATCATAGTGTTTCATGTCAGAGGGCTATAAAATCTTTTCTTATGTATTGGTCTCTATACTGTAAACACAAGCAGTCAATAACTAAGCTATTACTTATTAACAAGGTACAGAGTACTAAATCCAAGGAGATTTCCTGTCAAGATCAGCTCTCGTTTTGGGTTATCTGTTGTTGGAAGCATCTTTCATTTGAGTTTTTACTGCTTAGACTGTGTTTCAGTGGAGTGTTGGAGTGTGTCGTGGGCTAAGCTGCCTGCTGCTGGTAAGTCCTGCTCTTCTTTCTGCTGCTATCTGTGCTCACCTTATGCCACCGCAGATGTTCACTGTATCTTCAGTGAGCTGACTAATCTCACCAACCCTCTGAAAACTACCCCATCATAACACAACAATGACATCAACAAGTAGCTAGCTAGTAGTAGGTCAGTAAACTGAATCAGTCTGACAAGTGCCAGGATTAGCAAAAAGGAGAGAGAATCTGCATATTGTTGTTATCAGGGGAGAAGAAAGGTAGGGACAGGAAGGGGTGACTGGGAGCATCTTCCCCTTTTTAGGAGGAGCTGTTGGATGAGACCTATTGCTTGAGAAGCCATGACCTAAGCAGGATAGGATGAGGGGCAATGGTTTTAAACTAGAGCAGGGTAGGTTTAGATTAGACATTGGAAAGAAGTTCTTTACAATGAGGGTGGTGAGACACTGGAACAGGTTGCCCAGAGAGGTGGTGGAGGCCCCATCCCTGGAGACATTCAAGGCCAGGCTTGATGAGGCTCTGAGCAACCTGATCTAGTTGAAGATGTCCCTGCTTACTGCAGGGGGGTTGGACTAGTTGACCTTTAAAGGTCTCTTCCAACCCAACACATTCTATGACTCTATGATTTTATGATTCTATGATAATTGTGCAAAGCCTACCTGTGCAAAAGCCATGGTCCCATGCTATTATTCTCTGTCCTTTGTGCTGGGCAGAAGCAAATTCATTTTAGCAATGTCCAACCAGCCCTCCTGGAAATCGCAGCTCCTGAGTTATGAGGTTATGCATTAAATCTGATCTTCAAATGTGCCAAAAAGTCCCCCCTTCCCCCTGAGTATTCTTAAATAAATGAAGAAAACTTTCCATATAAGCAACTGAAAAGTAGTAACTGTGAGGGAGATGCTCTTCACCATGGAGAGAAAAGGAAAGGGATGAGATGGACTAAGCAGAAAGTCAGCAGACCAAGTCTGGAGATGCAACTATGGCTAATTTTTCTAATATAAAAAGAACCATAGGAAAGTCTTTTTGTGATAAGAACTGAAGATTTGGGGAATTTATCGAAGACTAAAACCCATACAGTAAATGGTGGCCTTGTCTAAAAAGCAGTGTTTTTGTCTCTGACTATGAATAACTGTAGTATTTAATGTACATAAATATTTGATGATTAACTTTGGTTAAGAGCTATGCTATCTCTGTTCATATCACAAATTCAAGCTCTGGAGCAATAGCTTGGACAAAACACTGAGGACTCAATTGTGCCTTGAAGGCATGGTGCCAAGCTGGGGATAAGGCGGAGGCACATCACCTCTGCAGGAGCTCCAGGAGGGGCTGTGCCTCAGGCATGCACTCTACCTCCTGGAGCTCCTGGGGGATGCAGCTAATGTTCTCTGCTTACATGGGGTGCAGCACGTGCTCCGCTCCAAATGCAGTCTCCTGGCCTCAGAAGACCCTCCTGGAGCCTGAGACCCTTCAGTGTCGTGAGCCTGCCTCGCTTTCTGTGAAATAATTGCACCAGAAAAGGCCTTAGCAGCATTTCTGAAGGAGTTACCATGAAGTCAAAGCGATGTCCCCTCCTTTGTACTTGGCTTACAGGAGTGTGGTTTGTGGCTACTCTTTAGCAACCAAGCTGGCAGACTGTGGTGGGGAACTCTCAGTTTACCCCACATCTTAGGGTGTCTCAAGAGGACATTTGTATACTGTTGGGACAGGTTCACCACTCGTGTACCTTGTGTGACAGCTATCCTGCCTAGTAGAAGGACAGGTGTTTGTTTCAGGCAGCCTGAAAGAGAAAATTTTAATGATCTGTCTTAAAATTGCTCTGGTCTGCATGGTGTCCTGGGACCTCAGATGAGGTCCTGATGGAAATATCACCCACCAAGAAGAGTACAAGGACTGTAATGAAGTCTGCTCGTTGCCAGGAAAGTGGTGAGAAGAGAGTTTTATGCTCTTCTGTTCTGCAGGCCTGAAGGCGCAGTCTCACCCTAAGTCCCTGAAAATAGCTTGTAGTGTTTATATACTTAATGTTATGCAGAGGTGACTTAAACATTCCTTTTTTGAAGGCAATAAAAGTTTGTGTGTAAGAGGGATCCTCATAATTTGTGTCATGCAGTAGGATACTGGCAAATAGAAGAATGAATATGCTTGGCGGATAAAATTGGAACTCATTATTTGCTTGCTGTTTAAAACGTGCCAAGGATGTCAGACACTCCATTTTTTGTCTGTTCAGAGCGTGTTTCCTTTTAGTCCTTGTTCTGTGAGCTCCTTATATAAGCACGAAGCTTGATGCTGCTCTTATTTTGTGTGGCTGTGAGGGTGATCTGATTGTTGGTGGGAGACTTTGGTGGATTACTGTGGTTATAGTATCCTGCCAGGTAACTGCATTGCTAGTTCTTAAATCCATTCTCCCCTAGCCTATCTATTCTACTGTTTATTATCCTCATTGTTAGAAAGTGCCTAATGACTAACCTGAATCTTATGGCAACAACCTAAACTAATTCCTTTTTCCACCAACCACTGTGGTTGTGGAGAACAGATTATTCGTTCTCTTTCAGATAATTTTACTTTTCCTTAAAAATACAGCAGATGTCATCCCACCGCCTCTCAGGACTTCTGTAGACTGAACAACCTGATTATGTCAACCTTTTCTTGTAGTCCCCATTTTCTTGCACTCTGATCATCTTTGTGCTTTGAACTCCTTCCAGATGTTGTGCCTTTTCACTGAAGTGCACTGACCACCGTAATGCATCTGAAGAGCTACCGAAGCTGAATAAAATGGATTGATTTGGGCTGTGGATAGTTTATCATCACACTCCTCTTTATTAAACTATTCATTATATCACCTTGTCCAGGATTTGGTGTTGTAGATAAGGCTGTAGAAAGAATGGCTCTTTTAGGTAGGACTCCGATTAACATGGGAAAGCTCATTGAAAATCTGATCGTGGAATACAGCTTTGGGTGAAAGGGATCACAAGTTCATCATACTGAGAACAGGGAGGAGTGAGAACAGCAGAGTAGGCATAATGGACTTCAAAAAAGCACTCTTCAACAGCTGAGGGAACTGGTAAGTAGGGTCCCTTGGGAAGAAAACATAAAGGATAAAGGAATTCAGGAGACCTGGCAGTTATTGAAAGAGACTGTATTAAAGGCACAAAGCAAAGTATTCTGATGTGAAGGAGAGCTTGGAAGCATAGCAAGAGACAATGTGGCTGAATCAGGAACTCTTTAAGGACTAAAGAATGAAAAAAAAAGGAAATATGTTGAAAGTGGAAACAAGGACAGATGAATAAGGATGGGCGTGGAGGATAATAGCACAAGCATGTAGGGATGAACTCAGGAAGGCTAAAATGCAAAATGACATACAACCAGCAAGGGTCATGAGAGGCAACCAGACAAGGTTCTAGAAATACATTAGGAAGGGAATAGAGGGAAAACAAGAAAAAGCATCAGTTTAGTACTGAAGAGGGAAGGAAAGTAAATAACAGAAGGCACAGAGAAAGTACATTATACTTTTTTTTTTCCCCAATTCTGAATTAACAAAACTAAATTAAGAGGAGTTAGCATAACATGCTAGCAGAGTCTGACGAAATGCACCCTCAAATTCATAGGATGTTAGCTGAAGAAGCTGCTGAGCTATCACTTTTGGGAATTAATGGAAACTAAGTGAAATTGGAAGAAAGGCAAATAGGCTATGTCTAAATCAGCAAGTAGCGCAGCTCAGTAGGAGTGACTAGGTAGAGGCAGAGTCGGCATTGAAGACCCGAAGTCCACACAATGCCTTTCTTCAAACTGACTTTCAGCTGGACCCATGCAGCACACATGGTGAGCTTTTACGGGTGTTTTCCAGTTTAATTTAATCCAGAAGGAACTCAGGAAACTCAGTGTGAACTAAAGCATGAGGACCATCAGGAGATTTACTTCAGTGGCATACCTTTGATTTGAACTGGAATGGTAATGCAGGTGTACTCATTTAGAACTAAACCGAGGGGAAAAATGAGGGAAATACAGACAAATCAATAGCAAGCCATTCTAACCTCATTTTTAATTGAAAAAGAGAAAAAAAAAATCAGTGTTTAATGTAATGGTAGGTTATAAGTATGTGACATAATTTAACGTTGGGTTGGTTTGAACTCTCTCGTGTAGGGGTTTGCTCCTCACAACTGCATCGTGAGGAGAACATTTCAAAACAGATCCTGCAGATATCTGTACTGAGCAGGATTTGGATTTATTACTTGGATGGTGGAAGTGAAACTAGATTTGTACATTTTGTTCATGACACTAAACTTAGGACTTTTGTAAGCGAGAAGGGAGACAGGATCTAATTGCATTAGATCAGAATTCAAAATGTTCTTGCTATGTTAAAAATATATTTGGCTTCAAATCAACACGATGGAGCTGAGTAAGAACCTCCAGCAAAAAAGAGCTCAAGAGCACACAAACAGCATGGGGGAATATCTAGTCAGGCAGCAGCACTGCAGGTATAGAAGAGGGGTGGCAATCAGCTCTGGTGAAAAAGACGCAAATGTCATTCTCAGATGTGCTAACAAGAGTGTTATATATAAGATAGGGAGATGGCTACTTTGCACTGCAGGTGAGGCCTCGGGGGAAGTCTGTGCTTGGTTTGGGGCTCAATGCTTAAACAAGGATGTTAACAAAATGCAAGGGTCCAGCCGAGCACAGGAATGATATGACATTTACGAATCTTAAGATCTAAAGAAAGGCTGAATTTATCAATAATGTTTAGGTGAAAAAGAAAGGGAAGACAAAGGAAGTACATGAAAAAGTGGATATTTCCCAAGTTTAAGTTGCCTCTTCACTGTTGTCTAACCAGAAAAAACACAGGACAGTGGGAGTAAACGGGAATGTCTCTCTTATGTCAGATACTTGGTGATACCAAACCAGCAGTTGCAAATTGAATCAAGCTAAAGGGGTTTTGCTAAGCAAACTAAGCAGGAAAACAAGGTTTATTCTGGCAACACAAAAGGTTACAAAAGTACAAAGTTAGAATTATCTGCCAGCCCTACATGAATGTCTTGGAATACTCTTGGGAATCTCAGTTAACACTAGCTAGCATCTGTGTTTGGGCGTCTGAACTGAGACCTTAGAGTCTATGGATTTACTCTCATTTTAAGAGTTACGGCAAACAGGTTAGAGAAAATTATTGCACCTGGGTAAGAGCAGTGATTCTGGTCAGAAAATGAAATGCATCTCAAACAGGCACTTAGAGTAGGCAGTCTACATATGTCCAATCACTATGATTCAGGATATTACTTGTTTGTTCCTACTACTGTACAGTATCCTCTTCAAACACCTCAGAAGGAAAATTCCTGCTCCCAAGCATTTACAGTCCAAATACAAGTAAAGAAGCAAAACAAACGCAACAGGTAACTTTGATGCAATTGTGCACACAAGCCACCTAATTAATTTTGGAATTGGGGTGTGTGTCTACTTCAGATTACTTGCCTCAAAGGATCAGTAGGATGCACTACCAATGTCCTCCATATTAACTTTTATTGTTTAATAACATTTTAGTTATCCTTGTATGCTGAAGGCACGCGGTGTTCATGTCCATTTCTATGTATATTTGGAGAACATACCTAATTTTCCATAGATTTTTAATGCCTTAAATTTTTAAGGTAAAATCATGTAGTTTAGCCTCCAGAGAGCGAAAACATGGTTTTCATAAATTTCAAAAGTTACTCTATACTTTTATTTTGTAAAGCCTCTTGAGCAGGGCACTTACCCTGCTGCTTGTTTTGACTTTCAGTTCCCTGTTGCTTCCTCGCCAATTTAGCTTGGATCTTGTGTGCCAGCTGATTCGCCTGCCTGGGTTGCTCTTTACTGGATGGTTTGCCCCTCTGCAGTCTATTGTTGTTGACAGCAGCGAATTTCACCCATTATAAGCAGCTCATACCTGCTGCTGAGCCCTACCAGCTACATCTGCCTTCCAGCCAGGGCCCCCTCAGCTCCAAGAGCCCATAGATATAAGGAAGTAGACAGTGGTGGCAAGAAATACAGAGAAGATGACTTCGTTGCTCTCACTCTGAACACCAGAGTGAAAGGAGAAGATTGCTTTGATTGTTTCTATTTTCAGCTTGCTCTCAGATAAATCCTCAACAGCTGAGAGATCCTACTGTGGAGTTAGTTATAATCCCTGCACCAAACTGTTTTCCACACCTCAAGAGATACTACTGCACCTACAGCTCTGCACCAGAAGTCACCCTAAATACGGTCCATCACTGTTACCTGAGATATTTATCCTTTCGTGCCCCCTATGTGCAAAATCAATTTCAAACACAAGTGCAATGCAAGGAGAGGTAAGAAAAGGAAAAAAAATAAAAACCAAAAAAAGGCAAACTTGATGCAATTTTAGGTACGCTTCACTTGATTCATGACATGCAAATTTTTATGGGGACAAGGCATTTGGCCCAGAGCCCTGCAAAAAGGCAAGTTTTAATGGGAGAGTATATGAAGGAAAAGTTGATGCAACAGGCAACTTGAAGTTTCCTGAGCTTCAATATGGTATATAGCCTTATATGTGATACAGTAACAAATGGACAAGGCAGAAGAGGCGTTCAGAAAGAGAGCTTCATGACCAAATTGATGGGAAAAAATTGTACACGAGCATTTGTATGTACTGGAGAAAAGTGGGGAAACAGGCAATAAGTATGAAGGTTATATATCCCATGAGACCTCAAGGAGAATGGATTTTACATGTAACATTTTTAAAGCTTCCCTCTAACGAAGCTTGAATGCATGCCTACTGTAATCTCTTGATCTAAGAGATGCAAGCACAAGTATTTGAGCATGGTGTGCATGCATGTTATCCTTTTATAGACACCTTTATAGACTGTTTTAAACAACTATACAAAAATAAACAAACATTCTATGAAAGTGCATTATTATTTTTTTAAAACCAGTATGTAGGAGGAAGTAATGAGACATATTGGATCTGATTATCAAGCATATTACTAAAATGGTTGTAAGGCTTTATTCAGAAATGTCATTTTAAAATGATTTCAGATGAGTGTAAATGTCTGTGAAATTACTGTTTTCACTTAGTCTCCTTCAGTATTAATAAAAGAGAATATTAACATACGAAAAATGTGATAGTTTTCAGAGTAGTAACAGAAGTTTGGTAATGTACCAACTTCTCAGTAAATTATATTGATAATTAAAAGTCTAGTGTTGCTTACCTTAATGTATTTCTACTTAATGTACTTCTACTATTCTACTTAATGTATTTCTACGTATTTTATGTAAGGTTTTTCTAAGAAATCAGCTTCACATGGAGAAAAAAAGAATTAGCTCTCCAAATTCAAACCTACTGGTATCATTTCCCCAATGAAATATATCAATCCTGAAAGTCAGCTTCCACTAATGTGCTCACTGCAACATTATTGGTGGTAATATACTTAATTAGTGAATTTTATATAAGATTTATTTTATTCACAGTAGCATGGTCTGATAAAATCCTTCATTCCAATTCGTTTAATAGGTAGACTATAGAAACTACATTAATATTACATCCATGAGCAAAGAGATTACCCCACAGTTAATGATTCCCTTGGGTTGCCCTGTTCTGACAAAGGCTCAGAGCCAAAAAGTTCTAATTTTTTTCCTTCCCTCTGAAATAAAGAAACATTGTTAAGTAAAAAATTAAGCGTTGTGTTCTTTTTGTAACATCTGGTTCTGAACAAATGAGAACTGACAAAATTAAACTAATCCCTGAAACAAATGTGTCTCTGCTTTGTATTGACAAAAAATCTGTTTTAGAGTAAAAAAAAGACTCCAAAGGCTGTTGATATGTCTACCAAATGAGTCACAGAACATCTAGAACTGATTGGGGTCAGAAGAAGAATAAAGCATCTTAAAGGATGCTGCAAGGAAAGTTTTTAACTCAAACAGTGGTGTCTCTTGGTGTATTACTTGGGCACATGAAGAAACTCAACAGCTGCACACCAGTGTTTCAATGGTTTCCCCAACTTGTGGTTCAGAAGTTCTTCTATTAGTTTGCCTTGCTTCTGCCTTTTCTTCACAAGGGCTGGAAGTATCACCGAGGCGACGCCTTTCACTGCGACACAAATTTCTTGACACTGTTCTAGGACTTGTGTGGGGCAGAAGGAGGAAAGTTTGGCGCTCTGCCTGCTGCAGATCTAGACCAGCGGCTGAACAGGAACATTGCGGAGACAAAAGGGAGGAGCGGTTTGAAGAGGGTGTACTTGATGGTCTTCCATAATGACTTGAAGTATACTCTTATCCAGCCGCATTATTTCAGGGAGGCGGATAAGCATAGCCGAATGTAAGAAAGGAGAACTGTACGGATCTTGGGCATTCGACCACTTTTAGGGATACCAATACAAAAAAACACAGAGGCTATGACACAACAGGAGACAAAAAGGCATTTTTTGCGGTCAGAAGACAATTCATCTCAGTCTGAGATACCTAGACAGATGAGACGAATTGCTCTCTGCAAGTACGCATCGTCCTTCACTCGCTGTGGTTATGGCTTAAACAAAGTGTCTGACATTTAATCAGAAGCAAGAAATCCTGGCCTCGGAGTCTGAAAACTTGTATTTTGTTCTGACAAGAAACACATCCTAAAAACAATTAACTTTCAGCCTCTTTGAATTTCTTTTCTTTGCTCCCCAGTTCCTGGAGCTGCCAGAGGTATGCTTTTATTCCCATTGGCTAGGCTTATCCTTATAAACCCAGGAGGTCCAAGGCTCAGGCTTGAGGGGTGGTACTGGTTAGTCCCTAACACAGTCATGGACTTGGTGTGGACTTGGTCCGTGCTGACCTGCCCTTCTTTGACAATGCCAGGGCATGGTTTGGGGCAGGGGACAAGAACTTCTCCCCAGAAATCAGCATACCACCGTGGCTGGATGTCTGGATGCGAGCCGTGCCGTGCCATGGGCAGAGAATGAGTCTGCCCTGGTTTTAGCTAGTTTTATACATAGAGTTTCTGAACCTTATTTGCTTCCCCCTTGCTGGAAAGGATGCTAAAAGGCACTCGGCCATTTTCTACAGGAAAGGATAAAGTTATATTTTTTTTTTATTTCCTTCTGTTTCATATTTTAGCTCATTGAATAATAGTAAAAATCCCGATTGCTTTATAATAGAGTCATAATAAGTGGCTTTGGAGATTGATTAAGCACCTCAGCTTCACTCCTGTGTTAATCAGCTGCAGCATATGGTTATTGCTTCATATACTGCAGCAGTGGAGTGGATCATTTACAGTATAAAAACTTCAGCCCAACCATGTGTGTCGTTTTGGTTCTAGACATCAACTTCTTTTATGGTTGTGTTTTCCAGGACTGTGGAACAAGAATCATAACGTGTTTTGTGATCATGGGAATACGGAAAGCAGGAGTAGAATGCATAGTGACCTACTTTTATGAAAATAATTGGAGCATATCACGTATGTTTGTAACATAGGAAGCATATTAATATTTATGAGGAAGTACCTTTACTTATGAGATAAATTTAAAAAAAATATTTTGTGTTTTTTCATGGACCCGGTCTCTGATTTAAAAGCAAACTACGTCAATTCTAATTAAACTAGTTCTAGTTTAAAAAATTGCTTCAGATTAACTGTAATATGTTTAACTGAGAGTAAGGGTCTCATCTAATTTCTTACATAATATCTTGATGAAAAGCGAAATATTAAAGAAACCTGAAACTATTGAAAATTATATTTTCCATAATTTTTCACTTTAATGTCTTCAAAACCTTTAAAATAGTGATGATTTGAGTTCCATAGTCAAAACATTTCTTTTGTAAAGAAACATGAATCAGAATATAATTTTTAAGCTTAGCCATGTTTATATGCATGACTGATTATTGCATAAGGAGATTAATAATAAATCACAGAGAGATTTATAAATAAGTTATCCATGGGAAACTGAGCTAGTGCTGCCAATTTACTCCTTTACTTTGTACACTTTGGATTGTCATTAAACTATTTAGTTATAAGCTATTTAGTGTTTAATTCCATATATTGCCATTTTATGCATTTAGGTAATAGATGTGGTGAGCTGCAGAGCTACTGCTCACTGCCCTGCACAGCAATAGCTTTACTTAGGAGACTCACTGGGGCTATCCACCTGAGCAGATATATATATATGTACATATGTATATATGTATGTATGTATCTATGTATGTGTGTATATATATATCTGTGTGCTTACTGTCAATCAGATTCTTGCCTTGACTTCAGCTGAAGTTGCTTCAAACCTCAAGTCAGTAGCTGCACACTGCTTAGGACTACCATTTGTCAGCTACTATTGGCAACTTCATTAGATTTCTACGCTGAAAAAAACCCCATTATTTTCTCTATAAATTGAATGTGAGGTGCCCTGACTATGTGGAAGGATGTGATGGGAATTACTAGGGTGGTCGTATCTGGTCTCTAGCTAAAGACGTTACCCATCAGCATTAGATGTAAATCAAAATAACTTTCTATCTGGTTTTGTGAGTGTTTGTGGGCCAAACGCTCACCCTGCTCATTTCTTTGAAGGCATTTGTTAATAGGAAAGTTTAAAAACAGAAAAAAGTAAAATGAAGAAATTGAGTATGCTACTTAAATCATACCACACAGCTGTTTTATGATCCTATCAGTTTGAGAAAGGGGGAGAGAGAAGACAGGAAGGCTTTTTGAATCTAATCTTACATAGTCCATCTGGTGTAGCATATGACAAGAAGTCAAACATCTGAACTTTTAGGAGCCACTATGGATCCTCGGCATGGATCTGGCTCTCACCATACAGCCAGTGTTGATACTTCCACTGATTGCACTGATTGACTGTTGTGTCATATTATCCCTGGCCCTTCCGACTCCCTCACTTCAGGGGATATCAACACTAGTAATCGTCAGGCAGAGCTCAATTGATTATCTTCAGAATTTTCTCTGGCTATTGACCATAATGGAAAAAAATTGTGCCTCTGAATTATTCAGAATGAAAACATACACAGAAGAAATCAATAAGGCACATCTGATATTAAAGACAAATTAAAGCAGGCAGTATAACGTGTCTTGGGGCACCTGCTACATACAAAGAAGAAAGCTTTTTAGAGGTGAAGACGACTATTTTCCTTCTATCCCTTCATTCTTTAGCGAGTATTATATTTTAGCTGTCAAAATTAACATCTTTATGAATTAAGACATTAAAGGTTTCTTTTCAACTTGTTCTTTGTAAACGTTAGAATTTAACTTCAGACTCTAGCACAATAATTGCTTCTTTGTATCCCCACAGTCTTTTTAACTTAAATGTAACATGCCGTGCTGGAGGGATAAAATTATAGAAAAATGTTCAGGTCAGAAAAACCACATTAACAAATATCTAGAGCTAGGCACTAAGCCTCTGAAGACTTTGAAAGTGTTGGAGATTAAACTAGTGAAGAAAAATGTGCCTCTCTCAGAAACATCTAACATACTAGCAGTGGGAAAATGTCTCCTATTTGAATCACAGATATGATTTTTAAAAGTCTGTGAAGGAGGGATGGCTTGCTTTTTTGGGGTAGTATTATTGAGAAGTCATATAAGTTTTTACCCTGGGTTTCTGCTTTATGATAAACTACATGGAGAATGGTGATGTGTCATGGCGGGTGTCATGTAGAATCTCTGGTTTTCCATTGGTAAGAGTCAGGATTTGGCATTATTTGTATATTATCTGATTGCAAATCTGCTATGAATATGGTAAATTTCTCAGCAAGGACAGCAGAAAGCTGTGCCGTGCCTGTGGTTTGAAGCAATCAAGAGAACACAACACAACACAACACTCATGTGACAATGGACAGCATTAATTCCCAAGCTGAACATTTCTAGCAGTCACTTGGAAACCTGTACTAGGACCTGATTCCTTGCTCCCTCACCTCATGGAATAATACTCTTCTTTTTTACAGTATTATTCCACTGACTTCTTTGTAGTACATTTTCATTTATATGGGACTGAGAGATATGGTCAAAAATCCCAAAAATATACAGTGGAAATATAAGCAATATAAAAATGCCTTCTGAGGAATCAGAACCCTTTCCTAAAAGTATGAAAGAAGGTTAATTGCTGCTGTAGTAGTCAGTGCTCGTTGGAAAGACAGTCATATCCAGGATGATACAACAACCCCCAGGAATGAGAGCATTGATAGCTGAGTGGTCTTTCAAAGAACTTGCACAACTGGAATTTGTTTCCACTCTTTGTTGAAATTCATGCAGGCTGTTGAACCCTATAAAACAAAATGGGTTTTTATTCAGGCTTTTGGGAGATGGAGTAAAATACAAAAGGAGCTGAAGCCTGTGTGTAAAAGGAGAAACCTGAATGATTTCTGCTATTAGTTTGTCTTTTACTGGAAAATGTGAATAGGCTTAAGCTGTTAATACCAGTACATTTTTACTGCAAGAGGTAGGATTTCTAAAAATATAAATTATTGAGAGATGCAGATAAAATATTTAAAACTACTTAATGCGTTAGGTGACCAAGTTCTCTTGATCTCAATGGAAAATAGGCACCTAAGCTGCTTAGCTGTTTAGAAAAATCATTCCGGTATCCCATCCTCCCATGTAAACACCTAAATACACCTGAAAGTATGGCTAAAAATGCACAATGAGCTGTGGAGGGACCGTACACCATGGTTGGGATTCTTCTTGTCTAATTTTACACACTAGATAGAAATTTAGGAGAGTTTTTTAAACAGAAGCCTTTAGTGCCATCAGAGATGTCATAGGATATGTGGGACAACTCCCTAGGATTCCCAGATATGACATAGGACCTGAAGAACTTATGCCCTCCTGGAACTGCAGGTCAAGAGTAGAAGGACAATCTGGGTTTTTTCAAATGAGACCAGATGTATAAATTCAGGCAACTGAGCCCCTGGCTGGGGTGTCTTGTGTAACTTACTTCTTATGGCTTTGCTCATGTTTCCAGATGAGAGAGCATTTCTGAGGTCCTGATTCCAGCAGAATGCCCATGGAGGTGTTTAAAAAATAGGTAGACATAGTGATTAGTGATATGGTTTAGTGATGGTTTTTGTCAGTGTTAGGTTGATGGTTGGACTCGATGATCTGAAAAGTCCCTTCCAACCTAGACGATTCTATGATTCTATGATCACCTCATTGTCAAGGTTTCACAAGGAAATCTGTGACCACCGGTTGGACAGGAACTGTGGAGAACTACCACAGCTAAGTCTGAGCGTGGCCCAGGGCATCCACTGGAATCTCTTCACTTGCAGGACCCGACACAGTCAGCTGAGACTGGTAAAACTTGAGAAACAGGTGAAATAACTATGCCTTGGAAAGGTAGACTGGGTTTCACACTTAAATTGCAAAGGTTGAATTTGGCAGTAATTTAGTGCTTATAAACCGACAAATTCTAATAGTGGCTGATGTTGAATCATAACTTAAACAAAATTTAGGAGAGTTTGTTCGGCTTGTGCAGAAAATGGCATTCCACAGCGGCAATGTGTAGTTGCCGGTTCCCTCTTCATGCTGCTTGAAGCTGCCTTTTTTGCTTATTTCTTTGTCAGAAATGTAATCATGTGTCATTATATCCTCTGGCATCCCTGTGACAAACTGTTTCTAAAATCTATGCTACTGTGTTTAACGTACACACACAAAGAAATAGGTGTCTCTGTTTTCTACTTTACCCATCATTTTGAATGCTGTTTTTCAATTGTGATTAAACTTTTTGCTCCTGAAATGGAGGCAGAAACATCACATCATACTGACTTGACCCAGTGACAGGGAATTACTAAAATTCCTGTTGCTGTAAATGAGAATTCTGACTATTGAACCAAGTAAAATATGGCCAATTTTATAGAGTCTATGAAACTAGTGGGAACCACTTTGCAAAACTTCTTTTGAAAATATTTAATGCAATTTCACACAATAGAAATCTATTTTTTTTCTGTTAAATTCTGACGAAGCTTTTGTTTTGCTTGGGTAGATCCGCATCAGCACACCAAAGATGGATCTTTGCAAAGATGAAACTCTACATATTCCTTCCATGATTACTGCCACACTACTGTCTATGGAAACACCAGTTCCAAAATTTAGATTATGGGGCTTTTTTTCATCACAAACCCAGTGCGTGCATGTGTGTAAAATGTGTCTGCACCCTTTATATCAAAACTTAGTATTGCATATAATGCAATTTGATATTTCTTCTTTGTGCAAAGAGGTCTTTTCTCAATGTACGATTCTTCTCAGGAGATGTGTTCCTCTGTGAAACAATAAGACACGAATAAAGGTACAGCAATATTTAAAAAGAATTGCAAGTGTTGGAAAAATCAATTAAATGCAAAAGAACGTGAAAAAGCAATAGTGTATGTAAGCACGGCCCTGAATAGAAGAGCTAAGGCACTAGATACTTGGCTACTTGCAATTCCAATTTGTGCTGTTGTCAGAGCACAGAGGTATTGGAGAGGTGCTCTTTGATCTGTGGTTGCAGGACGTGAAAACAAAGCGAGAACAGGTCAAAGCAGAAAGAGAATATGGCAGGAGTGATCTCGGTGGTTTTAAAATACTTTCTATGCTGTCGAATAACTGAGTGCCATCTCAGTTCGCTCCTGACTTCTCTTTCAGAGTGACCAATTAGGCCTTGTTGAAACAAACCCCAAAAGTCATTCTGGAGATAGTTCACTTTGGCTGACAATATAGATAAGACTGTAAGCAGATTTGGTTCCCTCTGTCCTACGCAGTCCTCCGACACTAGGGCAATTAGTTTTGCATCCTCAGGCAACTCAATCCTTATCAGAAGTATGCCACCTTGCTGGGAAGAAACATACTGTCTTGGACAGTCTGAGCTGAAAAAAACCCCAAAGCATAATTATTATGTTCCAGGGTCACAAGGGCAGCCCATGGAGCCTAGGCAGCTGCAGAGCCAAATGTCATGCACTGTGAAGGTGGCCAGCTGGCCTTGAGGGCGTTATTCCTTAGCAGAACTGATGCAGACTCTTCCGTGCCACGTAGCCTAAGGGACAGGACCATTCCCAGGAGCAGCTATACTCAACAACGTATGTGTAGTGTATGTTGTCTACATTCCTGCAGAGGAGGTGGGAAGTCTTGATAACACTGTATGACACATCTATCTCATGCCTGAACCCCAACAAGTTTCATATATTCCTCTATCTGTTTTTCCTATATTATTTACCTATATTTGCCTGTGTTACCTCTCCCCACATGTTTATGGGGTTTAAATCTCATGGGAAAGGCCTGAAATCCTCATATCCTCTTTCCCCAGTAAACATTATCTTATACAATATAAAAAGAGTCAACATCTCTCCTGTTTCCTTCAAAATAAAAACCTAACTCTAACTAGAAACCTATACTCGGAGCTGGCTTCAGGAAATGGCATATGGATGTGTGTTTCCCTTCTAGCATGAATATATGCACTCAATACAGAAGCTTAAAGATACCTCCTTCTCCATGGCATTTCTCACTCAATGACTTCGGTGGCCTGTTGTTCGTGTGCACGTGTTTTTAGGTACCTCTTTCTTCCTGTACGCTGGACAAGCAGTAAGATTGCTGGGAGTTACAACTGCAATGCTGACCTTATATCCCATTTTGGGTTTTTAGCCTGTAAGTTTGCTGCGACACTACTTTGAATAATGTGAGGCTCATAAATTTTAGACTGCAAATATAGATTAGGCTTAGTTTCCATTTTTGTAGCATATCTAAGTTATAGTAAACCAAATATAAACTGTGTGGAGAAGTGTCAGATGATGAACAGCATTCACCCTGTAGATTTCTGAAATCTGAGAGAGGAAGAACATGGAAGTGCATCCTTGCTTCTCTTTTCCTGAGCTGGTAACTGTCAGAGGCAAGATAGGTTGGAGTTCTGTCTGAAGTAAAGCAACTGTTTAAAATATTTCTGATGATAAACTTATGGAACGGTAAAACCACAAAGAGACCAAAAAACCTGTTATAAAATACCTATGGATGTATTTGTTGTCTGTGGAAGAGAAGATGGTGGAGAGTGCCAGTGTAAGAAGTACAGTTTGCATCTTTTCAGTCTGAATATTCTCCTTGACCCTCTTCAGTGTGTAAAGTGGGTTTAGCCAGACAGCAAAATAAAGAAATATAACTAATGTTAGATAAAAATTCTGAGGAAAGCTTCTGCTGAATCTTATCTGCCGCCTAGACAGTGGAAAGATCTGTGACTGCTATTTTTCCTGGGTGTTTTCAGTGATCATAGTACTCATGCTGTTTGAGGCCCGTTTCAACAAAAACTCAGGGATATAAAATATAAGCTTCAATGCAATTCCACATATAGATACATGCTAAACATCAATAACACGAGAAGTCTGAGTTGCATGTCTTATTGTTTTTTACCAAGTCAAAAGCTCATTCTATTAATTTCAGTACAAGTCCATTGCCAGTGATTTCTGAGGAAGTGATACAAAAACATATTATAAGGAACAAGAGGGATGTAACATTTTAAAGATATTTACTGAAAATTATTTCAGAACTGACTGTTTGAAATTCTTTGGAAAGAAGCTGGATTATTGTTACAGGTAGATTTTCCTGTTATGTGGGAAGTGATATTGGGTGGGTTCTTTCGTATGGTACTACAGACAACACCTAGCTACAAAGCAGTAGTAACGGTCTACACCAAGGACATAAAATGCATGTTGTAAGCCTAAAAGTAAGGTGCTTGAAGATGAAAAGTGAACTCAAGACCTGCATGGTATTTCCATTAAACTTTTCTCATGCAGTGTCGAGATCTGAATCAGTATGATTATTTTTGCTCTGCAAACTCCCTACTGTCCTGCCCCTAGAAAAGAAGCTGTCAGATTTACATGGTTTTATGTTTCCACAAGAAGAAGATATTAAAAACATAGGTGCTGGTAGAAAGAATTACATTGAAGGTATTTTCATTTATGACTTACAACAGGGTTCTGGGGTAGTAACAAGATAATAATATTATTTTATTAGGTGATTCAGTGCTAATGACTACAGAAAATTTAAGGAGGGAATTTGTTGATTAAACATGATTATTGTTATCTTCAGAAAAGAAACAATACTTTGGGAATATTTTGTTATTATTTACTGTTTAGCAGTCCAAGGGAATACCATTTAGCAATATGCAATTGCTAAAATTTGTTATCAAGCACAGTAGTAGGGGAAAAAATGAACTAAACTGAATAAACACAAATGGTACTTCTGTCTTTAACAGACAGCGTGAACAGTCTGGAGTGAAGGGAACCTCCTGCCCCCAACAGTTACACAGATGTATTGGTAAAATGTCAAAAGCAGATGAGAAGTAAAATTGATCTTGGAAAGAAACCAACAGATGACATCATCAGCTTAGGGATTCCAATTTGCAAGTCTAAATTGGAAAAGGTAAAAAGAACTGTACAAGCACAAAAGCAAAAATGGTTGTAATAAAAATAAATAAATAAGGAGAAATTTCCTGAATTTGAAACAGTTTAACTTTATATGCTGTTAGTTTTGATTATGACTTTTTCTGAAATCAGAGAAAATGAAGGAAGTCTTGTCTCTGTGCCTTATTCTTCTTCATTCCAATGTTCTCGTGTGTCTGTACACCAAAATTCATCATGGATAGGTTCCATGGTTCCTTTAAAAAAGTTAAGCTAGACAGTGTATCTACCAATGCAAAAACATCAGTTTACGAAAATAATTAGTTATAAATGAACACTATGCTTATGTGGCTTTTCATGACACCCGTCAAAGCCGCATATAAAAGTTTATGTTATGAACAAACTACTCTCTGTCCTGTGATTAAAGGGCACATGATGACCTCAGGAACCACCCTTTAGACTTCCAGTGCTTCTGGCTTTAATATTCTGTGCTAGATTCACAGAGCTCTTCTACAGATGCTAAGCGTTCAATCCTGAAGGCTCCACTTCATCATCAGGTAATTAGTATTTTCATTAACTTGCTTATTGTCAAGGAAAATGAGCCTTGATCATCTAATTTTTCCTCAATGAGTTGAATATTGTAATATATCTATAATTAATGTGTTTTATGCCACAAACGTGTAATGGAGTGGAAATCTGAGCCTGCTCCCAGCAGTCACTGTCAGTAAATGTTTGATGAATAAACAGAGACTTTCTAATGGGAAATGGTGGCGACTTTTATAAGCAGACACAATAAAGACTTTATTAACATACTTAAGAAGCATTCTGGGAAATAGAATTGAATGCATTATTACTGTAGGCTCCTTTTGTGAAAAGTAAATTTTACTGTCCCCATAACAAATGTTTGCTTGTTTGATGTAACTTGTAGTGTCATTCTTTTATGGAGCATCTTTCAGTGTAAATCTGTGAAGCATTTTAAATTAGCTACTTATTCCCTATAGGTCTAAGATCTAAAAAAAAAAAAATCCCTCTGAAATTTGTATAAACTAATCACTTATACACCTGGCTGTAGTGGAAAAAGAAATAAAAAGAAAAGAAGCAACACCAAGCAGGTATCTGAAAAATCAAATGAAAGTGAAAATCTTGTTATAATGAAGATATAACGTAGGTGTTCAGAGAGAGAAGAGAAGCTGGGGTGGAATGGCAGATCATTTGCAATGCCACAGCTGCTATAACTAAGACTAAATATGTCTTCAAAGTGTATTAATGAACAGGTCCAGATGTAATATCAACATGCTATAATAAAGAGCCAGGAGCGTCTCTGAGCTAGTTGGGAACTTATTTGCCTTCTTGACTGGTTCCAGAATGGAAACCAAAAATGTACTGGCTCAGGTGCCTTACGTCTGCAGCCCATACTGCAGTCAGTGATGGTTACAGACTGTAAAAACAGAGCCTTCAGAAAAAAGAATGCCTTTGCCCCTGTAATTTTTTTTTTTAAATTTTTTTTTTAGTTGTCATGGTGTTTGCCTTCCCAGAACATGCTGTATCTGGGGACAAACAACTTACCTCAGCAAGAAAGACACTTGAATTTTAGCTTTTACTCAGCTAGGTGCAAATGCTGGGTTCTGATTTGCATGCAGTTCAGAAGCTTTCTGTGGCATTGATGTAATGTGATGGAGAAGGCAGGAATAAAAAGAGTAGAGGAGAAAGGGAGAAAGGACAGAGAGAAGGAAACAAAGAGAAGTTTCGCCTAAAAGAAAATTAGAGCGGACAATCGTGAGAGTAAGCACGCTGGCCTGCGGTTGTTACTTCTCTCCACATCCCTGTCCAAATACTCCCTGCTCTGAACCACCAGCATCGGCCACTGATAGTTTCTGTGAGCAAGGTCCGACTGTCCGGCTGTCCGACTGGCAAGGCACAAGCGCAGGCTGGGAAAGGCTCCCACGCTGCCTGGAGTGGTCCAGACACTGTTGGCAGGGTCAAACTCCAGAGATGCTTTGGGAGAGGAGCTGTCGGCATAACCACGGGGAGATGGCTGTGTTCCACACGTCTGAATGGGAACTTGTCAGCCATACCTCGTGGAGAGGACTCAGCGTTTCTAGGGTGTGATGCATCTGTACTGCTTTAGATGCCTACCTTAAAATTCCTGAACCAAGCTGTAATGAATTATTTCAACTTCCTTGTTTGACTTTGAAGGCAAAATTTTTGATTTTATGTTCTATTACAATATTTTTGCTATTATGTTAAAAATTTACTTTGTTTAGAGACAAAAATGTGATGGGCCACATATCATTATTAAAGAATTTTGATTCCATAAGGGAAGTCAGTGCTTTTGCTTTTCATTCCAATTTCGTGGAATGAATGTGAAAATTGTCTTTGGACTAATTTTTTTTTGTTTCCAGTTTGCTCTGGTAGATATAAAATGAGAAAACTGAAGTTTTGATACAAGTAAATCCCAAGATAGAGTTATTTTGTAGATGCATGCAGAATTCGGAAAAGAATTGCCTACTCTTGTGTGTTTTAACTGACCAAATGTAGATGTCTGCATTAAAGTAGCTGTTAAACTCCTAGAACAATCAATGAAGATACACAGTCACCTACAAACTGTGATTTATCTCATCCTAATGTAGCTCTCTGGAATAAGCCAGACAAATCTCGGTCTAAAAGTGTGTATTTCTCATCACCTCTTCACTAACTTTAAGGAGAATCAAAGTTGACTCACTCAGATATTGACATCTACTTAATAGATGCTTAGACTTGACCTAGGCAAATGTCCCTTTGAAAACAAACTGATCAAAACATTAGGAATCTGACTGTAGAGAATATTTTGGAATGTCAGAGGGAGAAGTTGTGAAACTGAAGTTAATTTTTTTTAATGATGGTGTAGGTCAGATGTGATCTTGACTTACTACAGCACAAGAAATTTCATTGAAGGTGTTCAGTAGGAGCAAGACTGAGAACTTATGAGGGGAATTTTAACTCTGTCCAAAAAGGTTTTTCCAGTGGGCAGGTTCTTCATCTCTCCTAGAAGGGATTTAGTCAAATCAACCTGTGGAAAATAATGTTAAGAAAATTAAGTGATGTGGCTGAAAGCTGTGTTCATTCCACCTAAATTTAGGCACCTAGATGGTACTCCAAAATAAGGTGCATAGTCACCGTAGCTTCATTTGGGGAAAGATCAACATCTTCATATCCAAGTCCTCTTATGCGGTGTATTCGCCTCAACTCTTGCTATCTACAACTGGGAATGAAAATACCCTCTGAGGTTCGATAACCATAACCTCTGACAAGTGAAATTTAGCTAACAAGACCAAAAATGAATCTTACAGTGTCTGAAACTTCCAGGTTTAAATTCAAAAGTTTTTTTAGTATATGGTTAAGTCAATATCAGAATAGCAATTTTTAGTTTTTATACTCACTGTCCATTGCAATTATTCAGATGGTTGAGGTGCTTTACAACAGATGGAAAAAAGAATACCAAAATCCTAAAATCAAAACCCCAATAATTCAATATATAAGATACATTTTAGTGCTCACTGGTATCATAAGCAAAACCAACTAATTTAAACAGTGATCCGGTTTTCAGAATGTTGGAGAAAAGAAAGGTATGTACTCTTCTGACTCAAGAAAATCCCTTAACTAAGATTTTGTGACATTTCTGTCTTCAAGCCAGTGTGTTGCATGGAATCTGCATTGTCTTGAAAGTACAGGGAGTTCTGGCAGGGTTTTTCACCGCAGCCAGGATTATATTTTTTTCTCCAGTCCCAGGATGTGGCAGCATACCGAACTGCATAGGAAATAACAGAATTCACCTTGTGCTTCCTTTAACTAAAAGCTTATTATTTTGTATCTGAAATGCAAAAAGGGAAGAAAGCATTTTGCAGGCCAGAGTTAACTATTACCGCAACAGATAAAATTCAGATACGTTCTTTTTTGCCATTAGAACTACCCAAGCAGAAGACAACAGACCGTCGAACATCAGCAGCACAGACTGGAAGCGCAGTGCTGTTCTCCATTATGCTGCTACTGATCTCAGTATCTGCACCTTCTTTTCTAGTTTACGCTATCATTACTGAAACTAATATTTGATCCTGTCGTCTAATTAGAGATACACATATTTTTACAGACTTCATTGATCTTACCTTTTTTTTTCTGGAACTACCTGATATTTGGTAAGATATTTATCTTTGGGTGTTTGAATTTTTACAAAAATAAATTATTGAAGGTGCAAGTTAATGACTTTTATGAAAAACTTAATTAGAAATAGATGAAACAAACACGACAATGAAAACCCAAAGTAATATGCTGTTTTCTATTTCACTGCAAAAGAACAGAGAAGAAAAAGGGGTTGGCAAAATAATGCATATAAAGGCCAGATATCTGTGTCCCGAGGCCATCAGACACTTCCCTAATGGACTACAGAATGTGTAAAATAATTAATCATGTGGAGAAGGCATTGCCAGGGTTAGAGATGGGGTCTTCAGCTTTTAATGGAAATGCTCTGTGATTGAGCTGGGGAAAAAAAAAACTTCTGTAGTTAGAAGCAGAGGGCATCTGTCATACTTAACTCATAATAGTTTAGGAGCACAATAAAATGCCCGACATGGTTCAGTACTTTTATTTTGTGGGGTATTAAAACTATATATAATACAAGAAAAGTACAAATATGCAGTTAACCACTCTCCATGATGGTGCTCACGAATTTCAGTAGGAGGAATGCTTAAAAGGTTAAACTCAGATTCTCTGGGGTCAGATTTGTTCCCTCACTAGCAATACATCTCCCTGACTAACCTTTCTGTATATACTTTTGAAAAAAGATATGGTGTATTTTCTATCTGCCTGTTTGATAGGTTGTCAAGGTAGAATGAAACAGATAACTTTATTTATTTCTCTGAACATAATAGGCATATTGTAAAATAATAGTAATAAAAAATTGGTTTAGTATTAACATGCAAATTTTGCAGGCAAAGAACAATATTAAGATTAAGATTGAAGAACTTCAAAGAGAAACACAGTTAAGGTTATTATGCATATGGAACAGAAACGTGTCCATCTGGTGGAGACACATTATGGTGCAGTCTTCAGTAATACGATCTGGAACCTATCTTTTTCCACAGGATACCTTCCTCATTTATTGTATGGGATAAACAACGTTCATTATTTGAGTAGTTCCCTTAAATTTTCTTGCATCCCCATAGGTCAACAAGTGGATATAACTTTTATTTCTTCTGTGATATTTCCATCACTCATCCAACAGTTTGTGTGTCCAAATGGAGGTAGCTAACATCTAGTCTTTATTCAGAGCTTGAACATTGTGCAGTATGCAGGGATGCTGCTCAGTACTCACACAAATTAAACTGAGAAGGTTCAAACTTGATGCTCAGAAAATGAACGTACAATCCACTGAAAATCATACAGTTTGAGAGTGTTAGTCGATAAAAGAATTATAATTAGCCAATAGGCTTGAAAACGCAAGATATATCTAGCTCTACAGGCGATTTTTTAGAGGCACCATAGGAAACATTTAAAGGTTCTCATCTGAAGTATTTGGTACAGGTCAAACTATACACGGTGAAGACAAATGAGTTCAAACTGGAATAATGACACAGAGAGAATGTAGCTCGTTCTTTTCACTTGTCTTTGCACTTTCTGTATCTGTTTGGAATTAGAAATACAAGGTGCCCAAAAAGGAATATTTTTGGATCATCATAGTCAAATAAATAGTTCAAGAGAATCTAAACTTGTGAGATTTCCAGTTCAACTAATCTAATCTAGATTTATGCTTTAAAGAATCTAAATTATGCCAGCACCTATAATTTTTGAGGGGTTTTGTTAAAGCATTAGCAGTTTGATCCCACTCAGGAAAAAGTTTTAAATTAGCCTGTAAAGGAGAAAAAGAATTAACTGGAAAAATATAAATATATTAACATATCTCAGTAGCAATAGGTGTATGAAGCAGAGAAAAAAATAAAGAAAATTCCTACATAGACAAATTGAGGGTCAGATTGCAATGATTAGACCAAAAGGATGTATGAGGGGGGGTTGGCAACCAGAGACAAAAGTATTATTGACATTACTTTCCAGCTTGGGCAAGAAGTTCATCCCATTCAACACTACCATCTGAGCAGGACTACACGAATCCTATTCCTGTACAGCAGCCAACTCACATCACTCTACAAGCAAGACTTCTGGAGACATAGCCAAACACTGCAGCCTCAGAGGCTGCACGTTTCTCAGTCCTGCTGCCTTCGGATGACCTCTGGATGGAAAGAAGCAACTGGCTGCCAAGAAGGAGGCATCTGGAAGGTACTGGGAGGGTTGCACAGGAAGGAAAGAGGAGGCGAAAAATGTAAAGGATCTGAATCTGAAGGGGATTGAACTCTAATAGAAAGTAAAAAGGGCTGGACTTCTGCCCACACAAGTTAATGGGAGTTTTGACATCCATTTCAGGAGCTGCAGTGACAGGCCCCTGTGAATTAACAAGGACCGGAGCACGGGAGAGAAGTAGTAAATAGACTGCCCGCAAGGGTAAAGCTGTTTGTGCCTAAGGGTATGGCCACACTGTGATTTGGCGTGCGTATACGTATTCACACCAGCTTTAATCTAGATTGAACGGATACTACTTAGGGGGTCTAAGGCTGTGACAGCATATACTTCAGCGCGGGCTGCACAAGCCTGCAGAGGACCAGAGCACTTTCTTGAGTAGCTGCCATCCCCTGAAGCGTGTGTTGCTGCAGCTTTACTTAGACGTAGCTCTGTCTCCTCCAAGCATCTTTCCCCAAACCACCGCAGGCATGCTGTAAGTATCGGGAGGCTCTGGGCGTTAGATGAGGGGGGTTTCAACATCTCTACTATATGGCTGCAGAGGAGGTAGCTGATGTTCAGATTTTATAGCGTGAAGCCTGTGCCATGATGCTCAAGTTCCAGTATACTGATGATGCAACTAAAGTATGTTGTAACAAAACATGTATGTGTGAGTGTGTGCGTAACCGTGTTTGCTTGAATTCTTCACAAAACAGATATATAAAGGAGAAGCTAAAGGTATACACAAGCACTGGTGGACCCTTAAGTGCAACGCGTTAAGCTGGTGTGAGGAGGGTGGGTGTCTGAACGTCACAGCTGTGGCCCAGTGACAGACAGGCTGGGGCAGCGGAGGCGAGAAGAATGGTCATATGATGGTAGTTGAAGTGTCAAGGGGGTACAATTTATTGAAAAGCAGATCACAAAGGAGAAAATCCTTCCTGCATATTATTAGTGCTATTGATTGATTTATATAGTGCATTTCTTAAGCAAAGCTCTTTATAGAATTACAAACTATTAAAGCTGAGTGAATAACTCACAATGAATAATTTATCCCATGAATTTAACCTTTCTTTCAGCTCATGGAATAGCCACAAAGAGATCACTATTTCCTTAATTATTCAATGAGTCTTTTAATGAACTTTCAAAACACTGTGAACCGATCACCGAGAATGTTCTGATAATCCAAGATAACCAAGGTTTCTTTGGGTCCTGGTTGTTTAGAGACTACAGACTTGTGGCTAACAAAAGCACGTGCACTATCCTATGCGAATCTGGTGGCTTGCGGTATGTGCCTACTACACAGCGTGGTGTTTTGCAGAGATTGCTGAGCTGTCTCTGAATAGTCACAGTTTTAGGACAGGAAGAAGCACAAGAACTGTGGCAATGCGGATCTCTAACCCTGCTGTCCATCCCTGCGTAGAAACAGCCCTGAGGTAGCACAAGACTTTACTGCTACGGCTCGGGGATGCTGACAATTTGGGGTGCACGGAGCTGCAGGGTCTTGTGTAGACGGGACAGCCCCTTTGGAGCCCCTCCACAGTGTTGTGCAGCTCAGGAGTACCTTGAGGTACTCCCTGTACACGTCAAGCCAGCTGGTTATGCACCTGAGCATTGTTTGTGTTGTTTTTTTTTAATCAAAGCCTGAATTCATTGTGATTCAGCATAAGGCACACGGTGATATTTTTCCCTGACAGGACGAGTATGTAAAACTCAGAATTTCAAAGCTGTGCTACTCTAATATTCCTCTTCCATGAATATTCAGGTAAGTAGCATGCAAGTCTATTCTTTGACATACTTTTGCCAGGACAGCTTAATTCCATAAATGTCTGCCGAAAGCAAACATGAAAAAAGAGAGGCCTGCAAACTGGGACAAAATAGCTGGAGAAGTTGTGCACTGTGCACTTGACCCACAAACCAGCTATCCCTTGGAATTGTTCTGCTTCATTTATATTAAACATCAGTCATCCCTGAGGAAAAAGGGAACCGAGCAGTAATAGGAATAGCAGAAGCACTATCCAATGGTTTGGGGAGAAGACTGTTCTGAACGGGAGTGGGAACTCAGATTTCATTCGGAAATATAAGGAGGGCTGGGTAGCAACTCATGTTAACCCATCATCTGTAATGCAGCCGTCATTTTTGGAGGCTAGGGGTAGGTTCTAAAGTTATATGTAAATGCTCACCATCCCACGCTTTAGCTCATTTCCTTTCAGGTTATGCCACCGCAGGACTTTCAAAAACCGTTTCGCAATTAAAGTTTCATGCTGCACAGATGGAGAAAAATGAACACCCAGCATAGCTCCGTGTTCTGGCAGTGGACGGTCCCTTTTTAATTACAGAACAAACTTTGGGGTATTTCCACTGTATTTCTACTGTACTCTAATGCAGTGGCAAACAAGGCTGAGGAGTAATGCATTTTGGAGCTGCCACTGAGTGTGTTTGTTAGTGCTTCCCAGCGTTAATACCCTGAGTGTGGCAGCAGATTAATAATTCACTTGTAACAGCATGGTGCAGTCTTTAAATGGAGTAATTTAAAACAAGATATTAACAATATCTATAGATTTTTTTTTAAAGGAGAACTTGTTTTGGTATAAGGAAATACAAAATCCTACTCTCAAATCTCTACTGAGCTTCCAGATGGAGAGCAGACTGTCTGAGCCTTTATTTGTCTTTATTGACTCTTTACTTTGGATTCGGCAGTGTAATTTCAGTGAAAAATGGCATTAATTGCTCTAAGATCCAGTTTCTGTCAGCCCTTTCGGCAGGCTCAGGGGAGCTCTTTTGGGGTGATCACCCAGTGGTTAGGTCCATATCTTGAAGCAATCATGAGGTGCACGCATCAGATTTCTTCTGGATAGAAGGAAACCGGAGGAACTCTTGGATTGCACCTGGGCTTAGACATCCCAGGACCAAACTGGAACAGGTCCAATGCAACCCCCTCCCCCAGGGTGAGCATGGAGTGGATTTCAGGTTCTCAGCAAAAACTCCTTTGATCTATAAATCCATTCCTATTTGTCCACGCTAATCGATACGGTAGATATATGCTCAGTAAAGGAAAAGGCCAATAACCTAACATAATTTCAGTTTGAGGTAGTCTGAATGTCCAAATCGAAAATATTATGCAAACAGACGTAGCCCTGTTCTGACTTTCTGATGAATTTTAAACTTCTTATATCAGATCTTTATTACCTTTTAAGAAAGTAGCTGTTATACAATTTTCCTAAAACACATGCTAATTATGGTAATGTGTTGTTCTCATCTTAGCAAGCTAAACAATCCCTCTACCTTCATAATATTTAAATAGAGGATTAGATCATTCTGGATACCTGATCACTGTGCACTTCAGATGTTTAACAAATGTTATGAGCGTAAGTGTGCATCTCAACTGTATATTTATATTGTTGCGCATAGAGTAATGTGTCTTCTGGGTCCTATTGTAAACAAGCTGTCAAGCTTAACTGGGTTAGCCTGTAAAAATATCTTTCCATAAATAAATTGAAAAAAAAAAAACCCCAACAGTCAAGCAGCCTCTTCTAATGGGCTTGATCGGAAAATACAGGGGGGGGTTAGGAGGGGAAATGTAATAACACCATAATGTAGTCCTGTGCGGACTGCTTCTCAAAATGTCAGTATTCGTAACTTTGGGACATAGTCAGCTTTTGGCTACTTTTCTTTGTTCTCTGCCTGGTGATGTGGAAAATTCCAGATTCAATTATGTCCAGTCACGCCCAGTTTGTTATTCATCTGTTCTAGTTCACTCATGTCCTGCCAACTTAGATATGACTAAAATTATCCACAGAGAGATCAAGAGTGCATTTGCCTGCAACGTGTTCAGCGCTGCAGCAGCAGAGGAGAAGTATGACAGCATCAGAAAGAAGTGACTTTTACAGACAGCCCAGTACCTGAGGAGGATTAGAAGCAATACACAAGATCCAGAGATTATTCCTGGTGAAATTATAACAGCGTTAACAGAGATCAAATGTAATTTATTTTGGCTCCTTCTCTGAGCATGAAATCTCTGTTGCTGCTGCTGTTTGTCTCTTCTCTGTCACCCTCTTTGATCTACTTTGTTTTCTCATACAAATACTGTATGTAATTATGACATTTATGCCAACCTTTAAAAAAAAATCACTTTTGTTTTGAGGAGGGTTACACAGTAGTACTACCAGAATTCTCACAAACCCAGAGTAAAAAGCTCTGACATTCTAACAGATGAAAAAATAATTGATTATATAAAACTTATTTTAGAACTTGCTAATTAAGATTATGAACGGCTTCCATTAAAAACTCCAGTTTAGCTCTTCATTCTTTTAAGGAATGAAGTGATCTGTTTTTTAATTATCTGGATGAAAAGTCTTTTTTCTTAATTTGCAAAATATTTTGTTTTCTGGAAGTTGCTGATGAGGAAGGTAGTATAAAAGAGACAATTACCTTTTCTCCCATTTCAAAAGGGGTTTGAAAGTGAGTCTTTATCAATGATCTGGATGAAGGGATGGAATGCACCCTCAGTAATTTCGCAGATGACACTAAGCTGGGCGGGCGTGTTGATCTGCTTGAGGGTAGGTTGGCTCTGCAGAGGGATCTGGACAGGCTGGACTGATGGCCTGAGACCAATGGTATGAGGTTCAACAAGGCCAAGTGCCAGGTCCTGCACTTGGGTCACAACAACCCCATGCAGCGCTACAGGATTGGGGCAGAGTGGCTCGAAAGCAGCCCGACAGAAAAAGACGTGGGGGTGTTTGTTGACAGCCGGCTGAATATGAGCCAGCAGTGTGCCCAGGTGGCCAAGAAGGCCAACAGCATCCTAGCCTGTATCAGGAATAGCGTGGTGAGCCGGACTAGGGAAGTGATCATCCCCCTGTACTCGGCACTGGTGAGGCCCCACCTCGAGTACTGCGTTCAGTTTTGGGCCCCTCGCTACAAGAGGGACATTGAGGTGTTGGAGCGTGTCCAGAGAAGGGCTACAAAGCCGGCGAGGGGTCTGGAGGACAAACCTTATGAAGAACGACTGAGGGAGCTGGGGTTGTTTAGCCTGGAGAAGAGGAGGCTGAGGGGAGACCTCATCACCCTCTACAACTACCTGAAAGGAGGTTGTAGAGAGATG
Source organism: Larus michahellis (assembly GCF_964199755.1). NCBI lineage: Eukaryota > Metazoa > Chordata > Aves > Charadriiformes > Laridae > Larus > Larus michahellis. The sequence continues at coordinate 175,253,148 of NC_133896.1, forward strand.
GGGGCTGACCTCTTCTCCCTGGTGACAAGTGACAGGACGAGAGGAAACGGGTTCAAGTTACGTCAGGGGAGGTTTAGATTGGATATTAGGAAACATTTTTTCACTGAAAGGGTTATTAACCATTGGAATAGGCTGCCCAGGGAGGTGGTGGATTCACCATCCCTGGAGGTGTTTAAAAAAAGGGTAGATGGGGCACTTAGGAACATGGTTTAGAAGTGGCTTTTGTCAGGGTAGGTTAAAGGTTGGACTTGATGATCTTAAAGGTCCCTTCCAACCTCAGCAATTCTATGATTCTATGATTCTATGATAAATAATGGCAATAAACATTAAAAAGGCTCTCCTGTGGAGACAGCCTTCAATGAGGACTAGGTGATGGGGGTCTGAACAACCTGATCTAGTTGAAGATATCCCTGCTCGTTGCCTGGGAGGTTGGACTAGGCGACCTTTAAAAGTCCCTTCCAACTCAAACTATTCTATGATTCCATTTGAAAACTTACAATGACTTTATTTGGAAGATTTTTCAGATTGATTTTAGTACACATTAGATCATTTAGAAACTGAAAAGTTTCTGTTCCTCTATCTCTCTTTACCATGAACTCATACTGAGATTTAGTTTGCACCCTCCATTGCAACCAGTGCTGGCTGCTTCATTGCCTTCATCTTGGAGAGCCACCAATGCTAACACAAAAGGAAAAAGCGTGCCGTCATTCAAACTTAATAGACCCCTCTGAAAGAAATATGCATAAATTTGAGTGATTATAAGAAAGTGCAGAACAACAGGGACTCCGTTATTTTGGTACCAAATAATGAACTGTAACAAAAAATATAACATGAGAGGATGAGACTGAGATTTTCACACCCATCACCGTGTTCTTGACCAACTTGGACACTAAAAACTGCTGTTCCTTTATTTATAAGAATGAAGTTACTCAGTAAAGTAAAATGATTCTTCTTCCAACTTCATAGTATTATGGCTTAGAAGTTCTGTACAGAACAGGAGGCTTCAGGAAAAACATTCCTCCTGGCACTGGCTAAGATTCAACACCAAGACTCAGAAGTTACACTGAAAAAAGACAAAATTGGGCCTGATGCTATTGGCATCTTCTGAAAGATTCCTGCAGGCATCATCACCACATTTTTTGCCAATGTTGTGCTGCTGTGTATTGCTGTACAGTATTGCACTGTAGAACTAATTTCAAATAATTTTTTTGCCCAGCCTAGGAGCCTTATCCCTGGCTCCCCAAAAACTTATCACCAATTTTTAAATTCCTCCCTTTTATTCTCTACCTTCTGAATGAACAGGTGTTTGGAAACAAATCATGAATATCCTGACTTTCCTAAATGCGTGGAGCACCACTCGCCTTCATTCGATGAATGCAATTTTGTCCGCCAGTGCCACATACAAGTTATGCCCTGATATACTAATGTCATTTGACCTCTTTCCCTTGTTAATCAGGAGAAGAATTCATCTGCAGCACCAAGACTCATGAGACGCTGGGGGAATGTCTCCGTTGTGGTTTCTAGTCTCTAGGTGCTTCCACAATACAAACTGTAAATGCTGTATTTCTGTAGACCATTCACCTCGTGTCCCCAGTTTGCATTGCCCCTTCCTGTCTGAGCAAACAGTTCTTTCCCTCTCCCCTGGTCATAGAGAGTCCTTCACTGCAACCACCCCATCTCAGCCCTCACTTAATCTTGCTCTAGCTCTGCTTCCATTTCGAAATCCAGTAGATTGCCTCCCCTTTTTTTTTAAGTATCGGTCGATGACTTCATCCACAGTCAGTTTTGCAGTGATGTGTCACTATCCAGATGACCTAATACAGGCAGGTTGTGAGACTCTGCTGCCTTCTCTCTTTCTTTCTAGGTGCCGATTTCTCTAGGTGCCTGTTTTGAAGGGTACAACTGCAAATACATTGTTTCTGTTGTGCCCTGTCGTGGATTTTGGCCTGAGTACCTAGGTATTTCTCCACCCCACATACACCTAATAACATGTTGGTGATGCACGTGAGTGCAAAATGGATTACGATTATTACTAGGATAACAACCTTCCTGATTGTTTGGTTTTATCTTGTTGAAATTTGCAATCTTTACCTGACATTTCCATAACATATTCTAACAGCATTGATATCACTACTTCCTTTTGCTGCCTCTGCATCTTTTCTTCTTTCCGTGTGCTGTATTTATATCCGATAAAAGTGCATACTGCCCCACATGGAATCTGCTGCTTTTGTTCCAGAACACTAGGGACGTGACCTTAAAATTAAGCATAGAAATAGTGGAACAAGCTAAAACCGAAGTTAGAGAAGGAGGGTTCCAGACTATTACAGAGCAATTCATATCGAATAGCACAGGACCCGTGCTGACATATTAACAATAAAAAGGAATCATCTGTGGAAGCAAAGATGGTAAGTCACAGAGGGCATATATAAGTGCAGCCTCAGAGCTATAAAAGCCAGACTGACATTTATCACTCTGTGCATATTGGAGCTGTCATGTTGGTCCTCAGATGATCGTGTTACTACCTTCAAGACATTTTTTTAGATATGAAGCAAAGATTAGAGAGCGAATGAGAAAGAGAGAGAGAGGCTTGCTAATAAGTATTGGGTGAAAACCACATAAAGGAATTAGCATTTATATTATTTATTGTCCCTTTTTCATCAGCCATACCCCCCTTCCTTCTAATTTTTTCCCTCCCCTTGGATTTTTCTAACCTTGCTCTGAGAAGATTCTTGTACATTAAACCTAGTTCAGCTTCAGAATAGATTAAAATCAGTTTGACTAAATACTACGTTCAGCGAATGACAAATTGTACAGCTTCACACATTATTATTTGTGCTAAAAGCTATTATGTAAATATATTGGCTTATATAAGCTTAAATAGGATGACACAGGAATGCAAAGATAGGGCATACATACAGATCTATTGAAATGATACTCTGTGAGCATATCCTCTAATAGAAAATTGCATATTTTCACTCAGAGGGCAGAAAAGAACCATATGTCTATTTTAGTGGGTATGTCCTGAAATGATGCACTTATTCCTTTTATAATATTTTGAAATAAATACATATGGGACCGGTCAGATGTCAACAGTGGCACTGAAAGGAGTATGAATTAGTCACACTGGCACACAGGGCCCTGGAACAATGAACACTGCTCTGGAAGACCCTTGAATGCAAGCCTATTTGCCTCTTAATCCAAATGAATAATTAATGATAATTATCATGCCGCAGTTATTATCTGTGATAATAATATATCCGTAAGGTGAATAAATTCAATCTGCTACTATGCAGAAATGGCAACTCATAATATTCTTAAGAAATACAGATATAATTATCAGTATTAACGGTCAAGAAATAAAGGAGATTTTTGTATAAAGAATTACAGCAAAAGGTCTAAAGTTTAGTGAGAATGAATTTGATTGCATTATGTTTATTCTGTAGCTGTCATTTCTATGGCACCAGTTTGCAAGCTTTTCACAGCTTTTTTTCCTAAGACCCATTTAGTAAAAGCTGAAATGTGCATTTGTTCATTACAATCTATCCATAACTTTTCCATGAGCCCACTGCTAGGGAGGATCAAGCTCAGGATCTTACAAGCATCCATATGTAAACCGGTCCATTTGTGTAGTTCACTATGCTGGCAATTTTCCTCAGCTACAAAAACTTAGAGTATTAAAGCAAAAATCAATAAAACCAAATAAAATATTAAAAGGTCAAATACATGTTTGAAGCTTGTACAAAAACAGCCATAACATTTATTTTTGAAAGCACTGTAGGTGAGCTGTCAGCTAGGCAGAATAGTAGGCAATCATATTTAATCCGATCTCCCTCATCGGGCTTGTTGTGACAAAGGAAAATGGAAGGGGGATGGGTGAAAGGGAGCAAGAGGAAGTAACTACCCTCCCATTCTTTTTGAAATTGTTTTCATATCTCTTTATTTTGACTATTGAGATTCTTAGTTGTATAAATTAAAGACTTTAAAGTCTACTTAAGTTGAATTAAATTAATGATTGAGAAAAAGCTTTGAAATTCAAAGTTCATGCAGACCTTTAACTCACACCAGGAAGGCTTGGTTTTCCCTCCTTCTTTTCATCCTATGATTTGAGAGCTGGTTTACTCAGGGGAATGGTAATGAGATGTAGAGTTTCTCACCTCTAGGTCATTGCTTCAAATCTGGCCCAGGTTGGTAGGAACCAAAATTCATTATCATCTACTTACGGTTCAATGGCCTATGTGAAATGGGTTGATGGTCTTTCCGTCTAGTTTTCAGCGGGCAAATGTCCACACAATAATAAACACTAATTAGCACTGGAATAGGGCTGAAAGTTGTATTCCCAACATAACGTCCAGGGACTGTTGTGACAACCCCTCAAAACTCTGGCACCTTCTGGGACCATCCAGGAGGGGGGGGTTAATTCTTTCATGACTGTCACTATGATTCATCCATTTTTAATTTTTTTTCTGAAGAAACGGGCAAAAGAAATTGCCTCTTTTTCACTCCCTTTTTCATCAGAAAACAACAGATTTCCCTCAAAGTGGATCCTGACAGGTGACAAGAATAATAACGTGTAAGAGTCAGTAAAAGGATGCATTATTAATCACCCCGGGTTTCATTTAGGCCGTCAGCTCAGTGGGTGAGCTCTGTAGAAGGAAGAGTGGAGATATTATCATTATTATTTACTTGTCCACCCAGGAGTCACGAACCAGGACATCATTGTATTAAGCAATGTGCAAACATAGAAGAAAGAGCTAGTCCCTGCCCTAAAGACCATTCAGTTTAACCATAAAACAAGAAACGGTGTATACTTACAGGTAGATGGACATAGACGGAGGAATACTGAGAGATGATTATGCTATGCCTGCCAGCTTAGTGGTTATTCTTAACAACAGCATGATATTTCTAGTAATAAAACGATAAAATATGTTGTCAAGCTTTTTCGTGGGCATCACAGAAAAAAGAGGAATTCTGGAATGGAAAATTAGTAGAGGAGAAGTTGTATTTGCAGATGTTAAGGGACTCATGAAGGGCAGATTGGGGGAAAAAACTTACTTGAAAATGGAACAACCAGTCCTGACACTGGCTGTGCATCAGAGTCCAATAATCAATACAAAATTAAAAATAGTGAAGTATGGAAAGAGTGAAGAGTGTTCACCGGTTGCTATAATACCTACTGCGGCAAGCAAGGAAAGAGGCAAGAGGAAAAGGAAAGTAAATACTACGGAAAAGGAAAGTAAATACTACGAAAGCACTGAGTGGGAAGATGGTCCTTGCAACAGCAATCAAAGTGCGACACAACAGTGTTCGTTAATGGTGGAGAACACAGTGTTGCGGTAAGCTGGATGGAAGGTGATGAAGGACTTCTCTGTGTGTGTGTATGATGGGAATAACTGAGTAAGAGGATGAGGAAAAATTAATCTTCAAAATGCTTTGCCAAAAGTCTTAGAAAACAGGCACAGCCTGGATGGGACCTATAAGACATATTTTATTAAAAAAGGTATTTTTATAATATGCTTTAGGAAGGTGCAACCATGATCCAGCAATCCAGAAAGGTGTTATTGGAGAGTATTTGCCAGAAGATAATTAAGAGTCTTGCCTGGCCTTTTTAACTTGCAAAGAAGTTAGTGATCCACAGTCAAGTAGAAATACACAAAGCAGATTTTCTCATGGAGTGAAAAAGATGGTCTAGGTTAGAGATGGCATGTCTTTGAATATCTGCTGTTCATTTTCTCATATGAATAATATAAATATAAAGGAAGAAAAGAAGAGCCATTTTGTAACTCCTTTCTGCATGGGGAAGAAATTTGAGATGGATGTGAGAAAAGCATGAGCAGAAAGGAAGACTAGTAGAAGACAATATCACGAAAAGGGAGCAGACAATCTTATGTAAAGGAAAGGCCTTGTAGCTGCATAAAAGATGGTGGACCTGTCAAAGAGGATGAGAACAAGAATGGCTAGGAAGAGGTTTTTAGAGTGTCTGGCAAGAACAGTTTCTATAGAGGGCAGGGGACAAAAAACTGTGTTGGAGAGGGTGCCGGCTGGAAAGAGAGGAGAAGAATTACCGATTCTTATTGTAAACAAGTTATTTCATTAATTTAAAATGAAATGGAGAAAGGAGTTTAGGCTGTACTTGGAGATGAAAGAAAGGTCAAAGGTGACGTTTCCGAAGACTGAAGCATCTAAAGCATATTGTACTGTGAGGGGAGAGTCAAAGTAGAGTATGAGGTTAAAGAGAAGAGTAAGAGAGTGGCTGTGTGTGGGAACAAAGGACATAAGGAGCTGGAATAGAATGGGGTCACTGGGGCATGTGGACGGGATTTGGAGGAGAGAGCAAAGGAGAAATGTCAATGTCTATGACAGAAAGATCTGTAAAAGGAGGAGGAAAATGGAGATGCATGGCAAGGTGAGGAAGGAAGGTCACAACTTGGGTTGCCTATGCTTGGAAGAAAAGCAAAATTGTGGTGGAAACAAAAATAAAAGGAAAAGGGGAACATCTGAGAAATGAGTTAAAAGTGGTAAAAAGTTGCCTGGGACTGTGGGCCTGGGACTGAGTTGAACTAGACCATGGTAGCTGGGAAAGCATCAAAGCAGAAAGGGCGAACTTGCAGTGGAGGCCGACAGGAGAGATTGTATATCATTCATGAAAAAGAATGAATGATGTGTATGTTGGTGGTAAGCCAGGAAATGAGGATGGCATAATGGATCTTGAACTGGAAAAGAGGAGGCACATGCACCAAGGTGGAGGAAAGTAACAAAAAAACATGTCCTGACGAAGGCCTGCTGGTGGCCCTTCAGTAACGATTCAGCTTAACAAAGTGAGAGCAGCCATCTTGCTCTGTGTAGTCTGATGATGATCCTGAGAGGTGGGTTTGGATTCCTTAAGCTTCAAAATTCATTTGACAGATCCTGGGGGAAAGATGGGTGAAGAAATATCGCTTGCCCTCTTGCTTTTCAGGTGATACCAACTGACTACAGGACACGTGCTACCTCAGTACCAGCACAAACAAATCCCTTATTGATTCAGTTGCTGCACAGACGACAGTTATCAGCACCAGAGTACAGCATAAACTGCGCTACTTTATTACTTCAGTTAGGCTGTATCGCAAACTTTGTAGTAAATGTAAGCGTTTTTATTTCCTTTCCTTGGAATTATTAAAATCTTTTACAGACGGTTATAAAATGTAACATATCAGATCTATCAGGACAGCAGTTTTGGACTTGTTCATTGCTTTCTGGACATGCATAATAGATTCAGCCTTAGCATCTATATACTTTTATTTTCATATTAATCCTTTCCTTTTACATCCATCACAGTGTTAATCTATCTTCCAGATAAATCCTAAAGATATGTTATTCCCTTATACAGGATATTTATATATTTATTATTTATTTATACTTAAAAGTACATTTCAGAACATTTAGGCTATGCTTTGCACCTGTTTTTTGCAATGAGACCTAACTCTATGCAAATGATCATATAATAGTCTATGAGTCAGTCTTCGCATAATACCAAGCGAGGAGGAAACAATCAAGATTGATGTACCTATGGGTGTAGTAGGCAGGTGTCAGCGGTTAATTTCAGTGATTAATTTCAGTGCACTAAAACTGAGTGGTGTTAGGAGTCCTATAGAGAATCAAGGTGAGTTCATCTCACTAAGACTCCTAGGCAACTTTTCTTAACAGTTTTCAGGGGAACAGTATCTTTATTGACAGTATCACCGTCATGTTTTATTCAAGCTCAGTATTGTCATGTCCAAACCAGCAATAAAAATTTAATTTTCACTGAAGTAACTAAGAAATAAATAGTTTCTATAAGTCATCTTTTAATCTGATGTGTAAATATGGCATCCTAACAGATTTACATCATAATAGCCTTCCATTCCTGGTAAGTTTTGTATCTTATCTCTACTGCTGCTATGCCGTTTGTTGATTTAGTGATAGTTAAGAAGCAGTAGTGACACGTTGATAGGTAACTATAAGAAGGAACAGGATCTGTACAGGAAAGAGAGTCAAATCAAAGCCCTCTGAAGGAATAGAGTCGGTCTGAATTCAGGGGTGATCTGCTCGGTTAGGCTGCAGTTTGGCCAATCTGCGCAGTCACCATCCCAACCAGCTACAACACTGTGGTGCCTTCCTCCTGGATAAGAGTGCAGGGAAGAGCTGGAGGTGGAATGTGTGTGAGGGCTGTGATTCCTAGGCTGCAAGCAGGAAAACGGAACTGGGAAGTTTGAAAAGGTGAAGCGGGCCACAGAGGAATGTGGGAAGTAAGTAAGGATCGTTGTTAGGAGGGGCAGAGCTACAGGAAAATCTGCAGGAACCCAAGTTTAACAGTTGTATTCCATGTGAAACAATTTGCCATGTTATTTGCCTCCTCTTGCCTTTGAGAGCTTTTTGAATACACCTTTTTTGACCCTAGCTACCTAGATCCGGGTTTGGCAAAGCACTTCAGCACATGCTTGACTTCACAAATGAGTTGTAGGCAATTCTTGATTGACCAGAGGATCTAAATGGGTCTCAAGGTATGTTTAAGATTAAATCTATGCATATATGCTCTGCTGATTTAGAGGCTAAACAATGTGAAGGCCTCTGCCACACAGAACCAAGTGTGAGCTAGCCACAGATAAGGTATGAAACGTTAACTGTTTACACAGAGACTGCCCTTGGGACCATGCTACGATATGGGCGTTACTTGTTACTAATAGAAATAGTGAATAATAATTATTAAGTTAGCTTTGCTATACTGTGTAGGAGCTTTGTGACCTGCACATCCTTTTTACAGTTTTTCCTCTTGGGTACTTCTGGTTATTTCAACATACTGCTATTCTATTAGACTTCAGACTAAAGTACTAGGACTGAAAGAATTATGGAACCTAAAAGGACACAACTGCAAATACACAAACAAATAAACAAACAGATATTTACCAGACCAGTAACTTTGTGCAAGTTCATTGCTAATCCTTATTGTTTTTGTTAAATGCTTGTCCAATTTAACAGTAGCATATATTACTACTGTTAACTCAAACTGCAGGAGCACACAATGTACTGACTTGCATTTTCTCATAAGAGAAGACTAATCCAAATGAACCTTCCCCTCATACAAAGTTATCATGACTTCTTTCCAGCTTGGCTTTTAGTTGGCTTGGTCTAATTTTGGGTGAAAGTCCTCTCCTGAACGGGCTAGGAGCAATGCAGCTCTGATAGCTGATCATCAGACTTTGTGGGTCTTATGCCGGGAAGTGTATTTACGTTTGCTTTTGACTCATTGTCTGACATGTTTACAGCAACATAGCCCCACGTGGACATATTCTATACTCATCCCAGTTATCTGGGGCACCCTTGGGATAGAAAAACCTGGATTAAGCCAAGTTGTAGATAGTACATATGCAAATGAAGCAGTAAGAAAATAGAATAATGGCAGATGGAGAAAAGAGAAGAAAGGTTGGTGGCATTATTGTCAATACCAAGCAGCAACACTCTTGCTTCAGTGTGCTTGCACCTGCAGAGAAATTGTCATATAATCCAGCCATGAATATTCAAGAATTCACTGCAATTTCCTTACAGTAACAGAGAAAACATTTTCATAAAGAAATTATGAAAATGTAGTTACTCCAAAGTGATTTAACAGCAATTGCTACTAACTATTGAGAGAAAATCGTTATGTTATCTCTTTCAAAAGTACACTTTCTACAATATTGTATTTACAGGAAGCAATAGTTTTCCAACAGTCAAGTACTAGGATTTATTGGTAGGATATTATTACAAAACACAACTGATGGAAATGCCTGTCCAATCTGAAATATCAGTAATAATCCTGAATCCGTTGCCTAATTCATTCCCAAGAAAAGATAAACAGCATCTTTCCTTGCAGACAGTGTTTGTTCTCAGCAGATGAAATTCACCTGAGGGAATGTGGAATGATCAGGACTCTCCTTCTACTTCTGTCCTGACTTCTGCTTCAAAAGGAGTAATAGGTTAAAATATAAAAATATGTATTCCTATGTACTTTTAAAGCTTTTACAGATGTTTGCACTGGAACATGCCACTTTGTAGGCTTGTTTCTGAAACCCACAATGTCAACGTTTTTCTCTTGAGAAAAATGGCCTTTTTATTCATTACTTGTATCTATATGACAGCAAGTGCTGGTGTGATCATACTAGAGAATGAAACTATTCTTCTTTGTGCATAGGTATCCATAATGCTAATCAGACTAGTAAGGACCAGATGAAAATACCATATCTCCTAAGATGAGACATTGATTCTGTCTTTGTGACTTGCCTGTCCTTAGCCTATGCAGTGATGTCAGTGGTTGCTGCTCCTCTGTTTTGTGGAGACACATCTCCAGCAAAGTAGGCTTAGTCTGTGTCTTCAATAACACATTTTCAGTAGCTCCGTAGAGAATTGTGATATTTGCTGAGCTTTGCATTCTACTTTGGCACTTAGATGAGTAGAACAGACAAATTATTTCCTGTCTGATGCAGAATCACCTGTTCAATACTCTAGGTATGTATAGGAATAAACAGCTAGTTTACACAGTCTAAAGACTGAAGTACTTATCTCTTTGAAATAAACTTTTTTGTTTTATCAAAAACAAGTTAGAAACTTTATTCCATGGTGAATTAGATAATAGCTATCAAGAGGGGTCCAGGCAGAAATGGTTTTCTTGCAGAATTTTCATTCATTCCAGTCCGTGAGGCCAATTGTGATGTGTTCATGGGATTTTCAGTGGTTACCTCTGACTAGAGACCCTTCAGCAACCATAGTGGTCCCATACCAAATGCCCTTTTCATTTTCCTACTGACATCCCTGGAAGTGTCCTGTGCCATCCCTGGAAGTGTTCAAGGCCAGGCTGGATGGAGCTTTGAGGAACCTGGTCTAGTGGGAGGTGTCCCTGCCCATGGCAGGGGTGTTGTAACTAGGTGATCTTTAAGATTTCTTCCAACTCTAACCATTCTATGATTTTATGATCCAGCATCCTTCCCTAAAATGGTTAGCATCAGCTGAACAGTTGTCTTAATTTTACGACTAGTCTGTGCTCATCAAAACGCAAGTGGGATAGATAGGCAAGTGAACAGGGCCCAGAAAAGTATCAGTAACCTTGAAATTCAATTTTCTGGTCTCACAAGGCCCCATTCTTTACTGTACCCGCTGATCTGTGCTGTAATGTAAAAACACAGCAGTCTGTGTTGCGATTACAGCAGAACTCTGCACACAGCATTTTATAAGTATTTTCAAAAACAAATAAAACACATTTTTTGTTTGAATTAGAAGTTGTCTATCTGTCAACAGAAAAATTTGATACCACATGTTTCAAAACACCCACTATGTTTTGTGTTTGCTCTCGTATAAGTGTCAGTGGTATCAATGATAATTAACACCTAAAATTAAAGGAGATGTAGATGAATACCTAACGTGACATTTTGTAGAGCTATTTTTAAATTAATACTGGTGTAGGACTTAACAGTATTTTTTCTTCTCTAGATACTTGCTCTGAAGGAGTCGGAATGCAAATCTGCAAAGTTTTAAAGAGAGGGCAATTGCCCCTGTACTTCTACCACTCTAGTTCCTTCCATGTCTTTAAAGACTCTACCAGCTTTACAAGAGTAGTCTCACATGGCTAACCATTGCAAACAAATTTATGTATTTTTCATAGCTACAGGTTGCTATCATAAAAAGAAAAAAACCACCTGAATTATGAAGATAGAGCATTTTTGATTAGTTTTGTGATTTTCATAATCTGCTACTGTCCCTCTGTCTAGTTTAAGTTTTCTGATGCTTTAGTGACACCTGAACTTGCACAGATGAGCAAATGCACAAATATTACATTCTGGGTCATCCCCAAGATGTTCATGTGCAGTATTGAATATAGACATGCTTCCTGCAAGGCTGAGAGCAAATGAGCATCCACGATCCATTTGCATACTCAACATTTCATTTCTTCCAGCTAAATGCCACTTCTGCATTCCCAGCAGTTTTGCTGCTGAATATCTAGCAGATACGAATCCCTTAACGGGAGAAGCTGTATACCTAGATAAAGAACATTTGCAAATGAAATACCTTTGTTAAATTATAGCATCAGAATAACATATCTTTTAATACAGAAATTGCCTAGGAATATATGATTTAAAACTATCAGTAATTGTCACGACTCAAAGAGATAGCTCAGTGTTATAAAAAGTCTCTTTCAATACAGAATAAACATAAATTATCATTTTATATTCTCAGAGTACTATTCATCTCACTTTATTAGCTTTCAAAATGTAGACATTGAGTCTTATGTGGGCTAAATCTACAGTCAGGCAATTGAATACAGAGTTTGCTAGAGGGTGACCTGATCCTTCCTCAGGTAGAGTCTAGGGTAAACAGGATGAATTACTAGATGCTGTCTCTCTCCGCCGATTGCTGATGTAGGTTACAGTATTAGCTTACACGAGACATATGTTTTAGTGGTTTTAGTTAGAAGGAAAGAATCCCACCCTACACATATTATCAATCTCAGCCATCCCAATTATTTTATCCAATAAGCTTCATGCAAGTCAAGCTTTAAACTTCCACAAGTAGTTACACTGCCTTGTTGGAGACTGCAACAAGATGTGTGTACTTGATGATGAAACTAAACGTTGCTAACAGTTCTGGTAAGCCTCTCATGAATCACATGGCTCTTTAAATAATATGGCTTAAGTGTTTCTATTTGGAGGGTGTATATAATCTGCTTCAATGTTTTGTGCTTATATGCTATGGGTAGAACTGATATCACTACTGTAGAATACATTACCGTCTGTTACAACGAACTATTTTCAATTCCTTATAAATTCATCAAATTCTAACAGTGACCTGAAATCTTATATTCTAGATGTCATCTTCAGGCTAAAATTCCTGAGTACTCCTCAGATAAAACTGTTCAACTCTTTCTGAAAATGGAAGTGGTTAAGGTAAGCAAACAATCACTAATACACGTATCTGTTAGAAACTAAAAATTGGTGGCCCGTTCCTTCAGAACCTCCAACATTGCCAAGGCTGTAGAACATGAACTCTGCCCAGCTTCTTCAGGGAGAGGAGCTGGGCAGGGTTTGGGTAAGGGAAACCTGCTTAACTAAGTGGTGAATGGACAGATGCTGGTGCTAGCAAGATAAGGAAACTGTAATCAGGAAACGGTGAAAATGTGCTAAAACTGAGAGGAGATTGCATAGACCTGACAAAGAGGTGAGGTTAAAACAGACAGTTTTGCCGGACAAGGAGACCAGAGCAAGAAGCTCAGAGATTTGGTCCAAAGTAGGTTGGATAAAAACATAGTAGAGTGCAAAGGAAAGACTGCCTGAGTAATTAAGACTGGGAGCTAGAATTACCTTCAGAAAGGGAATGGGATTGAAAAGGAGTGTTGGATTACAACTGTGGGAGCCAGATGATATGACTGTGGAGCACTGAGCAACAAGGTGGGGGCTGAGAAGGCAGAAGAAAGCAGAATGATATCTGGACAAAGGTAGAAAAGGGGCAAGGACTACCTGTAATGAGCACAAGCCTTTCCAAAACTGTGAGCTGAATCCCCTTTTTCTCTATCAGAAAATATCTGCAAAACCATCCGCAGAAAAAAGCTCTGTATACACTGACAGGATAGAAATTCACTTTACTAGTGGTGGACAGTTCAGGGAGCTCTATCTTTCCAGCTGATCAAAGAGAAGGTTAAAAGAACCTGAAGCCAGACAAATTCAGATCCAAAGTATAATGTTCATTATTAATACTGAAAGTTAATATCCATTATAATTTATGAAGAGATATTGCAAATTTTCCATTGGGGAAGAACTTTAAAATAGAAATATCTGTATTTTCCAAGTTTCAAGAGAAATGGTTGGAGGAACTCCTATGCCCTGTGTTATCTAATGGTTGTAGTATTTCCTTCTCTTTTAATCTATAAATGCCCTGTCCAGACACCTATTCTAGGCCATATAGAAAAGAACAACTTTCTGCTGCTATTAATAGGTTATCTAAAGGTTTCAACTGGTCCTGGGTGATCCTGGGGCTAATGGTTATAAGGAAGAATTTTCAGAAAAAAGTCTACAACAATTTAATGAAACCGCGTCAATACAAGGAGTGGAAACATGGCTTCTTGGTCATTAGTTTCAAACTCATTTTACTGACTGTATAATCAAATTTCTTTACTAGTGCTCCAAAGTAATCTGATTTTTGATAGCAATGTAGATACATATTATACATTTATGTTCCACAAAATGTGGAAAACCAGATTGCTTAGGCTGAGTAGAAATTAACTATATTGATGAAAAAAATCTGTACTTTTTCTATATTTCATATTGCTTTCTTTGCAGTAAAATATTGTGTCAAGTTGTTTTTATATTGTGCTTTATGTCATTCTAGGATGCTTTTTAACAGATGGAGGAATAAAATTGTAGAATAACTAAACAAATTACTCCCAAAGATAGAACCAAAAAGAAATTCCATATTTCACCTATTTTCTTCAGCTCTAAATATTAGAGAGAGAGTATTTTATCTAACCCAGCTGATGCATGTATAAAGTATAAGGTATTAAGTATAAGGGTTGAAGTGTATTCGTGTATATAAGTAGGTAAAACTAACACATGCAGATTCTGATAAATTGGGATTCTATACACCTAAGTTTAATTCATAGACTATTCTAAAGATGCCTATTAAATCCCCTATCAGCTACTTTGTTAACATGGTGTCCATATATAAGGACCATTTAAACACACTGATTAACTGAACAAAATTTGTCACAGCAATTTCTAAGTTTTTATCTTACAAAAAATCTAGCTTTCCTACTTGTTAAGGTAATGTTCCCAAGTACACTAAAAATCTAGGAATGAAATCATCTCCAGGCAATATGCAGCAAGTGCTCTGGATGTCGTGAATATCCCTATTCAAGTTACTGCAGTAGGGAAGACTTCTACATTTCTTTTAAACTCTAAGTAGTCTGAGCTCACCTTCTGGAGTTACCACTCTCCCCGGGGACTACAGAGGCAACAGAAGTTAAGTTTTACCTAATTTAGGTTTTTCAGGAGTTTTCTAAAGCCTGATGAATTTGGGTCTAAATTCAACACTTTGCAGAAACACTTTTGGATGACCTATGACAAAAGTTCATTCATTCCCAAGAAGTAGATTTCAGCCAGGTAAGAGATTTTTCTTACTCCACTTCTATCCAGTTTCCTATGACTCACATAGAGTAAAAGGCTAAGTTCCTCTTTTTCTGACTGAAACATATATTATAACCTGTACAACAACACTTGTTTTTAATAGGCTTTTCCTCTGGGTTCTTCGTAATTCCCACCAATGTCAGCAGGAGTGATGTGAACATATGGTTAGAGAAGGCCTGAGAGAGGGCAGCTATTCTCATGCCAAGTGAACAAGATTTTGAACCACATTTCAAGCGTTTTGTGGGTTGGGTGCTGCCAGAAATGCTGTATGAACAGCCTTGTTGGCAGTATTTTGACATTGCATGGAGACAACCTGGAAACACAGGCAAGCGATTCAGCATTCGCTGAAGGATGAAACTTTGGAGGCTGAGCAAGTTTTCAGCAGAAGAATGAGCTTTAACTCGCATCATCTGGCTGGCTGCTTGGGCACAACTGCTTCATTTGTCCATAGAAATCAGAATGCCTCTGTCTATTAAGGACTATTCACACCAGCAAGGGGCAAGTGACTTCTGTCGAAATAAGAACTGTGAATCTCCAGACTGAAGATTGCACTTTGTGAAATCTCCAGACTGAAAATTGCACCTTGTGAAAGGTCCTGGAGGCCTCCTTATTTTGCTTCCTTCTATTCTTGAAAGACAAATTTATTATTATTTTTTTTTCTTCTTCAGCAGTATGTTCCCATTAGTGGAGTTCTTTTTAGGGGAAGACAAATAGTCAAAATCCTTTGAAAACAAAAGTTGCTTGTTATAGCCCTGTAATCTCTCTGTTTTTTTCAGATTGACTGAAAGTTTTCTAGGATTTTTAAATTTGCGGGATCCAATATATGCTCTGCAGTGTTGGAGCCTGTTAGTTCTCAAACATAGGAAGATTTCAGGAACACTTTGCATTTTTAGTAAGGGGTAGCTAGGACACTATCTGTCCCTACTATGGGCTTATCACTGAACTGAGAACACACGGACCTATCATTCAGGCAGCAAAACACTGAGATAAACAGACTAAAGTCTTGCTGTGAAGGAGGAGCATAAGTGATAAGTGAAGAATATATTTCAGAATTCAGACATTTACCCATAGCTGCCAGTTCATGTCTACCTAAACCAAACTGTCACAGTCCTTGTGGCTTCCCCATCACAGATTAACTCCTGAGATTTGAATACCATTCCCATCTGGGATAACATGGGGTTTACCCTTAAAGTCAAAGTCCTTTGAACAGTTTATTTAAAGTGATGGTTAATCCAAGTACGAATGTCATACAGATACGTAAGACCTGAATTTTCCAGTTGACAGTGCAAGCCTTCACAAATTGAAATAAGTACTGTTTTCTTGAGGGATTGTGAAAGTAAGTCTCTATGCCAAATATTTGATCTGTTCTGCTCTCTTGCAAGATATATACTCTGCATAAAACACTCTCTGAAATGGGGTCTGCTTGTCCAGACGAACACATTATTCCACTGTGTGGAAAAAGGCTGATCTAGAGGCAAATTACTGAGCGCAATTTATTCCATATCCTTGCTGGAATAACTTGCACTCCTGAGCCTCCTCAGATGTGTAGTCAATAGGGAACTGTCTGGCTACATAAGGTTTCTTAATACATCTTTCAGTTAAATCAGAGATTCAAATGCAAAACCCAGCACTCAGGGAGATCATCTGAATCTGTGATGCTCCCTGGAGAACTGGAGGTCTATAAACCAATGAATGGATTACAACGAAATGTAAATTCAGTATTTCCAACTCTGGGAGAAATGACGATACTCCAATATTTTTCAAGCTGTACATATCTCCCCCAGTCAAATGGTAGCACCTCTCGGCATTTATGAAGTCTGTGATGGACTTTGGGAGAAAGTGTAAATGTTGACTGTATTTAAAAATATAGATTTTATATATTTTTAAAACTGCCTTCATATTGGGAACTGCCTCCTAGTCCTAAATGCTTAGAGTAGTGTGCTGAGAACTAGTATGCAGGTTTACTTTTTTTTGTCTGTTAAAATGAAGTAGTTTGTAAAGATTCATTCTAGACTCGGTGAAATATCTCAAGTGGAACCCAAGAGGTAGAGAGGGGCTGTTTGGTCCTTAGTGGAGTCTGTCATGAAAATACAGCAGAGGTCCACAGAGCTGAAGACATCTGTAGATAGTTCAAGAAACGTGTCGGAGGAAAGATCTGCTGATGTAAGGAACAGAAATTATTCAGTTGCAGTCTAAGGTTGAGGAAGGGGTGCTCTATTCATTCAACAATTTTTAAAATACCTGTAAATGTTGTGTAATTTGAAATCTGATGTTGTCCTTCTGCCGGCTAAGTAAGGTTGAGCAAACGGGGTCAAATTAGAAGGGAGATCTCCTCAGACCCAGGTAAACTGCCTAGATGCAATAGTTGATCTTTCTCCTCGTAGTTCTCCTCTGCTTTTTTAGTGCCAAAGCAATGTGATAGTTTCAGCTATCAGATTTGTACTTGTCAGATCAACCCTTTTACTTCAAACTTGTCTTATTCCTTCCAAAGATGTTGTTCAGCCTTTCTTTTTGTCATTTCCAGGCTCAGCAGCAGCACAGAGGAGCCCCTCGACTGCCCCTCATCACCATATGAAAGAGGACAGAAAGCACGTGTCTACCTTACTGATTGGCGCGATGCACAGACGGAAGGATGGGGCTCGATTTGCTGCGGTGTGCCATGGTTCTTGGATCACAGAGCTATAGTCTCTTTCCTGGTCATGAAGTTCACGCTAGCTGCAGGGGCAGGTACGCATCATGCAAGCATAAAGAGCTAACTGTTGTGTGGGATCTTACACCCACCTTACAAGGAGGGTGTATAGGCTCCCCCACTTCATCTGTGGTTCCACCAGGAGAGTAACCGAGTCACACAGATTTGTGGTACGTGTCTGTGTTTACTTGCACGACTGCAAATGCAGGTGCTACATTTCAAAGACTCCTAAGCAATAAGATTTCAGAAGGTGTTGCGTAAGAGGGGAAGTGATTGTCATTATGAAGTTTGCAACTGACACGTGTATATGATGAAAAGCTCAAAGATGAAATAAATTCATTTCTGTGTTATGTCACTGATGGCATTAACTTGCAGCCCAAGTTTTTGTCTCAGATACTCCAAAGCAGCTCTAGTTGACTACAGTGTGTGCACACAGTCTAGAATGTAGCCTTAAGCTACTGAATTTTCTGGGGGCTGTTTTTGGTTTTGTTCCCTTTTACTATTCGAAGCAGTGAATCGAATTTTGACCTGGGCTCTACAGTAATGTCTTTGGGCTGTGACACTGGGGCAAAGCAAGAGCTACAAGAAAGCAGAATTTAAAAGACAGTGTGTTCAGTGCCCTGATTCTCTCTGGTTATGTATTCACCCTGGAATCAATGAACAACACAGAAACTCTCAACATGAGTATAAAGATGTCAGAATCAGTTCCTTAATCTTGATGCAGTTTAAATATTACTTCTGGCTAAATATTACATCTGAACCAAACACATGACTTGAGTTTACAGACAAGAGTTTGTTCCTGAGCTGATTGATGTCAGTTTTATACTCGTAAACACCTTTTGATTTCAGTGGCGTTAATTCATATTTTCAATAACTCAATGAGAACAGAATATGGAGTAGAGTCTTAAAGCGTCTTTTCAGAACAGCCAGTGAACTCCCTTGGTACATGAAGAAAAATTTTTATTGTCAGTATCAGTGACAAAAAATGAAACCAGTCAGGATACAGAAGGTGTCTTCACTGAAACTAATACAGAGATGAAATGCACAGCTCCTTGAATGAGATCAGCTCCTTGAAAGCATCAGTAATATACAGTACATGACGGCTGTTACTGCATTGCTGTTTCCAAGTAAGGCAGGGTGTATGAGATGAGCTTTGCATACAAGGGCCAGGACACTAAACCGATTTTACTGAGATCCTTTTATGTTAAATCAGAGAAGAGGGTGGATTTGAAAAAGAAGGTGTAAATGGTATATTTCTAATATTTTCTGTCTCAAAAATTATCTGAGGTTAAGAGAAAGGAAAAAATAAGAACTGGAAGGTTGATGGAAGGTTAAAATATTCACAAAACAAACTTGATTTATTCACACTTTTTGAAGTCCCAAGAAACATGTTTAATGGGAACTGAAAGACCTGAAAAGAAACCTTATTGCGGTGCACAGCAAAGTAGCGTGGAAAAAAAAAATCTCCATATTTCTTCAGCCTCTAGCTTAGCTCTCACTGTGGGGAATCTTGCTGTGAAGAGATTAATCACTGCTGCTTAATAGTATCTCTGCTGGTTGCTCCAGGATAGCAACTAGCTACATAATGCAGCAGATGCATTCTTCTTTTAGTATGGCACCTAGAGTACTGTGAATGTGCCAAAGGGATTTCAAACTAACCACGGTGCACAACTGACCAGCCGATGCTGGAAGCACATTGCTTGGCTCTCCAGAGGCCACAGATTCTGGAGGGAGATGAAATAGACTCTTTTGTCCCCTCTCCCTGCTTTTTCTTATGGAGGAAGCAAAGGAACTGCCTTCTACAAATCTAGCTAGCTGCCAGACTACCTCCAGAACTAGGTCTCAAAGATTTTTTTCATTTTCTGAAGCACTTGATTTCCTTAGGAGCAGGATGGACATTTACTTTGATGCAGTAATTACTGGTAGTTGGTTACATTCTATTCCTTATCAGTTCTGCTTAGCCCTCCTTCTTACTAGGCACCACAATCTCTCTAGTTCCTTTCAGTCCTTATTGGGCTAAACCCTCCAGACTGGTTTCCTTCCCCTCCTTATCTCCTCCATTTGAAAATCTGCCTATTTTGGCATCATTGTCTCTAGTTGTTCAATTTACAATGAAGAAAAGTCCAACACAGGAGTCTTAACAACCTAAGTCGTGTATAAGATATCAAACAGGGAAATTGATACAAGGAAGGCTTCTAGGATGGCAAAAGCAACCCTTTTTTGAGTTTCTTCTCTTCTTGCATGAAGACTTCAACAGCTTTACCTGAACGCTCTTCAGAGGCTGTGGTTCAAAGGTTCTGGCTTTAAAGGGATTGCACTTTTTTCCTTTGGCAAGAAAAATGGACAGGTTTATTTAAGTTAAATGCTTTTCAAAGATACTTTCACAGAAGCTTTCATCTCTTTTTGTCTTTGTTTCCAGTTTTCCTGAAAATAACTGCAGTGACACAAGTGCAAAGTCTTTTTGATCATTTCAGTGGTAGCGGTGATGCAGCTTTGTGAACTGCAAGGCACGTTGTCTGAAAATGCTATCTTCTACCAGGAGCAGTGGAAGAAATGGGGCAGAGTGACTGGCAGTCTTCTCCCCACGTCAGTCACCCGTCACAGATCCTTCTCCAGCAGGTGAGCAGAGGGTTGGTAAAGTGCTGCCTTTGGGGACTTCCACCATGGATAGCATGGCTGTTGCAAAGGCAGTAGAGGTACTTATAGTAAAATAGATGTTTAAATGCAGAGTAAAACTGAAGCTGAGGAAAGGCTGTTGGCTTTTGATTGGTAGAAAAGATGAACAGGTATTTCCAGCTCCCTTTTTCAACAAAATGGCATGGGAAGAGGATAGAGCAACACACACGTAAACAGCAGCAGTCAGCAAAGGTGAGATTCAGCTCCAGAGTCACTTAAAACAGAAAACACTTAAATGTAGGTATGTATATGTCATCCAAGTGTTTCAACTACTCTTACGCTGACTGGGGGTTCAATAGAGTTGCCTAAAAAGAATATATACTGCCACATGAGACTTTCTAGAGTACCCTGCCCTGTCTCTAGCTGCCATGTCCAGGGGACATGGGTTTTCCATAGTACTTGTGCCGTATCTGCTAGCCTGCTGCAGAAGCTTGAGATGCATTACAGCACCTCACATGAGGCTAGAAACCCGTGTTTAAGTGACTGAGATGACCCTGATGGTGTGAACTAGATTTTATCTACCATAATGGATGTGTAGATTAATCTCACATGTAGACAGTTACATGTAGGTTTCGGTGAATTGAATCCCTCCCCTGGTTCTCTCTTGCTGGGCTGTTGCTTACTAGTGGTACAAAGTGCCCAGCACTTTTTGGCTGGGTGAACATAAACAAAAGCTTGACCCCTGTTCCAAACAGCAGACAGTCAGAGCTCAAGACAAGGCACAATGGTAGAGATGCACAGGGTATATGGAGGGTACATGGAATAAAAAAGAGAAGGCAAGTGGAGCCTGGTGATCTAATAATTGCATCATTCCCGAGAGACTTTTGTAGCCAGAGAGAACTTTAGAGAGAGATTTAAAGGAGATCCGAGGGTCAGTTTTGCAGGAGTGGGGGATCTTCTAAGCAGCAACATGGAAAACTTGTGAAGCTGTTATCCTGAGAATTTGCCTCAGCATCTCCACGTGAGGGATATTCTTGGTGAAAAGAAGCAGTTCCAAAATTGAAGTGACTGGCAAAATGATCCTATGGAATAAGCCAAATGGGGCCAAATACAGGTAGGTATGCTGTCTGTAGCAAGTATATGAGTGGAGAAATGTTATGTTTTTCAAGGCCAGAGACTAAAAAAGTAGGAATAATTGAGCTACAAAGTGATAAAAGACTGTGCACTGTGTAAGTGGGCAGGAAAGGCCTTATCTTCTGCTGTTTAAAAATAAAATCTCAATTATGTTAGTTCAGATGACAGTACCTAGGCAGAGATCCAACTTGAAGACCTGTTTATGGGCTTGAACAGTAAGTAGGATGATGGTGTTTTCCACAGTAATCAACTAAGAAAGAAGCAGGGAAGGTGTGGGAGAAGAAAGATTAGAGGAAAATGCAAATAATCATTTTACCTGTCTATTCAATTAACATCTAGGCCTACTTTGTAGCTTCCTGAAGCCTCAGTGTGGCATTCAGTAGGTGACAAACATTCAAAATAAGGGACCCACCAACAATTATTCAGGTGGAAGTTTCAAATATTCTGGTATGTATTTCTCCTCTATAAATAACTTTCTGCAATTTCAGTGTCCCAATTTTGTGTTCAAGGCAAAAAGAAAAAAAAAAAGAAGAAATGCTTCAACAAAAAGTTATACTTTTTTGGTTTAATGTGTAGGTATTCGGGGGATTAAAGTACCCTACTGAAACACAGGCAGAGATGCAAAAGTTACAATCTCTTTTTTCAAGTATCATCTTCAAATACATATACATTTAGTTAAGTGACAATTCAGTTTTTTTACATTAGAATTGGATATTTGATTACGTGATTCCAAATTAGTTTTGTTACTTTAAAACTCTTACGCAGTACTTATCCTATCCCTAATAAAAAGATTTTGGAAGTGGTAATTTCATTGGTGTTTAAGTAAATGACAGGCGGGAGCCGTGCTTGGTCTTTCTTGGCTGTTCATAGGTTACAGCACAATTTGTGTCATTTTAATTTTGTTACATTTAATAAAGGATGAGCTCAGAGGAAGCATTATTGTTTATGGCTTGTATATTTTAACTGTGTATATGCAAAATAGTGTTTCACTTTTCTGGTACGTAGCTGCCTGATTAAAAGAAACAAGTTACAGTGGTGACTGTAGACACTTTACCTTGTAAATTGTGTTTTAGAATAACTGCAACAAACAACATGTTTACAGCTAAGAGATACTTATAAAAAACCCTGAAACTTTGATCATGGGGGATTTTAATTTCACAGATACTTACTGGGATAACAAGTATGCAAAACCTGTAAGGTGGGAAGCATGTTTCCAGAGGCAATGCATAATTGCTTACTTACTGAAGTCAGTTTATTGACTGAACTTCATGATCAGAGGCTTTTGGCACCCAGAGCTAGGAAATTAGCCCATCTTGATAAATAGAGCAGGGCTGATCTAGGGATCACAAATTCACAATACAGAAAAGAAAAGAAGCAGCAGCACAATTAGTTTTGGCTCAGTGGAAGTTTTGTAAAAATAAAAATCCTATAAGGTGTCTTGATGGAGGTAACTACATAAATTAGGGATGTTTTTCTGGAAGATAAACAGGTTTTCATTATATGCTCAATATGAATTGCTTACACCTTCACTTCAAGTAGAAGGAATAGCTTGTGGTAACATAAACAACTGAATGAGCTTGATGGAAATGATGCAAGATCTCATGACTGTGTGGGAAATCTGGTGTAGAAAAAATGGGAATTATTTAAGAAACAGCTGGACATGCTGCAGTTACAATTCATTCCGGCTAAGTCTCAACGGGGGAATGTAGCTGAGACAATGTGCTTAAACAGAGTGACAATAACAACATTTTTAAATGTCTGCTTTGGGAAGGGGGGAGACTGTTACTTACAATTTTAAAAAATTGCAGAAGCTAAAAGATAATTAGAAGAGCGAGAAGAGATATCAACTAGCAGGTTACACAAAATATTTCAGGTATGAATAAAGGGCTTCCTCACAGATGGCATATTTGCAGCAGACAGCAAATGCAATGGAAACGGTCACTAAAAAGGGGTTGTTGAGATTATCAGGCATTAAGGAATTAACGTGATATATGAGGAAACAGTACCTTCCTTCTGCTACACTCTTTCATGGGTGGAATGCAGGGAAGAGTTGTCCTAAGATGTGTTTCTGCGTCTTGTTTGGTTTACGTAAGTTTGTCATTGATTTCAGGGTTGTGCTTGGATGATTAAGCCAAGTGAAGGCTGGCCTTCGGGGTTGGCTGTGGTGCCTACAATTGGCTTCATGAAGGAATACAGGAAGGGAGTTTCATAGCAGCATGTCCAGTGCAGCTTTATGCGATAAGGGAATGGGTCCTGCTTCTGGGGAGGGTCTGCAACTTCATTAGCTTTGTGCTTTTACAGTGTGCTTCTGAGAGCACAGAATTTATCCATGCACCTTCACTGTCATGTAAGAATTAAGGCTTTGAACTATTTGTCTTACATTTTGAAATTGGTTTCCTGATATTGCCTGCATGAAATAACAGATACGAAGAATAATGTTTTGAATACAGTGTCAGAAAATCTTTCTCACTCGCAGAAATACCACCGAGTAACGGCAAATGTGTGGAAGAAGTTCCTCTAATGGTGTTCAATGTCACCAGGAATAATGTGGCACCATGGCTGACTGGCTGCAAAGGGAATAAACCAGGAAGTGCAGAAATAAATGCAGCAATTATTGCCCAGAAAATGTATACACCTGCATGTAGCAATCAGACTTTTTGGTCACACATGGTGGCATGGGTGTCTGGCAAGCTGTTTTTCAGGAGGCAGTCCTCCATTTGTATATTCGCTTTTCAGCTCTGATGTTTCTTGGTCACTGACACATTTTATTTCAGCAGCAGATATGTATATTAGGGGCGTGAATCCCTTGATAGTCTCTGTCAATTTGGGTGTAGATAAAAATTGCACTGGAAATAGAAATTCCTTAGTTTTCCACTGAAAATTCCTTATAACTTTTGATACTAATAGATCATCACCTGTAGAATATGTCAGGGGTTGCCTGAAGCACTGGTCTTCATTCTGCATAGGAACACTCCATCTTAATTCACATACCTCTTACACCACGTCTATGCAGGCAAAAGATAGGACTTTTTAGTATACGATAACAAGTTCACATCTGCATTCCCAAATGAGAGATTTGGACAACAAGGGGGGAAAATGCAATCAAAAGCACCCCAATGTGAAGTCAGCATAAAGCTATCAAGTAGAAGACGGTGGGTCAGCCAGGAAAAGAGAACACAAGAGCGAGCCGGATAAAGCAGCACTTAGAGCTCTGTATGACGCAGGCTGGGCTTTACGCACACAAGTGAACTGAATTTTGGTCCTCCCTGTTTATAGAGCTCTGAGATTGTATAGTATGGGTCAAGGTGCACTTGCATTTAGTAAAACAACTTCTTCATTCTTAAGGACTACCTTTGGAAATTCATATGTAATTAGTTGCTCTTTATTAATCCCTCTCTAATCTTTACTTACCTATCAGTGCTGCTAAATTTAAAAAAAAAAATAATGACACAAAAGCCTTTCAACTGAAATACAGCAAATTGATCACCTGGACTCATTAAAATTACTCGCGAATTCGGTGGCTGTGGTTGTGCAAGAGATCAAAATCAGTCATTGTGGCTGTTCCTGCCACAGCCTTAAAATCAGTAAGGAGCACAGAGTATCAATAAGCGGCAGGTTTTCAAGCAATCTCACCACTATTTTCATTTCAGAATTGAGGCCTATCATTGACCTTTTCCTTTGTCTGTTTTACCCAGCAGTATTTTTATTCATTAGTACGAAGTTGATCACAACGTAGTGTTATTATATTCTGGGCATGAGGAAATCCGCCTCTCAGATGACATATAACACTGCATGTCCAGAAACTTTCTCTGGTACTTAAAAAAAACCCCCAAAACCAGAACCAACAAACCTTGTAGAACATTAGTAAAAAATGGAGATTACTGTGTTGGTAAGAGAAGTAATATTTAGGTTGACAAATTTGTTATTTTTACTGAAAATATGACCTCACAAGGTCTGTAGTTGCTCCTATTTAACTTGATCCACTTGGTCCCCTGGAGAAATTTCTGTTCCACTTATGTGCCCAGCTTCCTATGTGGAAGGGGTAAAGGTATCATGAGAGGCGTCCACCTGGTGAGCCTCAGCTACGTAAGAGAATAGGGACAATGAAGCAACTGACCGTTGGTTCCATGAAACAGCAGATACAAACAGAAATTCTCAAAGTTGGGCAAAATGTGTGCTGGTCTTCAGCTTGGAGATGAACTAGGTCTCTTTTTTTCTTTCTGTGTAAATTTGAAATTTTCTGCAGTTGTACGGCTTTGCATTCTATTTTAAAACACAAATTTTATCTTGACATTTGCACGCTTTAACCTTTGAAGAAAAAGTGTCTAATTTCTTCAACGTCCCTATCGTGATTCTGTCTGAGTGCTGTGAGAGTGGTCAATGCAGTCTTACTCAGGACCAACTCGTTTTATTTAGAATCCAAGAGTGGCTCTGTTCTCAGGTTTTATCTTAGCTTTCAGTGGGTTAATGTAGTGGCAAATGTTTGTAACGATAGTAAAAAAAAAGTATTGTGGAAAACATTTTTACTCCAGTAATAGTTAGCAGAATAGAATAGCTACTCACCACTTTGTACAAAGCTGTCTCCTAAGCTGTTTCTGTTTCTAACAAAGGATTAAGGTGTGTCCATGTGCCTTCCATTACATTTCTCTTATGATAGCAGCACTTTGTTAAAGGCAAAACGGTAACCATCTCGCTGGCTCAGCCTGCTGGAGGGCCACCACTGGGCGTGAGTAAATTGCTTGCTATCAAGAAAAGGGATGTACTAAACCCTGACAAAGAGGGAGGAAGACAAGTATACATACACATAAGCAAATCTGACAATAAAGCAGAGCTACGTTAAGAGCACAAGGCCAGCAAGGCACAGTGACTTCATTCAGCTGGAAATCATGTCTGTTCCAATATCTGTTCACTGCAGCAAATGTGGCTTAGTAAAACTTTTATTCTGTAAGGAAACCTTCATAAATACGGGCCTCCTGCATTTTACTTGAACTGCCATATAAGTGCATGGTGTTGAAACATAACTTTAAATAGCTTATGAAGACATCCCTATGAATTCAAAATTACTGTACTTGCAGAAAAAGCAACAATATCTGACTATAAATCCTTTAATCATAAGCATTAAAGAATAGTTCTTCAGAGAATCACAGGCTGCTGACTAAAGTTTACATTTTCTCGAGTTGCTTTTGGTGCTGCTAGCTATTTTTCTCATACACATGATGCTGATATGAAGTGACACTTGCACCTGTTGTCACCGTCTTATGGTAATTAGCATAGTGCCCTAAGTAGTAGCAGGGCCATCACATCCAAACACAAGCCATTAACATATTGCAGCTGTCATCAGTAGGGAAAGCTAATGGAGTTAGTGGATTTGCACACTACTGCATACCTTGGCTCAGCTAGCATAACTCCCCACATTGGGGTCATTGGGGATAGGAAAAAAGAAATGTGGGATGTAGCCAGTCAGGAGTGAAAGAATACATTTTACTGCAGGTTTACTTTCATGTATTATGCATGTCCTTCAAGGTCACTGCATGATCATTTATAAGATTTTAATGAGATATCAAAGTGGAAAGAATGGAATGTAATTAATGTGATCATACAGAGAAGATACAGGTATAAAATAGCATGCATGAGGCAGTCAACAAAAAGTGGGAGCAGTGAGGGAAAAAGAAGGACGCTGGCCACGTTGCAGCCTCAGAAACAATAATCTTTTCTACCGTACTTTCAGACATTTAACATCCTGCCAAACAGTTGTCCCCAGCTAACAGCAAAATAATGGAGGGAATTAGAGCAAATGCATTCCACTGCTTCTCTTTGAATATAGGCTACCTGCGCTTCCCTTCTTCAGGCGAAAATGGGTGGCTTGTAGCTAAAAGTATGCTAGTCCCACAGTAAAGTGATGCTTGTGGGCACTATATATTTTTTTTTATTTTGATTCCTCTTGCTGGCAAAGTCTCTGACAAGCCTGGACTAAACTGAAAACTCAAGATACATAAAGGAGCATATTTTTAAGTACCTTTCTAGAGCCTTTTCTTTGTGTAGGTGCCTGAGAAGGTGCAGAGACTTAATAAACCCCTCAGCAGGAAGAGTTCCTTTGAGGCTTTTCCTAAGATTGCTCGTTGTCCCCAGCCTGCTTCAGTTGCACCTTCTAGACACACACGCACTTTTGTACAAAGGCTCAAATCTATACATGTGCTTTCTTATTCTGGCGGGGAGAGGACCACAAATCAAGTTGACGGTGGCTGGAATCGGTGCCCCCAGCACAGCGTAGTGCTCTGATGGTCCCTGCTGCCTGTGTTAGGCTAGAACTAGTGTTTCTGAGTTGGCATAAATGCTGGTGAGCAAAGGGGAGGAGAGACCGCCTCAGTAGCGCAAAAGGCCTATCTAGCTAACTAAATTAGAGACTAAGCCTGCCTCTCCAACTCATCCCACTTTGGCCTTTGGTAAACCACACAAACCAACATTTTCAGATAAGTGGAAGTAGTTATGCACATAGATCTTCAAGAAGCAGACACGCATGCTGGAAAATACTTGCCTTATCTTATACCGTCAAGAACTCTACCCACCCTTCTGTGTTTTCTTAAATAGTCTGCACTTTGCCTTTTTCTAGGAGGGCCTTTCTAGGAATATAGCTGTTTCAAAAACAGTCTTATCAAAAAACAGGTTTATCAAAACCTTACTTTAAGCCTGAAGTGATTCCAGGGACTCTCTCAGGATTTGTGCTGTCAGTAGGACATGGACCCCTAAGTATGACCTTTGTTGTTTAATTCATGTTCCCCAAACCCTGAATACTCTGTTGGAAACTCTGAACATCTTCAATTCATGTTACCAAGTGTTCACAGTTCAAGTCACTATTTTGAAGACAAATGTTTATAAAAATCTTCATTGCACGTAAAATCTTCAGTGTACGTAAAAAAAAACCAAACACTTTTTTTTCTTTTTCAGTAGATCTTTTCTTTCAACTTTAAAGGTTTTCCATTTTCTTTTATTTTTAAACACCTTTATAAAGGTTTAAAATAATTTTAAGTAATTGCTTATTCTCATAGAATGAAGTAACTTAATTTTCCCCATCCTTCCAAAATATTTAAAAACCAAGAAAATAATATTTTAACATCTAAAAAGAAATGAGAACGTGGACTCAAGAAAATAAAACAGGGTTTGATAAAAACAAGGTCATTATAGGGATTTACCAATATGTATGCATATTTACTAAGATATTTCCATTTAACCAGGTTATTTTTTAATAATTCCTACACTTGATTGAACTTTCAAGTAAATACATATATAAGGTAGGTTGCTTGTTAGTGGGAATGTCATCTTTTTAAAAACTGTTTTATTTGCAAGGCATGCAGCTGTCCAAGCTGACCTTCTAAGATGTTTGCTCTGGGAAGACGACCTTATGGTTATAAAAGTTGAGAATGTCACAAAGAACAGGAAGCAATGAACAGGAGCTCCTGATTGAGATTCTAGTAAAAAATCTTAATAGAGTAAAAACTAAGTATTTATCCTTCGTGTAGGTTCTTTGTTTTGGTTTTTTTCTTCACCTAATTTTCTGCTTCTCTTCCTGCTTTTTTCTTTAGTGTTTTTCTTTCTCATCCCTCTCCCTTTCTGTTATCTGTTCTTAACCTGTGCCTGAACTTTCATTCTCTCTCCACCATTTAATATATTGCCACTGAAATATCTGTCCTCACTAGAGGTGATGGAAGAGACGACAACATGGGTAGCATCTCTCTCCTTGCTGAAGGAACTGCTTGTTTATGTTGAAGGCCATATGATGACAATGTCCATCTAATAAGGCTTACAGAGAGATGACAGACATATAATGTGGTTCCCAAAGTAAAATATGCTCATCCAGCAGCAGTTGGTAGTTCCAGCAGCTCCCTAATCTGTGACTCCCTCCAGCGGTTGGTTTACCATAGTTTACAAATACATGTTTTTTTCATGAAGCCAGCTATGATAGAGGCTAGGCAAACAATGATGCCAGAAAGATGCCAAATGGAGGCAGAAGACAAATAAAAGCAAAAAACTTAATTGTTAATACCTGTTGCCACAGAGGACCAGGACTGAGTACCTCCCTTGTGATGCTCCACTGAACACAACCCCTCAGTCAGGTACTGTGGGAGACAGGCCAGACTGACATCCTTCTGCTGCTGCCAAAATCTCTTGCTGTTGCCCTGCATAAGGACACGTCCCATGTCCAAGTTTCAGTTACCTTGTTTTTTTCCACAGAGGAGTTCATATTGTTCACCTGCACTGTCTGGCTGGTAAAAAACGATGCAGAAAGGTGAGAAGGGTAGTTTTTGAAGTGGGCACGTGGCAAAAAATTGAAGACATGACAAAAACCTTCCAGTTTCTATTTCTGACCCTATATAAACAAACGAGATTTTAAAAGAGGGAGTCATTTTCAGAAAGTCGAGATAATCTCAGGCCTAGAAAAATCAAAGAATTTAAAATTCATGAAGGT
Organism: Larus michahellis; assembly: GCF_964199755.1. Classification (NCBI taxonomy): domain Eukaryota; kingdom Metazoa; phylum Chordata; class Aves; order Charadriiformes; family Laridae; genus Larus; species Larus michahellis. The sequence goes on from NC_133896.1 coordinate 175,283,212, forward strand.
ACCATCTTCCTATTTATAAAAGGTTAAGTTCCCCTAAGCTATGAAAGAAAAACACCCTCTGAAGACCTGGGAAGGCAGTAAACACTGGTGGCAAGTGACAGGAATTGATCCTGCTTTTCCATGCCTGTCATGTCTCTAAATTTTATTTCCACCATTTCTAGGGCACTGTGATAAGAGAGGCAGGGATAGGAAAAAGGATTGAGCTGAGGCAAGACTATGGCCCGAGGGCGATGGTACCTGGGTCTCTGACTTTTTCTCAATTAGTAGGTCTCCCTGCCTGACTGCGAGATGTGCATCTAACTGGGGACTTCGACTGTTGCAAGGTATTGATTAGCCATAATGTGAAGTCAAATCTGAATAAAAAAGCATTGTGATCAAAAGCCTTTCATTGGAGACAGCATGCCCTCCAAGTCAAGGGTCTGCAGAATCTGATGAGCTCTGTTTCCTTTTTGTCTGAGAGAGATTTCCACGGTTTACTCATAAAGGCTCTCTTGATAGGAATGTCCAGTGGGCCCTCTGTCAAAAAACTTGATGTCTCAGATTTGACAGGTGCTTGTTAGTTTTTCATCCCAGATCACTCAACATGCACACAAAACTAGAAGAGACCACGGCTAATAATGCTACGTTTCAAGTTGACTACCTTGTCATTTTTGCTGGAAAATTCACTGATTCAATCACTAACATTAAATTGTCTGCATTAAAGGAAAACAAAGCATAGCCAGCCATGAAATGTATTGGTTTTCTGACTGCTAGGGCTTACACAGCTCAATACAATTCCTTGCATTACCTTGTTTGATAGGAACAGTTTATCCAGATCACATATAAACCGAAATATGCAGCTCTATTAAAAACAACAACAAAACCTGCAGCGGAGAAAATTTTGTCTTTTCCTGGCATTTATCTTTCTTCTCACTGAAAACGTTTGTAAATGAGGAAATGTTCCTCCACACCTTTACTTGCATGAGCAACATCCTTTCAAACAGTACCAGCCCACTAGGATGGCCTATGAACCTGGATTTCTGCACCACTGCAGTTCCATCCCTTGTGAGCTGGGGTTGGTTTCTCTCAAAAACGAAAGGACTTATTTTTAAGGGGCTTAAGGATATTTTAAGGAGGCTTATTTTTACAGATTATTCACATGAAGAATTTACAAGACAAGGGGTTAGGCCAACAGGATTGATATATTTTGGTAATAATATCTCTTGGCATTGTTATCATAAACTCCACACTTTGTTTCTTCTTCTGTAGAAGACAGTCTAAATCCCAGGGCTGAGCAGTAGCTGTGTGGTGATGTGGGACTCACTGCAGATAACAAGAGTTCCTATTCATACTGGTGTATGAGATCACTGGAAATGGAACAAAAAAGACCAAAGGTTTTACAGAATAAAATGTTGAATTATCCATTCTTAAATATTTTTGAGTCCGTTAGTGCACTGCATTAGGGAGATGGGTGTTGACACTGAGATTTTATAAGTGATATGTCATACTTGGAACTGCTTTCTCTTATACTTGTAACATTTCTTGTTTCTAAGGGACTATTTGTCCTATATATCAGCCAATAAAAACCCCCAAAGTCGTCCTCCTTCTCCATCTCCTCTTCCAGTATTAAACATAGCTTCCAGAGGTCTCACACAGGTGGCCTTGGGTGAAAACTCAGTCCCTTTCTGTGCCAAAAGAGATTTTACTAGTGCTGTCCCCCTCCCAAAGGAGCACCGTGACCATGGGCATACGAAGTGCCAGTCCATCACTGCATGTGTAAGTGCATTGGCACAGGTACTGTGCTGGGGCCAGGGCAGTCCCCCATCAGGGCAGGCACTTGTTCTAGTGACTGGCGGATGATTCAGCTGATGAGAAAGAACAGGAACCGAACAACGGCAGCAGAAAACCCCGAAGAAGGAAAACTAATCAATCCAAACCGTGCTGGTTATGAGGTTGTTCCTTATAACTGTACTGAGCTGCAAAAGCCCAGCTAAAGGAGCATTTTTTTGGTAGCTACAGTCACAGCTGTGCGATCCCTGCTGGACACGTTCACGGACAAATGCACACACAGGACAAAGAAGAGAGGGATGCTTAGGACAAGAGGGAGCCTCTAAACACAAGCAACCAAAATGCGATTTGTGGTGTCTGGATGCATAGGGATAGGAACATGAGGGACCTTACAGTGATTCCAAGGAGAAAACCCGGTGAGGTATTCAAGCCAAGGCCCTGTCACAAGATGGTTTGCACCACTGCCTTCCAGCAGATGCCTACAGAGCCAGGTTGGATGAAAAGTGTCTCTTTCTTCCCCAACGGTGTTTCCTGTCTCACGAAGGTTGAGCCTGGGGTGGGTCTTTGCCATCTATTTACTAACAAACGGCAAAGGTGTGAGCTATTTCTCCAGGCCCTCAGCCACCATTGCTCACAGCACTCTACTTCCAGCCCTTCCCAGCACAGCTCAAGGTTGTGAAAGCATAATGGAGCCCAAAATATTTCTTGCTGCAAAGTATTCGTTGTGGTAAATGTCGACTATAGCAATAAGGCACTGAAGGCTGTGCATTAGCAAGCTATTAGTGCGTGCTGAGAGTGCTCTGGTTGCCTTCTAATGCACACTCTGCAATGGCCATTACGGAGTATGACTCATTATTTTTACATTTATTTCACATTTTTAAAAATCCTTTTCAAAACACTTTTGCACAATTTCAGGAGATGTGTTTTTTCACAAGGAAAAAAAAATGGTCCTTATGAATAAAATGTGAAGAGAAAATGGTAGGCTGTGATAGTCTTCAGTGCTTCTGAGTAAATCCAAAAGTGACTGATTCTTTCCTACTCCACTCTCTTTTCCTGTGGTTTTCAACTATCATAGACTGATCTGTCTCCTCCCAGAATCATCCTTCTGCTTTGCAATTTCAGTTTATGACTGTGCAGCCATTTTATTTGATTAAAAATAGCACTTTGGCAGATACATGATGTTAGGTTCCTCTATTTCACACCAGAAAAATGCAAAATGTCCATATAAGTCATATGTTGATCCTGGAAAGCAATGTATGCCTTCAGAGGGGGAAGATGTCACATGTTCTTTCATTGAGCCTTTCATTTCTGCCTCTGTCCCATAACTGACTTTCCTTATCACTATCCTCACAAAATTTTGAATTTTTTGTGCACCTGCCTTTTTCCTATTGCTCATTGAGCGCAACAGTGTGATAGCCGCGCGCAAGAAGTAGTATCAGCATAGGCAGGTTGTAATTACAACTGCTATGCCTGCTAAGAAAAATAAGGTTATGATCAATTAGGCTAGGATTAATTCTGCCCAACTTTAAACACCTAACTACCTGAGGTGTTTAAATTAGGACTATAATTGCTCTAGGCTGCCTTAGTAATGAAGTGAAGGTTAGACGCCTCCAAAATGTGTTTCATCCAACCTAAGGGCTAAATCATCCTCTTTTACTGACAAGACTTTACATGACAGTGCTTCTAATTTTATCATCTAAATGATACAGGTAATCTGACTTGGGATGAATTTGGGCCCTGTTTTTTCCCCAGCTCTGCTTCACTATTTAATGGTTAGGTATCTACAGTGTGAATGTATGTTCTTAAAACATCAGCTGTCTCCGTAATACCGGAATGTCAAAATAACGGTGTATTTTACTGTTGATATCCGAGCAGCATGCTAGGAGGTCCTTTGTGAAAATGCCCTGGAGAAAGGATGTTTAAAGAACAGATTGGAAAAAATATAGAAAGTTGCAAGGTATTTGGCAGGGGAGCATGTAAAGATCACAATTCTTTGCAAAACAATTGTTCATGTGAGTGGGAGAAGGTAGTACTGAAGTGCCGAAGCCATTTTTTCGAAATACAGGATAGTTTAAATATATATGGAATCAGACACTCCACTACTGAATAAAACTGACACTGAAGGAATATTCAATGTTATGTTACAGCCTCTGAAAACATAGCAAATGTCAGAAATTCCTCTTTTAAAGAGTCCTCACTCTTGTTCAATAACTTCAACTGTCAGAGCGTGGAGCTGTATCAAAAAGGGTTTCACAGAATCAAAAGGTATGTTTCTTAGCAACTCTGTCAACAAATTTAAATTGCTGCATATCATGGCTGTTCGGTAACCATTTGCATGCAAGATTTGTAAACACAGATTTTCATTGTGCATCCTGTTGTCATGGCTGGTAGGGAGGCAAAAAGGGACAAATACTCCAGGGCAGGGGCAATACAGGTGCCAAAGCAGAAGATGTGATACTATATAAAAGGTTCTCTGTAGCTCACTTGACCAAAATCTTGTTTAGTTCACTTTGCCCATGAAGTAGAAACTGCAGAGGCAGCAAACCCAGTCATAGATGTAGTACCACAGTAGTCCACAAAGTCAAAAGACTGAATTTTATGGTTTTTTTGTGATAAAAAACAGTGAGAATGGTATTTGGACCTTGTTTACACAGTAATCCAGAGGCCCAGATGCACCGCAAATAGACATGTGTACACCAGCTTTAAATAAACTTGTTTAATGCTTTGTTACACCAATAATATTACAGCTGGGGCAATATGTGACTCGGTTGCTGGACGTTTGACGGGGATCACAGGAAGGTTTTTGCAGCCCGAACTCAAGTCTGTGCTGGTGCAACGGCTGTGCTAGGTGCTTCAAAGCTTTTCAGATATGTCTCGATGAACTCCAGTCACGTGTATCTCAGGAATGCCAGGCTGACATACCTTTGCCCTTTTTTTGCTGGCGTCATTAAGAATAGCTGTTAAGAAGTGATGAATACAGTCCATTTTAATTTTTATATCATTTGAATTGTATTTATTATTTGCTGAGTGCCTATAATGTGTGTGGTACTAGAGGACACACTTTATCTAATGTAATGCATTTTAGATCCACTTTATATAACAGGCTAAGGATATATAATATATACGTCTATATGTGCTCAGTATGATATAATAGGCTAAGAGGGTATGCACACTTTATATGTTTAAGTTTTCAGATTTAATGAATTCATCTTATCCCACACATCTAATGGCTCATATACAAAATCTCAGCTCGTTTCACATAATACCTCTGTTATAGGTTTAGTGTTATTTATTTGTATTGCAGTAATCCCAGAGGCTCCTGCTCAAAAAAAAGCACTGTGAAAAACTGGAGCAAGAGATTGCCCTAAAGAATTTGCAGTTTATAAAAATAAGAGAGAGGGAATGTAGGCACAAACTGGCAAAGTGACGTATCGAAGTTCATAGTCCAGGCATGAGACGGAGACAAGATGGGGGTGTTGAGTTCTGGTCTCTAACCAGTGGGTTAGGAAACCTGATTTACAGTCACCCGGAGCAACCTACCTCCAAAATTCATATAGCCATGTCCCAAGTCCCGCCTCCATTTTACAGGGACCCTGAAATTCCCCTTGCTGCGCCATCGTATGTCCAAATTGCCTGTCGCGTGACAAGAATGCTTACTGGGTGGTGGGATAGGGCATGCCTACCCGCCCCGCCGCATGACTGGCAGCGAGATGTGCATTTTGGGCATCCCTCAGCAGTATTTCCAGCTCCAGGATGTAGGAGTCAGAATGTGTGGGACCAGAGGGCTTCCAGAAGATCCTATGATGCCCAGCCCATGTGTTAGATCATGTTATTTCTATATTTTGCTCTATCCCTGAAATGGCTTTATGCCTTCCTTGTTCTCCATTACCCCTGCTTTAGGACTCATGTACTTGCTGCCTGCGAAATGGATAACAGAAGTGTGGTGGTAGCACTGAAATAAACAAAAACCCAAAACGAAACAAAAAACAAACATGAAACAAGCCTTAGAGAAGAGATTCTGAAATTCTCCAGAGACATCAAATTCAGATATACATTAATGTGCAAATTTATATTCCATGTAGGTGTCACAAGTAAGAACAACCAGGCTTGATTGCTATATATTCATGTATCTATATTGATATATATTTATACATGTGTGTATATGTACATCCTGGGCTAGTCTGTGATAGCCCAGGAAGAGAAGATTTTAGCCTGGCCCTAAATGCTCTCAGCTGGTAAGAAAACTTCTCCCCTGCACCTTGTTAAAAGAGAGGAAGAAATACAACAAAGCCCAGTGCATGCTGTTGATCAGGTAACAGACTGCAGCAAAATCTGAAAACAGAGATAAACAACAGATGGCAAAGTCCATTTTTCTGGCTACTAGAGGACACAACATAAGACTTAGTTCTACTAACCAGAAAAAAAGAACCAATTTAGTTCAAATACACTAGACAAAACCAAAAAGATGATCCTTCCAAACGGTTGTTAGTTAGAGATGCTGTGAGAAGGTTGAGATTTGATGGAACTGAGCAGCACCGCAGTGCAGTGCAGTTGTTTGTGTAACAGTAGTGTCTAAATTTGATTCAGGTCACAAGTGAAAATACTTTGGTGTGTCCTTGTCTAGTCCCCAGGGTCAGCCACACGGTTCGGAATGGCAGACGGTCCCTTCTCAGTACATGACTAAGTCAAGGTCCCAGCCCTGTCAGAGACTGGCTCACACTGAGAAGGCATAAAAGCCATCAAACCTCAGCATCTGACAGGCTCAGCCTAGAAACAACAAGAAGAGCTGCTCTTAACTGGAGGATAAATACAGAACTCCACCAGAGGCTTTGCACAAACAGAAGTCTTCCTGTGAGTCCTTACTAACAGAAAATGCTGTAGGTGTTAGATTCTCGCCTTCAGGAGCACTTAAATATCTTCAGTTTTTCCAAACCTTAAACAAAGTGAACGTTTTAGTGCCTGGTCACAGGTAGTACAACTGTTCAGAATGAAAGCTGTATATCAGATCATCTGTATATCAGAAGCTGTGATGACTTTCATGCCACTTACTGTCCTTGTGGTAATCTGCTGAAAATCGCTTAAACTTATCCTTTGTTTTATGGCTTAACAGCCTAGAAAACAACGAAGCAACAGTGATTGTTGATTGCTATCTAATTATTATGTGGGGAATTTGTTAAGATGTACTTCAGGGAACACGAATGGCCATGACATAATTCCCACAACAGACGTGCCACTGTAAATCAAGAAAAAAGTGGTTTTCAAAGTGGGAGGACAAGCACAGTGTGTACTGCAGCTCTGTAAGACTGGCTGTGATGTTTCTCAGTACCATCTCCAGAGTTTCAGGGAGGAATAGGTGTCCCATCAACATCAATACAGAAACGTGTCTTCTTCCACCAGATTTAGCAATGTCGATGAATTTTCTGATTATGTTAGTTGGTTTTTCAATGATGTTTGTGAACCTCAGCATTACAATAGAGGAGCGCAAACAGTTGCCCATCTTCTGGGTATGACAAATAAGAAAGCTTCTTCTTAACTTTCTTCAGGAGCATACTATAAGAGGTTCTTCTTGAGAAGGAACTAACCACTAGCTCTTTCAAGGCTGACATTCATAGATGCAGGTAATGCCTTTAAAAAAAACACCTTGGAAACAGTGTTTGATAAATTAATTGGTTTCTAGAATCCGATATTCTCTTTAATACTACAATTTTCTGTATGACAGCTTCTGTCTTCTGCTGCGTCTAAATTTTGGTGCAAACCTTAAAGCCACAAAAAGCTGAGATTTCTCATAGTGTTTGGGGACTATCAGTAAAGGCAACATTTTACCTACTCGAATGGAATTTACTGATCTTGTCAACATTCCGTCTGTGTGTTTCATTGGTATTTCTATGACTTTGTTGTGCATCCTCAGGTTGGACATAGACGGGGTGTGGAAGTGCGGTATCCACAAAGCTCCAAGCTGCACTCCCATCCTTGGAAACATTGTGTTGCCCCCAAACCAATATTCACAGCACTGTTAGAGCTCATTGTTTGTGTTGCTCTTCATTCATTTCATAAATGTGTGGATCCATATGCAAGAAATGGCCACTGTGATTATCCCATCTGATCTCCTGTTTAACGGGCATTGTAGATTTTCTTTAAAATATTCCAGTTTCAATTAGGCCAAAATTTCAGTAAAAAAACCCCGACAATATGAATTAAAAATTGCTAGCAATGATAAAACTGTTACCACCAGCCTTCAGAAATTGTTCCAGTGGTTAGCTTGCTCAGTATTAAAGATCTGTGTATTTTGAACCTGATTTTCTTCCCCGGGATTTTATTATTCCTTGGTTAAAGGGTAGAAGAACCTTCATTATCAGAATTCTGTTTTTCATATAGGTTCTTATTGGCTGAGATCACAGTAGATTGATCATTGTTTAAAAAAGCTTTAGCTCCATAACTCTCATTATAGCAGATGCTTTTCAGTGTTCTTGTTGCTTTTTTCCAAATCTTCTTAATTTCCCTAAAATCCGTTTTGAGATATATACAGAATTTCAATATCAACAAAGATACTTCCAAGTAAGTGCAAGCAAAAGTCATTTAAGCTCTCCAACTGCTACTTGAGATCTCTTTGTGCAAACAGCAGCAGTTACCCTTTTGGGTAAAGAGTGGCATTGAAAACTGATTCCCTTACTTTGACATCTAAACCTTTTTCCAGAGTTACTGCTTCAAAGGATTTTCCTGTCTTATGATATGACCTGTAGTCTATGTTTTCAAATACACTGTGTGCAGCTGTATCTGCAAAACCTATTCCTTGTTTGCATGAGTGCTTATTACTTGTTATTCCACAGCTCTTTCGTTGTCTTTGGTACAGCTGCTTCTGCAGCCGGCGTGCACGTTTGTGATAACATCTACCTATGCAATCTGCTTACTGTCTCTCCACTAAGTTTCCTATGAAGTGTAAAACACTGTGTCCAGGTGGTAATTATCTCATTTACTTCAGGAATTTGTTCCTTCTTTGCATCATCCTTCTTTTTAAAAGCTTCTTTTCTGTGGTTGAAGAAACCTTTGCAGCCCCACTTCTAAGGAGGGCTTTGATCAACAGAACTAGGATGACTTCCCTTGTCACAGGCAGCATATAAGTCCCCTTTTCCTCCCAGAAATGCAGCAAGCATATGCCAGAATGAATTCAGAACTGTCTTTATTTGTACCCTGTGAATCAAAACTCAGCCTGATAAACACACAGTTTTTCCAAACAGGGCAAGCATTTTCTTTAAATCCAAACTGGGCTCTTGTTTAGCCTTCAGTCTGGCATGTCTCCGCACAATTCTTTGTCAAGACTCAAAATTTCTTCCTTTTCTTCTCTTTTTTTTTTGTTTTTGCAATGAGATTTTTTCCATTTTAACTGCATTCTTTTTTTCATCCTAACAAGTAACAGAAAACTAGATTGCCTTTTTCTGTGAGGGCAGGCTATGATCAAAATCCTAAAAAAGGCTTTGGATCTGGAAATGTGGCTATGCATCACAAAGCTTCTGTTTCTGGTTCATTTTTAGCTGCGGCATGCTTGTCTCATTCTGGAGTTATTGTCCTCTTGTGAAGGCCAGATGTGTGGATCCTGATGTCTCTTACACTTGAATCATCTGTATTTGCAATAGCAAGTGGCACAGAAACAGCTTCTCCTGTTTGAAGGCTTATCATTTCAAGCTTTCTTGATTTCCCCGCTCAAGACAGAGTAACGCTGTACCATCTGCAATCCTCTGGCCGTGTGCCAGTAAAACTGCTGGCTGAAATAATTTCCAGCTTCACAATGAATTTCTCGTGGAAATGCAAGCCCCACTTAGGTGCCTCCTAACATGCAGTGTTAAAAGACTATAACCAACCCCTGGAACTTAAACCACCCTCCTGAAGTTGTTGGAGCCTGTTTTGCTAGTCATCTCACGTGACACGGGGTTTATGCCGTCCACGTCTCATGGGCACTTGGGTTGGGAAGTATCTCGCTTAATGGACCCTGAGGTCATCCACACCTCGAACTCCTCTATTGGCTGTAGGTGGGCTGAACCCTTAATTGTCTTTTCTTACCCCATTTTGCAATACTGTTAGAGGAATTTAAATACCGTCCATTTAATATTTCGTGCTTTATTGTTACCTCAGACCACAAACATCACTTATCTTGACAAATAACGCTTGATATTTTGCTGAAATAAAGCCCCAACGAGGGAGTTTTGCTGAAGTGAGGAATGCATGGGGATAGGAAATCATTAAACCCATACTCCCAACTCTGTCCTGCCTCCTCGCTGGGCTGCTGACCAGATTCAAGACACAATGTGTTTGAAATTCACTATGATGAGTGAAATAAGCACCTCGTCAGGACCAAGCACAGCAGCAAGATAAGAGAAATAATAATAAACTAATAAGTGGGAATAAGAGCTCTTTACTTTTATTACTCTCATATAGTGACCTATGAACTTCCAGCTGCTTCTCTGTCCTTGCCGTTAGCCTTGCAATATGTTTCCAGATCCCTTCTAGCAGGATGTTTCACAATGCAGAGCACTTTCCATTTTCAAACACAATAAATCCACTCATTATTACTAAATAAATCAGCAAATTAAATACATCAGATGAAGTTAGACAGATTCTCCTATGGCTATCTGCTTTGGTGGAGCTGACATAAACTCTGTATTGACTTTATTAATGAATCCACCTCCAGCCACAAATTTGTATGCAAACTGTCATGGGAACTCTGGCATTAGCCACATTTTCCTGCTCTTCATACAGTTACGGTCTACAGCTGCTATCTACAATACTTGCAGGAAAAATATCACTTTGTGGAAGCATCTGCCACCCAGACACTCCAGTGGTCAAGCTGCAAGCCTCTGTCCCTTCCACACAGCTCTGAATAAGCCCCCATTTGCCAAAACTCAGTTGCAAATGCAAGCTGTACGAAAGAAACACAACCATGAAGACAGCCAACTTGGCCAATACCTTCACCAGGAGGCAATTTCCCTCACACGGTTTGTTGCAGGTGAGTACTGGATCATGCTCCTGGATCATGCGACCACAGGGAAAGGTGTCACCAGCCCCTTTGCGCTGTGTGGTGGAGCTTTTCTGCAGGGACCGTCTTAGGTCTCACTGCCTCCATGGCCTGGTGGTGCTTTTGTCTTCTCTTTGGCGGGAAAGGGTTCTCTGCAGCTAAATACAAGCCCTGAAATGAACAAAAAAGGGAGATATCCTGTGGATGTACAAGGAGGATCCCACTGAATGTTAGTCTGTATCATTGCTTCCAAAGGGATTTACAGTTTGGACTAAAGTATCAACTGGGCAGATTTCACTCATAATTTTTCTGACGGGCTTGTTTGTTTCACTTTATCTGGCAAGATTGCTTCCTACTTTATTTAGATTTTTTTTTTTTTGAACAGTATCTGCACATTAATTACCAATGTAATTAATCTGTTTTCTTTATTTCATCTGCATGTAATAAAGAAAATAAATAATAATAACTAGTATATCCTCCCTGAATGAGAAAAATAAATTTATGTAAAACAGATGAGGAATGCCTGGCGAATTATCTTTACTCCTGTATCACTGATGAAGACAAGCATATCGCTGTTGTTTATCTGAAGCCTTTTAAGCCTTTCATCTAGTGATAAAACACTGAGAGGTCTGTTTGTTATCAGGAGTACCAAACATCTGATTCTGATAATATCTGGAACCACTGGTAATATCCGTTGTCCACAGTAGATGTTGAACGCAGGCATTTAACCCCCCCCAACCTTTCCTAATAGATGCTGTTATTGTGGGCTCTCATAGCTCTACAGTAATAATATTCGTCATAATTGACCCACTCTCTTAGCAACAGTGAAAGAAAATAATCCTCACAGTTACCTTAGCTGTCACTAAAATTTACACATTGAACACTGCAAAATCGTGTTTTTTCAGCCAGATGGTGTTACCGAAAGGAAAGAAACATGAGAATCTCTAATATTCAAGAGTCTGCTACCCATTTTCTTAATGTTCCTGAATGAATGTTTGAGCTTATTATACTAATAGAGGCCTGCCAAGTCTTTGGATTTATTGCTCTAAATCAGTGGAGTCATTGTCATTATTAGACCAGTTGCTAGTCAATACTAAAAAGCATTCATTAGCTGCAAATGACAGAAATGGTACTACTCTATAGATTTTTTTTTTATTGTTGTCCAGAATGCATGCTTCCTTTTGAAGGGAATAATGAGAGAAGAATTAAATGAGAGGTCAGTAAGGATTTTACTGATAAGGAGAGCAGTGTGGTAGGAATCCCTATGCTATTGCAGAGTTTTTTCTAATTTTTCTCATTTTTTGACATGCATAATCATTCGAGAATAACAACAGTATTAGTAGTGCCTGTGGGTAATTGCTGCATATGCCTTTAAAAATAGCCTGCATGCTGTAATTTGAAATAAGTTGACTTCAGTGAAAATGTGAGGATTAATTGCTATTCTGTGCTCCTTCTTTTGCTCTTGGACGGTTTGTTTTATTTGGGGTCCAAGATCCACAAGCTACTTGTTTGTTCTGATGTCCCTAGGCTTAGATCTTTTCTCTACTGTGGGTATTTGCCCTTGTTTTGCATGTTACAAATTTTAAAGGTCCCAAGATGGACTTCTCAAAGGCCCTGGGTTAGGTCTTCTCCTTCTGTAGCCCCTCAATGGGAACTGGGCACCTAAATCCCTTAAGTTCTTTTGAAAACCGCAGCTGCGGTTCTTCCTAAGAGGCCTAACAAAGACGACAGACTTTCAAAGGAGCTGGCACCTCGTAGCTTCCTTTGTTTTCAATGGGAGTTGCAGAGTAATAAGCCTCTATGAAAATCCTTGTGCTCATTTCGGCTTCTAACTGGGAGCTGAGTTCTTCAGAAATGCCGGCCAACAACTATTACATAAAGATGATACCTTAGGATGACAGGTACTTTGACAGCGCACAACAGTTAAATAAAAATTGCTGAATTCATGTTATATTTGGAGGTAACTGCAGTCAAACTGCTCTTCACCATTTAAAGAGAGATGTTCCATTTTTCCACCCAGCAGCCTGACTGCTCTCCCTTTCTTTTTAGACTTATATCAAAACAATGAAACATTCAGATGAACATTTCTTCCAGTACAACAATAACATGATGACACAATAACCAAAATAATTATAGTCCTGGAACATTATTTTCTTTTTAAGCAGTCTGAGTCTCCGAGAGAAGAGCCTGCTTAAATTGGATCTTCAAAGAGAAATGCATTGCCACCAAAACAACAGTTGATATTAAAAACAAAACAAAACCCCAAACCAACAACCTAAAGGAATCTAAGCTTATTAGTGAAACATTAAGTTTTAAAGATCTAGGCAATTTCCAGAGATCTTATAATTAACAAAGGAAACATTTGGAATGCATTGTATTTTCTGATTGTTAAAACTGTCATAATTCTATTAGCAACTTTAAAAAGAAAAGCGTTAGAGAAAATATTGCTGCCTTGGAAATTTTCTTCCCTTCTCTTAATTAGTGCGGCATTAACTCCTCTTTTGATAAAAGGTTCTGCCTTGCTATTTTATGACTGACAAGCAAGGGCATTGTCCTGAAAGTCTCTTCTTGTGCAGATACTTAATCGTAAGTACCTGAGCTATAGGATTTTTTTCCCTATAACTTGGAGACTAATCCATTGAATGTCTTGTTATGCGAGCAATTTTTACTTATGCAGACAATGCTATTGACTTCAGTGAGTATAGGTCTGCAGACCAATCCTTAAAAAAAGGTAGGTTAAAAACCAGTCATTTAAAAGTATGGATATATGGTCAGTTTTGGATAACTGATTCTAACTGCATAAAGGAAAAGAAAAAAGATGAGGGGGAAAAATGCCTAGAACCCTTATTCAGCAAAAGCTCCTGCTTAAATAATTAAAGCAGATTGTGCCCAATGTATAAATTTCTCTCTAAGACCCTTTTTTCCATGGAGAGTTGAAGTTTTGTTGAATCTTCTATTTCTAACTCTTAAGTCAATTTGTAGGAGGTGGTGTGTAAAAGCACTTTAGTAGGGAAAAGCAGCAATCTCAATGCATCAAAGTTAGGTGGTAGCGGGGTTATCACTCCGTGAAAATCACATAAACATTCCACATATGAAATATTATTCATCAGGGCAAAACCCTCCAAGGGTTTCAAAGATGACAATGGTGTCATGAAACCTTTTTTTGAAAAAGGAAAAATTTATTCCACTGCTAAGATTGATTCTGTCGCCACGTAGCAGGCAGTGTGACGAGGCAGGGAATGAACATAATTGAGAAGAGAATTAGCAAACCTTAAATATCTGCTGCTGCAATATCATTACCCATAAACTTGCCCTTTTTCCACCCTCTTTTCCCCAAAGACTGACATCCCATAACTGCAGTGAAAAAGAATGCATTCTTTCGAACAGCTAAATCAACAAGGTCTCACATGAGTAGTGTTGAGTGGTGTGGTTGACTGATTTCATGAAAAACTAATCAAGTATTCATCATTGAGATCAAACACTTCCCAAGTAATTATTATCAAAACCAATCTGATAAGACCTGAAGAAGTGGCATTGCTGATCTAATCAGAAGTAGAACAGAAATAGTTCTCTCAGCTTTTGTAACGTTCAGGTATGAAAGCACAAAAATGTAATTGTATTTTATAATTAAGAAAGCTGTCATACTGTAATCAATTTTTTCAAATCAATCATAACAATTTTAGTTTCGCTGATTATTTATAAGAACACATATTTACAAATTGACTTTTTCATGTATGGGTAATTTAATACATGGAACAGAGATGCCTTAGAAACAGAAGATGTAGTTTAAAGCTATTTCGATTAAAAAAGAAAGGATTATGTGACTATAGGGACTAACAGAACTGCTAAGTCCACATTGGTAATTTTTTTTCCTATAATGATGACTTCTTTTTATATCAAAACTAAAATGTAGATTTTTTTGAAAAGCAAAACGGTACTTGCAGTCTCAGTAATCTTCTATTTTAACATGTTTTTATTGATTAGAATTCTTGAGGATAATTTAGGAAGTTTAGAATTTTTAAAGAATTTTACATGTATTTAAAGAGGCCAAAATAGAAATTGCCGTACCCTGGTCAATTCCCAGGACTGTTTTTTGCCTGGTCATCATTTTCAGGTAAGAGCCAAAATACATTTGAAGCGGCACGGTACATCATACTGCTATTACGCTGGCTGATTTTGACAATATAGAGTTTCAAACAGATCATATTGGAAAAAACCCACCCTAGTAGGCTGTTTTGCTCTATAATGCCAGGCTAGAATCCCTATGCCACTCACATAAGTCTTAATTGGCCCTACTTTTAATGGCTTTATTAGTTTTAGTCTTAATGTTATTTGATTTCTCAGAAAATATTTTTCCTTGTAGGTTACTGCATCACGTCTGGGTGACAGAAATGCTTAGAAGCGTGGCCCTTCTTCAGAGTCTTATTTCTCGGGTAAGGAGTTTAAAATCTGAGTGTTAGGTAAATTTCACAGGTTATTTTGCTAAAGTATAAACTATTGCGGGTATGTGAATGTGACTGTGGTTTTTGGAAATTAATTGATGGGTAGAATGCCAAAATTTTAAAATAACTTGCTAATATGTAAAAAAAACTATGAATGAAAATGAACCATGCATCTTAAACCTAGGTTCATCCTTTTAATGGACTTTTTGGTGGCTTATTCACACTGCATGACAATAGTCCTGTAAATAAGAAAATTTACAGAGCAACTAATAAAAATTAATCAGGACAGAGGAATGTGGCCCAGCCTAAAAGTTAGTATTTCTTATCTGGGAACTATATTATTTCTACATGAATCTTAAAATTATAACAACAACAACAATTTGCTTCTAGGCAGATTGGTCAGTGGAAAAATGGCATGTATTCAGTAGTCAGAAGTTCCTATTATCTATAGTGTTCTCAAAGAGAGGTTTTGGGAATCTCTAGAAAATCCAGGTTTAAATGTGGTCCAATTTTATTTTTCAATTTTATTTTTCAGACTATAAAATGAAAGTGAGGACATTTTGTATCAACACTGAAAACTATGTTCTTTGTCAAAGTAAAGTTCTGTACAGTTCTGCAAAAACAACTGGGAAAGTTGTTTCGCCATAGAAAATGGCGTCTTGGAGTCACATTGTTTCTGCTGGCTGCCAGTGATGACAATGGTCATTGAATCATTCTCTTGAAAGATAAATCTTGCCAGCCTTACTGTTGACATGGGGGTTTTGCACCCAGATGCTCCAAATCCAGGCTGGTGCCCTTTGGTCTCGTACAGCTGGCACAACTCTTTCTTACAGCCTGATCCAGTAAAAAAATTTATTCCAGTTTCAGCACCTCACAAAAGGAGCTGCTAGTCTCTACAGTACTGTACAGAACAGATCTTTAGCTGTCAAACCTATTTAAACACTACGTAGTTATTTTAAGAAGCCAAAATATTATTTTATTCCATAAACTATCAGTTGCCTTGACTGTCTATAGACACTATAAACCCTATTTCTATAGTTCAAGCCCTAGATTATTTTCAGCTGCAGCTTTATCTCCTCATCTCTAAAAGCGAGAGCTGCTGTGTATCTTGAAGACCATTTCTACTACACACGTTAATATTTGTCTTTGAAATGACAAAATACAGGTATAATTAGAAAATGTTTAAAAAACTGAAACAAAAGCAGTAGGCTTGAATTCTACTAACTTCATTCACAACTGGTAGCCCTTTATTTGTAGGCAGTTGATCAGTTTGTTTGATGAGCAAGGTTTTGACTGGCTACAAGTACAATACCACAAAGTGTTCCAATATTGGTGTCTTAAAATTGTTTATTGCATTCACAGCTGCACATTGAACATCTGCTGTGTTTAAGACTTCTGCCATAAATACACAAAAGAGAGCAAATTATTATTTTCCTTTCCTGGGCACATCTTTTTTAAATGTCATGTTTCCATTGAAGTTCTTTCTCCCCTTAACTGTTGCCGTACCTTTGCTGTATTTTATATATATATATTTTATATATATACATTTTTATATCTATACCTATAACTATATATATATATTATTTTTTTCCTGAAAGCAAGGTACATTGCATGAATATAATTCTATGTAAGTATATAGCATATGTACTATGGTGACCATGAGCCATACATAAAAACCATTTTTTTGGTAACAAATAGCCCTGATTGTGTCAGGCTTCACTTCCATGAAGGCTGTATTCATTAGAAGATTGCTGCACATGCACAACTTCAGTAAGAATATAAAACAGCTCCACTGCTCTCTCCAAGCTTCTGCTGTGAGGTGTTATGATGCCCCATGTCCTCACTGACCACGATTTTAGAAAGTTCAGAACCTCTCAGGACCTAGGATGATTATTATTGCTGGAAATGTGAATTGTTAGATCTATAACATTTAGATGTCTAAAGCATGAAAGGATGCTCACTCAGAATGCTACATTATCTGGAATAGGATGGGTCAGAGATGTGGTGACACCATTTAGGTCTAACGTATCACTTCACCTTAGCTCAGAGGTTATTGGAAATGTCTTTGTTTAGCGCCTATTCAGATGGTCAATGCGAATTTCATGATAATCACTCCCTTACCATTGTGCACTGATATGGGGTTGATTTCAGTTTTAGCAACAGAGAGTCATGAAAGAACATGGTGCTTGAATTGTTCCTGTTATCGCTAGAAGCTCCCCGCTATTTTAAAATATGAACATGCTCCTTGCTTTTTCTAACAACTATAAACTATAGTCATAAAGTTTCAGTCAAGCTCACAGGGGAAAGCCACGCTGTACTTTTGACAAAGTCCTTTTGAAAGATATTTGTGACAGGGAGTCTCTCTGGGCAGAAATAGAAGAGAGACCTCAGATAGCATGTAGCCAGAAAACATATCTTCAGTGCTACTTATTTGTGGTCCTCTGGCATTTCTAGGAGTGCACTCAAGAGGCTTATCCCAGAATTATCCACTGTCCTTCCACAGTGAGAGCAACCATGAGTTCGCAACATTGAGGCAAGACAGGGCAAAACTCATGTTTGACCAAGACTATCTCTAATCTGAAGTAATTAGAAAACAGACTTGGTCTGGGCAGCATATTGTATGTTACAGTGTGTGTAAGAGCTGCAGCCATTGGAAGTCCACAAACCGAGTAGAACGCCTAGGGGGTTGCACGGGTCATGCACCTTGGCAGATGCTGAATAGACTCAGATCCTCTGCCTTTACTCAAATGTTTCTGACTGCAGGAAGGAGGTCAGACCATTATTTGCTTTACCTGAGTAAAGATTTTTTTTCTAAATGCCTGTGGAAATTCTTGGGGAATCTCCCAGAACCTGCTCAAAGCCACGGAGAGTAATGGCAAAGCTCCTATGGAGTTCGACAGAAGTAGTGCTTGGGAAAAAAAAAAAAGCGTTTGGCCTTCTGGCTGCTTCACATCAAATTCCTATCAATTTTGCCTAATGCCTTCAGCCACAGCAGGAGAGTTAGACGAGGTCTGGCAGAAAAGTCTATGTAGTAAATTTCCTCTGCCAAGCACTGCCTCTGTGAAATTCGACAAGTCACATCACTTGTCTGTCTGCTAGTCCCCCTCTACTCCTCCTCTGCTGAGTCTCCCACTTTTGCTTGCGAAGTTTGCTTAGATATCCTATCTTTAGAACACAAGCTATTTTTGCTTTACGTTCATGTGCTCAGACTAATGTTAGATACAGTAGTTTCTAGAGCAACTAGAGGTAGGTGTCTGAACTAAACAGCTCCCCAGACTACACTGACTCCATCTAGTGCCACTGGACACACGTTAAGGAGCGTTCTTAAGGAGTGTTAAGGAGTTTGAGATGCCTTGTTGATCCGACAGCTGTCAGACAGGACCTACAAGAGATCCCTACCCTTTTTGAGTAGTAGCTGGAGACCAACTGGCAGGCCCTATGGCATTTAAAATTACAGTAGTTGCCTGTGTGGGGACAACTGCATCTAATTTGAGACCATTACTGAGTACAGTGGTGCGAAACGTGGCTTGCACACTGAGACCTACATGCATATCTAAATTTAGATGCCTGAATCTTGGCCCAGATCTCACTGTTGGTCTATCTTCAGCAGTCTGGGATTGTGGAAGATCAAGAGTCTCCAGTCGGTCTGGTGTCATACCTGCCAGCTTCATGCAGAAATCTTGGACATCACTGGACGATCTCAAAAGTCATATGATAATTAAGTGTGGGAAATGGAATATATGGGTTTTGTGACATACTCTGGACTTGAAAAGTCAGCTGTGGCACGTTGAGAAGTTCATTCTCTCAAGTGCTAGAACACTTGTTAGCCAAGACTCATTGTCAGGTTTTGTTGCTGTACATTTAGACTGTTGATGCAGCCCTATATGCACAATGGAAATATTGTCCAGTCACTCTCTAAGGAAGACTACAATGTGCTATTAAAGTAATTTTGTCTTTTAAATTGGATTTTTACAGTAACTATATTATTTCCTGTAAATTATCTGCAGTCAAATTTCTTTAGGACACATACTAGTAAAAGTCAGGATTAATGATTCCCTGGTTTAACACAGTTCTTATCAATAACTGAATACAAAAACACTGACAAAACTGTATTTTCCTAACAGATTAAAAGATTATTTCCTGAATTATATTAACTTAGAAAATCAATATAAGCCACCATGCCTGCTGGAGGTTTGAGGATAAAATAAAATGTTAACCCTTAGTCTTAGGGTCTAAGAGTATTTTTGAGTAAATATCTGTGTGAAGTCACTAAAATGTCTGGACATGAAGAGAACACACACGCAGACCCTTTGCCCTTACTCACAAACATGTGAAATAGCCCTCCTCAATGCTTCAGTTCGATATTCTTAAATATGTTACAGGTTCTGCTGAATTGTGGCATGGCCGCCTACCCTCTACTGTTGCTCTAAATGCTGTGTTTGACGCGCAGCGGTTTAAAAAAATCTAATTATGGTGCAGTACCTGCATTTTCTTAACATAGCCTCCCAAGCGCTCCTTCTCTTTGCAGTCAGGCCCGCGACTGAGAAGGTATAAGTGTGGTCTATGGGGAAGAACTGCAAGAAAAGGTAAGGCAAACAATGCAGGAAAGATTTGAGAACCGTGTCAGAGTGCAAGAATTAAGCTTTGGGATGGGTAAGGAAGGCTGTGGAAGAAAATCATAAAAGAGATGAAAAAGAAGCAAAGGAACAGAAATGTAACAGCACTCCCTAAAGGAGGCAAATTGGAAAAAAAAATGTTTTGGAGGAAATGTAAAGATAAACAGTGAAGAGGCATGACTGCAAAGGACAGAGAAGATGCAGAAGGGACCAAAAAAATTCTTCTGAGGGGAGCGCTGGTAGAGAGAAGGAGGAAAAATGCTCTTATATGAAAAACTAATAGGGCTGGTTACTGCTTTTCACACACAAAAACTTTTTTTTTTGTCAGCATTCTGGGAGTGATTTTTTTAATTTGTTTCTTTGAAACATGAGACATGAATGAAAGCTGTATGTAAGTGGCAGAAGCATTTGTATCAAACCATGTTGTTTGGCATTGTAATTATATCTGACCGATTTAAAATATAATTTCCAAAAAACGTTGTTACTTTAAGATAAAACCAAAAAGCTGTTTGAAAAATAACAGTTAAAACCCCAGTAAAATTGTCAGCAAGAAACAGCACAGTAACTTGAATTGAAATAGGTTTACTAGGAACTCAGTTAAATGGAAACAACTTTGACATTTCATTAGGGTTAATGCTTTTTTTTTTTTTTTTAATCATTTCCTTCCAAAAGTTATGGGTTAGGCAGCCTGCTACGCCCTCCCTAACCTACAGAAAAAGTGACCTTTAAATGGCTACCATCCCATATGTTTTCCATTACATTATAGGAGAAACTGCTGTTCACCTTCTTTCTTGGAAGGGAGGAAATATCTACAAGGCGGAAGGAGCTGCTGTCTAATGGACTATCAATTTTCTCTAAAATGTAGATGGGATAGATGGCTAGTGAATGGATAAACAGTCAGACTTGGTACCATCACGTGACTCCAGGAGCTGAATCCTTACCTTCTGCACCCTTTTCAGACCACAGGCTGGTTAACTGTTATAACATTAGTTTTGGTTTCATCACGAGGGTACAACAGAAACTTGTTTTAGGTATCACTTAGATAATGCTTAAGTAAGACACTTTTTCTTAAGGAAAAGATATGCAAAGCTTGAGGACTTTAAGACACGGATCTAAAAGAACAGTATGTATGAAATACTATTTTTACCTCCTTTCTTTAAGATCATAAACAGAGATTAAATGGATAAGGAAGAGGCCGTAATACCTGTGTGTGTGATGAGGGGAGATGTGGCAAATTTCCAGCAGAAGTCTAGAGCTTCAGAGTACTAAATATGTGAGGAAGAGCTTTCCTCAGCAGGAGCCTTTTGTTAGCCAGCATTTCAGGGCATTACCCAAATTCCTGGCCTCCGTTTTGGCTCATGTGTAACATTGCTGTGCCCCTGGAGGTGAGACATGTCAGGAGACAGGAGCCTGGACTACAAACGCACGGTGTGTCTTGCAGCCTCCAAAGGACCCTGAGTGTCTGTCACTGAGCCTGCAGGTAAGATACTTAAAATCACCAATAAACGCATTAAATGTCTTTGGTATATGGCCAATTTTAACATACTTTAGCCTGGCATTTAAACATCTAAGACTAACCACTGCAGTCCAGAATATATAAGATCGTCAAGTTGTCTAGCTGCCACAGATTTTAATATGTTTTTCTAAGCACTCTGAGTGTTGTAAGGAGGTGATTGTGGAGTCAGAGGTGCTACGCCAAGCAACGGGAAAAATGCACAGATGAAACCAAGCACAGCACAAATAGTGATGCAACTGCACGCGGACGCAGTGGACATACATCGCATCTCCCATGGAGCAGTGACTCCACTGCTGAATCATTAATGGCTCTTCCCTAGTACATGGAGACGAGCATGAAACTGCTGTTGTTGCTTTTCATATGTATTTTTATGCCAGGGACAAAAACTGTCCTTAATTAACTGGAAAAAAGATACGTAGTGTGAATGAATATGAAGAAATCAGGTTTATTTTTCACATAGTATAGCGCAAAGGCTTTATGTATGTGCATCAGAGTTAACCAGCTCTGATGATTTTTTTAATATATCTGTAACATTCTTACTATGAAAATGAAGCCCCAAACTCACTCCTTTGTGGAAAGGAAATCGGTTGAGAACCTGTTCCTAGTGTAAGCCTGGTGCACTAATTGTGAATCATTTTGAGAAGCTGCTCATTGACAGCTTCACGCTGGGAAGTCTAAATGACTCTGTCCCACTTTTCTCAGAGGGAGAGAGTAATTTGTGTAGGTCTTTCTACAGCTGGAATCCCAGCCTCCACAAAACAAGATGCGCTAAGTAAGGCAGCAGCATTTAGGAGCCTAATGAATGTGCATACGCAAGTATGAAGACACACTTGTAAGCTGGCACTGGTAAGGAAGAGTACATTATTCGATGTATCCTCTTTGAAAAAAAAAAAAAATCAATAAAATTCATATACAGTATGCACATTGTAAAACGACATGTGCTGCACTCACCGATGTGACACTTAACAAACAGTCTTGAACTGAGCTCTATTTGCATTTGATTTCTGTCACAGCTTGACAAAAAAAAGTCTGTTGCTTTCATCTGCTTTTTCTTTTTAACACTTCTAACCAAAGATGTATAGGTGTACCTTGCAGGCAGAATAAAAAGCAAAGTGCCCTCTAAAGGGGTCTCAAACTCTTCTCCCTACATGTTTACAATGTACCCCAATGTTCAATCACTTTCCCAGCCCAGCAGAGGTAATAAATGATGATTTTAAGAGCTATTGAATATTTCGTGACTTTTCATAAAAGGGCAGGAAATACAGAATTGTCCCAATCTTGAATGAGGGAACAGTCTTTTAGTTGAAGCACTTGCTCGCGTCAGGTTGCAGTGTGGGCAAGAAAGGATCGTGCAAGCGGAATAGAAGAAGGTCTAAAAGACCCATGGACCTAGGCTATATCAGGAGATTTGAGATAATTTGAGCTCATGCTGTGACGAGTCCCACACATCTCAGACATCAAAATAATAAGTTTTCCCACATAGTGATGCCTTTTGCCACAATACATTGGGTGAGGGGGTGCACTTCTAGTAGTCTCTAACATGTCTGTAGAAACAAGATCAAAAGGTTTGACCCTTAGATTTAGTGATTTATCTTTAAGTTATGGATGTTTCCATAATTCTGCCGACTTAGGAAAATGTGAAATGCTTAATAGCACCTGCATTAATTTCCCTCATGGCAAGATGCAGTCACGATAGTAGTATAATTGCATGAACACCAAATATGTGCAAGCAATGACTAGTTCAAATGCTGGCAAAGTTTCGACAGCCGCTTCCTTTTGTTTTAGACTGCCAGTGCTGGTGATGCTGCAGGGCTTTGATTCCTGCTGGTTTAACCCACCTCCTGGGCATTTCTCCATGTGCTTGCTTTTGAGAGCTCCAGCGAAACCACCCAGGGATCACCAGGATTTGAAATTGGATCAAAAATACTGCCTGTGTTCCATAAGTGGATCTTAAGTGCCTCAGTGTAAAAAGTATCCGAAAGGCAATGCCTAACTTTTCTGCTCAGGTAAATTGACACATCATGGGAACCCAATTTATGTAGAAGGTTAGTCTTTGCCTGCTTAGCTTCCAGAGATGCCTTCACATTGGTTGAAGTCCATGTCCTGATCCCTTTCCCTGTTTTGCCGAGTAGGAGCCCTGTCATTTCCTTGGGACGTGAACAATTCAGGTGGTCTCTGAGGACTCTCAACATGTACCGGTCACATTTAATTCAGCTCCAAGCACACTTCAAGAACACTTTAACTGAAAGCTCAGCCAAAAGATGAGTGAGAGGTAGCAGCCATACCCTCCCTGCGACAACGCCATTACTATGGCAATTACTCAGAAATCGAAGTCCTGACCTGCAGATACTGCTCGCTTTGATGTGGTTTCCATTCACAGCTCCTAAAGCCCTGAAAACCAGGCCTGTCAGTCTACTAGTGTATACGGGAGATGTCCAACAACTGCCCTGTCCTCCAGACTGCAGCATCAGGGCTGCTCAAACCTCCAGTCTCTCTGGTTAGGCAGGCTATCATTTCCTCCTTCTTTTCCGAATATCTTTCCTTGAGATCTGGAAAAGTCAAAGAAAGGATTGACTGCAGCCCTGAGTCAGATGGTAAATTCCAAGACAGAAATGGATTTCCAGGATAACTGGGAGGGGGGATACAGGGTATATTAGAGAAAGGAAAATTGTGAGTTCAAATCCTTTGCGGCATCTCTAGGAACTGGCAATCTCTGAATTATCTTCCTGCACAAGCATGATAATCTGCCAGTTATTATAATTATAAAAACAGAGAGAGAAGGATTGGCCTTTTCCCCCTGGGAAAGAGAAGGCTCTGGGGGAATTTAATCACAATATTCCAGTACTTAAAGGGTGGCTACAAAGAGGACAGATGCTCTCTCTTAAGATAAGTGGCAAGGGTACACATTGCACCACCATCTCAACATAAGAAAGAAATGTTTTACAGTGACATCAGTCAGTCACTGGAACAATCTCCACAGGGACATGGTAGGGTCCCCATCACTGGAGGTTTTCAAGATGCAATGGGACAAGGTGCTAGATTATCTCATCTATGCTCCCTTTCCCATGAAAGGTTGGACCAGGTGGTCTTGCAGGTCCTTTCCAACCTGGGCTGTTCTGCAATTCTATGGTTGTTTAAGTCTACTGTGGACATATTCTGAGCATGTCCACTGGATTTAGTTATCTGGCTCCTGATTTGGGTCATTATTGGTAGGAAATGGGATTCTCCTTACGGAATAGTGGTAGCAGTCAGAAGATAAAGAGACTCTGGGAAGATGGGGAATGAACAGTAAAAAAGTAAGGAATCTGGAAGGTCAGGTGGCAGCTGGTATTTTTGGATTGCAAATTTGACTTTAAGTCCTTCTTTGAATGAGGTTTTGCCAATGTGAGACACATATTTACCTTAAAATACCAGCCTCCTAGCCCCCAGTTAAAATCTCTTAAATAGTATAGAGTTGGTACTTAGGCCCAATTCTAGTTTTGCCAGTGGAAATGATGCCAGAATAGATACTGCAGAGTCAGTCTGCTAATTTGAAGAGATAGAAACGAGTATTAATTTTAACAGAAACCTGTTCCATTTGGTCACAGAAAATGGGACTCCATATGTACAGTAACTGAATTATTAAGTGGACAGATTATTTGCCTGAGGACATATTTATTTGGCCTAGAAAAAAATCTGTGCATTGTGTTGCAGTAAATGAGTTCTGGCTAATATAAAGGTACATGCCACACGTTCCCCACTCTTTCCTTTAGCTTGCATTTTGATGTTTATTGCTCTAAACATAAGAGTCCAGAAAGAAGACACATGCTGTAGAGATTCATGAAAACACTTGGAAGGCTTTTGCTGCCCAGTTTATCCCATCAGAGAATGGGGTTCATGTTTGAAATGCCTCCTGGGCTCTGGTTCACCCATAAATTGATGAGTTTAAACATGTGGCCGTACCAGCTGGGGACAGTGGGGCTGGCCACGGACATTAAGATGGGCACAGGTTTTAATTCATTGCGGAATTAAGCCCACAGCTATCAGATGAGTGCTGCAAATTCTACAGCTTTCTGAATCCACATATTTTACCTTGCAAACATTCATGTATAAAATCACTTTTTACAGCCCGCGTTAATTTCTAATTCTGATTATCAAAAGCAGAAGAATGCCTCTGTAATTTATGTAATATTTATTTAAACCATTGAAAGAGAATCTGCTAACAGAGAGAAGTGCTAACAGATATTACTACTCAAAGGATTTTAGCAGAAATGAAGCCTTCTTCGTAATAGAGTTATGCAAAACATTCAGAATCTGTAATTTACTGAGTTTCAGTTTTAAATTGTGCTGCTTCTTTTATGTACAGATGTAGCAATTTGCTGGTCCCTGTTGAAAAGTATTCTTGTTGTAACGTTTCAGTAGTAAAATATTTGTCTGTTTCTCAATTAAAGATTTCTCTTATTCTGTGAGTTTTCTCTGTAGCAGGAAGGTAATTTTCATCCAGTCTGTTTCTTGTCTTTGTTTCCCTCAGTTTATCCTGAGTTTCCAAAAGCAACATTTATAGCTTCCAAAGGCAACATTTATAGCTATTTTATTTTATTTATCCATCGCCTTGCAAAAAAAAAAAAAAAAGAGCTGCAAATATAAAGACTATACTGAAAATTTATTTTCTAGAAACTTTGCCTGCATCAGTAACTTAGTAGAGTGTTGCACTTTTAGATTAAATTAGATAAAGAGATAGATACAAGTTTAGAACAATACCGTGTTTTCTTAAAGGACCTAAAACAATTAGCATGCACAAAGGGTAACCTGTCTGGGGGACCTGAATACATCTATGCCATCTTTGGGAATATACACTGCACAAATATCACCTGCAAATTCACACTTCGTGCAAACATAATCACTTTCAGATGGAGAGAACTTGAGTGTGTTCTGTTGACATTTTGCTATTTATCTCTGTAGTTCCTTGTGGCCAATCGAGATAAGCTGTTATGTATATGTCTATATCTACGTATGTGTACATATACGCACGCACACACAACACACACACCCCAATGCACGCGTGCGTTTATGGGTATGTAGTCGGAGGTATATCAGTGATTCAGGCTGGCGTGCAGATCCAACACCACCATGCTGTGAGTGCTCTCCAGCTGCCAGCTGGTGTTCACTCCTGCTGAGCCCTGACCATATGTCAGGGTAATATCAAGGCATGCACTCTCTTTTCCCCTTCTCCTGCCCCTCCAAGCCTCGGTTTCTGCAGGAGGGGGCCACAGTGGCCTCCGACACACTTCTCTTTCTGGATGGGGTAGGGGGGTGCTCAGAGCCTGTGTGGTGCTGGAGCTGGATGTCAGATCTAGACACTGGGATACAGGGGTTGTGTCTGTACTGTTAAACAGATGAGGGCCACAGAGCAAGCTCAAGGACAGGATCTCAGCCACTGCATAGTTTTATTTACTCCCTGTCCCTCCTTAGTCCTAAGGATCAAGCCCATAAGCCAATCTGATGCCACTTTGTCCCAAATGCAAAGATCAACGCCTTGCCTGCTGGTATTCAGCAGTGCAGACGTGGCAGGGAGTCCTCGCAGGTCTGCAAGCAGGCAGGAGAACAGGAGCTTGAAGACCTAGAAGTCATGGCATTCACAGGATCCAGTGAGCCACAGATGGAAGCACAGAGGGGTCATTTTGGAAGTAGGTGCAATTACCTTTTGTGGGATCTGGGAAAGGCATAAGCTTGTGAAGAAGGGATTGTAGTGCTAAGGAAGCAGAAGGGAAGAGGAGGTCAGGAATGTGCTACTGCCATCATGGTTTAAGGAGAGTAGGAAGCGGAAGGGGAAAAGAGAAAGGTGAGAGCCTTGACTGCAGGAATGTTTGAAGTTAAAGGAACTTGAATTGAGGATCAGGAATCTGGCTACTCCTTGTCTATAGTAATGAATATTTTTTAGGAAAAGAGAATTTTCAAAAGGTTTAATGACTACGAAGAATTCTGCCGATGCAAGCTAAGGATTGTTTCTAGTAACAGGGCAGGAAGTGGCTGGAATAAATATAGTATGTTGGATATCCAGCCTAAAAAGTGGACAACATGATGAAAGGAGTCGTTCAGTCAACATGCCAGCCAAGGAAAGAGTGCCAGACTCTAGAACAAGCGCTGTTATGGCCAGCCTCCAGCCCCATACATCTGTAATTAACCAGCTGCCTTGGAGCCTTAAAATATAAACTGAAAGCTCTACTTCCTGATGCAACGCATCTGGGTTTTTTTCTTCCTTTATACATCAGTCTTGTCAGAAGCAACCAAAATTACTGTAACTGCCAGCTCAAAACTGAACACCAGAACTAACCTTCTCCTCCCTGCTGACAAAGACTGATATTGATAAAACAGCCTGATTGATGAAATGAGAGACTTGTATGGGTATCTTCTTTTTGAAAAGGGACTTTGAGTAAAAAAAAAAAAAGTTACCTTTGTTCTGGTTCCACTCTTACCGAAATTATTTTTTTAATTATTATTTTCATTCCTTTTTTCTCTCATATTCTAATCAATAGTTTTCCAATGTTAGTGTGAATTTTCCAGTTTGCTTCCAACATAACTGAACGGGTTGGAGTTTCCGCACCTGAAATGGGAGCCTTCGATGTTTGTAATTGTAGAATGCTAAGTTCACAAAAAATTTTGTCTTTGGGCTGATGAACACACACGCAAAAAAAACGTACATAGAAACATGATTCTTAACATATATTTACAGAAAATGTATTATTTGAATAAATCCTTAAATCCAGAAGGGCTTGAGTGAGATTGGCCCATTGGTCTCAGTGGTCTTTGAAGATTTTAATGGGCCAAGGTTTCACTTTGATCTTTAAAAACACAACCAAACTCCTTAATAGTCTAGGACAAATATGTAATAGTTCACTGCAACCTAATCACCTGATTAATAGTTCTGCTTTGAGTAAAAAAAGACTGGACTAGATGCCTCTTCCCTTCCAGCCTAAACTTTTCTTTGAGTCTGTGAGTTTATCTATGTGTTTCACTCTTCTCCTTTAAATATAAAAGACTGAGTTAGTCAAGTGTTGGCAACAAATGTGAAAGATGTGAAAGAAAACTAACAGCGGATCATGCTAAAGAGACCTTTATTTTTTAGTCTATGTGCCTTTTTGGGGATGGGGAAGGATAACTGACTCTCATATATCATTAAAAAGTCCTTGTATGGAGAAAACATGCTCAAAATTAAAATCTATAATGTTATTCATTTTATTAAGATGACTGCATATTTCGACTGTATTTTGCAGGATAGGTTTTTCCTTTAAAAGCCCGGTCTGAGATATATTCATATGTGATTTCAAAGAGGCAATTAGTATCAACAGAATGAATTATTTCCTAAGCCAATAATCATTAAAAATTCCAAGTGATATTTTTAGCTATTATAGCCTGTGCACACACTTCTTATTACGAAAGCATACAGGAGGGTACAAACATCTCTGGATTTTTCTTTTATCTATATACTTTTCTGTACCTATATACATTATCTATATTCATATATGTGTATTCCAGTTCTCCCTGCAACTAAAGAAGGCCTTGCAATTCACCTTAAGGGTACATGAGCCTAGCTGTATCTGGATAAGAACATACGTTATAAAAGATTGGGATAACAGCTAGCTTAAATAAAGCATGAAATAATTCGCAGAATGGAGGACCAAATTTAAAGCCTACTGTTTTAGTTGTTTAGTTTATTTTGTTCCATGCCCATGCAGTACACCAGCATCCTCATGCGAAGATACTCAGACACAAATTCATTCTGTTGAAATGCAGGTACCTGAGGAATCAAAGGCATGTAGTCACCCTAAAAGTGCATTTGTAGTCTATGGTGGAGGAATGGTACCTGCAGCTTGCCTCATCACCGCTGGAGGAAGCTGTCAACTACAGGGAGTAAAGGATGATCATGTTTTTAATTTTAGCACTTCACTTCAGGTTTCAGTAAATGGCCTTTTTAATATTCCATAAATCTACATAAAATGTGCAGGTATTTTCTATTCAAAACACAGGAGTTGAGGTTAACCAGCCTGCAGAATACTTGTATGATACATTCTTGTATATTTCTAAATAAATCATAGTGAGACACCAGTTGATAACTTGCACAAGACTGTTTTTCAAAGATAATTCAACTTACAGAATCATAGAATCATAGAATGGTTAGAATTGTAAGAGACCTAAAAGATCATTTAGTTCTAACCCCCCTGCCACGGGCAGGGACAGCTTCCACTTACACCTTCGCACCTTATATCTTACATAGTCAACATTATCAAATGTAGTAATGAAATTTGCCTCAGTATTTAACATCACTCATTCCCTCAACAATATTTGGATGAGAAAATATATTATTATATGCATTGTACAAATAAGAA
Organism: Larus michahellis; assembly: GCF_964199755.1. Classification (NCBI taxonomy): domain Eukaryota; kingdom Metazoa; phylum Chordata; class Aves; order Charadriiformes; family Laridae; genus Larus; species Larus michahellis. The sequence goes on from NC_133896.1 coordinate 175,312,926, forward strand.
ACGCATTGCTTCTTGACTTAGAAGAAATAACACAGGATGTCTGTCACCCAAATGACTCTGTCTTTAAACCTCCTTCTGCATATGCTAACCAAAAGAAAATTTTTAATTTTATGCATTAATATGTGCTGTGAGTCTTACTTTCCTCTAAAAGTCCTATCTTCTACTTGTTACATCATAGTTGGTTGCTATGGGAATTACTATGATGCCATGAAACAATTTAGGGTGAAAGACAGATAAATTCTTAAGAAGCAAGTATATTCTCATGCAACTGTAATATTGTCATGTCCCTAATGATAAAAATGATAGAAGAAAAAACAGAAGCTACATGACACACAGACAAAGTGTTTTTAACTAGAACATTTTTCAAAGTTTTCCAGAAGACATCAATTGCTTTTTAAGCAAATTGTTTTGTACAGAACTCCAATGGGAGCATTACAAAATGCCCCTCTTCAGCCTACAATTAGATTAATCATGTAACTGAGGGCTTGAATCCGTGCACATTCTTATTCAACAAGAATATCAGTCCCCATCAATTTACTGCAAGAAAAAAGCTCCATGAAAGCAATTTGCACGCAAACACCTACCCTGCAGTTGCTCCTTGCCTCCAAGTTCTCTCTTTCCTGGAGAGTAATATTTTATCTCCTTTTCTTGCAAAAAAGAAATACCTCTTAATGAATATTTAAAAAACTAAAAGGAGGTAAAAAATGTTTGCTACGAAAGGTACATATGAAATTGAATAACAAAACAGTCAGTCAGATTATCTGGAAATTCCCCTGATATATTGGTAACCTTGTATAATAAAGTTACAAATCTGAGATAGTTTTAGCTATATGAAAAGTGATGGTGGTGCTTTTGTATCTAATGTATGTTCTGATGTCATGGTGTTTTTTCCCTGTTTTACGTACTTTGAGTAAAAGTAATTATGATATAAGAAGATGCATTAGGTCACCTACAGTCTTCCTCTTAGAGTGACAATATCAGTGCTTATGAGATATCAAAACCAACACAGATACTCATTAGGATAAATGGGAATGAACTGACAATCTCCCTTCTCTTTGTACCTTAGAGTTATTGGGAGCTGTGGGGCTCCCACACACATATGGAAGTCAGAAGGGGACGCACACCAGGTGAAGATGTGCTGTGGTGGTCATTACAACTCTTGCTGCTCTTCCCTCTCACCATCTCCATTTCTCTGTCTTCCAGACAGATACAGCAATATAATAAATAGCAATCACAAAGAGAGAAGGTTTTGAGCATTTCTTTAAAAGCACGGCACCACTCTCCATTAGAAGGAGGAAGCACTCCTCCTGGATTTGTCACGTCTTTCCTGGGAGCAATGTCCCTGTTCTAGACCTTTATAGTTGGAAGGTAGGTTTTAACATAACAAATTGAGCACGTGCAGAGCTCAGTGCATATTGGGTACTTTTGGTCTAAGCAGCAGCTATGTGTGCAGGAAGGGGACTGCAACCACAGTTTTGCACTTAGACACCTTAGGCCTGCCCATGTTCATATGCAGGTCTAGATGCTTTATAAACTCTTGATATTAGAAGGAAATTTGGCACCTGTTGAAATTTATGACAGTATTTTAACTAACATAAACCGGGCTATATCAGTACCCTTCAAATGCAGTGGACCAGAAGGAGGAAGAGGCTTTGCATATTACAATCCTGTACTCTAACTGGTACAACTGTTTTTTATTCTGACTGTGAACTCTAAGCAGGACTGGAGTACAAATACCAATAACAGAGAAGAAGTTAAGTGAGAATTATCAAATAATTTAACAATTGTACCAAGCTTTTACATTTATAATTCTTTGTATCATATCTGTAAAATCAGGGTAGATTAATCAATCTGGTACATACCACCTAGTCTTGCTGCAAGAACAGGGGATTATTTCTGAAATTATCATGCTATAGAAGCGCTGTGTAACCTCAGAGGAAGGTTTCATTGATAGTGCTCAGTATTATCATTGTTATCAACTCAAACTTCTTCAGCTGCAGAAATGACCCAATTAATTTCTTTCAAATTGCATGGAGTACACGAGGAATAACTTGTTCTAAAAAATGCACCAAGCTGATTTTGGATCTGCAGGGTAGATGCCTTCTTCATTTTTTACTAGTCAATTCTTTGATAACAGCTGAGGCAACCAGGAACTCTCTTACTTGCCTAGCTCATATTGTCATTTCTTACCCCTCCTTCACATCTAATGAATCCATATATTGATTCCTAAACTAATAGAGGTGATTGAGCTTATACATTTTTACAAGAATAAAACAGTCAGATTTGAATTTGCCAATGGAGACAGGAACAGATATGCTAAGTATAGAGAAGTTCAACTTTTAAGGCAGACTTACATTGATTCCATAACCTAATAACTGTAGTAATTGGTTTAATGGATAAATAAGGTTTACTTTTTCTATTTCTACTTACTTCTCCCATAGAATACAGTCTAGCAGGCACAGTCTTGAAACACTTTCTAGATGGGGATATCTTAAGAAAAACGAACAGAAGATTGCTTGGTCTGTGAGTTCTGCCAGGCATAAAAGGTGGAACCATCATGAGAGTTTTGACTGGTGTTACTGTGGGCATTGGTAGGAGAAAGAGGATTAGACAGACCAGCAGAGCTTCCAAGTGAAAACCTTATTCTCTAGAAGACTTTGAAAGCTTGGAAGCGTAAGTGATGGTTCCAAGGGTCTAATTCTTGGTGTGCCAAACTCTATTTTTTCGTTGCCTGTTTAGTATCTGTTTATTAGCACAAACAGCAGGTTTAGGTTGCTGTGTTAGTTTTTAGAACGCAGAATGACGTTACGTATAGAAACTAGCACATAATCCTCAGCCACATAACCTCAAGTCTTTACATGATTTTTAGCCTAGTTAACCATTTTTAAGAATTATCATATATGTGTTTTTTCTTTGTACCTAAATAATGGACCAAGATCTAGATGAGTTTTCTGGTTTTGAGTTTTGATGCCTCCTCTTCTATGCCTATAGACAGTTGTCAGTAGAAGTGGTTTGGATACTTACTTTATCTCTGGTATTTCTTTACCTCTGCTTTTGAGAAAAACATGACATTTAGGTGAATCTGTGAAAGTACAGATTATAAAGAAATAAAGTATAAAAGGGCATGTCTGAAATTCTGAGCTCATTTCATTATAATCATGCTTGAACCGTGAACTAGCAACAACATGTTTCATATACATGATATGATATTATATGATATATGATATGATATGATATGATATATGATACGATTTTCTATGTCACAAGCTTCCAACTAATTCAGCTGCATCAATAGATCTCTATAATAAAATAAATAATCAACAGCATACACAAATTTAAGAATTAAGAACCCTAAATGAATATAATCATTAATGATTAAAGTCTCTATAAGATCGGAATGATACTTGGGTGGGAGTTTGTTGTTGTTTTTTCAGATACAGGATAAAAAAACGTCACCTCCTTGGGCAGAGGGACCATGAGCTACTGGCTGGAGATTGATGATAGGAAAACACAAACATGAGTACTTTAAAACTAATTTCAGAGTGAGACACAGTAATAACTCTTGCTGGGAAAACAACGTATTTCTCCCTTAACAAAGCAAAATGGTCTTTAACGATTCCTGCTGATCAAGAAACCAATGATGCATTTTGGTTTCCCCATAGTTCCTTTACTTATTGGCTAGATACATCTCTACTTAGTGTATGGGGTTGTTCTTTAATTTTTACAGTAACTGTGATCTCAAATTTTGATTCTGGATGGAACTCTCTTGGTCAAATTACAATGCCATGTGCTTCATAAATTGCATTTGTAGCTGTTTGCCTCTCAGCAGTCATGGAACTGTGTTTTTTTAAGAATGTAATAAACACCATCCGCACATACCAAACTCTAGATGAGGTTTCCAGTAAAAGCATTTTCAGGGCACTCTGGCCCAGCTACTGGATTTTACTGGAGTGAAATGTACTTTTACTCTTCTTACTAATGCTTCCCCCTCTTGGCACATAAGATACTAAGCTATTTATAGTTACTCTTCACTTCTTCACTTCAAATGTTATTTCACCCTGTTAAGAAAACAAATGAAGTCATCTATGTGTATATATCTCTCTCTTCAGTCCTCAAGGTTTGTATAATTATAATTTCACTCTGCAAAAACAGTGATGTTTATATTAAAAAAAAAAATTCAGTTATTGAAACAATACATAGAGTATCAGAAACGTTTTGGTGGAACTTCTTTCACCACATGTTTGTGAACCCATTAAATCATGTAATATTATGCTTTCTATATCACATAAAATGCAAGTTATAGGAGAAAGAGAGCAGCAACAACGGATCTGCCTTATGGAGCTGTTTTCTCTAATCAGCACATAACCACAAAGCTCTGTGAGGGTCCATCTGGCATTTTCAAAGGCATAATCATTTGTTTTCCTGCCCAGCTACAGCTGATATTCTGGTATGGTTGTTACTTTACCAGGATACTCCCTGATTTCACAGCAATGTACTACAGCATTTAATCAGATCTTTGTTACGCTTTGTGATCTCTATGGTACCATGCAGAAAGAGCTGTTCTAATGAATTACTTTTCCCTTTTAGTGAACTTATTCAAATATTTATAAATCCTCCCCTATAAAGGTGTCCATGGAACCTTTTGACTCAACCCCCATGAAAAAGTGTGAGTACCCAGCCATGGCAATTGTCCCTATCTTCTGACTGCCCATCAGTTTATCAACCTCATTTGTTTTACTGGTTGGTTTTACCCTGGCCACTCCCTTTCTTATCCAGACTAAAGCAGCTGTGATAAACGGAAGTCAGAGGGGGATGTTCTTACCTCCAAACTATACTTTAAGGGACACTTTATCCTTTTATCACCTTTAACTTCAGCTAATCCTACTTCAGTTATACGTTACGCCAAGGCACCAGGAAAAGGAATTCATGTGCGACAGTATAGTCTCTAAAGGCCAAAGATGTTGCCCTACTGACATGTCAACACTAAAGCTTTACGTATACTGCTACTTTCAAGTACATTTATTACACTTAAATAATAGTTTTTGTTGTTTATACATTGCTTCTTAGTAACTGTATGTTCACGTCAAAGTTTTGACCAAACTTCTCCGTACCACAAAAGCAAGTGAAAGAACTAATAAACTTTTGAAACCAGTTAATGTGAAGTACATTGGTTAATTTATGCAGTGATAATCACATCAAGTCTAGGAAGACTATCAGTGAAGAGTATCTTCTCTTTCACAGCCATTGTTCTGAAGTGTTGATTCTTGTACAACTGATCTTTTCCAAGAGCCAAACTCTCTGAAAAACTCATCCAGCTAAAAAAAATGCCCCATCATGTTTTCCAGTGATATTAGGGATCTGCATAAAAGAAGCTTCTCAGAATTTCTACTCCTCTGCCTAGATTATAAAACAGGAGTGCTGGAAGACTCCCACAGAGAACAGACTGAAAATCAACACAAGACCTGGCACCACTGTGTTGCTGTGATCCCAGAGGAGAGGCAGGTAGAGAGCTGGGAGAGGAATGTGTACTTTAATCTTTATAATGCATCTTTTCTTCTGTGAACATGCTACGTTATACCCCATACACTATTTAAAACTCGTGTTATCTAATAGCCGCTTAAATGTTATTCGTATGCTGTTAAAAGAAGGATGAAAATTTCACCGGTGTCCGTTAATTAACCAGCAGCTAATGCATTAATCTCCATTGCATCAAAACTGCACCCAGTGAAGTCACTAACTTGGCCTTTAAAAATTCTGGAGGGATTTTGCAGTTAGAAGTGTACCGAGCTCAGCAGAAGTGGCAGATTGTGTGGTGTTTCTAAGGGTAGTCCCTTCTTTTTCAGAGCTGAGTGATCTGCAGACCTCAGGCATTACAGACTTTATATTCTACAGAATTGGGGTATTCCTGTTTTTTGTATCTCTGATAAGAGAAGAACAGAAGACCATACATCTTTTACGTGATTTTTATTAATTGATCTCAATGCGTTTGTCCCTCTGTCTTCAACAACCAGTTTAGCTTGTGTACCTTCTTTTTGGTTTTACTCTCATATTCTCATTACTTTTGTTTGCAAATGGTTGAAAATGTCTTGATGTCTGCACAAATTAATAGAGATGGACCTTGCTGCAGAGCGTAGGTGTAGAAAGATATGATTCTTTACGTACTTTAGCTAGTTGGTAAATAGTCTTTCTTTCTGTTGTTACAGCTGGTAATGTGAAATCAGTTTGGGAACAGAAGTTAGTAAATGGCACTTTAAAGTGAATCCCGTGCCGTGCTTTTGTTTCAATACTGTCTACAGAATTTAATCCACATATTTATTCAGCTATTTTCCTTCAGCATAAGCTGGAAACATTTGCACTGTAAGCCATTTAATTATTATTTTTTTTAAAATATATTATTTGTACAGGATTCCTTCAGTGCTCCTTGATGGACTTGCACTCCTTTCTCTGCTGGTGAATAACAGCAGGTTCAACTCTACTTGTCTCATCTTGCATTTGGTGGTCAGGAAAGACTGACAGAAAGTCTGTCTGAAACAAGGCGGTTTTCCTCCCTGGCACAGGTACTTCCTGCTTTCTCATTTGATACATCAGTCACGGAACTTAAACAGAAAAATCTGTCAGGTGCTCTTGAGCTACATGTTCATGTGCTGAGTCAGTGAAGTGCTTCTCAGGTAAGAGTGGTTTAGTCTTTTAGAAGCCACTTCTGCCACCAGTGATAGTATTTTTACCTTAGTAAACCCCATTTACTGATGACATCACAAGTCACAGTGAAAAGTCCAGGCAGAGAAGCAAAACAAAAAAATCTCAAGAGGGATTTAGTCTTTCTGACCTACACATAATCCATGTTTACAGTACTATGGCACGGTACCAAATTAACATACAGTCATCTGTCACTGGAGGCACTATTCATGCACTCCTCAGCTTGTTCAACCATTTGAATTATCTCAGATTAAAAAAAGGAAGAGCCCTTCCACCCTGCAGTAGCAAAAAACTTCCATACACTCTAACTTTAGCACTTACGCATCCATTTAGTATGAAGAGACACTCGCTTGTGGAAGACCTTCTTGGTCTTCCACAAGCAGCAGACACCCCAAAAGGACATAATCCAACCCATATAAAGAATGGTGCATGTGTGCCCTCCCCCATGCAGATAATGACCTTTATTCTGCCTGGCTAAATGCAAGCACTTAAGTTAGATGCCTAGTCAGCCTAAACTTTTTTAATAGCAAAGGAGAGAAGTGGCATTTCCAGTTCGTGATATAGTTTCTGTTGAATTGAATGGCCTTTACAACAGCCCTGTAGAAATACTGGGCAATTGCGCTTCCACCTTGGCTGCCTCATACTGCCTAAAATTAAATAGGGTGGATGCGGGTCTAATAACCTCTGGAGAGATGGGCTGAATCTTCCTTGTGAGCATCAGTCTCCATACAAAACTTCCAGAAAGTTACAAAAGGTTCAAGTAATGCTTTTGGAGCTGACAAGACCAGGGTGTGGTTTTTTTTGCTGTTCAACACATGAAAAAGCAAAACCCTACATTGTACAGCTCACAGGCTTAAACAGAAATGTAGCACAGTACTTGGCTCAGACCATATATTGCAAATTGCATCTCATGCAGCAACTAAAGCACTCTAGTACACAATGCTCCCATACCGTGGTTGCTAATGCCATAGGAAAACCTGTAAATCAGGAATTCTCTGATGGATCTATCTAGCTGGTCTTACACTGACGGCCCCTTCCCTTTGTTTCAGAATTTTAAATGGATTTAAAGACATTAATAACTTTTGCTTGCCCATGTAATTAGCATTCTCTGAAATTAGCATTACCACTGCTGTGGGAAGCAATCTGTTCATGAATGTTCACTTTTGCACAGAAGTTTGAGGACCCCACTTACCTCAATATGGGACCACAATGCACCTATGGGGACCTACACAGCTTAAGTGGGGTGAAGAAACCCTCTATCTGCATTAGAGATGTCTACTGCTTTTTTATTTTCTTTCCTATGCTCTTAGTATAACAGACCAAATCCATCTCTGGTACAGCTTCTCTGAAGCCAGTGAAGATACTTCAGGGGCGACTGTGACCCATTTTATGCTTTTCAAGAACCCGAGTAACAATAAATGCCACATCCCTGCCACAGCTCGAATGCTGTTCAGAGAAGGGATGTACAATACATCTTTGTCTTCTTCCTGCTCATAATGAGCAGAGTAGGTCATCTGCATCATTAACATTTGCAGCTGATGCATTTGCGTAGTCTGTATACACTTCTTGGAACTGCACAGACCTTCTCATTGTTTTCAGAACCTTGATTTTTCTTAGCATTATCATCATCCAAATGTATTTAAGGATGAAACTATTAGAAACACAATTGGTGAATTAATGTCATGAGGACTGCTGCTGGCAGCTCATCAATTTTTGATATGCCACTCAGACAAATGAAACATAAGCCACCCAGAACAAGGGGACCTTTTGACACTTCAAAGGAAACCCCTATGGGTGGTTTCCTCTTGAAGCTGCACTAAACTGGCTCAATCTCCTCAGCTGGAAGCTGCCAATGTCTCATTAACCCCTAAACAGGCCCTGCATGAGCTTTTCTTTTCAGCTATAATTATGCCATGCACTCCTGTTATGCTGTACTGAATTGCAACACTGTCACCAGCACATTATAAACATCCACCCTAATTGAAAAGCAGATTAGACTCGTGTTAATTAGCCAAAAAGCCCGCCCACTTGCATGCATTATGATTGCCTCTTAAATACTGAGGATGTTGAAATCCCTCAGAAAGACAAGGCAGACTTAATTGCAATAACCTGCAAATTAAGTTTAATTTACTTTAAATTTACCGGTTTAGCAGGCTCATTTGATGGTGTTAATGTTCTAGCAAATTAATTATCCGAATTAGTCATGCCTGGTGGAGTTTTGCAGCAGAATACATTGTACAGTGGCCTATTAATAACAGACAAACAGGACAGGATTAATGAGAAGATTATGCTAAAGTTCTTTTTTAAAAACAAGGATCTTGCATGAATTCAAATATAATCACCAAAGTGCAAATACAGACACAGAATATAAACAAACTGAAATTTATTACACTCTATGGCATGCCATCTAGGAGAAACAGTAAAACGTTACCCGTGAAATATTTGATAGAAAGAGGCCTCTTCTATGCACTCAAGTAGATCACTTCTCACAGCAAACCATTTCCCATTATCTGGTATCTCTCTATGAGACTTCACATACGTAAGTGCTTTCGAGAGTACTTGTACTACAGAGAGCGAGCTGATAAATAAATTAGAAATAACATCTCATACGTTAATTCTGTAGTCCAGTTTGTGGCTTATAAGGCAGTAGAATTGCTTTTTCGTATTCCATTGCTAACCACTGTCTGCTCTAGTTTAAAAAAAAAAAAAAAAAAAAAAGGCCTCCACAGAGATATAGCTGCAAGAAAACTCCCTATAAAAATACAACAAGCTGAAAAAAAAACCCCTCTTCTAATAGCCTTTGGAATAGCTCTCAAAATAAAGATATAATTGGCCTTGTAAACAATGTCAAGGTACAATCATTCACCCTGCAGAAAGTGTTGGCTGACACTGCGGGAGAAATGAAGATAGCAGTGACAAATATCCTTTTTAGCTGGTCTTGATCATGAAAGTTTAGTCTGCTTATGTGCTAAGTGTTCCCTCTTCCATTAGGATCCACGGCCACCCCAAATATAATGAGGTATATTCAATTCAACTCAGTCTCCCTGTGGAAGGCAGGAAAAGCCTATGGGAGCACAAAAGATAATCCTTGATGAGTGTGAACTGAATGTGATTGAATATAAAATTCTGGATTATTGATTGGAATCTGTATGTTAAGGCCACCATTCACGGCGAGTGGCTGCGTCTTGCGTTGGTTTCAAAGGGCTTTCAGGCTGTCGTGCAGTGCCCAGTGAAAAAGCCCAAATTTACATCATTCTTGCATATTCTGTAATGTGTGGAAAATAAAAATGTCACCCCTTGAAAAGAAAGACTGAACGATGCATTCCTTAAAAACAGATTATCTCATTAAAGAAGGAAAGGTTTGGTAAGAGAAAAAATATGCATAGTTGCTTTATGGGACATATTTTAATTTTTGAAGAAAAAAAACTAAAATAAAAAAATGGTTTCAATATGTTTTTTGTATTGTACTTATAGATCATGTAGACCCTTTCTGGTTTCCTTATTATTTCTTCCTCTCTCTCAGATAGAATTACCATTTGAAGTACTAAATGAAACTGGCACAAAAGCAGCCATTATTAAAACTGGGCTGAAAAACAAAAAGGAAAAAAAAAAAAAACAGGAAAGTAATTCTGCTTTAAAAAGCTTGTACATGAAGGGCTGAGATGACTTTAGTAAGAACCCATAGGGAATAGGAACTACACCATGAAGGAAATGGATTCCTGTGACACATAAACAAAAGGCAAATGACTAATATATTTACATATAACATGTGGTGTATTCATTGCACACCATGGTGACAGAATTGTTTATTTCATTTATAATTTATACAGCAAAACCTTATTATATGTGTAACTAATTTGCCTGATGATAATATGCAGTAGGAGATTAGGTTTCCATTATATTCTGTCATTAAGAACAAAAGATTTTCGTTTGTTGGTTAATTTTATTTCTTGGTTCCTATCCCACAACACGCACCCTACACATGAGTGCGTTTCTCTTAAATCATTATGACGCTGAGCGAAGTAGAAAGTAGCAAGGAACTTCTGAAAAAAAAACCCCTACAAAACCCTCTCTCATGAATCCGCTTTAAATACTCTTCACTTCTGGAATTTTTTATGTTATCGGTAATGACAATATACAAAGAACCTCTCACAGGTGATGTGCATGCACCAAAAAAAGAAATGTCAGAATAAATATAGGCTCCAGAAGAGCTTTGCTCCGAGAGGAAAAAAAAAAAAGAAAAAGAAAAAAATCAAACATTTTACCAGAAGCAGCATTAGAATATGTGACTAGACAGTTCATCTCAGACTACAGGGAGCGGGTGGGTGGGTAGGCAGTGATGAGGGAATTATCTTGATGTATTTTCCACTGTGGCACACAAGACAGTGCAATTCTCTGAAAGGAATTGTTAGCACCAAGCCAGTAATTCCCCTCTGTGGTATTACAAAGTGTGTGTATTACAGAGAGGGGAGGAAAGGGGGGGGAAGTAACCTAGGAAGTGCTATATATGTTTGCAACCCTAAAGCGCATATGACCTTGAATTAATTCAAATACGCTTATCAAAATATGAATGCTGGGTCAGAAGCACACACACAGGTACTTATATTAAACTTATTTCTTTGTCACTCTTTGGAAAACAAAAATCTACTCTAACAAATTTGTTAGTCTGTGTAGTTGCTTAACCCTTTGCAAGTCTAATTTGTATTGTACAGTGAAATGCAGAATAGGAGTGCTGAAGAGGAAAATGCTTTTGAACAACAGGGGATATTTTCCTGCTTAACTCAGAGCTGTCGAGCACCTTTCAAACCAGTTCAGTCTAAAAATCTGTGGGAAGGTTTGGTTGTTTCAAAAGAGTGTGCCAATACAAGAACTTTATTTGGATAAAGTGACAATCGGTGTTGCAGATGTACATAAAATACTGAAACCTTTTACTACCTAAATGAACGTACTGCACAAATACCTCCTCAGGGACATCTTATCAGTCACGAGATCCATAGTTTGTTGACCATGAGTGCTGACAAGCCTGAAAGTTCAGAGAGCAGGTCAGAAAGTGCATCTCAGCATGCAGACGGTGAGCAGGTCATGAACGCTGCTTGCTTTCGGGAGCAGTATGAGTAGCACGAGCATGCATCAATACAGTCTGGGGACCAACCAGCTGAGCAGCAGTTTTGCAGAGAAGGGCTGCAAAAAGGTGTCCCGGTGGACACCAAGTTGACCATGAACCAGCAATATGCCTCCTGGGCTGCATTAGGAAAAGCATTGCCAGCAGGTCAAGGGAGGTGCTCCTTCTTCCCTACTCAGCCCTGGTGAAGGACATCTGGCATCCCCACCACAAGGGAGACATGGGCATGCTGGAGTGAGTCCAGCAATGGGCCACAAATGCAATTTAGGGACCGGAGGAACTGTCATACTTGGAGAGGCTGAGCGAGCTGAGACTGTTTAGTCTGGAGAAAAGAAAGTGAGGGGGACTAAAGAAGATGGAGCCAGACTCTTCCCAGTGATGCCCAGTGACAGGACAAGAAGCAATGGGCTCAAAGTGAAAAACAGGAATTTCCATTTAAACTTAAAAGAAGAGGTGTTTTTTTTTTACTGTGAACGAGGTAAAACAGTGGATTAGATTGCCCAAGAAGATCGTGGAGTCTCCATTCCTCGAGATATTAAAAATCAAAATATGCTTCTGGGCAACCTGCTTTTACTGTCCTTGCTTGAGCAGGGAGGATGGACAAGATGATCACCCTTCTCACCTCAGTTATTCTCTAATTTTGTAATTCTGTGGTCTTTTCTTTTCTGGACTGAGCTACACTAGAGGACTGTATCCTTGAACGCACAATTCCTTCACAGCATTATCTCCCTTGTATTCTCATAGAGCAAAAAATTAAGAATAAGCATGGAGATAGTCAAAGTAGAGCAAAAAAAGGAAGGCACCAAAGAAACTGAGATGGAAAAGCCAATTGGGAAGTATAAGAGAGTCAGATTACTTGACTTTGCCCTATGAAATGTCCAAAAACCTTATTAACCTCTGATTTTTCTTGTTTTCTATCCTTTCATTGCCAATACAGTTTAACATCTGTGCTAGAAACCATATAAAATAAGATATCCTAGGGAAAACTGACTGCAGTAAGTGTTCTTCAAAACATCTGGGGAAATGGAGCTTTGACACAAGCCAACAAAGAGTTCTGAATATATTTCCTTAAAAAGCGTTATATTAATCTTTTTTCTTTTTTTTTTCTATTTTTAGTATATCAGCTGCTATTGGAAGTAAGCTGCTAGAAATGGAAGAGGCGAAGGAAAGAGATTTTGGACTAGATGTTTTTCAAAGCTTGTATCTCAGTAAGGCAGCACTCCTCCCTCTTTCTAAGGACTGGGGCTATTAGCTTAATCACTGAAGTATGCTGAAGTGGCAATATGACTGCTGGTTCCTAGCTGGCTTGGGCCTGGAGTATTAGCTTGGAACATATAGAAAGTAAGTTCAAACCTGCTTGCAAAAACTGTACAGGGACACCCCATACAGGAGCTGAGTGCAGCAGTGAATATTCAGGAGGAGTATCACGGGGTGGGGGGGGGCGGGGGGAGCTTTACTGAATTTTTGAGACTATTTTTCTCATCTACATAGATTGAAAATGCTTGGGCGTTCAGATTTTAGTCTCCACCTGCTCTCAGCTGAATAAGTCCCTAGTCATGTTAAGGCTGCCTTACCACTGCGCAGCATGCACAACTTATTAACAATTCCAACACCTACGAAGGGTAAACCTCAGCTGGAATATGAAAGGATTATGGACGACCTTTACTTCTACAGGGCTTTGTAAAGGCTGAAAAAGGTCTAAAGACCTGCGAAAGATCATAAACATGCTTCTTTTGCAAGACAAATTGAATCTATACAGTGTTAAGAAAAGAAAGATATGAGGGGTATTCACAACACATGACCTCCTGTTTAGGGTGCTAAATTAGCAGCCTAGGTTTTCTACTTGGGTAATGGAAAGAACTAGGTTCTTCCAGGAGATGCTTCAGAGCACCTAATTATGACTATATAGGTCAAACATGCCTCAAGCTAGATACCTAAAGGCAACAATAACATGCCATCTGGTATTTTAAATCGGACCATAAAAACTTTTCTAAGAAGCAACATAAAACTATATACGTAGTCAGTGAAATTAGAATATTTTCTCCACCGTTATCCTTTCTTCGTATTGTGTCAGAAGGCAAAGAAACCACAAGTTTTGATAAAATCTATCTTCCAACATTTTAAGTAAAATGAATAGACAATAATTTCAGTGCTATACCAGCAGAAGACCGACTTTCTCCCTCTTGCATTCAATTGCATAAGAAAACCTTAGTAATGTTAATGTTTCTGTGACTTCAAGGGCCTTCTCCATCCTTGTCTTCCATTGCCGTACCCAACAGAGAAAAGTACCGTAGCAGAAAAGCCCTACCAAGACTGCAGTCTAGCCTGGAGCTAATGCATTTTAGTTAGTGTGATTCAGGCGAACAGCCACTTCAACTAAAAAGAGAACTGGGTCCACAATATGACAAATACATGGAAAAAAGACCAAAAAAACCCAGCAGAAAAGAGTGTGAGGAACCATAACAGACCGCTTGAATTAAACCCGCATGGGAACAGATTCTTCCCACACAAATTTCTGGACCTAACTGATAAGTCTGATTTAAGCAGCCTTAGGCACCCAGTGCAGTCTTTAGAAAAGAGGCAAAGGCAGAAAATCCACATACCACTTCAGAGGGCAGTTTGAGACAGCAAGTTGAACTGATCTCTAGAAGTGCTTATCTCTGTCCATGGATTTTGCATGGACCTTGGGCAACTGAGGTAGGCAACTAATGTTCCCCAGAATGAACCTAAATTTTGATTGTGTTTTCGCATGGTAGCCAGGACTATACAACAATAGTTAACTATCCTGCTCACTGACATTCTTAGTTATAATTTTTAAATGTTAACTGCACCAAAAGCTTCTTCATGGGGTGGATAATCCTCCCAACATAGGTCTCCATCAGGATGTCTGACACATAGACACAGAAAGTCTTCATGCATTTTTTATGTTTTTTCTTTAACATCTGTCTTTGAAGATAAATCCTGTAAATAAAGATGGCTGTAGAAAGATAACCTTTTGATATGTTGTCTAATGAACAATCAGAAGACAGTGAACCTGCTCAGCCCAAAACCTGACGTTCACACTTGGTACCTCCTACTCTCTCCTGGTCCTTCTCTAGCTGACGATCTCCACCATACTATGAAGAACTTCAATATCCCAATTCAACTGTCTGTCCAAGGACCCAGTGGGGTTTAGCTATCACTATTCCACTGTCTCTTCCTTGCAGATCTGTGAAGTGTTACTCCAGCCAGCATGTGAAAAGCTCATACTAGTAATAGCAGTAATAAAAAAATGGCAGTAATAAAAAAATGCTTTGTACTATGCACCTGTCCCAGTGTTGCAATGGTTTGGAAATTAATTCTACATCTGAGGTATGCAATTTGTGCTCATTATGTAGACGCTGAGCTATAAGTGTTAGTCCCTGAAGAATGAGACAAAGGAACATGAGCAACTTTCTCCAGACTTGAGGACACTTGAGTGGTCAAATCTTCCTTTTTGCCAAAACAAACCCAGCTCCAATCATCTCAAAAAATCTTAAAGTTCACTTTTCCACAATAGATTTTTTTTTTCTTTAACAATCAGAATAACTTCAAGGAAAATGTGAATAATTTTTTTTCACTCTAGTTTTGATTTGAGGTGGAGGGGTTTTTCTGCAAGTAAAATTGATTTTTTTTTATTAGATCCATAAGGAGTTTGATATCCCTTTATCCCAGAGTTGCTAAGCTCTTGTCTTCTTGTGTGCTTGTCTTCTTGTGTTTCTTTTCTACTTGTCTTCTGTGTTTCAGTGAAGTTTCTCTCCTACTTAACACTAAAGGAACAAAGATGATAGGCATTAAAAGCACCAGAAAAGAGGTTGTGGTAAAAGAGCATAGAGAGTTAGCCAGGACTTTTGTGTCAGGAAAAAAATGAAGCACAGGAGCAGACAAGGAGAGGCAGGAGAAGATCTAGACAGAGATCTGGTTCATGTGGATTGGTGAATCATTGTATCCCTCCCTATAGAACACCAAATGGAGGTGATCAGTAGGGATCAGATCATAATTTCTGGCTGAAAAAATTCCCTGCAGCAGAGATTAGGTCATTCTGCCACAAACAGGCTCTTCTTTCCATGATTTCTGTGGTTCCCCCATGGAGCAAATTTCCACATGGAGCGAGTTTCTACAGTTGGTCTGGGAGGACCACTGCACCAGTGCATGACCAGGAAAACAGGTCTTGAAGCTAATTATTGAGAGGGTAGGCAGATACAAGCTACTTATTCACAAGGGGAGAACTATGAACAGTGGTATTAAAGAATTTGTTCTGAGTAGTTAACTCCCGACACCTGGAAGTCATTATTACATGCTTGTTTTAACTGCTCGCCTGCCCACCTCCCTTCCTCCCTCCCTCTGACAATTTCCAGTGCTGTACACCTACAAACTTCATTGCCAACAGTGCCATGGTGTCACACCACTAAGGTTGCTCAACAAGAGTTGGGTATTTTTGTTCTCTGAGTGACTGAGCTTCCAAGCTGTGGTAGATCAGCGTAGCTCAGATGGCTTCAATAGAGCTCTGTTGCTCTAAATCAGTAAATAATCTGTCTGTATAAAATCCAGTCTGTAATCATTTAGGCTATGTTGGAAATACTTGAAACAAACTGTAAAAGCGATCCCTTTTTCTTTCCATCATCACTGATCTAGAAAGGACTCGATCTGTAGGGAATTTTACCCTGCAGACCATTCCTTGTTATTGACTAGAAACATCAGACCTTATCTACCAGAGCGCACACTCTCTGAAAAAATATGCCACTAATTTCAGAGAGTTAGTTAGTTAGAAAAGACTTAACTGAAAAGAAAAATGGTTCTGTTTTACTTTAATGCAGGACACCACCACAGGGCACAGCTGAGACCCTCAGCCAAGATGCTGGCACCTCGGCGCAAATGTATTTTTAAAAAGGGCAAAAAATGCCACACAGGCAGAGAAAGAGAGAAAAAAAGCGAGAAAGAGCAGTGCAAACACCAACGTTGGTGGAGAAGGAGGAGGTGCTACAGATACCAGAACAAATATTTCCCCGCAGCCCACGGAAGAGACAACACCAGAGCACATATTTCCCTGCAGCCCGTGGAGGACCCCATGCTGGAGCAGGTGGATATTTCCTGAAGGAACCGCGAGCTGTGGAAAAGCCCCCGCACTCAAACAGGTTTATCCTGAAGGACTGCAGCCCATGGAGCAGTTCTTGAAGGACTGTAGCTCACGCTGGAGCAGAGGAAAAGTGTGAGGAGGAAGAAGCAGCAGGGAAGAGCTGTTATGGACTGACTGCAGCCCTCCATCCCCCGTCCCCCTGCACCACTCGGGAAGGGGTAGAGGAGATGGGAACGGAGGACTGAAATTGAGCGTGAGAAAATAAAGGGGGTGGGGAAGAGTTATTGTTTCAATTTTTGTCTTTTGTTTCTCACTGTCCAGATCTATTTTAAACGGCAATAAATTAATTTTCCCCACGTCAAGCCAATCTTGTCCATTAAGGTAATTGGCAAGTGATCTGCCCATATTTATCTCAACCCACAAGCTTTTTCATCCTGTTTTGTCCCTTAGTCCTGTTGAGGAGGGGGAGCGAGTGAGTGGCTGGGTGGGAATTTAGCTATTATCCAAGGTTAACCCACCACAATATTCTGCTGTAGACCTATTTGCCAACTTGCTTTTCTGATATATGGTCTCTGTATCTCCCTAATCCAAAGATATACATTGAAATAACAATCAAACATTTATTTATCTACTTACTTTTGATGGACAATGAATTTGTTGAAAAATTCCCTTTGGGAAGAACTTGAAGTATTCAAAAATCTGGGTCAAGTTTATGGTTTCAGAAGAGAAATAAGGATTACGTTTTGATAATGTTTAAAAATATCATTTTGTTACTTTGAAAACAAGTATTTGATCTTTTTGTTTTGAAATTTTTCATTTTACTTAAAAATTGACCTTCAGTTTAAAACAAACAAGCAAATATATACATTCTCTCCAGTTCTGTTGTATACCCTAAAAAAGAAAAAACTTTTGTTTACGCTGAACAAAATTTTTTAGGTTACTCCAAATTAATTTATGGATTTTTTCCTAACTAAAACTGGAGAATTATATAGTGCTTCTATCCAGTGTGTTGTGTTGGTTTTTTTTTCCCTCCAAAAAAAATTTCAATACAGATACCAAAAAAAAGTATCTTTTACCCACTTAGTTTTGGTCCAGTTCTCAAGTGTAGCACTGGTTGTAGATTCTTGACATACTCCCACAGATTTGGTACTTGGAACAAGTTTTGGTACTTGGAATGGAGCATCAGGAGATCAGTCTGCACCCAGCATTGACCTGTTCTGTAAGCTCTGAATTTTTCTGGAAGCTTTTCTTTAGATTTAAACTGCTTCTTCCTTCTTTTCTCCCTGATGAAGAGGAATGCTCACAAATGCATAAATCCCAGCCTTTCTGCAAAGCAGTTTCAAGGACTGAATAAGTCAAATATTCACTTATAAGTGACTTATGCATTGGATGTATTCATATTGCAAGATACGTCAATAGCACTAAAATCTCTGTATATTTCCCACTGTGCTGGAGTAGTGAGTGTATTTTGGATGTCAAAACAAGCACCTTAACTAAATAAGTACAAATTGTACATATTCCAAACCAGAAAATGCACAAGTGATGAAAATAGAGGCAGATAAATATTCATGTTGCATTATATATTGGATTGCATTATATATTGACAAATGGATAAAAGAAGGCTGGCTGTCCTGGGGGTTGGTAATGAGATATGGACTCCTTCACCTTTAGGTCACCCTTGTGATTCCCAGCAAGGTCAGGAACTAACAAAATGTGGCTTGAATCGGTGATGGCAGTCCAATTCCTTACTGCCAGATGTTCAGATAATAAAAGTGACTACAGTGACTGGCATCACACTACAGCCTCGTCAGAGAACCCAAATTAGCTTCCTCACTGGCTACTGAAAGGCCACGGAAATGCGGGTTCTCCAAAAGCCGAGCTGAAGCACGTTGTGAGGAAGCTCCCAGAACGGCTGCTCGTGCCATATCTGTTCTGCGGATGCACAAACGGCTCCTGTTTCTACAGCTATCAAATCAACACTAAATTCATTTCCATTGCAGATATAAAACAACGAGAACAAGACCCAGTTTGTGCTAACATCAACCATGAAAGGGAATACGCAGTTAATATATCACTCCTTTCACTCAGGATTTGCTGTTCATCATAATTCAGTATGTAATGGTAAACCAACACCTCACTATTCAGGGCTTATTTTCCGTGATGTTGCCTGAATATCTGAGGTTCCTTTCAGTGGACTAATCAGCCCTCTTTATTAGATGCGACTGTATATTCATGATCCTATTGGGATAGATAGATTCTCTATAGTTTGATAATAAAAATATGTGCTAATGGGTCTCCTTGCTCTTGATTTCTTACATGAAGAAAGAGAAAGAGTGGGCATTATTTACCCACAGGTAAAGTAAAAACTATAAAGGTAAAAGGCTTTTCCATGCAATATACCGCTCAAATGTAATAATCCCTGAGATGCTTATTTTAGTAAATGAATCAGTCACACTAAACCAAGGAAGGGAGTCATCTATTACCGTGCTATAAATGTTAAAGACCCTATTCAGAGCCTTTATCTCTAGAAGAAACAAAGCAATTTTCACTGATATTTGTACGACATCAATAATGGTACCTCGCTAAGTAGTGAGTAGATGTTACAATTGCAGTTTGCCCAATTCTTTTTCACTGGTCATCAGGGAAATTCATCTAAAGCAACCAAAAAACATAGATATGTTTGCATCATATTAATAAGGAGAGAAAGCAAGGTAGCTGCCAATTGGCAGCAGAGTATGTTTTGGTGGTTTGATAAGGATACTAAAGAGTTTATGATGTGACAGATGTTTCACTACACTATTGTGAAATGAATAGATTATGAGAAGTAATTAGATGTACATTGGAATCAATGCTGTTATCATCGAGGCCTTCGGGCGATGCAATAGATGAGAGTCATGGCAGCAGGTGGTCCAATGGCTCGGAGACAGGAAGACACACCGCAGGAGACTGAGTGACAGGTTTCACAGATCCAGGGGGTGAGAGATCTGAGCTATTGCCTGCATTTGTAATCTTTACTCATGTATAAATAATAACAACTACACTATTGACTTCATATGCTATGTCATAGCCTCTGCTACCCCCTACACACACACATACATGCACATATACAAACACGCACACACATATTCTGCAACTTTTTCCCTCAGTTAAGTTTTATTTTCACGTGAAAAAATATGCACTCATCCCTTTGATACCAGTGCCAGCTCAATGTTCTTTGATTAAAACACTTAAATAAGAAACCTGGCAAAAGCTTTGAATACAGTGTGTTGTGTGCCCAAGTACAGAAATGAATATGCACTTTCCATGGGAGACTTAACAGAAAGTGAGGTGCAATAGGCACTGTTCTCATTATGCTGCTCTTCTTCAAGGTTTTCCCTATTTTACTTTACGTCCAGCAGGTTCCAGACTTCAGGAAACATCATTGTCGTGCCTAAATTGCCTTTGCAAAGGAACTGCAAGCTGAGTCATCAGGATAACACGTTAAATCTGCTGACTCTGGGAAGATTTGGGTTCTGACCCAGAAACCTCAGTTGTTACCTGTCCCCAGAGCTTCAAAGTGGAATTTCTGGGCTCTCTTGCACCTAGTGGAGTGGGGGATAGCAACAGCAGAGACCTAAAGTAAGTGTTACCAGCACTCAGCCTCTGATTCTATGAGTGGGTTATAGTAACAGGAGGCAGCTCTGAAAAGCCCTTTGGTGCTGCAGCTTGTCAGCCCCTGCCTGCAGGTGTTTGCTGTGAAATCTTTTATTTTATTGTTGAGGAGAGTGACACTAGGATAAAAGGGAATATTGAAACATTAAAATGTATATTTCAATATTCTGAGTGTAAACATAAATACCAAGATCTTTCTTTGAGGTATAAGAATATCAACACAAATAGATAGTCTTATATATGTGATGTGTATTTGGATACATCATTTGTTCTGTATGAATACCTACCGTGGACTAATGGACTGAACCACATAATTTAAGGTGGTGAAAGGAAGTAAATCCAATGTTATAGAAAAGAATAATACTTAGCCACCAGCATTAAGTGATGAACTATGATGGGCCTTGCTAAAGAAGGATAGAGGGCGAAACCCCCAAGTTTATAAATGTGTAAGGCATGACAACAAATGTGTTGGGCTGCAATTTATGGAGACCTGACTTAGCTTACAAAAAAATCAGGATGTACATAGCCGGTAAGAATATCTAATTAACTGTCCTTACTGTGGTATTTATATTTAGATGAATTGGTCTGGGGAAAACATAGAGGTTGGGACACTGTACAAATGCAAGATAATCCCCTGAGATCAGAAGCATATGTTTTCCCTGTGTGAAACAGTATGCAAACAATTACCCACTTATCAACAAATATCTGCCGTTACTCATGTCTCCCAGCACCATATAGAGCTATGTAGTCTACAGCCATAGAAGTGAAGAAGAAGCTGTCAAACCTGTTGAGCCAACTTTCAGTGAAGTGGCACCTCAGTGGGACTAACGGCACCAAAGAACAAGCTGAAAATCAAACAGAGCTTGTCCAGAGCGACGGGACTGCAAATCCAAATTCCTTTCTGAAAACCTTGGTCACTGCATGTGCATTTACCTGCCAGACTAAGCCACTAATTTAAATTATGAGACCTCAAGAGACTCTTGCATTGGGGTAGCCAATCTATATCAAAAGAAGTGAGGAAACCTATTGCTTGGTTGATTGAATCTGACTGAGGTTCAATTTTCTGTACTGATAACCTCCTTTTTAATTCTTTTGTTCCTCTTCTCTCCAAATCATCTACACCCTCGGGTACTCTGAAAAAAATGAGATCTTACACAGTAATATTCATGCTTTTGTTGGCCTGACTTCATCCCTGAGAGGGGTGAGAATAGCACCACTAATATCGGTGGTGTCTGTGTCAGGACTGAACCAGTCCCACTATTTCCAGAATATCAAGTGCCTTTTGGGACTTTGCTCAGGAAGAGCTTGGTAACCGTGACCAAACTTGCTCTTGGTGAAATTGCAGGTATTAAACACATTAAAAACAAAAGTGTGTCTTCTTTAAATTACACAGCGATATACAGTGCACAATAGACTGCCCAGAAAGGAAAACACTTTATTCTTCTTATTAGGAATTCCAAGATCCTTCTTATTAGTTTTAATACTATGAGATAGGCAGACAGGCAGATGTTCCCATTTTTCAGACTTCCAAGTGTCTTGAGTACCACCAGACATTCAGTTTCTACCAGACATCCCATCAAGGCCACCTGGAGGTAAGTCCTACTAATCAGATTTCATGGGTCAATGCAATGCCCCGAGAGGAGGAAATTCTGAGTGCAGCTCTCTCACTCTTCAAGCAGGAACCAAATCACTGTGGGGCACTGTCTTAACGGTATTGATATTTCAGACTTTTTAAAAGGAACTGTCTCACATTCACCCCTGGAAGTCTCTAGTGTCAATACAGAACCCAGGGGGACTGTGAGGTCTAAGCCTCTCCCAATTTCTTTCCCTTCTCCCCTGCCTTCACATTTTACAGTAGGATTAACTCTATCCCAGCCAAAGTCAGCACATGTAGTAACAGCACAAAGGAAAAGCACCCCAGTAAGTCCCCTTGCACATACAGAAATCAGTCATTCAGATACATCCTCCATCTCAACCTTCTTGCAACTTTCTCCTAGTCTCCCTTGCTCATTTGGCCTGTCTCCCTTAGCTCACCTTTCCTTATCTCTTTTTTCTCTTTGCTTCTAGACCTTAGAGCCCAGAACAGGTCATATCACACTTACATTCTTCTCACGTCCACGCACATCTAACCCAAACAATAAAAAATCAATGAACAGAAAGAAGCTCTGGAGGAGAAATGGCTGGTGTAATAACAGAGCGTGTCTCAGTAACAGGAATAGCACAAAAGCAGACTTTATGTTCATACCGCCTGGTTTTCCAAGCATCCATCTGTCTTAAGTTTTGTCCCTAATTAAATGTTGACATCTCTGTCAAAAGTTGCATCTTTTATAAATGCTAGAAAGTGCTCACATGCACACACAGATTAGGACCTATAAGGATAGTAATGCAGGTGCTTTTCTCAGCAGAATGATTAGAGTCATGTTTTGAGCAATGCTGCTACTGTAACTTGCAAATTATTTGGGGTAGAACCTGTGTATCCCTACAATGTTGAGGACTATTTAGCTAAAGAGGCCCTTGCAAACAAAAGACAGGTCATAAATAATAACATTCTTGTGACAGTAGGTCTCTCACAGTTAAGGTTCAAAGGCTCTTCCACTGTGAAAATGATGTTGAAACATCTACCATTTGCTGAACTTCCTGAGAAAGCTCCTGCCTAGAGGAAAAAATCAGTTGAGGGAGACTTTGAGGTTAATTACACAAGCCTTTTTAAAGTTGCTGTGCAATAATAATTAATACGTACTTAGCTCCGGCAGTAGTTTTTGCTGTAGTCTGGCTTCCTACCATATGTGAGGCTTTTTTTGTCCTGTCACAATTCCTTTGTTTTCCAGAGAGTTGTCCTATATACTCACTCCTTTTCAAGGAGCTCTATTTTATAGGCTCCTTTTGCCACAATGTCAGCATTATTACTTCCAAGAAGTGATGCCTTACAAATGCCAAGGAAGGTGTTATGAATATTACACGTCTCTATGGCTCATATTTTAAATCTTTCTTTAAAAATCCCTACTCTCTTCATTGCATGTTTTGTCTCTACACATGTGCACACACAGTCATATTCAACCATGAATTTGTGCCTACGATGTGTATGGCCAAACATAAACAAATGACTTACTTTAATTTGTCCAATTTTTTACCTGCCATCAGTTTAATGGCTAAATCTGTTTTCATGGTAGCACTGAGGGAGTAGAACTTAGTATTCCAAACACACTGTGGAACACTGACACAGGCAATGCAGGGGTGGTAGCACTGTGATGGCAGCACTGAACAGAACCATCACAGTGTCACTGTGATCACTGGTATTTCCTTGGACAAATTTTCTTGTGCGGTTTCACCTTCCCTTTCTTTCCTTCAAATAAACAGAAGCGATGGAGAAATGTATTTCCATAAACCTCAGAATACTCAAAAATCAGGCAAGGTTGTAAGAAGAATACTTATTTGATGTATAAGATGCAGTAAGCACTAAATGAGTACGTTCAGAGTGTCTGACACGTATAGAAGCTGATTATTTGCACATCACTATGATCCACCACATTTATCCTGGGATAAATAACATTTTCTGATCTAAACAGCTCACACACAGCAAAGCTAGAAGATGTTTAAGCTTCATTATTTTGTTCTGCTCTGAAATTTAGGTTGCCAAAAAGCAACTTCTTACTTAAGCTGGGCAGTTCACATGCTGCAGCCTGTAACTGCCTTCTATACTCAGACTCCAGCAAATCTGTTTTTCTTGCATAACTAATGTGCCCCATTCTTCTGTAAACCTGAAAGTGAATTAAAAAAAAAAAAAAGAAATGAGCTAGTTTTTCATATTTTATTTTAACGTGCTTATTTTTCAGTCTGGTTACTTAGAAGCAGCAGAAAGGCAATGAGAATGCTCACAGATTGCTCACGGACTAGCACTTTGATACCTAGGGCATGCATACCCAAATAGTTGTCGAGTTACCAGGGCAAGCAGCGCACTCCCAACTAAGAGCTTGTCCACAGGAAAGAACAGACAGAAAGAGAGATATTTTGAGAGATTTACGAAATCAGCAAATAAATGCTGTTTTCTACTATGAAAACCCAAACTGTTGATTTGGCTTTCCTTAGTTTCCTGCAAGAGCAAGAACATTGCTGTTTCACTTCAGTGGTTCTTTTTTTTCATCTGCGTTCTGCTTTGGATGACCTGTACACGAAGAGCTGCTGCTTCTTGTCAGATGCAAGATGTAATGACATGGAATATGCTGTCCTTTATTTGCTGGACTGTTTTTTTCCAGCAACTGCAGAGCAAACTTATTGTCAGTTTTCAACTGGATGAAAACCAGTTTGCTCTGCAAACTTATTAATGAAAAATGTTGGAGTGTAACTACCTTATAAAACTGAATTACTCAAGAATTTTGAAGGAATCTGAATTAGGTTTTACTTACATGAATGAGCCACAGAATAAGATGAATGAAAGATGAGCTACAACTGGATATGGCTGCAGCTACTAAAAAGCTACCGTATAGAAAACCTTGCCAATGACAGAACTTGTCTTGCTCTCTGCTAATACCTGAGATCAAATAGAAAGAAAGAAAGAAAGAAAGCATCCTGATCTCCTGTTTCTGAATTAACTGAAAACACATCTAAATATCTACCTACAGAACTACAAAAGAAATTAATATAGTCTTTTTAAGGCTTAAGTAACTCCTCTGAGGTTTGACTCCTTTGACTCCTCAACAGAGTCAAACTGGTACAAACGAAGCTAGGATAAACTCATGTACCAAGAGTTAAAGTCAATGTTTAGTACAAGGATACACCCTGGGAAGATGAACACTTAGAGACATTTACTTTATAATAAGAAATAATGTTTCAGAATGCTCTTAATTCTCTACTGGCAATCTGTTCCTCCGTGCACAACAATAAACCTAGGCACCTTGTCAGGATCATTTAAGTAAACATCGCAGTTTCTTACTTGCTTTTAATATTGGAACCGCTAATAGATGCTATGTTCAAAAACTATAAACAAACCACAAGACACACTAATCAAAGTAAGAGCCATGTGTACAAAACAAATGGAGTCTTCCTCACCTTTGGCTTGAGAAAACAGAAAGAAAGGGATTTCAGCAGCATTGTCTTTAATCCAATTTACTTTGGATTTAATCTCCAAAACAAGGCTGGCCTGCTAATTCCCAATTATAATGGCACATGTAATCAGAGTCCTCATTAACAAAGACTGACTATATTGTCTATTAGGAATGGAAATCTGAAATGCAAATTCAGCAAATCAAAACGTTAAATGAGCTCTACCCAAGATGCTTAGAGCTCCTGCCAGGGCAGCGCATGCTGGCCGACACCTGCCCTGAATTCTCCCTCCAGCTGAATGTTTCATTCTGTTCCAGTCTTTGCCTCCTAATTGACCTGCTTATGATCTCTGCTACAATTAACATATGCTTATTAGTAATGGCTGGTTAAAGATTTCAAACTGCCGCAGTTTACAAAGTCTAATAGAGATGGCACACCACAGGAAAGATGAGACCACTGTTTCCCTCATCAGCAATGTCTTAGTGGTTTGGTTTCATGTGATTCAAATGAGATAATTTTTCACATCATCTGATGTCTGCAAATCCATTCTAATTGAAACTGGAAATCTGCACACAAAGTGGCTTAAGGCTCCTGGTGCACTAAATGAAAATCAGTTAGTGAATATGATTTTTTTCCCCTTTAACCACATGCTTAGCAGCCATGGGAAAAAGATTTTTTTACAAAGAAGGGGGAAAAGAAAGAAAGAGAGGGAGAGGGAAAAAAGCTAGTTTGAATAATAACAAAAAAGAAAACAGCCTACTCTCAGTACTTTTAGTTAAATTCTTAGCTGTTAATGAAGGTTTCCAGATGAAACTATGAACAGAATGATTTTTTTAATATGTTGCAGAAGCGAAATAATAATTCTGAAATTACCAGAGTATTGATTGCCATTATTTCTGCTTATACTCCTTATCTAGGAAAGCATTCTTAAAACAAACAAACAAACAAGCAAACAAATGAAAACCAAATCAGTGGGAAAAAAAAGCACTAGCACTTAAATATGCAAAAGTGTGCTCTCATATGGTGACCACTGTAACATTCTCATTAATGTGAGGGTAATGTCACACTACCTACATCTCCTTATATGAAAAAGATTATAATGTTACTGCTGATTTGGCAGGTTAGTATACTTTCATTAAATTTTCCTCTGTCTTCAGTGTTTTTCCATATTACTATCTCCAGCCTGCAGGAGCCAATGGGCAGCAAATAGATCTCTTCCACCTGGTTTCATTCCAGCTTCATTAGCAATGCACTAATACAGCAATTATGTCTAATTCTTCTCTCCTAACTGCATTATTATTATTTATCCAAAGTTTCTTGCTGACCGTATTTATTCCTTTTAATTTTGTTCCTTGATTTCGCTTTATCATAATGCATTCTTAAGGAGAGGATTGGACATTTCATAGTCCTTCCTTCACACTCTTATCTTTGATTAGATAAGCCACTTATCCCCCTTTGAAGTCTCACACTGCCAAAATCCCAGGAGGCTGGGAAGGGGACAAGTGAATATTCGGGTCCTGTGTTTTGTTCCTATATCCCCAACCATTTCCAATTCTTATTGGCAATCGCAGATAATATTTTTTTGTGGACACTTGAATCCTTGAACCAAATGAATTCAATGGCAATTTTTTTCTTCATTTCCTGAATGACATTGCTTAAAACTAATGTTTTATGCCTCATTAAAAAAACATGTTCTCAACAACATATTCTTGAACTCAGAATGCAGAATTGCGCTGTTGGTATAATCCACACATGCTTTGCATAGGCATAACAAGACACTCACTGCTCCCGAAAGGTTACGGTATAAGTCGGGCAAATACAATAGGAAGCAAAGATTAGGTTCAAGCAAAGGAGAGGTGAACACCAGAGAACAAATTCATACTCCGCTGTACAGCTGGCTTGTGTGCCAGCAGGATCTAAAGGAGTTATAAAGGAGGATATAGTTCAGGATGTAGGGGAAAAAAAAAATCATTGCAAGCTATAGGAAAAGGTACACATTAGAAGGTAAAAGAAAGAAAAAAAGCTGTCTCCCTAAGGTTAGCAGTAACAATTCTTACACTTCATGATTTATGGGTAATTTTTGGAGAGCGATGTCCCCATTGATTTTTCACCTTTATTTTGAACCCAGTGAAAAACAGATAGCCTCAGATGTTTTGATGTCATTGAAGTGAATGGAACTGTAGTAACAAAAATTTCATGGATTCCTTGAAAAGAAAATGGTCCTGTGCCTCTCTGCTTCCTGGCCATTATAACCGGCTTTGCACTCTTTTAACAAGGTAAAATTAAAACTTCTAGCACTAAATACAGAGTTAGCAAATTCAGCTGCAGTGCTCCAAAAACTTTTGCTGCCCTTGCTGCATCTGGGTATTAACTTTACAGGATGTAGACTTGATCCTGTTTACATCAGAACTACCTTTTCACTTTCCATTTCCCCTGCAACTAGCAGGGCTATTAAAGCAAGTGTGGGATTTAATTTACCGAAAATTAGCTAAGTAAAAGTCAGGGCTTTCACTTCAAGTGTTCTCCAAGGCTCGCTCTCTAATCAGCAGAGATCAGCATAATCAGAGTGTGATTCATCCCACCCCAGGATGGGTGTTGAAGGTAGGTAGACAGGTTGGTGTTTTCCGTATCTGCTGACTGTCACGGAGAGCTCAATGGTAACTTTAAGCTACACACTTAATTTCAGGTATCTCCTGAAAGAGCTTTGTTACTATATCCCCTGGGACCACAGCTTTCCAGTGTGTGAAAAGGGATGTAAAAGCAGGACTCAGAATCTAGGGGTCTGAACATGGTACGGGGTACAAGGAGTTTCTCACTGCTGTTTCCACTGCCATTCAGCCCCGTACCACGTTTCCAAAGGGATTTGTTTAAACAGTTTCCTACATTTTCTGATATCTGAAGTGGCTGTTGTACTAACTAACTTACAGCAAGGCTGTGACATGCAGTTAAAATTAGCAATATCCTCCAAACTGACTTAACAGACTCCCTGACTGCTCAGCAGAACGTTGTTGTTGGCCACACCACTAACTTTTCAGAACAAGCCCTGGAAATGGCAGTCTTATAAATTCATAGGTCAGGATTTAGGATGCCGTTCTTGCCCGTGTTAATTGGAAATCAAGGAAAAATTAAGGGGAAAAAGTGAGTGCTTTTTTTTTTCAGTATTTGGGACTAAAACAAGTACAGAACTTTAAGGTCTTCCGATTACTCAGAGGTTCACATCTAAAAGAACTAGTAGTAGCAGAATTCTATTCATTCTGTTTGAGACTGAGCTGTGTTAAAAGTACCTAGAGTCCTCTGCAACTTGGGACACTCACTTGTACAGCCAAAACCTACCAGGGGCCACATTTGCAGCTGCCTGCCTTACAGGGCAGGAGTATGCTGGGACATGTCGTGTCCCTGAGTGCGCCTTCAGTTGCCCCAAGAGGAACCAGGCTTCATGGCCCTGTGGACTCCAGCAGCCCCTGGTCCAGGTAGCAGGAGCCCAGGGCACCTCAAGGAGCATGCCTGGCACATAGGCACTGCCATGATGGCTGCCTGGTAAAGAAGTTTGATGGAAAGGCCGTGATTTTTCCCTCTGGGCTCATGCCAGCCTTGAGAGATCCTTTCTGACTGCTCTCCAGGACCACCAGCTCTTCTCCTTGTGGGAGAAGTAATCACAATATCTAACCCGCGCTCCTAGAAAGGAGCATTTCTCTGACTGGAAGTAGCTGAAGGAGCTCTACTCAACACAGTCAGTTGGTATAGTCATGGTCATGATATGACCCATCCTGAGGTAGGTGCCTATATCTGGTTGAATAAATTCCTCCCACTAACTGCCTATATCTCTCATTAATTCTGAAGAGAGCCTGTGGCGATCAGCACAGTGGCAGATGCCAACCCTGTAGGTAGGTCAGACCAACGCCCCGGTTGTATTCAACCAAAAAATGATGTGTTATGTATCACTTCTATGTTTTCGTTGTGCAGGCAAAACTCAGCCGTCCTGGACTGCCTGCAATCTGAATCAGACGTGGCTCTCTCAAATTTAAAAGTCACAGTAAATGTGATGCCTTCGTTAAACAGATAGGGCAGGTGACCTACGCAGGACTCAAAGTGAATATAAATGTAATCATTAATTGCTAGATAGGCTTTTCCTGTAGTTACATCTTTCTTGTGTAAAAGAAACAGGATTGTAAGAAAAATATAATGCTAAAGACAAAATAAAAACTCATAGCAGCCTGTTATCTGTTACAAACTGGTTGGGACTACACTACCTTTTAAAACAAAATAATTTATGCTTAATTATGAATGAATAAAAATATTACTAAAACCCCAGGAAAATTGTGCAGAACATAAATCAATATAGACTGTTATTTGCATTTAATTTTCATCCAAGCTTATGCTTTGAAGGACAATTTGTCAGGTTTATTTTAAGTGTAATAAAATTAGATGCAGATTATCACCTGAATATGAAATAAAACAGGAGGTTTCACTTTTTCATTAAAAAAATATTTAAAATATGAAAGAAATATCTGATAGATGTAGATACATTTGTATAGTGGAAAATTGTCATACAGTTAAACTCTGGCCCTGGTACATAGTTTCTGCAATTTTATATATATTTAGGCGCTTGGCTGAAAGAAGAGTTCAGCTCCATTCCTTTTTTTTCTAAGTAAATCAAAATATGGCAAGTGTGAGTTTAATCTTTTTTAGGAATCTACCTGATAAAAATTTGAAGAATAATTACCCATATTGAAATACAATTTTTCACTCACACATATGCCATGATACATGGTGTTTCATGGTAATGCATGAAGTTCTTCCTGCAAATAGCCCCAAAGTCTTTTTTCATCCTGTGTGTAGTGACAAGTGCTCTTCTACTAAATCATTCAACAAGAACTGTGTAAACCTGGCTTATCATTCAAACTTTGCCAGAGACCTTCACAACAACCTGGGACAACTCATTTGATCGATAGGATCTAACCTGAAGAGCTGTTGAGAACCAACAACTCAGGATGAAGCTGACGTGAATGGAAGATAGTACCTCAGAAATGCAGGTGCTTAATCTCTTCGAACTCGTGTTGCCCACTTTTTTCTTTTTTTTTTTTTTTAAAGTAGATAATACTTCCCAGTTTTACAGTTTTCTTCTTATTTATGAAGTACTTGTATATTATATCTTTATCAATGATCTGGATGAGGGGATCGAATGCACCCTCAGTAAGTTTGCAGACAACACCAGACTAGGTGGGAGTGTTGATCTGCTTGAGGGTAGGAAGGCTCTACAGAGGGACCTGGACAGGCTGGATCGATGGGCCAAGGCCAACTGTATGAGGTTTAATAAGGCCAAGTGCCGGGTCCTGCATTTCGGTCACAACAACCCCAAGCAACGCTACAGGCTTGGGGAAGAGTGGCTGGAAAGCTGCCCAGCAGAAAAGGACCTGGGCGTGCTGGTGGAC
This sequence comes from Larus michahellis, assembly GCF_964199755.1. NCBI lineage: Eukaryota > Metazoa > Chordata > Aves > Charadriiformes > Laridae > Larus > Larus michahellis. Next base: position 175,343,962 of record NC_133896.1, read on the forward strand.
GGCCAACTTAACATGAGCCAGCAGTGTGCCCAGGTGGCCAAGAAGGCCAACAGCATTCTGGCTTGTATCAGGAATAGTGTGGCCAGCAGGAGCAGGGAAGTGATCGTGCCTCTGTACTCGGCACTGGTGAGGCCTCACCTCGAGTGCTGTGTTCAGTTCTGGGCCCCTCTGTACAAGAGGGACATTGAGGTGCTGGAGCGTGTCCAGAGGAGAGCTACCAGGCTGGTGAGGGGTCTGGAGACCAGGTCCTGTGAGGAGAGGCTGAGGGAGCTGGGCATGTTCAGCTTGGAGAAGAGGAGGCTGAGGGGAGACCTCATTGCCCTCTACACCTACCTGAAAGGAGGTTGGAGAGAGGTGGGTGTTGGCCTCTTCTCCCAAGTGAATAACGACAGGACCAGAGGAAATGGTCTGAAGTTGTGGCGGGGGAGGTTTAGATTAGATATTAGGAAGAATTACTTTACTGAAAGAGTGGTGAGGCACTGGAACGGCCTGCCCAGGGAGGTTGTTGAGTCACCATCCCTAGAGGTATTTAAGAAACGTCTAGATGTGGCACTTCAGGGCATGCTTTGGTGGCAGAGACTGTAGGGGTTTTTTTGTGTGTGTATGGTTGGACTCGATGATCTCAAAGGTCCTTTCCAACCATGAAGATTCTATGATTACTGTAATGTGGGCCTGATGAACACCTAAATATGGTTTTGTTCTGCAGTTGCTAATGAAGTTAGCCCTTGTGCATGGATTTATCTATGTACAAAGGTGGAATAGTGCTACCAGCTATCAGGAACAGCTGAATCTCTATGAGCACTCTGGAATTCTGTCTTACTTCTCATAGCACAAATAGTGACAACTTCTGCTCACCTGTTCCTCCTTTGCTGATTGTGTGTGAGATTACATGACAGATTAAATTGTTATATTTCAAAGAAATTAATGTAATATATTTGTAGTAAAATTACTCTAGACTGTAAAAAAGGTTAAAATTCACTTAAATACTTAAAAAACCCATAAGTGTTTAACTCCAGGTGCAACTTCACTTGCAATGGAGTCATATTCTAACAAGTACATCTGAAGGTGCATTTTATTTTAAATGCAGTTCCTATTTGATAGAAGTGTAGCTATGTTGTTATATACCTTACTGCTACAATCTTTCTGAACTTTAATAGACAAAATTTCTTTCCAGCATGCAGAACTTTCATCAGATAGACTATCATGGCTTAACTGGCACCGTTACGATACATTAGGTCAGTGCTTTCTTGCATATGTGCATGATGTTTACATGGTGAAAGTAATTATTATGTTTGATGTAGCAAATTTTCTTACGTTCATTGAGAAATACATATATATATTTATATATACTTAAAATGCCTAAAATTGTAGGAAAAACCAGGGAGCTTTCATCTTTCATCTTTTTTACTTTTTTGCATTTTCATTTATGCAGATGCAGCGTTACAGAATGGGGAAGAAAATGGGAGGAAGTGGATAAAAGTACCATCTTCTGGTTTTCCCCTCATGTAACCTAAAACTCTTCAGATGGATTTTTTTTTTACTATCATTTTTTAAAGGAAAAAGAAAGGACTTACTCCTGGGATTTGACTTTGTATGCCAAGCTCATGCCTTGAAATAGAATTTTAAAAATAGAAACTCTTGTATATATTGTAGAATAAATGGTCCTGCTTTAATAAGAATACTTGGAATGCAAATGAATCCTGGAACCAGTGTGTGAAAGTACAACCAAAATGAAAGAGAAAAGAAGAAAGCAGTATAGAAGATGATTTATTTACTACCCCTCAATTCCTAATTATAATTATTTTTGTACTGTGACGTCTTCTCCAGCCTTTTTGTTTCACAGTATCATCACTAAAGTGATGAAAGGGCTATTAAATAAATATGCGATATCATCTCTTTTTTTCAAGATTAGGGATGTTAGCCCTGGAGTCTCGGTAAATTTCATTCTGCCCTACCAACATTTCTTAGGCAGCTTCAAAGAGTAAAGTGCCTTTATTAACACAATCAAAAATTATCGTCTCCCGATTGCTCAGAGGACCTGCTGCTAGAAAATCTGCCAACAGACTGGAGTCTGATCTTAGCACTTTCAGGATGGCAGTGTTTCCATTGCAGCAGCGTTTCTGCATGATAGGGATGGCCAGGGACCAGAGCTGTCTCGCGCTAGGTACTGTGCACATTCGTGATAGAAGCAGCCGGTACCTTAGCATGGTTACAGCCTGTGCTTGGTGTTCAGAGTGGAATTCATCTTGCGGTAGCATAAGTATCAAAAATGGATGTCGAAGTCTCCTCCAGAGATGCCTGTTTCCTTTTGTGGAAGAAGCTTGCAAGTGGTGAGCTTACATGGGTAGTCTAACTTGTAAAGATGCCTCGTTTAGCAAAGATAAATCCAGTCAAGGGGTACATTCTTCTGGGTCTGCACAAACACAGAACAGAAAGATGTTCTCCAAACTCTGAGTCCCCTTCTTTGGTCCATGCTAGAAAGTCTTTCTACCTCAACACCCAAATAATTCTGGATTTGTCTCACCTGAGTTCCAGATCTCCTGAAGTAGTGTCCAAACTGCTTTCTCTACTGCTGGAATAAAGTACCTAAAATATAATGGTTTCTCTAAATGGCTACACTCCTTGATTCAGTGCAAAAGGTGAGATTGCTGATCCATCCACTTGTTTGAATACTTTCAACTTTATGCTCAATATTAAAACAAAACAAACAAAAAATTCCACAGTCTGTTTTTTCTATACAATAGTATGAGCTGGTGTCCCTCTTTTCTGCACTGCTTCTCAAAATGGATGACTGTTGTCTAATATTAGTGAACATGTAAGAGCGCAATGTGGAATTTTTGGGATAGACTGAAAATTGCCAGCACCCTGAAATAGATCTTACTTTATCATTACGATGATATTAGTGCGACTTTAACTTGTGAGAGACATTGAAGGAGCTCTATGATGTAATGTCCTGGTTTGAGGTAAAATAGAACACATATGAATATGGACAAGAGTTATATCTGGGAAGTCTTCAGTTTTCAGTGGACTTTGTGGAAATGACCATAGACATTATTTCTCCGAACTGTGAACGGATGTGATAGCAACCCAAATAATACCTCAGCCTCTGAAGACTACACTACAAGTGGATTTTGGGACTTCTCTTTTAACACTATCCACTCGCACAGAGAAATAAAGATCAGATTACTAGCCTATAAAAAACTCTTAGATCACCTGAATGTATTCTAAATCATCATTATTTTTTTCTAAATGTGACTATTTTCTAGTGTATATGTGAGAACAAGAAGAAAAGTTATTAAATTGTAGTTTATCATGGAAACTCGGTTTTCACAGTGATTTTGAGAAGATCCTATTATCAGCAAAGTCTTTGGTATCAAGATGTTATTGTATCTTAGAAAATCACCATTACATTGCTAGGTCAGTGTAGCTCATCTAATCAGTACCAAACCCACCAGCAACTATGTCAACTGAGGAGATATATTCCCCTGGCATCTGAGCACTGGAATACCCTATAGGTTGCTGTAGAAGTACTAAATAGAACTGTAAGAGAAATTAGTTTTCATCATGTGATTTTTTGAATATGTTATAATTTTTCCCTTTTCATTGCCAGGACAATCCTGATGTTCTGAAATTACATCGTTATTTCTTTTTAGCTATAGAGAATCTATAACCTCATGTTTTTTGCTGTCATCTGAGAAGAGCAAGACCTGGGCTCAACTCTGTTCTTCATATAAGGAAGAACAGAGATATGAACCATTATCTCATAGAAGCATTTTGTTTCAGTGGGTCATCTCTTCTGGTGGAGATCTCCAAGGGAGTAAATAGTCACTGGGCAAGAGACAGAGACTAAATATACAACAGGTTAGGACACTGATGTTAAACACCTGACCTCAAGTCTCTTAATTTTTCTACATCCCAGATTAATGCCACAACCAGGAACACTACTGCAACACTATAAACAGATCACTGTAGTCATTTACACAGTCAGGCGGTGCCCTGTTTAGGTAGTCACTTGTAGCCGATGGCAATTCTAGAACACCTAACTTGGGTGGTTGGGAGAAGTGAAGATCTGGAAGTACCTGTTGTTTTTCCTTGATTATAGAAGGAGACTGATTGAGATCAGGCACCTAACTTTGGCTGAGAAAATCTGGGTGGGACGAATACCACCCACAGTTATTAAAATTGCAGGTCTTCTGCTGAAATCTGATTAGCACATTGTATGTGCTATATAAAGTACTGCAGAAAACCACAGTATTCATGTCTGAAGAATTATAAAATAAATATTGGTTGAGATTCACTGATAGGCATGGCAGTAAAGAAAGTAACCGAGTCAGGTGACCGTTAGTTCATCAGTCATAATGCATTGCCTCTTTTTTCAGGAGGAAAACTGAAAATCTTGTATAGATCACCTGTAAAAATGTGCAATTTATATGTGGTGATTTTGCTTTCTGTTGATCCATGTGGTGCTGATTTTAAGAGTTCAACAGTAAGTGAGGTATTCAGTTCTTAAGCATGTTTAGTTTAAAAAGAAAAACTCAAACCCTGAATAACTTTTATAAGGGCGATAAGACACTGGAACAGGTTGTCAGTTGTGGATGCCCCATCATTAGAAGTGTTCAAGGCGAGGTTGGATGGGGCTCTGAGCAACCTTACCTTGTGAAAAATGTCCCTGCCCACAGCAGAGGGGTGGACTAGGTGATCTTTAAAGGTCCCTTCCTACCCAAACCATCCTATGATTCTAAGATCTTTTAAAAACCAGCAATAGAATTTGATTGCTGTGTTTTTATAACACTGAATGCCGATCATTTTTGGTATATTGTGATATTATTTGGCTCATCTAACCTCTTATGGACCCTAAATTGTCAGAGTACTCACAATGAACTTAAGTACTGCTCACCTTCATTTTTAACAGATGAAGAAACTGAGGCACAGAAGAATAAAATACTTTTCCGTGAGGACAAACATCAGGTTAATGACAGAACATTCTGATCTACTAACTGGTGGTGTAATGATGCCATGACTCAGTACAGGAATATTCTGTTGTTTTATTTTTCCATTTATTCACCCATCATGGCTATTCCCATACCAAGGAACAGCCTGGAAAACAGATACTGAGACTTTTTCCTAGGTGCTTCATTGTCTTAGTCCCCTGTTATGTCTTGGGTAAGCATCTATATCACCAGTGCAAACCCTATTTTAAGTGAAAAGTAATGTTTGCTGGTTTCAAAGCTTTTTTCTGTGTGCATGTGGTTTTGTTTTTCTTTTTGCCTAATATCTTTATGTGAGAGTGGCAAAGGGACAGTTATTACTCTGGGGAAGATCCCTTTCTTTTCACCCTCAGCCCGGGTTTTTTTTCTTTCTTATCTATACAGCGCTCACTATGCCTTTTTAGTATTTGTTCACAGAGTTCAGTGTTCCTAGTGGGAATGGTGTGTAGTTTAAATATGTTTCTCTCCTGATATTTTAAATGACATCCAATTGACCTCATAAATGCCTTATGAGACCAAACAAACTCCACACTCGAACAAAAACTGTCAACCAATTCTACCTTGCTTGTCCCCAGGCTGCTCTGGCATGATGCCATAAAGCATCAGTATTGATATTTTGTGGCATTCAAATTGTTAAGTACCTGGGCTAAGCAATAGGAGCAGAGGTATTAATACAACCTGTCCGTGTCACTGATAATTACCCCAATATAAACTAAATTTATAGCACCTGATACCTTTGATATGAATTGGCAGCAGGCATCAAAACCTTTTCTTGACATTATCATGTAAACCTAGGAGGCATATAGCTAGCATTTTGTGTAAGGTGTTTTTATAGAGAAGCATAAGAGATTCAACAAAACTTCTGCATAGTTTTATCATAGCCTTCATCAAGATTTGTTTATTGTCAATAGTGACTTTTACGGCAGCAAAATTTTTTTTCTTGTGATGTTTTATAATTTTAACTGAATAAACTCATAAATGCATTCAAAGTGTCAGGGAACACAGCTACTCTAAGCCGTATGAGTTAAGATGATAATTCAGCTTAAAACTATGCCTCTAGTTTTCCAGATTGAAAGCAATTTCTTTCTAATATGGAAAACAGAACCTATCTGAAGGGAGCCTTTCATGCTATACTTTTACGTTAAAACTTATCAAGTGTCTAGGGAAATGTGTTCTTGAAATCCCGTCATGATCCATGTGTCATTGAAGACAAAGATCCGATGTGCTATGGAAATTTCTTGATGCATATTATGAGCTGTTGTTTGCCATAGTGTCTGGATAATCCTGCTTCATTTATTGGAGGGCCATTTCAGCTGCACTGTCAACAGCCTGGGATGATCGGGTCACCTTTCCCTAGAAAATTATGTAAAAGCTGTCAAATGGGCAGGATTATAGGCACATTAAAGGTGCTTTAAGATTTCATGCCTATAAATATTAGCAAAGAAGATTTAAAGGCAAATTTGTCATGAGTACATGTCCACGTTTCTACAACCTTGTTTTACAGCACTGCAATGTTATCACCTACATTTTATCATGTAACTGTGAAGTGTTCTGTTGGGGAGCAGCTGCTGGCAGCCTTATCTATTTAACTCATGTATCGGGAATTAACCATTATTTAAAAAAAAAAAAAGGGGGGGGGTAGCTGCCTCCTCTGTATCATCCTTTAGAAATGAGTTCTCAACACTTTTATTTCCCAGCAAAACAATTCGAGTAGATCAACACAAACATTTTGTATTTGGAGGGTCAGCTTATTAAAAGCCATTATATATTTAATAAAGACTTTTTCATTACGGTACCAATTATGAATGTCTTTGCATGGGAGTAATAATGCAGCTGATCATTTTGCGTAGTATTTACTTTTAAGTTGTGAACACTTTATTATAGTGTTTTGGAATGACTGCTCTTATTTATTGTACATTATGAATGCCATGGGCATCTCCAACATAAATAGATATTGGCAGCCCCCAAGCATTTCTTCAGAGTTCTCTGGTATTTTTGATAGACGAGTGTAGCATTTTAGTCATATTTTTGTGCTGGCAGATTTCTAGCCAATCTCTAAGTTAAACAGACCTAAAGATCTCAGAGGAGGAAGCAAACCACCTTCCCCCACAATCTTTCAGGGAAAGAAAGATCTCAAACCCTTACCAAGGAGTAGAGTAAATTGTGAGCAAAGCTATGTCAATTGTAAATGTCTGCTCTGGGACTTCGTCCAAACTCCACAGACATCAGTAGAAAGTTTCCCATTTCAATGAGCTTTGAAACTGGCTGTTGTTAAGCCAACGTGCGTCTCTGCTCTCTCTATCACAAACGTCCAGGTCAGAGGGCAGCACTAGATGGAAACCTACGTGTAAGCTGTAACCGGTACATCAGTCAGCAGAGCATACCTCCAGTGAATTTGCTGTTGCAATGTGAGTTATGGAGGGAAGATGCTTGAAGAATCCTGAATGCAATTAGGCACAACATGGTTGTTCGCTCCAAGCTTCATTAGGCTTTGCTCTTGGTTTTCTCATTCCCTGTTGGCTTGGATAAATGGCCAGCCTCCAGTCAGCTTCAGTGGGAGCAAAAGTGGTGTGAAGGGAGAGGGTTTGTCTGAAAAACTGGAAAGAAAGGGATATATTGCCTGAGCTGAGGTCTGGCTGAGGGACTGGGGAAGAGAGGAGGAGAAGAAGGTAAACAAACGGTGTGCTCAGGGCATCTGGGAGAAAGCAAATATCGCTACCTTCAAGGCGGCAGCAGATGAACCTGCTAGCTGTATATGGATGCAAAAGCTGATTCTTGCATCAGGCTTCAGGGTCCCCTACAAGATAAGCTGGGGAGCTGGCTCCAACCCCCTGAGGGTTTGCAGTGAGGGAATTCACAGCTGTGGCCCAATAGCAGTAGGACTCAAAGAGGAAATTAAGTGGAAATTTCCTTGGAACTGGGCAAGTAGGAACTGAAGCAGCATGGCTGATACATCAGCTAGGCATTTTTCTTTGTTCATTGTGCTCAGAGCCAGAAGGTCTGTGTGCAGGAAAATGGGTGCGGGAACAATAGCAGGTCTGCAGCAGATGAAGAAAATCCTTTACACACACAAAGATGAAAGAAAGCTTAAATGCAGAAGTTAATGGAGCCCTTTGTGCCCTTTCCCTGTGCGGGTTGGGAGTGGCAGAAACATACCTTGTAGTCTCCATGCTAGGATTGACCGGCTTCTGGGGAGTAGCCCCATGGCAGACGACAAGGCAGTGGCACAAGAAACTAGGGTGAAAGTAGCAACAGTCGGCTCGGATAATAAAATGTTACAGCTTCAGTATCTAGGACACAATTTGAAAAAAATATAGAAACAGGGCACAGAGATCACTGAGTCGATCTTTTCTTATGTGGAATGGTTGTATAGCAAGATGCACATCCCTATAGGTAATAGCCTGTCCGTGTGGGAGCTGGAGAACAAGCAAAAGATGCTTTTCACAAGAATATTAGTAGAGAAGTGGAAAGAAGTTTACCCAAATCTCTATAAAGAGAAATCCACTCTTGGAGAAACTGAATTGCAGTTGTACAATGCAATGATGAAGAGAAAAGAGCAGAAGATAATGCAACTGCTGTTAAAGTTTAGGGGATTGCTGACAGCAGAGCCATGATTCAGCTGCCCATAGAGTTATCTATGGGATAGATAGAGACACTCAAGGTATTGGGTAAATCCTCTTAGAGTTTGCAGATATGTCACAAGAAGACCTTAGCCATTCTGGAGCAGCAGCAACAATGCCACAGAACATCACAAATGGTAATAGACATCTATGGTTAGACATATGAATTGATCCCTGGGAGAAGAAAATGATCCAGCTAAGCTCTCTGTCAAAGCTGGGCACTAAAACTAAAAGAAGTGAGATACCAGCGCAGCTGCGGCTAAGGCCTCAGGCAGCATCTGGTAAGCTGAGGCACCCTGTGTGCGTGCAGCAGAGGTCAAAATTTTGCCATCAAGAGTCCATGTAACAGTCCCATGACCTGGGCTTCAAAGGGGTGCTGTGAATCCTTTCTCTATGAAATATTGAGTAAATGTGACCTGGGAATTACTCTTGCGAATGCCAATCTTTCTAGTAGATACTTTAGCCTATTTTTATTTCCAGGAGAGGCAGATTTAGGAACACATACAACCCAACATATGCAACTCAACTGCTGGTTGGGAGAGCTGCGAATGAAAGGAATAGGGAGTCCTTGCTCTTCCTTTGCTCCCATCCTTCAACTACCTCGTGCGGTTTAGAGACGAAGCAGGTTTCTCTGCTCATTCTTAATAAACTGGCAAGATTTCAGGCATTGACTAAGACAGCTGGGGATACAGCAGACTCCTCATTCCTGGCTAGAACTTATTTATTATTAAAGACAAATTAAGTGATGGGAGGTGGGTCTTGAATGTTGGATAATCCATTAACCAGTTCAATAGGATTCCCCTGAAAGGAGGTTTGTATGCCAGAAGCTGTTTCCAGTGCACTTCGTATAAGAAGAGATGGGGAAAGGGAGAAACGTTGAAAGGCAGTGTTGCAAGTGACGATGTTTGTCCGAGTGGCAGGGGAGGTGTGCTATCAGACCTAGAGGTCTGAAAAGGTGAGCAAGACCCGAAGACCCACGAGCTGTGAAGCAGATAGATGAGTTCAGGGATGGGAAGGGCTCTTATGCACTCTTACAACCAAACAGCAATCTATGAGATACATAAAACGTCCAGGGGAGAGGGCTCCAACTGCTCGCGTATATTTCTGGCTGATGTGAGAATGATCTGTGAACCTGCACAGAGCATCCCAGCTAATTGCCGGTGTTTCCTGGTGGCAGGTGACCAGTGCCTGTGTTTGTTCCCCAGGGCATCTGCTTCCTTGAGAAACCAGAGTTAGAAGCAAATCAAAGAGCAGCCGCTTGCTAAAGAGGCAAAAGAAAAGAGGCTCTTGCAGCAAATAGGCAGCACCCTCTTTGCAGCCTCTTAACCTTCCTCGCAGGGGAGGGCAGTGGGGTCCCAGCTATGAGTGACAGCTCTCCCCAAATATGTGGAAAAAAGTGAAGAGGAAATGATGACCTGCACTGCGTATGTTATTGCTGAATGATTCCCAGGTGAGTTCAGTTAATAAAGTCGCAGACAAATTAAACCACATCCCTCACATCTTGTCATTATTTCTGCATGTCTGGAACAATGAAGACCAAGACTTTTTTTAGGTGAAAATACAGCAAGTGGAGTTTTGTATGTAGAAAAGCTGTAGGGATGGATGTAAAAAGCATTTTCTCAACAAAGCTACCTCAAAATATGTATGTGTTTATTTTATTTGGCAGGTATTTTTTTTTTCTCATTATAGACATGGACAGTAACATAGTCCTTCTTAGATCAGCTTCTCTATTTTTATTTCAGGCTCACTATTCTAACATTCCATATTTTATCAATATATTTTAGGGAGCATCCTAGTTTATTCATCAGTTATTTTTTTTCCAGATGAAATGCTTCTGCCAGCTTTGACTATTTCCACCTCCCCCTCCCTGGCCCCAAACTGAGACAATGATGTTTGGTATACACGTCATAATAAATGCCCAAGCAGCAGGCAACACAATGTCCACAAACTTGATTTTGCATCTGTCCAAACAGAGGTCAGACAGATGATGAGATAAACTAATGTAAGGAACTTATAAATTTTTAGAATGTCCCTGACAAATTCTGCAACCTTGTGCCAGAGTCACTGAATGTTTTTAGTCCTACCACACATGCTGAGACTGCTTTTCAAAATCACATTTTATACATATATCATCCCTGTCACTATTTACTTTGCGCATACTTTCTGTAGTCATACATATTCTATGAATAACATTAAATATAAACATTTGGTGTCTTACACTAATGGAGATTGTTTTTGTTTGATTACATATCTCAATCCATTCTTCATCAGAGAATTCTTGATCCAGATCGCTTTTGCACTTGATCTTAGCTTTTATCTCCCCTGAATTTATTCAGCCTAAAAGGATATCAAGTGCAGATTCTTTTCATGGTCTTTATCCATAATTAAAAGCTAGTATTTGAAGGGAATGAACTCAGGGGTACAAAAATTCCTCAATTTATCTCCCACAGATAATGTCTTATTTGTAAATATCTATAAACGTGTTGTTTTGGTGTATGGCTTATGTTGCACTAATCTCTCGAAGGGCCTAAATATTCTTTCATTACAAATATCCTTGAGAGTCATCATGTCAAAATCATTCCACAATTAATAGAGGTTGCCTCCAAGGGCCTTAGGGAGAAGAGAGCTGTTAATAAGTGGACAAATAGGAGATATTCTCCGGCCTCCTTTAAAACGCTTGAGGACATTATGCCACGTGCCGGCAGGATGGTCTTTAGTAAATTCTCAAAAATCCTTCCTGTTCATACTTGTGTTTCTATGGCACTTGTAAATTCTTATCAATGAGAGAAAGATGTGAAGTCCTGTACTTTTTTCTTATAGCCACCAAAAATAGGAGGCAGCTCCATTGACTCGTGTGAAGATGGGACTGTATATGAGGTTTGTCAGCCTGAGGTGCATTTCACAATTGTTAGAAAGAAACAGCTAAATTTTGTTCTTTTTGATCAAGCGACAATAGTTTTAAGGCAAGATAAGGGAGCATATTGTTCTGCTTGATTTTTGAAATGTGTAAGAAGTAGTACTGGATGTTGTAACGATTCTGCTCACTGCTCATTTTACCCAAATTAATACAGAGTATAAATTTCATCTTTCCATTATCATTGCTCAAGCTAGTGGGGCAACATTTTGTCTGGCTAAATATAATTTCTCTGAGATTTTTTTTTCTTTTGGAGGGGATGTTTTTAAAAGTTAAACCTACTATAACTAGTCCAAAATGTCCTTGCTCCTATATTTCACAGGATGGTATCTGGCAATATAAGACAGTTATTTCTTGAGAATAGTGCCTTTAGACAGTTTAAGAGAAATTTGTATTATCCATTTGTGGCACAAAAAATTATGCGTATGTGTGGTTTTGTAATTGTGGTTAGAAATACGAGTTATTAATGTATATTTATGTAAAATTGGAGCAGATTCTCTGGTTACTTTGTGTGACTTTATTGAGCAGTCATATGGAAGTTTCATATGGAAGATCAAAATCAGCCGTAAAATGGGACTGTGATTGTAACCTTAATTATCGAAAGGATATCCCCTCCAGAGGATCATAATCCGGTTTGAGAAGCAGAAAGACGGTTGCTTCCCTATGGGAGTCCGGGAGCGATCCTCTCTCAAAAGCTTGGTGACATAGTCCTGTAAGCCTGATATGATTTCACTTTCAAATGTATTTAAAAATTCTACAGCAAATCCATTGGGGGCGTAGGCTTTCCCGCTTTCCAACACAAATACCGTTTCCTTAATTTCATTCTCTGTCCTGGGAATCTGCAACAGTTCTTTCTGCTCTTGTGTCAGTTGTAGCTGCTGCTGTTCCACAGCTGATGAAAGAATTGGATTTTAATGTTTGTTCAGAGGTACATAAGTTGGCATAATGATTGTGAATAACTCTGTGATTCTCCAGGATGAAGAGGAGTTTGGCCTTAGTATTTCCCATTTTACTGTGTTAGTTTGGATCATCCAACTAACAATGAGCATGTTTAAGGAATGATTGTTAAAAGTACACATTTCTTTCTCAGCTTTTTATAAAGGGATACATTTAGAGATAAATTTGCAAATCTTTTACAAAGACTTCTATACTCCTGTGCTTTAAATTTGTTGGAAGGGAAATTGTTTAAAGTGAGTAATTTCAGAATCTGTTCTTGTCCCAACATTTATTTTAATAGGATAAATATTTTACTCTGAAAACAAAATATTTGTCAAACTCTGTGACCCCCATGGAGCTAATCCTCTCATCCACCCTCCCAATCCTGCTCCAATGAAACAAACTGCTCATAAAAATTATTTCTCAGTTTAAAAAAATTATCAGCATATGAAAGATTATTTGTCCAACTCTCATTATCTTCATTCTTTTCTTTGTGAAGCACTAGACTTTTTCTGAAAATTGTCATCAACTGTCATCCTTATCAATAAAATTTATTTGATAAGAAAACCCTGAATCAAAGTAAAACTAGAAAAGTCAGAGAGGAACTCCCTGAATATTCAGAGAAGGTGGGATTCAGCTGACTTAACTTTGGCTGTCAGTGTAAAAGATAAGCACCTTCCATCCTACAATATCTGTATAAATTACCAGGAATTAACTAACCTTTGGAAATACCTATTCATTTTAACCAACTTCTGAGTGCATAAATGTCTAGCATAGACCAGAAAAAAACGACCTTCAGACAGATAAAGTTAGCTCAGTGCGACCTTGAATATCTTCGTGAGGTTCTCTGTGATTTCTAAGTCCAATTCAAGCTTTCTATGTTCCACCTCTTTCTGTTTCTCATTGTTGGTAGGTTTTCAAGAAGAGGACTGGTCTATCACAGTTTTGTCATCACTTTATTTTTCCCACTTTCAGCTAAGTAACTCAAAGTAGAGCTTGTCCAAAGATGCTTTCTGCCTTCTAGGAAGAAGTCGATGTAGACAGTTGTATAGTCATTTCACTGAAAGATCTGGAAGTCCCCAACATGCTGTCCAGGCAAGGTGCAGAGTGGAAAATAACTTCCTTAATAGTAGGTTCTGACCATTAAGAGTGTATTTCCGGACAGTAACACACAGGCCTAAGTTGCTTCTTTGAGCTCTAATTTTCAGTAAGAAAAGCTGTGGTATTTAATTCATCTATTCTTATTATCTTCTGTTTTTCCTGAGTACACGCCCCTAGATACCCTTCAGCTGTCCTGATTTATGCTAACAAGACCTACTGAACAAATTGTCCGTCTAGTGTGTTAGGCATAAATCACCTGTTATTCTCTTCATAGAATCGTAGAATCGAATCATAGAATCATAGAATGTGTTGGGTTGGAAAGGACCTTCAGAGGTCATCTAGTCCAACCCCCCTGCAGTAAGCAGGGACATCTTCAACTAGATCAGGCTGCTCAGAGCCTCATCAAGCCTGGCCTTGAATGTCTCCAGGGATGGGGCCTCCACCACCTCTCTGGGCAACCTGTTCCAGTGTCTCACCACCCTCACTGTAAAGAACTTCTTCCTAATGTCTAATCTAAACCTGCCCTGCTCTAGTTTAAAACCATTGCCCCTCGTCCTGTCACTACATACCCTTGCAAACAGCCCCTCCCCAGCTTTCTTGTAGGCCCCAAGATATTGGGGGCCTACAAGATATATCTACAAGATATATCTTCTTGCTCAGATATTGTTTTCTGTTTGCTCACTTAATTGTTTCAAAAGCTGTTTATGGGCATGATTGAAAAGCTATGTTATTATAAAACTTTCCCTATTTGTTTTGCTTTACTTACAGAGACTTGTTAAAACGATGATTTGCTACCTTGAACATTGTTACCAATTGCTTTTGGTAATTCAGGCTTTCTTATAACAACTGGAGGTCAAAAATGTGATGCTTCTCAACTTCTTACCTCTCACCTCAGTTATTCTAGTGGTTTGAGTTTGGTTGTGGGGATCTAAAATGTCCTTTTTTCTGCTACGCCTTCTTGCAGAAATCATCTTCTGTTTACTCACACTTGCTTTAACAAAATATTTTTGAGGGAAGAACCGGCCTCCTCTTCCTCTTCTACCAACTGAACACAGGGGGAGTCTTTGTTTCTTTGCAGGGTTTTCCTTTAAGCACTTTGTTTTCTCTTTTGCTTGTCTCTTAGCTAGAACAAGGAAACTCCAACCCTGTGGATGCTCTCACTCACTCTCTCAGTCCTGCTGCCAAATCTGCTGCTGCTGCTCATCTTTAACTGTTTTGAACAGAACATCTCCGGCAGCACATTGATTAAGTACAGGAAGCATTAGTGACCAGCAGCTCAGGGCATTGGGTTGTTATTGACTTTGACAGACCAATTTGTTTCTCCAATGTTCATTATTCTACAAAAGGGGCACATCAGACAAGGCAATTGAAATGTACAATATTGCCACCTACCTCTTTTCTGACTTGATTATGTACAGCCCAGAGTTCAGCTCCAAAGTACGCTAAGACCTCAGAGATATGAATTGTAAAAATGAAGATAATTAGAATTCCAGACTGGCCCAACTTGGAGCAAAGATAATTAATGCTAGAAGTTCCAAATGAGCACACACATGACAAGTAAATAAATTCAAAATTAGGCAAAAGTTTCTATATTTCTTGGAATTATTAGTGTGTGGTCACAGTGACACTTTGTGTTCATTGCTAGGGAATGCACTCTGCTGAAACGCTGCAATGTGCTGGAGTTAACATCTATTATCTAATACGCTCATTAACAATGAGTGACCTAATGCCTGCAGTGAGAAGACTGCAACTAAATTTTAGTAAGGTCAGGAGCTATTTATGAAGCAGCAGCTACCGGGCATAAAAAGAAAACCAAGTAGAGTATGTCGCAGTTTGAAACATGTACTCACAGTTAAACTAAAGTATATATACCCACACGGTGCACTGCTACTTCATTTTTAATGCGTGTACCAACATGTTTGTCCTTTGCCATGGAATGGCACGTGACTTTTCCCCACATTCACCTTCTGTCCTTGTCTGTCAGCAGACATTTGTTCTGCACGTCTCCATTCATAAAACATACAGCCGTGCTAGCAAGACATTCCCGGGAACAGAGATATTAAAATTCCTTAGGAACTGCTCTTCAATGCAGCCAAGAGTTAAAACATAATGCCATTAACACACACTGATGCTAATTCCTATCATGATCCATCATTTTTGCTTCACGCTCGCTACGTAGCAGCAGAGAGCAGGCCAGTATACAGGAAACTGTCTGTGATTGTATCTGAAACAGCAAACACATACTCCAGAGAACTTTTAGTCACTTGATTTCGCTTCCCTAAAATTGCACACAACAAAGATAATTTTTCCTTACACCACCCTTGTATAATTATTCTTTCCATTAGAAATAATGTTTGTTTACCAGCAGTGGCCCTGATTCTTGACTACCCCGCATACTCTCCTGTCCCTCACACCTGTGAGGATGGATACACCAGTCTACTTTGACTTTCTGTGCTGCTCTGGCAGTGTGAAGCAGCTGTAAACCCGACAGGGAGCCAACCCCAATGAGCCCAGTTAATTCAAGTTTACAGATGCTTTACATCACCAAAGCAGTGCAGCGCAGCCAAAGCGTACCAGTGAATCTGGCCCTCCAGCTGTGTGTTGGTTTTAAAACTGGAAGTTGCAAAATGAATAGATTATTTGGAATGGGTGTTCAATAAAACTAATTTGATTTCCATAAGCTCTTGCGAGGACCTCCAGGCTCTGACAGCAGATTTGATTTTCTTCCTGACCGTTTAAGCCCAGATGCTGCTTTTGATGAATATGACACATATGGATGGTGGAGTCAGGAGCCACACGTCTCCCTGCACTTTACAAAACCAAGACAAAAAACATACCTACCTTTAGCCTTTTGAAAAAAAATGACAGTAATTTACAGAGTGCCCTTGAGTGCAGTTAGGACACATAGGATAGCACCCTCACCAATATGAAGTTGATAGCTAAACCTGGTTGGGTTCCCCTGGCTTCCAGTGGGCAGGGATTTTCTTACTGCACTCCTAGACACCTTGAGTTGTGCCACTTCTGCCAAGTGAATTCTTCTGTGAAAGTATCGAAGATACTGCCCCAGCCTCCCTAACATGTGGAGCAGATTTGCCAATGGGCTGGAGCAGGACTTTCCAGCCAGTGAATTCCCATTCACCACTGTTTTTTTTCCCTGAAGCTGCAGTGGACTTTCAGGCTGCACGACTCAGTGAATACAGTAGTTTGTAAAAAACTATAGCCAAATACCTGAAAGGTTTAACCCAAAACACTTGCTAGATGAGTTCTTTTCAAAGAATCCCTGCCTTAGCTATCTACCAAACCAATCTCAATAAGCATTCTTTTAAGACAGATTACTTAACTAAAATACCTGTAAGCACAATTTAAACTTGCAGAAATTGGTTAAGTTGAAAATTTACTGACAGGCCTGTGTGTCCCGAAAGCGTGTGTGCGCGCTTGTTTGGGAAACCAAAGAAACCTTTTAAACATCCAGTAGGAAACAATCTGTACACTACTTTCATCTGCCAAATTCTTACCGAGATGGGAGTGGATTTGAAAGCACTAGACAGAACTCAATAGCATAGGATGTACATTTGTAGACATCTACAAATTGTACGAGAGATGGCAAAAGCGGTTTAAAAAATATGTGAAATCAGTGTGTTTCATTAGTAAAACAATGATTAGGATGACTATTATTCTTGCTTTCTTCTAAGCTTCAGCAGCATTGTTTGGTCCAAATCTTCTATAAGAGTAACCCTGGCCTTTACAAAAACAAAAGAGGACCTTAAAATTGGGGGGGTGTGTTTGTTTGTGTTTGTTTTTCTTTTGGTTTGTTTTTTTTTTTTCTTTTTTGTTGTTACTGTTGTTTAAATGATCAAACTGCACTGGTTGTTATAAGCTCGGAACAACAGAGTGGTACTCTCATTGTACCAGCCTGGGTGCACATGCACAGTACTGTTTTTCCCAGCTGTGTCTGTCTGCCTACAGTTTTTGGAAATTTACAGGACTCTCTCTGGTAGTTTTAGAGAGGTTTGGCCCTGTTTCCTCCTCGCGGGATGTGAGTGACTCCCGAGGACCTCATTGAGGGTTATTCATAACCTACAGCAGAAGGGTAGGGCTGTGCTGGATGCTTGGAGGGCTGCAGTCCCAGATGTGGCCAGCTGCTCTGTGCCACGGCCACCCTGTGCCCACAGGAGATGCCAGCAGAACCAGGGTCAACATGCTAGGAGGACCAAAGGCCACCTTGGCTGACACGCACCTACGTAAGTGACAGGCAGACAGACAGACGTCTCAAAAAGCAGGAGGGAGCTGGGCTCAGCGGGAGGGAAGATGTAGTCTTAGGAAAAGCAGCTTTTGGGTCAAAACAGACACATAGTGTTATCCAGTCACGTCATATACCAGGCAGCTGGGAAGCTGATTTATCACAGAATGATGTGTTTTGAGATATCCCTATATGTCTACGTAGAAGGAATGCCAGCCCCAGCTGCTGCTTTAGAGGCTGGCTGTGTGCCATTTAATTCTTGTCAATCAAAATCCATAAATGGCAGAAGGAGGTGGGGAAGAGGAAGAAAAGGGTAGTGGGAGAAAGAGTAAACCCTGGAGGGAGGAAAGGAAAGATCTGTAGGAATATATGATATACAGAGTGAATGTGAAAAGGCTAATACACCACCCAGAGCCCCTCCCGATACATCTAGCCTTGTGTTAGGCTTCCTTTAAAATTCTTACTCATGGTATATGCACTCCAAAGCAGTGTTTGCTGGTCATTTTTGCTGCTATTGCTTTTAGTTTGCTTCAGGTTTGGTTCATGAGCCGAGCGAATGTAACAGACGTGATTTTGATGTTTTTTTTAAAGCAATCATAAAAAGGGTCTTTTCTTTGAACTCCACACCTGTAATCAGATCTCTGAGGATCATTACCCCCCATATCTCTATGGATACAGGTAGTTCTGTATGAAATTGTAATTTTGAAGAAATAGGAGTCTTTTTAATTTTTAGCAAGATAATGTGAGGCAAAGGGAGAGGGGAGGAGGGGAGAGGAGAGGAGAGGGGAGGAGGGGAGAGGAGAGGAGAGGAGAGGAGAGGAGGGGAGAGGAGAGGAGAAAAAAGATTTTGTAAATAACATATATTTTTAATATATTTTAATATTTTAAATAAGATGACTGTTTGAACATGCCCTGAAACTGTAAATGTCAGAGTTTGAAAATACAATCTACAATAAGAAAATGTGTAAGCAATTGAAAAGACATGTCAAGAATGGCTTATTGCAAAGCATTAGAGACACAGATTATGTGTAGATACTTTCCCCACCTATGTGGTATGTTTTTAGTTGCCCATTTCTCCTAATACAAGCAGCGCTCTTGCACACCTGGAACACAGGGTGTTGTCATCAGACCAGGACGACCAAAAGCACTTCTGAAGAACTCCTTTAGCTGATCTAACCAAGTCTGAAGCAGGCACCATTATCTTAGAAAAATACACCAGGCAAATGCCTCCTCGCCACATGAAAAATGTGAAAACCTTTCCCACAGCCTCTTCCCCTTTCCTCACATATTGCAGAGATCTGTAAACCAGTGCTAAAGTCGGTACTCTTTGAATGATCACATTGCAGGACCAGACAAAAAAAAATTCCCAGGGATTTTCGTTATGTCACAGGATTAGTCTAGTTTCTGTAACACTCTATGTATGTTTCTATATGTGCATATGTGCGTAGACTTATCTCTGTATAGAAGATAAGAGACAAAATAAGGAAACACGGTGCGTGTGATTCAGGATGGAGGGATAAGGACTTTCTGCCTGTCCAACCAGTCCTCGCTCTATGGTTTGAGTAGAAGAAAATGATCCATTCCCCTCCCTGCCATAAAGCATGAATCATAGCAAGAGTGTATATGTCTATTTCCCTTTCCATTCCACCAGTGGGCCGTGAGATCTTGCTCACCTCCTCCCCCTGCATTAGTATGATCCCAAAAACCCTAAGAGCAACACCTTCGACTGCAGATTGGAGGCAGATGTCAGCACTGAATTGATGACCCTGCTAAGCTGCTTAGGTCAACAGGTCAAGTCCTCCTCCCCTTTGCTCATCCTTAGAGCTATTCATCTACATGAGTGAGTGAGAAGCATGCTTAAAAAGTATGATACGTATCTGCTGGTTGTGAAATGACATTATTAACCACAGCCTTGTCAGAAGCAAGAACTGTAAAAGGAGGATGGACTGTAAATGCCCCTGAAAATTTCTCCTCATTTTGAGGGCATCCCTGCCTGGGAGATGCTCTCATTGATAGGATTGAAAAGTAATGATATAACTTATATGAAGGCAATTGCCTGGGGTATGACAGCTTGAGGGAGGAAAGAGACAAATTCAGCAACATATCAGTTTATGACTCTTTAAAAGTAATTACTTTAATCTCTGCACCATAATTTAAAACCTACTAAATTTTACTAGTCTTCTGCTCTATTTTTCCCTCGTGGCAAAAAAATGTCACTATTTTAAAACTAACTTATGTGAGATCCACCAAAGCAAGCGTTCGGTCCTTCTACTGCCAGTAGCACGGATGAGCAATGCTGAGTCATGGGAGCAAACGGTATTTAAGTTAAAGAAAATGTTAAGCTTTGTCACTTTAAACCACAGTATTGAAGCACTTTATCTCGGGTGTCCTGCACCAATGTTTTTCAGTATGTCATTTATTTTGACTGTAACTGAGAAATATGTTGTTCTGTATTTATTATAGTATTTAACATTAACTTCTGTACTGTTAACGTGGCTCAAAAAGAGTCTCCGTCGGAAAGAGAATAACATGGGGGTTTTTCCTTTATGAATTGCTCCTCTAAAATCACTATAATATAGAAAGCTCTGTTACATCTTAAACTAAAGGTTAACATAAAAATGCATGATAACATTTGCAAGAAAAATGTGTATAAAAATACTGGAGCAGAAGACTGCAGGATTAGCCACCTCTTCTAAAAAAACAGTAAATAATCATGTAAACACCATAGATAACAAGCTCTATGGGACATGGGCTATTATCTTTTCCTCTAGTTTATAAGCTGCCTGTAACAGTGGTGTGTCAGACCCAGCCAATGGCTCCTGACTCCAACTTATTAAACAAATAAGAAACACATCACCTAACTCATAACATTTCTATGTCCTTTAGCTTATAAAGCTCTGTATTTTCTTTAAACTACTGAATTAATATTTCTTGTGTGCTTATATCATATACATCTCTTTTTATTGTACTGGGACAACCTACAGTCTGTGTTTCAGCCACATGGTCTCTGGACCATTTGTAGGTATTCTGCCTGAAGTGGTTTCAAAAAGCTCAAGACAGTTCTGTGCTCAACTTCTGTTAACAATTAATAATTTTAAGATCTAAAGAAACTAATGAAAATTTCAGAGTTTACTCAGTTTATCTACTTGCTGGTCTGTTCTTGGGTTTGGACTGTTCATTTTTTGTAGTTTTCAGATCCTGCAAGATATGAAGGCATAGGGATATTTATAAGAACAGGCCCCCCATAAGTGGAATGGCATCTAAAGGATTAGTGGACTATTCAGCTGTCATGAGGGGAGAAAACTGTGGCCATCATGCAAAGAAATGACATTAAGGTTGGATACATTACACCTGCCTGTGGTCATCTAGAAGTTTGCAATTAATTTTTAACAAGTTCCTCTTTAGCTGGTGGAGAGAGAGAGTGTTCAGCTCAGCAATGCTAAGCGCCCAGTAAAGGTGGGCTCAACTGCCCTCTAGGACACTCTCCTTTGACTACCAAGGGAGACTTGCTGACTACTTTAAGCTAGGTGCCCATGATTAGATTGCTAAAAGTGACCTAGAAACAATTTGGCTTTTGGGAGGTGAGGTGATTCTTATCCAAATTCCAAAGTGTGGGTTTTTTCCCTAAGACTCTCAGAAAGGGTGGAGGGAACCTCCCTGTGAAATTACAGTGAAAACTCACAGTGTGGTTTATTTTGTTACTACCTGCATATGTTTTTAAATTCAAGAGAGGAAAGTGAAAGGAAGGAGGGAAAGCAATAAACATGAGTATTAAGGACAGGTGCGCTGAAGAGCTCTCTGGATGCCTCCAAATTTACCTGCTGGGGTGTCCCAGAGCACACTCTGGCAGATGTGTAAAGCAGGCTGCAGCTTCTCTCTGGCTTTTTCCGTGGAAAATAGAGCATGGAAGGAGGAGGAGACTGCAAATCCCATTCTCATTCTAATAAAGAGCTGAGATGTCTGAACCATGTTTTCAAACCCCTGGATGCCCTCCCAGGACCAGTAACAGATGTGCCTCACAGCCAAAAACTATGAATTCTTGAAAGCAGTGTGAGGGGAAGACATCCCACCTTAGGGAGGAACCAGGCAGTAATAAACATAGGTTGTATCATCGTTCTAGTCCCTTGGTGTATCCCATAGTGATTTTTAGAATAATTTAACAGAACTTGTTTGAATACTTTTCAGAAAAAAAGAAATTTCACTGACATACGTAGTTTTGTCTAAACTGAAATGTTTGTGGAGGCAGATCTGTGGGAATGGGGTTTTTTAGAAGTCTTCCTGTATGCATGCTCCTTGGCTACAGATGGTGAAAGGGCGGACATGAAAGATAAAAAGAAACTATTCAAACGTAACTTTTGGAAACAGAATTTAAAAACAAAAAAATTCAAAGCATTTTGTGAAAACAATTAAGAAGGTTCCAGTTGAATTGCAATGCAGAATGGAAACACCCTTCAGAAGTTTAAACACTGACAGCGTTTAAATTATTTTCTAACATTAGAAACAGACATACGCTTTGGGTTAAACTCTCTTTGCTTCAATACAAATTAGTGCTAAATATCATCCAATGACATTTGAAATTTTAGAGCCCAAATCATTGGCACGTGGGTCCCAGTTCTTCAGGACAGGGCTATTTTTTTGATTTCTCTTGTTTTCTTTCTTAATTATTATTTTCCTGCTAATCTTTGAACCCGATCCAGCATTCCTTACTCAGGCTAAACTCTCATTGAAGTCAATTTTGCCTGAGCAAGAATTGCAAGATCAGACCCTTTGTCACAGACAGGGTGCATCATCAAATTTCATTTTCTCGCATAAATCAGTGAAGAACTCGGTTAGCAAGCCACATCGGAGTGTCTTCCAATACCCTTTTCTGCCCATCCGCCTTGCCCCCTCCTCTTACGGCCTCATTGATCTGACCTGAGGAGCTAAAAAGACCACCTACTCAAAAATACAAGATTCTGAGGGAAAATATTGGTTATGATTATGGACATTATAGTGGGTATCAAAATTCTGGTGTTGTCTTTTTACAAGGGTATGGAAAAGAAAATAGGAAATGGTAGAGTTCAGAGCCATTCCTGCGGCAAACAGTGAAAAGAGGAAATACAGCACCGAAAACTTAACCCATGGTCTTCTTTGCTGTACATTGGATTCCAGAGACTAATGTGGTTAAAATCAGTTCGGACTTGCATTGCACTCATATATTCCCTAGTGGGCCCCCAGTATCTTGACCATGAATTTCAAAATAACTACACAAAGTGATGATAAAAAGTAGATTTTTCTACTGGAACTAATGGTGATTCCTTCCGTTGTTTTGCACAGCATATGCTCTTCATAAATAATGTCAGAATTGGGCCAAGTCTCCTTAAGAAAGGTGGTCATTTAATGTAAGTAAATCCACATTAAATATTGAAGATCAGAAAAAAGCTGCCTTTTCAAAGAGGTCACTTTTAAGTGAAGGAAACAACAATGCATGTGTGCGGATGGCCAGTTCCACACTGGGTGACACAGAGTTAATGGCTCATAGAGAGCATATACATGTTTTTTAAAGATGTTTTATTGCTTACAAAAGGAAGTAGTCTAGAGAGACTGGATACATAAACTGGCTCCAGCCAGCTGCGGCTGTCAGGCTAGGAAGGATCCTGTTCAATTAGTGTTGTAAAATAAAATACTTTGTAAAGGAAATAAACACTATGAGAGCTAAGATTCATGCTTTCAAATATACACAAGGTTTGAATTTTTAATTAGGGCTGCTAATTACAGTCATCAGAAAGCAGAACAGAATAGATTTTACCTTACATTTAGCAGACAAGCCTTCAACCCCAGTGTATTTTTCAATTTCATTAATATTTTATGAAAATGGCCCTTGCAGCTTCAGCCTATTCTGTGCCTCCTACAAAACTGCCCCACATTATGGATGCCAATGCCTTTAAGCCATGTGCATTAGTGAGATGACAAAATGCAAAACAGCATCTTGTCAACCATTGCATCAATTGATTCTATTAGATAGTGTAAAAACAGTTGGGTGTGAGTTATAATCTAACTGACACTAATGATGAAACAAGACACTGGCTGGGAGCAGCCATTAGCTATAAGCCAGAAATTAATGCTTCTAATATTTTTGAACAAATTAACCTTAATGAACTGGCCACGTATATACGGTAGTATATACTGATAAGTCAATTAGTAGAGAATAGAGGTTATGTATATAGATACACACACACACACACACACATATACATATATATAAAAAAGTATGGTTATAGAGAGTTCCATTCACACATTGCTATAACAGCAATTCTACAGTCAAATCAGCTCTTTTTTACACTTAGGTGCATTCTAATTCTAATTCTAATGCAGTCTTGTGCATTTCAGTGAAAACTTGTATGCAGGAACATTAGTAAGCAAATACAAAATTCAGTGTGTCATCATACTGGTAGACCAGACACAGTTGTGTTCATATAAATGTCTGAATTTCACTGATATTTAACCGTAACTAAGTTTGGGACCCAGTGGTCCAGATTTTTATCTGAATTCATCATGCACTGACCAAAATTTACCGTATATTTCCTTTCTGTTCTTTACTATTTGTGAACATTCTCTGATCCAGACTCTTACAAGCTCGATATCCAGTCACTGTCTAAAAGGATACATTAGCATTTTAAAATACTGTAGCTAATGTGAGACCTTAAATTCTAGGAAATCCATTTACAAGCAACCTAAAAACCAGAAGTGGCTAATTTATAAGGAAGCATGGAACAAAGGTAAGGCACTTGCCAACAATAGTTTGTTGGTTTAACTTTGACTTGCTTTCCTGGGAAAGAAGAAAACAGAATTTTCAATGTGAACTGTCAGCCCCAGTTATGACAGGGCTTCACTAGTTAGAAATTCAGAGTTCTTCCTCCATTGGCAGAATGATGTAAAGAAAACCACCAAACAGAATTCTTTCAAGTTTCAACTACAACTCTACTTAAATAATTTACTTTTTAGTTTTACTCAGACTATTCTTTTTAAACTTGGTTGACATTTTCGTTGACAAGCACATTTTATTGCACAAGATCAGTAGTGAAATTGGCAGTGAAAAAGAGAGAGAGGGGAAAAAAGCCGGCTCTACTCAATGCGAGAACTACTATCTTGCCTTTGGGAAAAACAATGCCGGCAGTGACCCTTTCTGAAGCCAACAATAGCTGATAAACCAGTCAATATAAGTAAAATATTTGGTTACTTTGAATGTCTCCTTTTCCTATAATAAGTAAACCAGGGGCTGTTTAGCTGACGCGTTTAAATCAAGTCAGCAATAAAAATGTTGGGTGTGAACATCAAGCCTTTAATTTAACTCATTATAAACTAATAAATAAAATTATTAAATCAGTGAAAAAGTAAACATTAAAACATTCCCTTATGAACTACTGATAGCTGCAGTTAAAACTAGTGGAGACCAAAAAAATCCCAAAACCCAGGGGGAAAAAAAAAATGGAAATAACATCTTAACTGCAGCTTTTGGTTTCTAAGATCTCTGGCTTTCATATTCCAAATGTGTGATGCTACTCAGTGACCAAAAGAGAAGGCACAATAAACAATGGGCATCTTCAAGAAATTCAGATCTATTTGGATTATATTATATTTGGGTCTCTTCAGTCTGGAAAAAAGACGACTGAGGGGGGATCTTATCAACACTTATAAATACTTCAAGGGTGGGTGTCAGGAGGATGGGGCCAGGCTCTTTTCAGTGGTGTCCGGCAACAGCACAAGAGGTAATGGGCACAAACTTGAGCATAGGAAGTTCCACCTAAACATGGGGAGGAACTTCTTTCCTTTGAGGGTGGCAGAGCCCTGGAACAGGCTGCCCAGAGAGGTGGTGGAGTCTCCATCTCTGGAGACATTCAAAACCCGCCTGGACATGTTCCTGTGTAACCTGCTCTAGGTGACCCTGCTGTGGTAGGGGGGTTGGACTAGATGATCTCCAGAGGTCCCGTCCAACCCTACGATTCTATGATTCTATATACCAAATGAGTGACCCATCTTTCCTAAGTACCTTATAGGAGGACGCAGACTAGAAAGGGCTACAGTAACATCCCAACTAATATTCCACTGAAAGGGGTCTGTTCCAAAAAAGTCATACATGAAGTTTGCTCTTTGAGTATTGAAGCCCTAGGCTGTTACCAACACTACACCCATTTGGGGAGAGTGTCTCAAAGAGCTTTGTGTAATGTTAAATTGGGAACATAGATGGACGTGTTTTCTGCCTTGTTTCCAGCAATTTAAATGAAAGCAAATGGATCAGTTTTCCAAGCCAGTTTAACCAGAAGTTGGTTTGGGTTTATTTCTAAAATTTACAAGAGGGGTTTCAGGAGCCAATGTCAAATGCTTATGTCAGTGACCTGCAAACAAAAGTGACTTTCATTTGATTTTTGGCCAAGCAGAGGTCTTAAGACAGAAAATTTTGCCTGTCCTTCCATGTCTTTCCTGTGCACCCTCTCTTCTCATTTCTGTCGTTTGGGTTAATGCCACAACCATCATCACCACCACTGCTTTATTAAAGGTGTTGAGTTTTTGGGGTAGTATTTTGGGCTGGTTGCTGGAAAGAAGTGATGAACTCCTCAAATGAGACAGCCACCTCTAGGGAATGTGATTGGGGGCCTGGTAGACTTGCAGTTGGATATGGCACAAGGGCTCCCAGCTGGACGACTCAGAACCCGTATAGCTGAAATCCCAGCATTGTTGAAATCAGTGGGAATTTCTTAATGGCATTCTTGACATAGCTAGAATAAACATAGCAAACGATAATGAAGGACAGTATGTTTTGCCTGGGAAGTTAATTTCTGAAAATTATGTGAGTAATTAGGTGTAATGAACATACAGTTCTCACTACACGTTCTCTTAGATGCTTCTTCCAGTATATCTTACACCATAATACAGATATACCAGCTAGAATGGACGGAGCTCCACATGGCAAAGGATGAGGAGCTTGTTGAGAGTGTATAGGTTAAGATTAAAGGGAAGACAGGGGAAGGGGATGTTACAGTAGGGGACTGCTACAGGCCACCTGACCAGCACAGCCAAGCAAATGAGGCCCTCCATAGGCAGACAGAAGTGGCTTCGCATTCACAGGCTCTGGTCCTCATGGGGGATTTCAACCACCCTGATATCTGCTGGACGGACAACACAGCAAGGCATCAGCAATCCAGGATGTTCCTGGAATGCATAGATGACAATTTCCTCCTCCAAATGGTAGAGGAACCAACAAGAAAAGGTGCTATGCTGGACCTCGTTCTCACAAACAGGGAAGGGCTGGTGACCAACGTAAGGCTCAGGGATAACCTTGGCTCCAGTGACCATGAAGCGATAGAATTTAAGATCCTCAGATCAACTAGGAGGATATATTCCAAGTTTATGACCCTGGACTTTAGGCATGCAGACTTTGATTGCTTCAGGGATCTGATGGGCAAAGTGCCGTGGGACAAAGCTCTAGAGGGAAGGGGGACCCAGGACAGCTGGTCGGTATTCAAGGATCACCTTCTCCGTGTCCAGGAGCAAAGTACACCGACAAAGAGGAAGTCAGGAAAGGATGCTAGGAGACCTGCCTGGATGAACAGGGAGCTCCTGGACACACTATCACACAAAAAGAAACTTTATAAGGAGTGGAAGAAAGGACAGCTGGAATGGAGGGCATACAAGGAAGCTGCCCGAACAGCAAGAGACCTGGTGAGAAAAACTAAAGCTCAGTTAGAATTAAATCTAGCCAAGGAGATCAAGGGAAACAGCAAAAATTTCTATGGGCACACTAATGGTAAGAAGAAGACTAGGGAGGGTGTGGGCCCCCTCAGAAAGGAAATGGGGGAGCTGGTGACAAGTGATATGGAGAAGGCTGAGGTTCTCAATGACTTCTTTTCCTCAGTCTTCACTGGCAAGGGCTCCAGCCACACTCCTGGAGTCACAGAATACAATGGCAGGGGTTGGACAGAACTGCCCATCATAAGCGAAGATCTGGTTTGTGACCATCTGATGAACCTGAAAGTGAACAAGTCCATGGGACCCGCTCTCTATTATATGCCAAAAGTCATGGCAGTCTGGTGAAGCCCCCACTGCCTGGAAAAGGGGAAACATAATCCCCATTTTCAAAAAGGGAAAGAAGGAGGAACCAGGGAACTATAGGCCAGTCAGTCTCACCTCTGTGCCTGGTAAGATTATGGAGCAGATCTTCCTGGAGGCACTGCTGAGGCAGAAGAATAACAAAGAGGTGATTGGGTACAATCAACAAGGCTTCACCAAGGGCAAATCGTGCCTGACAAACCTGGTGGCCTTCTATGCCAACCTCATGAAGTTCAACAAGACCAAGTGCAAGGTCCTCCATCTGGGTCAGGGCAATCCCAAGCACCGATATAGGCTGGGCAGTGACTGGCTTGAGAGCAGCCCTGAAGAAAAGGACTTGGGGGTGCTGGTGGACGAGAGGCTCAACATGAGCCGTCAGTGTGCACTAGCAGCCCAGAAAGCCAACCGTATGCTGGGCTGCATCAGGAGAAGCGCGGCCAGCAGGTCGAGGGAGGTGATTCTCCCCCTCTACTCCACTCTCGTGAGATCCCACCTGGAGTACTGCGTCCAGTTCTGGAGCCTGTACTACAAGAAAGATATGGACGTGCTGGAACGTGTCCAGAGAAGGGCCATGAGGATGATCAGAGGGCTGGAGCACCTCTCCTATGAGGACAGACTGAGAGAGTTGGGGTTGTTCAGCCTGGAGAAGAGAAGGCTCCAGGGAGACCTTATAGTGGCCTACTAGTATCTTAAGGGGCCCTAGAAGAAAGCTGGTGAGGGACTTTTTAGGATGTCAGGTAACGGTAGGACTAGAGGGAATGGATTAAAACTAGAGATGGGCTGATTCAGAGTGGATGTTAGGAAGAAGTTCTTCACCATGAGGGTGGTGAGACACTGGAACAGGTTGCCCAGAGAGGTGGTGGAAGCCCCATCCCTGGAAGTTTTTAAGGCCAGGCTGGATGGGGCTCTGAGCAACCTGGTCTAGTGGGAGGTGTCCCTGCCCATGGCGGGGGGTTGGAGCTAGATGATCTTTAAGGTCCCTTCCAACCCTAACAATTCTATGATTCTATGATTCTATGTTGCTAGGCCCATATAAAGAGAAGAGGCACAGGGCATAGGTTCAAGCACTGTCCTGTCATTAAACTGTCTGTTTTATTGTTAGTACTCTCCCTGGCACAGTTTTGTTCTATGCTGATTAACACTATGCCCAATAATGCCTGGGTATTGCTCAAGATGCAGAAAGCACTACAGATCCTTTCCAAAAAGAGGTTTGAAGATAGCCTCCTTGTTTTGTTGGAGAGAAAGTTTAGATGCAAAGAAGACGAAGGGTAGATGCAAGTCTTGCCATGCCACTTGGCATCAGAGAGGGGGAACTGTTCCTGACCTGCGTTGTTTAGCAGTATAGGTGCTAAATTTATATAACCTCTGCAGACATTTCTGATACATTCTGCTAATGACCATTTCACTGCACATAGCTGCATGAGTTACACATGGGTTAGGAGCACAGAGGCATGACCAATGTGAGCTTGAGATCCTAGTCTAGCATAAAAGAATAAAAACATTGAGTTGCAGAAACCTAGTTTCTTTGCAGTCTTTTTGGAGGAATTTAAAATTATCTCAAAATTCTGTTCTACATATTTTCCTCTTCCTGAAATTTCCCCCTTTTTCCCTCTAAAGTTTCCACAGAACTTACAGAACATACACTTCACAAGACAGAAGGAATATTTTGACCAAAAAACGATCTCCATTTAATTTTCCTAGTGCCAATGCAGCCTATTGAGTGTGTTGTAAAATTTCCCAAAGGTCTTTAGTCTGATTGGATGACGAAGGCTGTGTGGTGGAAGTGGTTTAACTTTTCATTTTCTGTGCTCCAAGCCCTCTGGTTCCTAATAACTATTTCAAAGTCCTTGCAGAGAAGGATTTTACCTCACTTCTGGTGAGGTAAAAGCAAGGCTTTTCTAAGGAAAATGCCTAGCTTTCAGGGCATCATGATTTGTTACCCAGCTATCAGCAATTCTTTTCTTCTGTGCATCTTTCTTTTAAAAGAACTAAAGTGAAAGATGTAGCTTTAAAGGTATTTGCATGAGAATGGCATGCAATAGACAGTCTTCTTTCAGTATTCTTGGTTGTTACTTTTTTTGTCTCTCAGCATGGTTTTGATAGAACTTACATGGAAGTTAAACACCTCCTTGGAATGGTTTGAAATATGGATCACAGTTCTCCCCTCAGCCTTCCATTCAGACCATCACGTCACATGTCTTTAATTTAAAAGTCAAATAGGGTCAAAGAGTATTGCAGTCCAGCTGTGGACCCCTGACCAGCGAAGATCCGCAGGCCACAGGAGATGAACAAGTGCTATGTTCCTGCCATGTTGAACCTGTCAGTACTGATCCAGCTTCTTCCAGTGGTCTGGAAATGGAGTGAGGACTTTTACCATTCATACTCAATTTGCATAAGAGATATGAGTCTTACTGGGCTGGACTCTCAGCACATTGACCAGATGGCGAAGGGATGCTGCTGTGCAGGCAGAGGGGAGCACTTATGGAATTGTCTCCTCTCAGTTTTGTTCATCAGGAATTTTACCATGAAAGCAGTCGGAAAAAAAGATTTCCTCATAGGTAAGGTTTGATCCTACGGGCTTTGCTAACTTCGTTAGGACCTACATAAAAATCCATAGCTCTGGTAGTCAGTCTTCAGTGCTTCAGAAGAAAGTGAACCCCTGGCTGTTCCTAAGAAAAAGTGTGGAACAAAGAAGAAAAAATCTTTCCAGCCCACTAACAGCCAGTGAGGCACCGTCATTACTGCAATCTGAATAGGTTTTTAATGTAGATAACCTTTCTTTTATGAACCCCCAAATGCTCACAACCTTATCTTGGAAGCTGTGAAGTTCAGCAGCAGAATTCTGATTGCCAGATCACGTCAGGGCATAGTCTGACAGCAGTTGTTCCTGTGTGGTAGGCAACACCCCTACTGAATTCTAAGGAATATTTCTACATAGAGCATTCAAGGTAACATCTGTCACCCTTAGGAGGTACTTGATGCTCCAAACTCTCTCCGGTGTCAGTGGGTGCTGAAGCCACGCAGCTACAGGCCTGATTCCTCTGGGAGGATATTTGGCTGAAATTCCTTGTTAATGCTACTTTAAAAAAAAAAAAAAAAGATATCCGATATCTGCTTTTTCAGGTCTTAAACCTTTGCCCAGTAGCTTCCCATCTTCAGTTCATGTCCTTATCCCTTGTTTGCTATTTCTTAAATAAATACAAAAACCAATTTTACTAGAAGAATGCATTTTCATGTAATGGAGTAATGGCATATGCTATATAAATGTAATGTAATCTTTTCTTGGGAATGGTTATGGAATTTTACCACAATTGGGTTAGATTTTTCACACGCTCCCAGTTAGGCAGACACATGGAGTCATGGAAATCAATTACACGAGGCGTTATTGGCAGAAAAATGAAGGCTCTATAGAAGCTAGGGGAAAGACCTGTATTTGGGGTGTAGTCCCTTGTGTCCATTTGTCATTCCTGTCCATTTCTGGTCTGGTGACAGCATAAAGAGTTTACGAAGAGCCCACGCTTTACTGAGGTTCAGCCTATCTCCCACTTCATTAATGCATGGGATGAGAATACACACTACATTAAGACCTGTTTATGTGCATCCCAGACCTAGTAAACCTATTTAATTTTGCTCTCCGAGGAATGTGCTCTGGGGTCAACACGCACTTTCACCTGCTAGATACAAATTAGAGCACTAAGAAGATGTATCCAGAGAGAGGATTGGGGGATGGGAAGAAAAGGTGTCCCCAGGCTCCAAACTTAGAAAAAGGCAGAGGGAGCAGCTGGGATTTTGCAGAAATACACACAAGCTTAAAGTGAGAACATAAGAGAAGGAACGGGAGGAAAAGTGATTAAATATCTCCAGATCTCTATTCTCCAAAAGCTAGGGGTCGTTAACCAGGCTGGGAATGGTCTCATTACTAAGCTCTACCCCTACAAGTCAATGCTGTAGGTGTCTTGCTCACTTATGGTATCGCCTAGTGGAATAAGAAGTAATTGTGACCATAACAGTAACCCTTTCTTGAACACTTCTTCATGGTGTGCAGTTTCTTTCCACCAAACTATGCTGTATGCAGCATATCACTGGTATTTATATTTTTAGGCATTTCAGAATCTACTCTGAAGTAACATCTCCCTGAAGGCAATTTGTGGACCACAGAGGTGGACAAAGAGGGACTGTCTTTTCTTCTGTAATTTGGAATACAACTTGGGCAAGGACCAGAAACTTGGGCTTTGGGTTTCACTTACAATGCAATAGGAATTAAAATGAAGAAGGACTTTGCGAGTTCACTCCGTGTGGACAGGTATGTCAAAAAGTGGTCCTATTGCTTTGTTGTTTGGTTAGGCAAAACTTTGATCAGCTTTAATTGGAGCTCTGTCTGCACAAAGTATAAGACTTAAAGTCTTAAAGTATCTTAAACAACAGATACTGCATATGCTATGATTTAAGGAACCTACATGTGACTGAAAGATGCATATTTCTCTCCTGCATTGCATGTGAATCAAAGACATAAGACTCCAGCTCAGTAGCCAAAGGTTCTTGCCATAACTAAAGCACAAACAGTTGTGATCCTAACATAGCAAACTCCCGTTAACATCAGCTGAAATTTTGCCTGAGTGAGCTCTGAATACAAGCTAAGAAAACTGCAGGCTTTAGCTCTGTGTGCACAAGCGGGGAAGATTGTTGTTCTCATGGAGGAGTGACTGAGTTGTGTTTCAGAAGCATGTTTCATCAATATTTGTCCAGAAACAGTGCCCTTTCAGACCTATGAAGCTTGCGTTATAGTAAACATTCCAGTCACCAAGGAGAAAACTTCAATGCAAGTAATTCATTTAGGGAAAAAAAAAAAAAACACAGCAAAAAGAAAGAAAAAAAACCCAAAGAATGTGGCATTTTTTCATATAATCACTAGAAGAATCATTTTATAGTGTTTCCCGTGTAATTACTGCCAGACCTGTTTAGCAAATGTGAAATACTCATTAGGAATTACTTAACTATACATATATTAAAGCTTAATTAGTAAATAAATTAAGCATATAATTAATTGCTTTAATCAGTAGGCTTTTAATATTGTAATTATCACTTGATACATTAAGGGCACGTTAAGAATACTTTTCTCCAAAAAATACATTGTTAATTAATCATTAAAACTTATCTTACTACATGCTCATTAATGTTTTATTACAGATGCTGGGCCAAATTCTTCTCTCAATTACAGCAGAGCTGACTCTGTTGAAGCCAGTAGAGCTTCACTTGCATAAATTAAAGGAGAATTTGGTCCTGTTAGCTGAACGCAAAGCGTTTGTTGGAGCATATCATCATAGATGGAAATCTGTAGCGCCTTGCTTGCTTTAACCCAATAGGAGCAACCTGCCTTTCTTTTACACTCCTTCGCTATAGCTGAACAGTGTCCTTCTGCAGCCTGAGCTCAGAGGCAGCAAGCTGTAATAGCCAAGAAATGAGATGGGATCGGAGAGGTCCAGTTTCATTTCTGGCCCTGCCGCTCCCCGTGAATTCCAGGTCAGCGTGTGGACAAGATCTTCACCTCAGCTAGTTGCTCTTTAAAAAGACAAATAATTGCTTCTAGGGACCAGCTCACTTTATTTTTTTCTCAGTAGTAACATCTAAAAGAAGTCTAAAGAATCGGGGTCTAAGGGTGTTAATTTGAAAGGTGGCTCTCAGGCCCAGAACTCAAAGGGCAGAGAAGATGAAACCCAAACACAAACTTTCTGTGGCTACATTTTTCTTTTTTTCTTATCCTGGATATGGCTTGTCTTCATGCATAAACACTCCTATTATGAATTGTTGCAGAGAAAGCAGGACAGGGTGGGGGAAAGAGCAACTAATTGTTGAGCAGGGGATATCTATTTATAGTTATAGAGAACAGTTTTGATGCAGAAGCCTTTGAAATGTCAATGTGAAGCCTTCTATGGGTTTCCCTTCACAAACCCATTGGGACTTTCCCATACACGACCTATTTGCACAGATCCAAAGTCTTGGTTGCGTAAATGTAAATGTAGAGTAAATGAGGAATCCAAGATAAATGACAGTGAACTTTGGAATCTGGATGTGGCACATGCAATATATTATTTGCACATATGTCCTGGTCTCAAACCTTGATGAAAGCAGGCCTTCTTCTGCTTTGGTGAAAGGAATACCTGTTTTTAGCAGGTGGAAGTTACACAGCATTTATTACTTGCTAGGAGGTACTGTACAGGACCTGCCCAAGATTTGTGTTGAAAACCTGATATTCTTGATTTATTTCTATGTTTTGTGAGAGCTCCCAAAAGAGCTTTCATAAGAACTTATCAAAATCTTCATTTCCTCACTAAGACAGCAAAGAACTTAACCTACTAATGCATACATGCATGTATTCAATCTCAGTCTTTAAGTGACTTTTCCAGATAGAAGGACAGAAAGAAAATATATAATTTAAAATGTGTTAGGATGAAGAAGATATTTCTTAATATTAATCTAAAGCAGCAGAGTGTTTCAATGCTTTAACAACACTGTGAACTGATATTCAGCACTGCAGGGAGAATAACAGAAAAGCGCTATCCTAGAATCATCCATGAGTTCTAAAATCGTGATCAATGCTAAGAAAAATGTCTCTCCTTCAGTCACTTCTCCACTGAATGAAAAAAGGCAAGTAATTCAGAAAAAGATCAGATTGTGGAAGCTATCTTCAGGAGTCATATTACACTTGACCAATCTATGACATTAACAGGTACTGTAGTCTTGTAGACTCACTATATACCTCTAAACCTGGGTGTTGTGGTGAACGTTTCCCGAGCATAAAAGACAATGAGCATGGTGAATCTTCCTTAGATATCCTTCCCTAAGTTTAGAGGCCAAATCTAAACAAGGTCATTATGGAATCTTGACATCTGCTAAGGGAATTCTAGGGCAGGTGGAGCTCACAGGATTTTGGCAATGGAAATGGTGTTATCCAAGGGGTGAAGTGGAGGCTTCTGACTCATATGGTGCTCTCAATGGATTTTAGAGGCTTAAAGTCCAATAGCAAAATGGCTAAAACTTCCTAGTTCCCCATCATAATAGGGATGGACCAAAATCAGAAAGCAAACCCTCTTGAGTTTCCCTGGATTAAATTCTTTAAACAAAATCTAAAGGTAGAGGCCTGATGAAAATAAGTTAATAAACAATTCTGGTGCACAGTTAAGATTAAAATCTGAGGTTCTTGTTGGTAACGAATTCTGTTCTTCATGCTTCTGATGAATTATTTCTGTGACAACTTCTGCTGTACAAAATCATAACATTTGTCCGATCCTGCAGGCACCGGTGTCATTCCCATGTATAATGGCAACTTTGCAGAATATCCGTAGAGAGAAATGATTCACTCTTCTCTAAATTTGCTTTAAAAGATATTCGCTTTTGACAGAAGCGAAAGATTGATTAAAGCTTTTTTTTTTTTTTTTAAGTATACAATATTTGAAATAGTAAACAAGACAATAAAGGTAAAAGTACTTTGGTACTATGAGCCACATGCGCCTCACCATCGTTACTCAAGGGGATTCTAACAATGTTGAGAAAACACTCCTGTAAGAAATTGAATTTGACTGTTCTGGTAGTATTTCTTCATACTGATTATGAGTCTGAAGGTAGACATGATTCACTGTAGAAATCCTGTATCCTTAACAGCAAAATAAATTTGATAGAATAGTGTTGGCAATTTCCTTAAACCAAGCAAATGAGCAATATTGGTTCGTGTCTTGCCAGAGAAAGGTGGTAATTATTTTCATGTTATAATCTACAATATTTTAATAAATTCATATCCGTATCATGAGGAAAGGTTGCACTGGTTGAAATGAATTTAACTAAACTGATTCAGATTCTCAATATAGACTTGCTTAAGCTGGATTCATGCATATTCAAATACACGTGATGATTGTATTTAGTAGTTCAGCTTAAAGGAGCAAATGACTAGCAAACAAAATAAAAGTAGGCAAGAGTCAAATCAGTGTAAAATGTTCCAGAGTAGGGACCTGCTTCAGTTAAATTTTATAATAGAAAGTAATTTCAATTAAGCAAATGCACCTTTTTTCCAATGTTCAAAAGGTCTATGGAGATACTAAAGTAAATCAACATTTTCTGAGTAATTGTATATATTATAATTTACGTGAAAAAACAGCTATGCTGGCTGTCATGCACAATTAGGACAGTTTAACAGTATCTGCTTTGCGTGGAAAAAGCAATATACCAGAACAGTGGTCTCGGTTTCTCCTTTTCATGATTATTTCAGCAAAGCTAGTTTAAGGATCGCTAGCTGCTGCAGTTATGAAATTCCCCGTGTGTGTTATACAAATACAGTTCAGTAAAGCCCCAGCTTGCAGGCTTCAGCCATTTTGTTGTCAGAGGCTACAATCTGGGTCTACCTCAGTTGGCCACCTAACTTGCATCAGCATTTAACTGCCTATTGAAGCACGCTTCCCAAAGGAAGCTCCGAAACTTTCCACGCAGGCACCAGAGACGCGTGTCTTTGAGGGCCTCTGGAGGGACAGCCTCCCCTGCCTAACTTGTGTACCTAAACCTAGCCAGACGGGACTTCTCGGTGGGCTTTCAAAGGCATGTTGCTCTCTTTTTTTAGCTGTATATGGGGTTTGAGCATGCACTTCAGAGCGCTGCTGCTCTGCCTGGCTAACACAGAGGTACAAGTCAGGTACCTGGGGTAGGGGAAGGTGGCAAAGGGCAACCCCCAGCAACGCCCACTGCAGCTTTCTTGTTTCGTCTCCATGCTGCCTCGTCAAGAGTTTACTTTTGTTCTTCACCTTGTCATTTCTTAATCAAAAAGACTTGTCCTGGAGTAAAGGTATGTGTTTCTCTCTGGCTCAGGTGGAAACACTACCGTGTGTGCTGTTAAAACAAGGATCCCAGGTGGACCTGAGTTTTATGTCAGAAGATGTGCTGCCAGTGCACTGGAGTTTCCAAAGTGCGCTGGGGGAAATTTCAGAGTCCGATTCAGGTCGC
Organism: Larus michahellis; assembly: GCF_964199755.1. Lineage (NCBI taxonomy): Eukaryota > Metazoa > Chordata > Aves > Charadriiformes > Laridae > Larus > Larus michahellis. Next base: position 175,380,832 of record NC_133896.1, read on the forward strand.
GGTTTGAAGTGAAATAGTTTTTCATTCATAATTGCCACATCTATATATTTGTGGATGTCACCAGTGGAGGCAATAAGAAAAACAGCTATAAACTTATAAAAAGAAGCATTTTATTCCTGCCCTTGTCGCCACATGCACTGGAAAGGAACCATATTGGCTCTTTTTTAGCTAGTAATGTCTAATGCAGGAAGACAGGAATAAGCAGAGTAGAAAGCACCTGTCAGCTCTATTTCCCACTCTCCTTGATTAGCATGAAACATTAATAGGGCTCTCAGAAATTCTGGTCTGAAATGGGCTTTGCTTGAAAACGTGTCTGCCTTTACTGCACAAAAGCCGCTGTCATTAAAAAAGGGCAGATAACTAAAGAAGACTCTTTCTTGAAATTTATACCATTTTTTCATACAATGACAAATTATTTTAATAATGGGAATCGCACACTCTGCCATTTGTATAATGTTTCCCATAAAATTCTCCCATTAAATTTGCTCCTCTACTTGACTCATATCTTTTTAAAAAAATGACACACACAAAATGATACATCACGCATTCTTACAAAGAATTGGAAGTGAACATACTGTAATGGGTTAACATACGTTTTAATAAAATTTTCATTGTTGCACATTTCACTTTTCGGTACTGAAAGCCAGGGCTGTACCAGTAACCCCAGGCGATGCCTAAGGATAAAACAAATCATATGGTAGTGAACTATTTTCACCTATTTATCCTTCTACTGAAAATATATTCATAAATACAAAATGAAGCTAAGATACGTAGCCAGTAACATTGTACATAACAAAGATATTCCCTAGTATTTGTATTCTATTATTTTTTAATAATATACCTTCTGCATTACTAAGATGCTTGGGCTTCTGTTTTTATTCCTTACATATCTTGTAAGCCACCTAACTATTTTAATTGTGTTTCCCCAAAGTGGGCAGTAACAAATATTTGAATTCATACAGTTAAATGAAATCCTATTGCACAACCTATTATGGAACATGCACTGTGAGCCAAAAATGTATGTAGGTCTATATATCTAGTATCTGGAGTTTTCTGAAGTAGAAACTTTTGATTTGTGACATATGTAGGTTTATTTACATGTAGACAACCTTTTTTAAAAGATCTGTGTCACCAAGATGTTCCTGTACACATCAGCATATTAACTGCTTGTTAGATGGGATTATCTCAGAGAATAAATATTGAAAAAAAATGCCCTGAATATTCATTTTACTATGGAGATACCATGCAATTTAAAAATAA